>NC_134410.1:42371064-43011064 GCF_038048845.1 Mixophyes fleayi | reverse complement strand
CAAAATACATACATTTACTAGCATTGTTAACGCTAATACAATGAACATAAACGAGGGTGTCCTAGTAACCGCTGTTTCCAATGTCCCCATACCCACTTGTGCTTGTAATTGCATTGGGAAGTTTGGCCTTGGCGTTGCGGTGCAACATATTTTTTTGTAAACTGGTTCCATGTGTGCCTTCAACGCAAGTTGGATGTAAGTACTGGTGCTCGTTCCCCCACTTCTTGTCAAATGTGGTGTCACTGGCATTTGAACTTGTGTTCTTCAAACACTAATAGTTATCGAGCTAAAGACATACCTCCCAACATTTGAGTATCCAGCATAAAGACAGGGGCGTGGTCACATCCTAATAGGGGTGTGGCCACACACCCGGGGAGTGCCTAGAGCTTTTTAAGTGCTAGACTGCTCCGTACTCTCATCCCCTCCATTAAAAACCTATTCATTGCTGTGAGCACCAGCGAATGAGACATACCTCCCAAATTTCACACCTGCGGAACAGAGCTCTCAGATCGGGACTGTTCCGCCTCACTATGTGCAGTTGGGAGGTATGTAAAGACCTAGTTATTCACTAGCCTGTCATTCAAAAGAGTCTTAATTAAGAACCGTCCCTGGGAAAGAAGGAGTTCTATCCATGAACCGGTCCATTCCAAAACTTATTCTGCTTTCTCGTGTTATCTTTTTGCCAGCACAGTTGTAAAACGTACCACACCCAAATTATCTCATGTAAGCATGTATCTTAAATTGATAACAGGGTTTCTTTTCAACTAGTATTTTAATTAAGTTGAATGCTGCTTACTAAAATATGTGTGAACAAGCTGCTGGGCAGAGGGGGCCTGTGTGATGTGAGTAATGCATTTTTCTGTAGGAAAAATGCATTTTTACTAGACACGCCCCCAATTGCATGACCAATCCTGCAGCGACGCAATTTTTTTTTACCATAGTCGACTATAAGAGGGGCCACATGAAGTCGCTGTACCAGGGCCCTGAATTCCTCTTGGCAGCCCTGTATATAATATATATATATAGCTTGGTGGAATTATATGATGGGTCACCCGGTGTCCATTGTCATTGTATAATTTATTCAGAGTTACAGCAGTGTTACCAAACAATCATTTATGAATTAACATACTCTTGTTAGTCAAAACATTTCATTTATAGATTTGTTTTATTTTTAAAATATTTTTAGAACAATATTTGCTTATGAATAAAAAATACAAAAACATTTGCAGAAAATCTAAAACAGGCTTTGACTGTTTTATTTATCTCCCCTGAATAAATGCTACATTTCATTTTATTATATGTTGCCACAAAACATAGAAAAATTAGACTCAGTTTCCCTAAAAGACAGCCACGGGCACAGACAGCCCCTCTTTAAGTTCAAGCTGCTTCTAGTAAAGCTGCATCACATCCAACAGTGAATTCAAATGTTATCCTGATACGTAAAACACACATTCTCAATGTTGTACAATATCATCAAGATTCACACTCAGGGCTAGATTTACTAAACGGCGGGTTTGAAAAAGTGGAGATGTTGCCTATAGCAACCAATCAGATTCTAGCTGTCATTTTGGAGGATGTACTAAATAAATGAAAGCTAGAATCTGATTGGTTGCTATAGGCAACAGCTCCACTTTTCCAAACCAGCAGTTTAGTAAATCTAGCCCTCAGACTTTATTTACCCCAAATTTATATCATGTAAATAAAAGAAACCCAACAAGTTGGTAAATAAAGGATGATATCCATATAATGGTTGCAGGGCCAGGCTGGGCACGGGGGCATCTGCTCCCCGGGCTGGTCCCATAGTGGGCTACCTTAGGCTGGGTCAATGGGCCACCTGTATTTTCATTCCTTTAAAATGTTCCTAATAGGGCGATGAGTCGAATCTTGCCCCCCAGGCTAAAATTTGCCAGCCCTCCCCTGAATGGTTGTGTCATGGTATAAGGCTAATGATAACTGTATAAAGTGTGCCTTTAAAATGGGCCTGTTCTCTACCCATACATGAGGCAACCGTTTTATGAGCTAAACCAATATTCAAGATAATACAATAATACCTATTGAATTTGAAGGACAGATATACTTAAAGTCCATAGCAAAAAAGTTGATTTTCCAACTAAACTTAGACAGCTAGTCTAAGCCATAACTATAAAGTTATTTTATACATATACAATTTTCCTATTCTTAGGCAAACTCTAAGTTTTAAATTTCCCTACTGCTATTTGTATATCTATTTTGTAACTTAAAAATGCTATAAGTTCCCTTTACTTACATAGATGGATATAAATACTTCTAGTTAGATAAGATAAAGATCATCAAGTTCAAGCCCCGCCATCTAGCCCCGCCCTATGGAGGGCGGGGCTAGACAATTGTGTCATTAGGCCACGAACCCTCTAACAAATGAACACATTTTCGGTCTATTGCAGCAGGGGGTGGTGCCAGGATGACACAATTCGCTGGGAATTGCGTCTCTAAAGCCCACCCACAATCAACATCACTAGAGAAATGGCAGGATGTGGAAGGCTGCCCTGCTCTCCCGGGAGTCCAGGAGAACTCCCAGAATTTCAGGAGTCTCCCGGACATCCAGGGAGAGTAGGCCACTAAGTCTGTATGTGACAGGTGCAGTTTAAAAGTGCAAAAATGTACCTTTTTCTATTATATAAAACTAACAATTTCATAGTGTCAAACTGGTGATCAACATGTTGAAAAGCACATTAAAATCAATAAGAAATTTGCTAATGTGAAAAAAAGAGTTTGCACATAAAAACCATAACAAAAAAGATGGAGCACTACTGAAAATCACTTAACACTATGTAGAATCTAATTGTACAGCAGTACATTTCTAGATTTTAGAAAATAGTGAGATTTTTATTGTTCGGTTATATGGTGTATTTAAAAATTAATAATACGTTACGGTAATTTCTTGCATTATACCTCCCACATATCATGCAGTTAATTACTAATACTTTCATTAGCCTGAGTTTTATCTCCTTCTTAATGATAGCGCTGTGAATAGTGCCAATCTGTCTCTTTTACTGTGCTTTAATGAATTCAGCCAAACAAATCACAACAGTTAATATTATTAAAGGCAACTTTATCAAAACCTTAATTTCCCTAGTATTAAAAGGGTAATTTATTTAGAGCAGTGCAAGTACAAAGTTGATTAAAAATACCAACATGTTTATAGCCAGAAACAAGCCAGTAGGTTACTTCAAAATGAGAACGCTGAGAATATTGATAAATGTTTTATACCTTTATTTATTTGTTTTGAGTTGCAGTTGTGTATAGGCTCTGATCACCCAAATATAAATTTTGTGCAAATGGATTATTTGCAATAAAATCTTGGAATCTCCTTACTGAATTGTAGATATGCGATTTGATGACTCTTCTCACAGCTCTTTAGCAATCTCACTTGACAACCACAGATGTCTCTAAGCGGTATCAAAAATTCATCTCCTATCCCCTCCCCTCATTGCCTCATTGATTGACAGCCCTAGAGATGTACATGTGTTATGAGCTAGGAAGCAAGCTATACATTCATTGATGAAGCCTACTAATTATATATATATACATATTCTGTAAAAGTAACACAAAGGGGGCGCTTCATATTGCATTAAAAACAATAAATTACTAAGCAGCGCAAAAGACTTCACAATAAATGTGCATAGCAACAAAAAGGATAAAATTAACACATTGATCTAGAGTTCAATGGAAGGGACACCAGAAATGCTTCCTCTGGCTGCTAATAGCAACAAACCAACAAATGATGCCATAGTAAATTCTGCAGAGCTTGAGTTGTGTTAGACTATGCGCCTTACGCGTTTCATTACAAGTTCTTCGTCAGAGGGCATTCCCAACACCTAACACATACGTCTTTTTACAATACAATACAGCCAATAAAACACTGTAGGTGTTTTATTGGCAGGCATATTACAACAACATTCATTTGAATGACCTTACTCAATACTTTTGAAATGAAAAAAACAGCTGGCTATGTTCTCTGAACTACTGAGTATATTGATGAATTGATTTGTATTAGTATATGGTTATCAAAGTGAAGCGCACAATATATATTGTACAAATCACCTAATAAGAGACTCCTAAGTCCAGGCTTCTTAAGCAGTAGCTGTTTTATTTCAACATAAAACAGCATAACTTAAATATAAAGAATCCATGGCTTCCTGACAAGCTAACTATGTCCACTCCACAGCCCCTCACTATCGTCCGGCTGCTTGTCAGCATCGGAAGCCCCGCCCACCAGTTCCCACAATCCTTTTATACACACACACACACAGCAATCACACCAATAGTTGCCAATTCCGCTTATAACAAGCGGAATTGGGCTTCTTTTTTTGTGAAGTTGCGGTTTTTTTCACTGCTGCGGGTAGCTTGTTTTTGGGCTTGGACACGTTCTTCAAGTCCTCAGGCTGCATAATCGTTCTTTTTTTGGGTTTTTTCCTCTGTTACCATTTTGTGATTGGTGCATTCAGTTGTTTTTTTTTTTGGGGGGGGGGGGGGTTGTGCAGCAAATTCCTCCAATGAAATGGCGCTTTGTGGGTGGGCGGAGTCAAAGGAGGAGGTGAAATAAATCACAGGAAGACGGATCTACAGCAACCTACTGAAATAACTGCTGTGACAGACACCCGATCGCTGGTAACAGGTAACACTGCTATATAACACCCTCCCCTCCCATTCAGTAAGCTGCTCATGTCAGAAGACTACTTATACTGTTATATCATGGGGCTGTGTGGTATAGACATACCAGTGTCCTAATTTACAGCATTGGCTTTTGCCATATCAGTGTATAAATGTGTCCTCTTGTGTTTATAAAGGTTTTCTAAATGGAGATTCAGTGTAAAAATTAGTGTTATAGAAAAGGACGGTCCCCTGTAAGTTGGGCTTTTTAGGATTGGTTTGGGCTTATTTTGGGCTTGTTTTTCACTAAGCGGTTGCTTGTATTTCATTTCAGAGTTGGCATCCCTGATCACACCCACGTTGTGCACCTGTGTATGTGCTCCTTCCTCCAGGTACCAGCAGGATCATTAACCCTGGCTGTACCTTTCCCTGCTGGATAGGGCCTATTGTGGTTACCTTTTCCACTATATATATATATATATATATATATATATATATATATATATATATATATATATATATATATATATATATATATATATCATACTACAGGAATACATACCTCTAAAGAATCACAACGCTAGGACAACAAAATAGGTTTGGTCAATCAGCAGGAAATGTGGCTCCAAGTGAAATGGAAGTGGCTTGGGTGGATTGGGAATGATCTGGGCAAATTATGGGCATGGCCTAGATCGTACTGGTTTTCCAATTAGGAATGTAATGTGGGATGGAAACAGAAGAAATAATAGTGCGTATTCACACTGGTCTACATATGATTGTGCTGCTGCATCAGAAATATGAAGTATGGACATTGTAGTTATTTAATAACAAGCTTCTGACATTAATGATGCATTGCCTAGGTTTTACTTATTCAGCACATTACAGTTTGATAAAAAAAAACAAAAAAAACTGCAATAATAGACAAACAAAATGATATTTACAGGGGGCTCTACACAATTGTTTTCAATTTGTACCCCTCAATTCTATTTACCATATAGGTAAAGTAAGCGCATACCTTGTACAGTGCAGCTCAGACATGGTCTAACGTTCATTGTATGTCATACTTTTCATACCTTCCACCAAGGGGAAGGTATTAAAAGTGGAAGGGGCTTGATAATGCTCTTTGCATCATCAAGTGGGCAGGACAAAGTGTAAGATGTCACAGGTTACACCCTCACGCCTCTGATCATTCATGTGGCCGGGATTGATGACACGATTTGTGTAATTATGATATCTTCCCGCCAACTTCGCAGTCCAGCGAGTCACCTTCAGGGTAGAATTGCCTGCTCCCCAGGAGGTCTGCCAATAATCCAGAAATCTCCCAGACTTTACGAGAGAGTAGACAACTATGCTGTATTCACTTTTTCCTTTCAATTTTCTTTCATTGGTACTTGCCCTTTAACAACCACCTTTACCCTGTAAAAGAATGGAGGAAAGAGTGATGGGGGGGGCGGGGTATATTTACTAAATTGCGGGTTTGGAAAAGTGGAGATGTTGCCTATAGCAACCAATTAGATTCTATTTATCATTAATTTAGTACATTCTACAAAATGACAGCTAGAATCTGATTGGTTGCTATAGCCAACATGTCTACTTTTCAAACCTGCACTTTAGTAAACATACCCCTTGATCTGAGGTACATGAGTATGTGGGAGCACAGTTTCTAATTTAGCAAGTATTCCATCACAATGACCTGAGCAACATGAACCCGAAATACAACCCTACACCCCTGGCAAAAGAATCTCTTTCCTGATAGCTTTACATAACTGTATTTCACTAAAACCCTTCTTCTAACAGCCCTGGAAATAAATAAACCACTATACTTCTCACTGTGCCAAAACACATGAGATTAAATTATCTGCACAGCACAGTCCCTCAGAGATCTGTGTGCAGTTTATAATAAGAGTTATTTAACATGTACTGTAACCTCAGGAACGTATATTTGATCTACAATTAAATAGGACTGGCTGACCTGAAGAAAAACACTATAATGGTATTTCAGCTGCAAAATAAAATCCACATATTTTATATTCATACAGACTAATTCTGATGGACTGCAAAAGAGAGAACCTGACTTATTTTATCATGCAGTCATTCGGTAAAATATTATTCAAGTGACTAATTCCAGGACTTCATGGTTGGGGTATGGGAGATACACAAAGAATAAAATAAAAACCCAGATGCTGTTTAAAAGAAAACCATTTATTGTGTTGTGTCTCATAGCGTATTGTTGCTCCATGTGATTAGTTATCTGTTTTCGTTCTAAAAAAAAATGGTATGAAATAAAGCGTTTATGCAGTTATGTTTCATTGATGTCAGGCAGGGGAGCATGGAAATCTCTGTGAGGATAGGTAATTGATGTGTAAATCAGTGCGGAATCACTCTGTAATAGAAATGGTCCCTATGAAAGTAAGCTTCGGAGCCCCCACTACAGAGAGAACAGCCATCAGTGGGGGAAATGAACAAGGAACAAAGATAAGGCTTATTTATTAAAAGAAAAAAAAAAGAGAGATAATAACAGGCAATTTACACAATTTTATATTTCAATAGCAGAATGCTGTCAGAAATATTTACAAGCGTCTTTTAGATCCCAATATCCACTTATTTGGTCTAGAATTAGTTGCTTGTATTTTTTTTTTTTTTTTGTGGTTTATTAAAATGCTTAGGGACATTATTATAGATGCTGTGAAAGAGCATGAAAAGAATGTATTCATCTTTTGAAAGCAGACACATGTAAATGACATCAATGATTGTAATTTGGTTAACAATGTGTTTTCAAGGTGCATTTAAATCACTATTATAATCCCCTTGTCATGTCGCATTTGCCGTACGAGGAGCAGAAAGATAATGACTGAAAAATGTAGCATGACAAGAATAAACAGAGAGACAATTGTGGCGGAACTATGCATCAAATTAAAACAAAGATATACACCATTTTTACTCTCCTAATGGCCCTCAAGGAGACATAAATAGCATAAAATAAATAACTCCAAGAGGACGAGCCATGAGCCATGTGTACTGAATGAATCCTGGAAGTGACAGCAAAATATTCATATTACTCTGGAATGGGCTATGGTTAACCCTTTGCCCACACACTTTACAATAAATGGTTAATTTATCTACATTTTTGGTAACAAGTCCTCCAAATATGTGTTTAACTGGGTATTCGTATTGTACTTGTTAATTCATGTTTTACATATATTCTTAAAAACTTGACTTCCGTAACTCACTTGTCATTTAATATCATTGATAAATTGCTGGCTGTCCCATGTTTAAAGTGCAGCTTTCACCAATAGTGGATGAAGCCATTTTACAAGCTGGTCCATTTAGTCATTAGAAAGCAGCCAATCAAATCAGTGGGAAGCAGTGATGTCACTGAGGCACTGGGAAAAAGAGTCTGACTTCATGGTGGCCATCAGCCTTATTATGTATTGATTTATTAGGCAAATTTGACAGGGTGCAAGCAATATAGACACAAATTAGGTACTTATGTGTGATTGGTAATTATGTCATTAGTACATTACAATGTTGGCCAATGTTTTTGGGTAGAGCATCTAACAAGGGAGTTTCACAGCAGTGGTTGGGTATTGAAACCTCTCTAGGAATTGGACGTTTTTATTTAATGGGTTCATTTTAACTTGGCAAAAGGAGAAGAATCACAGACGTATGGTGTGGATGCCAAAGTATATCAGAGAAAAGAGTAGGTCAAAACTACTGCAATCATAGCAGAAGAGGTAGGCAAACTACCTAATCACACAGGGGACTTAATTTCTGATGGTGTGTGTGAGCACTGCCACCACAATGGAGATAATTTGATTGGTGGAAGTCAGTATCAACAGTGTCAGTATCTAGAGAAGCAACTATGTAAAACATTATCTGAATATTGCTGGAACGTTGTCTGCAGACATGGGATGAATGGTATTGGAGTAATCAACTCTCCTGTATGATTAAATGTATTTTGTCTTTCATTTTCACAGTTTTGTCAAAACACAGATATTTATTTCTTCATATAATTTACCTATCCTACAGATTATGGGCAGCATGGTGATTCAGTGGTTAGCACATCTGCCTCACAGCACTGGGATCATGAGTTCGATTCCTGACCATAGCCTTATCTTTGTGGAGTTTTTCTGCTCTCCCTGTGTTTGCATGGGTTTCCTCCAGGTGCTCCTGTTTCCTCCCACACTCGAAAAACGTACTAATTGGCTCATTGACTGCTATCAAGTTGACCCTAGTCTGTGTATGTGTGTATGTTAGGGAATTTAGACTGTAAGCTCTATTGGGGCAGGGACTGATGTGAGCTGTACAGCACTGCAGAATTAGTGGTGATACAAAAAGAGCTGATAAGGATTACTGCTCTTACTTCCAGCAGGGGGAGTTCTTAAATGTAACCTTCTATGATTGTTCTCAAATCTGCATTTTATTACTTTTTACTCAAACCCTATAATGGATCTGTAAATGCATAACTGGGGTATTTGATGAATATGTCTCCACTGCTGGCAACTATTACACACCAGACAAGCTATCTATAGGTCTTGGGGCTAGATTTACTAAGCTGCGGGTTTGAAAAAGTGGGGATGTTGCCTATAGCAACCAATCAGATTCTAGCTGTCATTTTGTGGAAAGCACTAAATAAATGAAAGCTAGAATCTGATTGGTTGCTATTTCAAACCTGCAGCTTAGTACATCTAGCACTTGGTCTTTATTCCAAGATCCATAGAACTACTGATCCACTATATACTCACCCTGATGTGACTGACTAATTTTACCTCAATTGCACTCCCCATTCCACTGTCAGAGCTCAGAGTAACCCACAGCAATTAAGTTTCCTATGTAATTAAGTACTTTGGGTATCCCCACTACAGTAGATACATTACATCCTATAATTTTTTTCTGCAATGTTATGACAGTGTACAGTTCGTTTTGATAGAGGTCCTGTAAGAGGACGTTGTATTAAAACATGATATTTCATTATTAAGACGCATGCTGAGAGAGAGAGAGAGATTAAATAAACCCACACTCGGTTAATCCCATATCATATATGGTACAGCTGCATACCAATATAAATGCCCTTGTCCTTAACACTGCAAATCTGTTTGTAGTTAGCAAAATGAAAGCATGAGGTATTGGATCATAGTTTGATCAAAACAATTAAGCCTGCATCCCAGGGTCAAGGGCACCATATATATACATATACAAGTTAACCCGTGCATGATACTCATGCATTCTAGTCAAATCAAGCTACTTAAGGTGTTAAAAAGGTTCTTGTCATGCATTTGGGCCTAGCCCAGGCCTCCTCAGGGGAAGAGCGTTACTTCCCGATGCAAGCGCCCTTTTTTAATGTGGTTTTGTCCACATGTCACCACTTCATCATTTTTCTCCATCACCTCATCCTTCATCTTCATCGCCACATCCTTCATCATCAAGCTACTTAAGGTGTTAAAAACTCCCCACTGTCACCCCCAGCAACCACCAACCACTCCCAACTGTCACTTCTCCTTCAAGAAATATATAGGTCAGTGTATAACTCTGCCCAGCAGGTGGCGCTGCAGCTTGTTTTTTTTTTTCCCACACACGCCACTAGGCATTTATACAGCAGATATATATATATATATATATATATATATATATATATATATATATATATATATATATATATATATATATATATATATATAGTAAATATCAGGGGCACTTTAAGAAACCAGTGGACCTGTGTGCAAGATTAGTGACAGTAGATCCATCCACCGGCGCTGAGCTGTTAATGCAGGAGACCGGAGGATGTCAGGCTGTTAGATGGTTCTACCGTCTTGTGATGTGTCACCACCAGTTAGGTGACACATCAAGCCTGGCTGGGAAGCCAGGAAGGGAGAATGAGCAATTTGAGTCCGGCCGACTGGTGTTTGGGAGACAACGAGGGGGTTGGTGGTGGTGTGCGGGGGTATTACTTATGTAGGTTTCTCTTTCTATCAATTCGAGACCAGAGAGCTTGCCTTATAAACAGCCCAATTGGGAACATCTTGGAACACTAGCATTTGTTCTTTAACACACAATTTGCTCAACAACAAGAAGTATAGTTAATTACAGTTTAATAAGAATTTTCTATATTTCTTTTATCAACTATTAAAATCGAGGAAGAATGCACAAAAACCTGCGTTTAGAACTCCTATTAATCAAACTAAGCAGGCAAACCATTAGTGCACATCAGTATGTTGGGTACATTTATTTCATTCTTGCCAAACTAAAGTCCATCTTGTTAAGATTAATCGTTTTGTATTCTTCAGAGAACGACGGAAATCTCCATATCGATTTCAGTGTTCTTGAATAAATGTCTTGTGACCAATATTAAAGAGGTCCCTGACTAGCCAGGCATAAAGGGGCTGATGCAGAGTTAGTATTAAGTCTGGCTTGCGTGAAATTGCTCTGCGCGTGCTCAGAAAGTGAGTGCACACAAATGTGACCATGCAGATTTATGTGATTCTGTCACTTCAGCCAGTGCCTGGATCGGTGGGACAAGAGATTTCTAACCCAGACCAAGTATAGTAAGGGCGTGTTTGCTATTGCACCGGAGATGCTGATTGATAGATAGATAGATAGATAGATATGGGCAGCACAGTGGCTTCGTGGTTAGCACTTCTGCCTTACAGCACTGGGGTCATGAGTTCAATTCCCGACCATGGCCTTATCTGTGAGGAGTTTGTATGTTCTCCCCGTGTTTGCGTGGGTTTCCTCCGGGTGCTCAGATTTCCTCCCACACTCCAAAAACATGTGGATAGGTTAATTGATTGGCTGCTAACAAATTGACCCTAGTGTGTGTGTGTGTGTGTGTGTGTATGTGTATATTAGGGAATTTAGACTGTAAGCCCCAATGGGGCAGGGACTGATGTGAGTAAGTACTCTGTACACCGCTGTGGAATTAGTGGCGCTATATAAATAAATGCTAGATAGATAGTGATGTCTGTATAAATAATCTATAGTTTTATCTTTTACCAAGGGACGTTTCATCCTGATCTCTGTGAACTGTGCTCCTGCTTTATAGATCTGACTTTTATTCCCTGACATTATCAACTTTAATGACAACTATATTCAATGCCCTGCACATAAACTCTTTGCAAGATAATAACAATGTCTGAATCCCATTAGCAGCACCTTATGTCTCAATAAGACATAATATACATTTTCCAATGCCCCACTAATGGTCTTCGAAGCTTCTTCATTTGATCCTTTGTCAAGACACTATCACACAATGAACAGAGAACAAAGAAAACTTGTCACTCTCTGAAAAGGCTTATAGCTTTCTGTGCATTGCATTCCAACACTTGCCGTTTTTAACTAGAGAAATTGACCCAATCTCCTAATTATACCATATATTTATATTAATAAATAGAAAATAGGTTCAGCCTTCCACTGCACACCAAAATAGAAACCTTCTACAAATTTGGATTTACTTTTGCTGCTGATCAATGCACATTTTCTTGCACATTTAAAATATTAAATGCAGAAGCCATTAGTGGCGGATTAGATATAGGCAGTATTCCAAAAATAACCTTTTCCCTTTATTTAAGGACAAACTTTTCACATCTGCAGTAAATTGTGTATCATGTGACTTACTGCTATAGTATTGTATTACTTTACAGGGAACTGTTCATTCTTGGCACTGATTGTAAAATATATACCATTAAGATATATGAAACACCATTTGAAAAGGAAATATCGATGGGAATTCTGTAATAGGTTATAAAATTTGAGTTATCCCAATATTTTGCTGTTTAAAAATGGCATTTTGCTTTTACAGTTGATTTTGCTTGTTGTATAATCTACTTTAATGTCGATCTGGTTGCAAAAATCATAAATGACGCAGCAAAATAATGAGGCATCTCTACAATTTAATACGAACACAGAGTTCTCTACTTTTTTGGGGCATATAAGAAATAAGGAGGACATATACAGAAACAAACAGTAGTAAAACAACAAGACTTATTTAACAAAATAGTGCTATATGCATAAATGTACTGTAACTGGGAGCAGCCAATCAGATTCTAAAGGAAATTTTTCTACCACAGAAAAAAAAAAATGCAAAAGGTGTATTGGTTACTATTGGTAATTTCAAAACTCACTTAGCCCTATGCCAGGGTTATCAAGCATTTAACGTTTGTGATAGCGCTGCTATTGCCAGAGGTAATCCCCCACCAGTGATCAGTTTTGCTGGGTTCCAATTCAACAAGGATTGCAGCGGTACATGTTCTGCAATCTTTCATCTCAAGATGGCAATAGAAGAATGGGCAGCACAGTGGCCTAATGGTTAGCACTTCTGCCTCACAGCACTGGCGTCATTAGTTCGATTCCCGACCATGGCCTTATCTGTGTGGAGTTTGTATTTTCTCCCTGTGTTTGCGTGGGTTTCCTCCGGGTGCTCCGGTTTCCTCCCACACACCAAAAACATACTAGTAGGTTAATTGGCTGCTATCAAAATTGACCCTAGTCTCTCCCTCTCTGTCTGTCTGTCTCCTTCTCTGTCTGTCTGTGTCTGTGTGTGTGTCTATATTAGGGAATTTAGACTGTAAGCCCAATGGGGCAGGGACTGCTGTGAATGAGTTCTCTGTACAGCGCTGCGGAGTTACTGGCGCTATATAAATACATTTTTCAGCTGACAATTCTTTTAAAATATTTTATTTAAATATTTGTTATCTATTTTTAATTAGCCAAGTCGTGCATATGCACATTGCCCGAGACTATACTGGCAAAGCGGTAATTTTCTTCAATACCAGATTTGCCATCGCTGCGATAGGTGGCGGTAGAAAATCATTGTTATTGCCGCATATTAATAGGCAAGTCTGTTAGTCTGTGACTCGTCTCGGGAGCTGTGGAGAGGTTAGGAAAAGAAAGAAAAAAAAACAAAGTTGGTGCATTTGCATCTTTTTAATTAGAAAAGCAAATCGTATTAGAATATATTTTACTTGCTGAAATTTGACTAATATGGCCAAATACATTATCCCTTGAAATGCTACAAGTGAGAGGCTATTTCTTCTGGTACGGAACATTATAGAGCGAGTGTTCTACACTGTGTATCAAGTAATCCAGTGCCTCAGAAGCTCTCCAGCACAAGCAGTAATCAAAGTGCAGCATGACAGGGGAACTCAAAGGACAATTGGTCTCTTGTGTCATTGATTTACAATGGATGTAACTGTGCAAACAATCAATATTACAGGGTGATTGTTTACATCTCACACAGAATGTGCTGATACGCTGCCAGTTTATTTCATCACTTGTAATGTTTGATAGTTGCCCAAATAATCACACTGTGTTACTCCAACACTCCAGATCAATGCCTGACACATCATCCTCCCCACTTAATTACAACACAGTGAGTTCTGCCAAGGGTGAGTAAACTTAGACTTAAAGCTTTAGAGACCAGCCAGGGGAAAAACAGGACAGTCAATCAGTTTTACTTTCTGGTGAGATGGAAAATAGGTTGGACAAAGAGGAATTTACTATGCAGTCTAATAGCTGGGATCTAAAAAGGACGATCCTTGGCAGTACTGGATAATTGCTTGTCCTAACGATTTAAAGATCTTTATGTTAAAACCTCCAGCTTGTTCATATCACTGTTAATATTAGAATGCGCTACAGTAGTGTAAAAAGGGCAATTGACCCTTTTGTGGGTTAATTAAATACTTGTTATAAATGTATGCAGGGGAGGTAGGGAGGGGGAGAAGAGGGAGGGAGAGAGGGAAATGTGATGTGTGTATAGATAAATCACTGTGGATGGCCCCATAAAATGCTGATCCTGATCAACATTTGATAGGTATCCATCAGATATCTGTCAGGACAAATGGTAAATCAAATTACACAATAACCACATATATCTGTAGCAGTATATAGTAGCGCAAGCGGACAGTGCATCAAATAAATACTGTGTGAAAAAACAACAACAGTTTGTTTAAATAGATATGGCTACCCCAGGTTTCATCGAAACAATAATTGAGGCAAAACTGCACTAAAAAGAAGAATGAAGACAAACACTCTATAGTGTAAATAACAGTATAAAAGCAATATTGGTACACTCACATAATAAAATGCTGAAACATAAGCAATAACAACATACAGAGGATTAAAACAGGACCTTTCACTTGAGTCCTCTCTACTCCTCCCTGCGTGATGCTGCTCGTGACGTAGTATCCTCTTTCAATCCCTGTGCGCATGCGCCGACCGGTAACCTTGGGCGTGCGCACAGACATCCCTGAATGAAAGAACCTGAGACATGTGACATGGAGGGATCATGTGATCCCTCCACACATGTGCTGTGCAGCTCTGCTCTTCGGAACAGAGATGTTTCAGTGAAATTTTTCAATTACGTTAATGTACGCCAGCTTCAGATGGAGTACATTAGCATGTTTTTTTTTTTCAATTCAGCTGTTGGTACATAGCAGTACTGAGCAGTGCCCATACACTGTTATGGGGACTGCTCAGTAAAACGAAGAGATATGCAAAGCAGCAGCGATGTAGTCATAGTAAATAACAATTTTGCATTTAAATGCCTGAAAAGCTCTGTTTTCTATGCTTGAACACAGTTTTTAGTTTAATAAACAGGCCCCTATAGCCAACGCCACCTCAGGATGGCGTTAGCAGCTGTGATCTGCGTTAACAGGCCCGCTGGAGGGGAGAGAGCATGTGTAGATCCCTCCTCTGTCATGCTGTATGTATGCTCCTCCTGTACTACAGAGACATCAGTCCGGTACCTGTATCTGATTAAACTAAGACCTTCAAGGGGAATACTATCAGATGTTATGAACGAATGTCCACCTAATTTGAAGTCTCACAGGTAACCCCATGCTGGTATTATTACCTGGAGCTCCCTCCATTTTGGCACCTATACACCAATATCATGGATCAGTCTAACGGCTACTTTTACAGACATTACTAGGAGCACCTTTAAGGGATGAAGCGATCACGACCCTGGAAGGGTTGTGACAGGGATCCTCAGGCTTACCAATTGCTCCACTTTGAACTGCAGTCCCAGTTGCCTGACAGCCAGTGCCATCCCTAGAATCGATTCCGCTGCGGCCCACTGACCGCTATTTTCTCCCGTCGTATATTATGCTGTGGACACAGACCAGAGCCAACCACATTTTCCCACAAGAGCTTTTTACACATGGCCATTTGCTTGCCTTATCTGGGTAGTCAAAAGGGCCCTGATAGTTTGACTATAAACCCCGTGACTCCCTGTTTACCACCATGTAGTTTAAATTCTAATGGGAATTTATGGATCGATTCAGCCTTTTTGGTGAAAGAAATCTTCGCATTGGGCAGGCACTTTCCACTGGTGCTGTCCCGGCTAGATAAATTTCATAAATAGATTTCTTATTGCTGCAATAAGAAATGTTAATTACCACTCAAAATGGTCAAAAATTGATACATAGACCCCTAAGTGTAATTTTATACTGTCAGCCTACTCAGTGCTATTCTCTCATAAACTCACATATATCTCATAAAAGAGGTTAAGCTGAATCATTGAACTATTACTGATTAGTCAGTGGTCAGGGGCGCACGGAGGATTTTTCAGGGGGGTTTCCTCCACCCCCGGAAAAAAAAAAAAAAACAGTGCTCCGTTTCGGCTGCACTGTACTATACAGCAGCCGCGGCGCTGTCAAAGAAGCGTCCGCGGCGCTTCTTAGACAGCGCCGCGGTTGCTGTATAGTACAGTGCCGATATGTAGGGCACTTTTTTAGCGGAGGGTGGGGGGTTTCTGGAGACCCAGAAACCCCCCCTGCGTGCGCCACTGGTGGTAACTAGACTACTATGCATCATTGGCTATAAGACTTCAATATACTGTAATGTCTCCATGCAAAACCTCACAGACACAAAGTGTAATGTTTTATTCCATTACAAGACATATTCAGTATTGGTTTTTATCATAACCTTCACTTAATGTATATGTATATAGAATGTTAGCAAATGTATGCACATGCCATGTAAAAGTCCATTAATAATACAATACCATGTGGATAACCTTTATGTTTATATTTGGAAGGTATAAACCTATTTAAGTTGTTGTCAACTAATATTTCCAGCTAAGTATATTTTTGGGAATGTTATTTCAACTAAAGGTTATGATTACATTGTATGCATTTACTCTACAGAAATGCGGATTAAAGAAGAGACAAGTAGGTTGTAAACCTTTGGTAGAAGTCATGCATTTCTTTTTTTTAAAAGCATATCTGCCTACATACCAGTGAAGGATATCTGCCCTTTTATAAGCATAACTGAATCTAGATATTCAAATCCAACAATGGATCTGCTAGAGCAGATTTCAGCTTTTTCAGTGATATGCAGCTGTTGACACAAGAACTAAGAGTGTCAATCTGGTCCACAGCAAGCAATTGTCTCTGTGTTCATTTTCAATGCATTATATTGTAGACAAGTTAACATTCGGAAAGCTCTACATCTTATGAGCTTTACAGTTTCCTGTGTCCGGTCTTATATTTTAAGCAGTGGGAATAACAAAATGGACACTATTGCTTTGCAGGTTAGGACGATACCATCCAAATGTTGTAATCTCTAAATGAAAAATTACAGTCAAACGCCCCTTTTTTATTTATTCCAAGAGACCAGGAAATAATGGTGTAAAGTCCGGGAAAGTGTACCAACTCCTCAAACTTTAAATAAAAACTTTTAGTAAACTTTAAATAAATGAAGGGGAAATCACAAAAGCAATTTGGACCACACTGTAGCATAAAGTATAATCGTATGGTTATATTATAATATTATTATAAAGTAGTTTTTGCAAGTGCAACTAAACTACAGGCAAAGGGAGCACCCACAGACGCCGTAGCGGCTATACCCCCAGAGTGATGGTAGTTCCGCCACTGTGGGTAATGTTTGTGGTCTAAATTGTAGAAGTACAAAATCAGGTAAATGGGCGATTGAATTATTAGGGAATGATGGGACCATGGAAAAGAATGCATACTGCCAGAAACTGTTAAATCAGGTATGTAAAATTTTGACTGCATATAATGTGGAATACTATCATTTCACTTCATACTAATCAACTCTCTTCTACCTGCAGTGAAACTGTAAAGAAGGACAGCCTTTTGCTTCACATGTTCCGCCCATCTGCCCCAATTTATGTGGTACAATTCCAATCTGAGGGGACTATCTCACCATCGCCACCTAGGTCTTAAGTTAGGAGATATGGTGCCCTGAAATTCAAGGGTGTTGTCAGAGGAGGGAAGAGTGGTTGGGGACTTCTGAAGCACTAAGCATTCCACTGAGGGAGAGGACATGCACATTTACATGTGCCCCATGTTGCATTGTAGTGGCAGGCACAGGTTGTCCTGCCTTGCGTCCGGCCAATGGGAGGTATGAGTACATACAATACATGTTGCTACCCGGGCACTACAATTGTAAAGTTTTAAAAATATGAATGTCAACCAGACATGAGTAAAGATGACCAAGTTTGTTGCACAAGATGACCTATGTTTGGAGATTATGGAAATCCACCCAGTAGCTTCAATAATTTGAATAAGTTTTGCAGCAGCAATAAACTCATATAGATATAAATAGTGGTCGAAGTGGAAATTTATAAGTGGCGGTATGGAAAATGTAAGTGATCGGAATTTGATAGTTTTACAATGAAAGCAGTAGGAGAAGCTGCGGTGTGGCGTACCACCGTATAGCAGCACACTTCGTCCGTAGCTTGATCAACTTCTTCTTTACCCCATTTATTGATTACTGGGCACTGGTGTTTGAGTGGCGAATGTTACATACAAGTATATAAGGGGATGTAGGCTGAATATAATGTTCACACAGAGATTATTCCTCTTGAACTAGACATGGTTTTTGAACAGTGTCAGTGTATACCTCCAGTTACACAGGAGGCGACAGGCACTTTTCTTTCTTTATTTGAGACACAAAGATCAAGATGAGAACCAAGTTTAGTACATACTTGCCATCCTTTTGATGTCCGGGAGATCCTGGCGGGCACGAGCGATGTAAGGGCGGAGCTTCAAGATTCACATCATTTTGACCCCGCACCAGGTGACGTAATGCCTGTTTTGGGTCTTTTTACAGTGGTATAAAGACCCCAAACAAGCAGTACATCACTGGGGGCGGGCCCAAAATGGCACAAATCGTGAAGCCCCGTCCCCTCCGCTCGTACATACCGGCTCTAATTTAGTGAAGTGTGCAGATGCGGGAGAATCGGAATGTCTGGGAGACCTACCCGAAATTCAGGAGTCTCCCGGACATTCCGGGAGAGTTGGCATGTACGGCTTAGCACCGACTTACGTGGCCTTGGCACCACTCTGAGGTTTTACTCACAGGCCTTCATATTGGCTTAGCCTGCTTATCTTCACCTGAATCCAGAGAGTAAGGTCCTTCACTCTGCCTAAATACCCAGATCATACAACCTGCCTAGGGTGGACAGGTCCTGCGACCGTTCTGTGATAAATGTGCAGGTGGTGCATTAGGCTACAGCACAAGAAGAGACAAGACGACCGACTCACACCAGGTCATAGGGGCTCAGCTCAGAGTAAAAAAAATATAAAAAAATATATATAAACATTTTATTAGTGATACTTACAGGTCTGCAAGTCCATTTTTATTTACTATCACTAATAAAGATTTTTCAGATTGATCTACTCTGCGTTTGTGCGAGTGCAGCTGACTTTTTATCTGTTTGTATGCCATTGACGAAACCCTCTACCTTATATACTGCAGTAGCACATGTTAATATTAATGGTCTGAATACAAAATCCCTATCAGTTGCATCTCATCCATTATATAGCACAAGAAGGTCAATCTATATACACTGGCTTAGGAGGGCAAGATAGCTCCTTTTATAAAAGCACTATGGGATGCTATGTGGACTTCACAAAGATTAGGGGAATGGAGAGACAGAGGGACCTCCCACTGTATGTAATATATATATATATGTTATATCTGTCTATATATATATATATATATATATATATATATATATATATATATATATATATATATATATATATATATATATATATATATATATATATACACACACACACACACTGTACATGTTTTCATTGTTGCACTCTGTTTGGATAAAGTTTCCATTCCAAAATATACACTAATTTAACAAATGTCTTTGGAAATGTTAACTTGGAATTAAATATTTTGCAACAGAAAAAATAATGACATTACTGGCTCTGAGCTGGATGAAAGTATGGCTGCCCTAATGATACCTACTCCCTTTCTCTTTGTTGCTTTATAAAAAGAATACTATAGACATATCCAAGATGTCATTCTTTTAAGCTGTGGTCTCACTGAGTTATTTATCACAGTCTCACAACTGTAACTGGCAAGACCTTGAAGGAGTATCTCATACTGAAAAATATACCAGTTGCTGTCTAGGTTAGCTCTGTAAAATAAAACACACATACACCTTTTTTTATTTTGCATTGCACAAGATAATAATAAAAGTACTTGTAATACAGAACACTATTTTATAACATGAACCATATAGTACACAGTATAAATAGAACACTGATAGGTTGCAAACATTAATGGAAACTAATGGAAATACCAGCTATAAACAACATCAGGACAGTGCCCCAGGTTGCAAAATTATCAAGGAAATTATCAATCTACTACTTAATACAAACAACCTAAAACAAGTAAGACCTCTACAAGACATGGAATATTTAGTGTGCATTGTCATAGTACATATTTATTATATTAAATAAAGCCTCCTACTTTTTAATTAATAATACTCCTACTGCTTGGATGATGTTCAAGTGAGAAGAGCCACCTTAGATATAAATAAATATCCATGAGTAGTAATCAGTGTAAAAATCCAAACTACTGACAGATGCATGCTCACTGTGCACCCAAGAAGTATTTCTACTGTAGAAAGTGTTCGCACATAATGTCCATGTTTCCACAGGCTTTTGATTAGCTTTGAATGATCACATGAGATTACATAGCCCACAGGAAAGCCGTGATAAATAACAAATTTGCATTATGCTTAAGAGAAAGTAGCAGGAGCTACAAATTAGGGAAGGACAGGGGCAAAACGCAGAATTTGCAGAGGGGGGTTTCCACACCAGGCCACCAGTGGGTGTGACCAGCATGCATGGGGGTGTAGCTAGAATTTTAGAGAGTGTTTGGTTGCTCTCCAACTCTCCCTATCCCCATAATATACATGGGCAATGCTGCGTGCACTACTGTAAGGTGCAGGGTCAGGACAGGGTCCAGCCACCTCAATTATACAGTGCCTCAGGCTTGGATGGGGGTTTCCAGGCACTAGGAAACCCCCCCCCTCGGTTTACCTATGAAAGAGTAACATATTTCATACTTGTTCAATCTCTGGAAATGTCCGGGAGATTCACGAATTCCGGGGGCCTCAGTGATGCGACTCACTGTGAATCGCGTTAGTTTTGCCCCACACCTGGGGGCTGTGCCAAAATGCTCATCTCCCTCAGTTCTTCTAATTCACCTCCCCTCTGGGATCTCCTGGAGGTAATGTGCCTAAAGTTGTCAAGTAGGATCTATGTTAATTGCCAAAATGTTCAAATCCCACTCTTTGCTGTTTTTCCCCATCTGTCTCTCTCACAGCCCAGAGGAAGACCAATCACAAGCCACATTCGAGAGATTTGGTTAAAAAAATGTATTTACCGCTTGGTATTACAGAAGCAGCAAAGCCCTGGTATAATCGGCTTCACGTAGCATCCCTGAAGGGCTCTGGCTAGGGAAGGGGGGACCAAAGGAAAATATGTTCCTCTGCGGTAGAGCAGCTTTAAGTTTTAAAACACCTTTAAATGTCGAACAGACTACAAATGTATGCAGATAGCCTTTCAGTTTTTAGTCTACGATAAGGGATTTTTCCCAACACCAGGATATAAATAAATAAGCCTCATAGGCAAAATGCTATTGCTACAATAAATCAACATATTTAGACAGAACCCTACACAAAGCCAGCCATATTTATTTACAAGGTTGTCAGAGCAGAGCGAGATTTATGTTATATAATTCAAACTATTGCTGTTTGCTCATAAGGATTTTGTATCTGCCACTTTGAAAATAGAAACCTGAATCTGAATATGACTGACAGGAAAAGTCAAATTATTGATAGTAAACATAAAGAATTGTTTGTATCAAACACAAAGCATAGTTGGAATTCAAATATATGAATTATTAGGGAGAATGAACAATGCCAACATAACAAGATAAGTATGAATTATGGAGTTATTTTAGGACCTGACTTTGAAATGACATCTTCATCTTCAGCCAGTTATGAAGAAAGTAAGCAGAAAGGTCTGTTTTTTTTGGAGAAGATTAATGGGATAAATATCCATACTAATGTATTTATGTTCTTCTTGTTCTCTGTGTATTCAGCTTTGGAAAACAAAAATCAGAATGTATTCAGGGTGATTGGGCAATGTCTAAAAAAAACAAAAAATTATGTACAAATCCTGACGTCCAGTAAGCCAGCGTTTCATAAAATGTTTTATTAATGGTCCCGTTAGAGCCTCGTGTGATGTGCTCCTGTGTGCATTTCGGGGTATTACGGTACATAAATCAGTGGCTTAATTTTGCTTGAATCTATATGTTTTACTACCCTAACTTTTATTTCTCCTGGGCAAAGTTAATTCCCATTATTGGAGTATTGAGTCTGCAGAGATAGCTAAAGAAACATCAATGACTAAGAACAGACAGACACAGGTCTACAGAAATATGGGAGAAAGAATGTATAAAATGTTTTTTAACCCAAAATAAATTAATTGTCCACCAATTTAAGACCACCCATAATAGACTCTGTTTGGACTTCAACATGGTGGATCCAGCGGATGGCCCTGTACACTGCCCAGCAATCTGCATGGAAATTATTTCCCAGGTCTGCAGACCTTCATTACCAGGTGGTTCTCCTGTCTGAGTCCTACACTGTAATGTGATTAATATCATCACTGCACACTACTAGGTTCTACTACTACTGGAATTGCTTCCTATGCTAAAGTAAAAACAAATATCACTAAGAGGTTGATAGTTACAAATAGGTGGACGGCAGGAACCGTATTTTATGTCTAGAAACACTTTAAATGACTCATTCAAGTGCACCTGGGACTCACTGCCAATAAAGAAGTTAAATAATTCTCCATGAATATGACCTACTTATACCTGATAAAATGACCAAATCAGTTCCTGCTATAGAAGAATATCCTGACAGAGAAGACAGTGCATTCGGTGTTCTAGCTGACATAGTTATTGAAACTTCTGTGCATCTTGCAAAATTATTTCCTTTAAATTCACAAAGTACATGGAACTTTATCAGTTCACTGTATTACTATATTCACACTAACAATTCCTTAATACAGCATAATGTCATTACAGCTATTCATCAGTTCTAATAAGGCACAAAGAAAAACTCTACCCAAAACCTTAGCTGCTACGCCCCCCCCCCCCCTCTCCCCCCGTTCCCCTAATTTTCTGTTTCCTCGCTGGTTGAATAGTGCAACGATGTACTCCTCTGCCATACTACAGCCTGCCTGCTTCATACAAAGAGCTGTGATGCTGAAGCCTCAACGACAACACAGGTTGTATGTATAAAGACCACCTTGGTAGGAAAGAAAGACGTTGGACCAATGTAGACTTCAGAGGATCCACAGGATTGGGCAGGAAGACCACACTGTAGGTATTTTTCATTAAAAAAATGAATTAAGATTTGGATGGTACTACCTAAGGTCTGTTGCATGCTTACAACCTGTGTCCGGTCTAGCTGGTAGGTAGATTACAAAATTGGAAAATGAATTTACGTCACTGGGCACTTTGACTACAAGGACATCTACTGCTCCATCTTTTCAGCAAACCGGCTACTTACATTGTTACATATATTTACATTTTTTGAGGATCAATATATTAAATAAATACAGTTTGTGCATGATTAAGGTTATTGTTTAAAAAAAAATGTCCTATTTGGGGTGTTTGAGTAGTGAATTGAAAAATCATGTCCTACAAATTCCTAAGATTTGTCAATACTATTACAACACTTAAACCAGGTTTAATATCCAGAGCTGAGTATGACCTTGAACAAAGTATTTTACAGCCTCCAGGCACCAAAATATTAAACATGTAAATAGGAAAAGTTCACAGTTCAGAATAAAGTAGAGCAGCATTATTCAGTGTAATCTAGGGAATTCCATAGGGCTATTTATTATGTAATGGGGTTTCTGGCAGATCCATAGGCTTGTAACTTTGCACAATACATTTTCAATGTTAAAAAGTCCATGCAAAATGACTTTTGCAAAATGTATGAAAATACATTATGATATAAATCTATTACTTTCCAAGACTGGAAATGAAAACGCAACACTTATTTAGATAAACACAATGCCACAAAGCCACATTGAAATTATGTCATAATATTGTTAATAATTAGGCACAGAGGTTAGCATTGCTGCCGCACGGCACTGGTGTCATGAATTCCTGACCAGGGCCCTAATTGTCAGGGGTTTGTATGTTCTGCCTGTGTTTGCGTGGGTTTCCTCAAGGTGTTCCAGTTTCCTCCCATAGTCCAATAGGTTAGTAGGTTAGTTGATTTCTGACAAATTGGACCCGTGTGTGTGTTAGAGAATTTAGATTGTAAGCTCCAAGAGACTGATGTGTATGATTAAAGACTCTCTGTTCAGCGCTGTGTAATAGGATTGCCGGCATAAAAATAAAGGTTACCAAATAAAAGGTATTAAAACAGCAATAAACTTTTTGAACAACATGTTATGTTTGCAAAATTAACTTGCAGCTTTAGATGCTGATATTATGGCTCCATCTATCTATTTTGACACAAATTCTAAAATCACAACAATTACGGAAGAGAAAAAATAAATAAAAATTTGGGCAAACTTTGTTTCATATGTAAGTATATATAGCCTACTCTCCTTGAATGCTTGAAAGACTCCCAGGTTATTGGGAGACCTCCCAGGCTCATGGAAAAGCAGGCTAAGATCCAGGAAGAGCAGCCTCTGGCTTGATAACTGATTAGGGACATGCTGTCATTACAGCTGTCATTACAAAAATTGCATAATCATAGAACTTGCCCCACCCACTTGATGACAAATATGGTGCCATGAAAGGGTGTGTGGTGGCACAATGTGAGTTGTCGCTGGCCTTGCCTCACACACATGATGATGTGAATGGCCTCATCAAGTCATTCCCACCTAATATTTTTAAACCTGTCCTCCGTATCTCCCAGGGCAGACATAAACATGCCACAATCTTCCCAGACCTGTTTTAGATGCTCATATTGGGTACATGTTGGCCTAGCCTCTCTCACTTCAAAGTTACACACCAAT
This sequence comes from Mixophyes fleayi, assembly GCF_038048845.1. Lineage (NCBI taxonomy): Eukaryota > Metazoa > Chordata > Amphibia > Anura > Limnodynastidae > Mixophyes > Mixophyes fleayi. The sequence goes on along the minus strand of NC_134410.1, from coordinate 42,986,114 downwards.
ATGCAGGTGTTGACAGACCTGCGCATTCAGAGTTTGACAGTGGATAGGTTATGGCACTTAGGAGGTTAAAGCTGGCTGTGATACTGACATAGCCTCGTGACTTCCTTCTACTATGGGATGCAGCATAGTAGAAGAACCGATTGGGAAATTCATGCCTCAGATCCACACAGATCATTGGGGCTGTTCCACGAAAATAAGGAGAGCGGCTCCATGGGGTCCCTTCTCCTTTCAGTAACTAATTCTCAGCCTGTTGCTTCCCACTCACCTCCATTTGCCTCCCCATATCCCATACCTCCCAACATTGCTAATAGGAAAATCAGAATAGTATGAAGGCTATGGTCAAGTCACACTGGAGACAGAGCCACACCACATTTGGATGTACCATTTTGAAATTTTAGGCTGCTACCATTCTTTCTACCCAAAAAATGGTAGGTATTGCTCGTACCTACCAACAGTCCAGGCAGTCAGGACAAAAGTCCTGACTGTCTGATGGTGGTACAGTCCGCACAAGTCGGAGATGTCCCACCTAAATTTGGGCAGTTGGAAACTATGATATCAGAACTTTACCCGTATAAGGCAACCCTGCCGTCACTTACTCGATTAAAGGATTCGCCTGTCACTCCCATAAGGCCCAGGATCAGCACACTTGTCTCTTAAACTACTCCATGCTGCTATTAAAATTGCAATGCTCTAACGGTACGATTAATTCTAGCCCATCCCACTTCAAATAAGTTTAAACACAAACATACCAGTAATGAGGGATAATACGATAAGTGCTCTGACCCTACTCAAAAACACATAAAAATCACTCAATACAAACAGCAGCCAAATATTTGCTATCATTAATATTTAATATCCAATAAATATTCTGTCAATAATACAACTCGTATATTGGTTCCAAACATGAGAAGAAAAGCCTCTAGGGAATTAGTCATCATGCCGATGTTATGCTTTCACTGCTGTAGAGAAGATAGAGAACATGGCCTTTGCCTAAGTTATCATATTTTGAACGCTTTCATGTTTAATTTTAAAAATAATTTTGATTACTTACCAGTGCAAGATGACTCAAAGTACTTATTTCAAAAGGGGTCACTGAGAGTTCACATTATGTGGTAAGTCGCACTTAGAATTCTAATAGCGATCTCGTCTGCCGCGGCTCTTTCACAGCCTTTTATTTAAACAGAGAAACTCATATTTCACAGAGAGATGATTTTAAGGTGGGCTTAATGAAAGCTCATGTAGACAGAGACTGTAAAATAATTTCACATTAAGTTCCCAGTCAGAATGATTTTGCATATATGATATTTAGGAGACTGGAAAAATGTGTTTTCTGCAAACTTGCATATTAACAAGCAGCTACTTTAGAAGGAAATTATACTTCCCTAAAGCCAGTGAAATGAGCAATGTTACACTGGAAAGAAATTGCAGCTTTTCTCATACACCAACATAATGTAGGGCTGTGTGTTTATCAGTTTCATCACTATTAAACAATGATAGTCAGGGGGGTTCCCAAATCATGTGCTAAGCTTATCCACCACATATAACGCAGCTAAACTTCAGATAGCCGTTGACTGGAAGAAAGCCTTCAATTCTCTAGAGCTGCTATTATGAACAGAATCTGGGACACCGCCTCCATGGAACATGTGACAAGTCTCCTCCATGACACTGTTACAGCCTTTCAAAAAGTTTGGGATCCCTGGTAGTCCTATAATGGCAGTAGCATGCCTGGTACTCTCTAAGCCATTAGGGTTTTCTCTCTATTTATTTCCACCTCTAGATCTCTATCCTTTGACTCCCTTTCCCTCTTTCTAGTGTTGCTCTCCACTTTTACTATAAACAACGCTGTACCCAATTCCCCATTTCTACCTCTCCGCATATTTTACTTGACATTCCCCCTCTTATTTCATAAGGGGGGGACAGCCCCCTGGGAGGGGAATTGACTCCCAAGTACTAGGGCCCACCTCTCACTCTCTCCCTGATCCCTTCCCTCCAAACCCAAAAAATAAAAAACCCAGCGGTTCCTCTCACATCTCTGGTGTTCCCATCTCTACACGGTGTCCCTATTTTGATTTTATAGATTTCTGTATTATATGTCAATACTAGGTCACGAACATCTAGCGCTCACCAGAGCTTAACACTGCAGTTGACTTAATCTTAGCATCATATTCTATGTATGCCCTGTTTATACTTCTTTCCGACATCTCTTGTCAATCATATTTAACATATTCAATGACCTGTGTTATTACCTGCTGGTATAAATAGAAAGTTTAAAATAGTATTCTGTTTTGCACATAAGTTAAATACTGACTGTTTTTTCATGTAGCACACAAATATCCACTTTAACTTTCAGTGTACAAATAAGCTATCAAGTATTTGTGTGCTACATGAAAAAACAGTCAGTATTTAACTTATGTGCAAAACAGAATACTAATTTGCACCCCTTGCATTGTAACATGGTTTTGTCCAGGAGACTTAAATAAGAAACTTCTTCATTTAAGATCCTTAATGAATCAGGCCCCTAGCTCGCTCACAATTTTGCCTAAAAACACAGCCATGAATAAAGAATGGCATCAAAACTTCCTCCAAGAGCAACTTCTTCCAACCATCCAAGAACAGTTTGGTGACAAACAATGTCCAGCATGATGCAGCACCTTGCCATAAGGCAAAATTGGTAACTAAGTGGCTCAGGGATCAAAACATCGAAAATTTGGTCCATGGCCAGGAAACTCCCCAGACCTTAATCCCATTGAGAACTTGTGGTCAATCCTCAAGAGGTGGGTGGACAAACAAAAACCCACAAATTCTGACAAACTCCAAGCATTGATTAGGCAAGAATGGACGGCCATCAGTCAGTATGTGGCCCAGAAGTTGATTGACAGCATGCCAAGGCAAATTGCAGAGGTCTTCAAAAAGAAGGGTCAACACTGCAAATATTGATTCTTTCCATAAACTTAATGTAATTGTCAATAAAAGTCTTTGACACTTATGAAAGGCTTCTAATTTTACTTCAATATACCATAGCAACATCTGACAAAAAGGTCTAAAAACACTGAAGCAGCAAACCAATACTTATGTCGTTCTCAAAACTTTTATGACTGTACACTGCATTAACACCAATGATATAAGGCCATTTACCTAATATCACAGCATGTGTTGGCCCAAAGTGACCCGATGTCCAATAATAATCAGATTATTATTAAGCCAGTTGATAAAAGTGGTCAGAAGATAACTGCCTGCTGCCTTGTATGTTATCTTTCAACTCCATTACAGGCCCTAATGTGTTCTGAACAGATCCGGCTACCCTCCCTGTGTTCTGAATGGCCGTATCTTGTCCAATTAGGCAAATAGCCACAGAATCCGCCCATGTGTGGTCAGCTTAACCTGCACAAGTCTGGAGGAGCACTAATAAGTGAAAAACAGCAAATAGCGACTACTATATTATCTTTGGTTATGTTTCTAAATAAAATTGATTAAACAATTCCAGTTCCCCTTTAAGTTTAACAATGAATTTGTGTTCCCTCAAATAGTAAAATGATACAGATGTGCAGAATGTACACTCTCCCCTATGTCTCAGTGAAGAGAGTGGTCACTTCATACAAAAAGTGTAGGCAGCGCTGAGAAATGAATCAATGCTACTAAGCTGACAAGGGGGGATCCTGCTTTGGATCTTGCATTTACAAATAAAGTGCTCAAGACTTAAAATAAAGCTTGTCTATTTGACTGGAATGTATAAGAGACCTATTTAAATGACATTTACACATAGTACAATTTTATCTTGGTTGCTTCTCCTTATCACTAATAATAACATCAGATTAACGGATTTAAGCCTGTTGAATAGCAATGCCTTTTCTGATCCTCTCTTCAAGCCGATCTTTCCATCTGCCTTGTTGAGATTTTCCTTCCATGCCTGTTGTGCTAGCAATTAGTAATAAAGCTTGAATCCAAGCTGTGTCAAACAGCACCGGACTTCTGGGATTCTCAGAACATAGTTGTATTAGTATAAGCATACACAACTAAATAGCAAACCCTAAAAAAGTCTCTATAAATACTATTTTATAATTTTTTTGCAAATCCTCTTAAAGGGCTGCCACCACCAGCACACATATGTGCACAATTTTACTAACTTCACACATGCACTTAAAGGGGCATATTCAATTAGCTTTCCGGTTCGCGGTAACGTCCTGCGCACTATTGCCGTTAATACGGTACCGCATTAATGCGGATTTTCGTACGCAACCCTATGGGCTGCGAACGAAAATCCACGTTATTGCGGTAACGTGGATTAAGTTTCGCGGCTGTTCCGGCGCGATCCCGCGGACCGGAAAGCTAATTGAATATGCCCCAAAGAGTTTAAACTATATGACACATGACTATGTGAGCTGGAGAATGTGTCAAATCCAATCATGTGCTACCATTCCTGTCCCAGAATATGCCTTTACTTTAATGTGCCTGCACAATCATCCTGCCAATTACGTTAACTAATGCAAACTGCTTTTTTTAGGCTTTATAGTTATGTTTTAGTGTTTATAGCATTCTGCACAAAATTCTATCTTTTTGCAGTTTTGATGTAAGGAAAAATTTCTCTGCCTGCTGATATTTAACTTTCCATCAGGCCCAAATGTTGTGGTCCTTTTCCAGTTTCAGAAGGGACAATGCTTTGCTGACTTTGCTTACTGTATACCTCCCAACTGTCCCAATTTATGTGGCACAGTCCCTTTTTGAGGGCTTTGTCCGACTGTCCCGATCAGGTTAGTATTGTCCTGCAAGTCTGTAAGTTGGAGGGTATAGCAGAGCAGCAGTTGATGGGTGCTGTGCCAACCTGGCAGTAGTGCATGCTGAAATTAATGGGTGTTCGAAGGAAGCGCTAAGTACGCTCTTGGGGATGTGACCACATCTCCAACATAACATGGCCTATAGCAACATTGCCATACCGCCTGTTGCTATGCCCAAGGGCGCACGGAGGATTGTCGGGGGGGGGGGGGGGGGGGGGGGGGGGGGGGGGAGGGGGTTTCTCCCCGCCGACCGAAAAAAAAAAAAAAAAAAACCACGAGAGAGAGCTGCTGCACATGCACAGCAGTTCCGTTCCGCCAGCGCTGTCCTATACAGCAGCCGCGGCGCTGTCTAAGAAGCGTCTGCGGCGGTGCTGTTATCGCGGACGCTTCTTTGACAGCGCCGCGGCTGCTGTATAGGACAGTGGCCACTTAGTTAGCGCAGGGGGGGGGGGGTTTCTAGAGACTCAGAAACCCCCCCTGCGTGCGCCACTGATGCCTGGAGCTGCAAAGGTTGGAGATATGTTAGTGACATGTACAAAATATACAGGTTCTGTGGCTCATTTCTTTTATCTAGTTTAAGTTGGTCATAGAACCCATATAATTTCACTCTGTAGATATACAGTAATTAAAGAGATGATTTAACAACTCTGATTCCAATGCTTGTTATTTTTCACTGTGCAGCAAAACACTGGGTAGTAACATGCTAGTTAGCCTGAGCTGGAGAAAGCAAGGGGTACTGCCTGAGACCAGTTGGTCAAAACTCTTGCAGTAGACCGTAACATAATGAGAGTCATAATAGTGTCTAACAGTATTTATCACTACCCCCGGTTATAAAATGAGATGACGGCAAGCAATAAGTCACTGGAGAGATGGAAACACCTGGATAAAACTGTAAAGAGAATTGCCATTGACACACCGCAAGTGGATTTCTCCACAGTGTATTTGAACTTTTCATGTTGACACCTCAAGTCAGACTGATATCAAACTTACTCTTTTCACCTCACCTGCTGTGCCCTACTGTAAATATTCCTTGAACATAGCTGTCGACTTGACTTGAGCCAGTGTATATTGGCCTCTTCAGACGAGAGAAAATTGGCGTAGGCAGGCTCCTGAGCACATTTTAATAATCAGCCTGATCATGGGTGCATGGCAGCTGCTCAATTGATGGTGTTAGACAACGAATAGAGGGAGATGCCAGTAATGCCCTCAGATTTGACATAACGAGGGATGCATCAGTCATCCCGCTAAAAAGCTCATGAGGGCTCTATAAGCTGTGACACAGGACTCCGTCAAACCAGGAGCTAATGAGGAAATGGAAGCGTTAGCATTCTCTTCAGACAGTAACAAGTTGGAAGTGATCTGCATTGTAGATGAAAATGTCTCTGCGACAGACTACTGTATGTACATATTACTGAAATAACAAGCTAAGATATGCCAGCAGTAAATGAAACTATGCAAGATGTAACCCATCTTCCTTCTTGCTGGGAAATAATCATTATTGTTCAGCATGCAAAGTCACATGCAATTACTGGGAGATTGTGTAATGAGGATATCATTGCAAAGAGAATTTGTATTTGATTCATTTCCGCCTTTGTTATTGGTAAAGTAACCAACAAAAAGCAGTCTTGTTGTACTTTCTTTATGGATCATGATTTTTAGATCGAATAACCACTTAAAACTGCCACTGGGGAGGATTTTTTAGCCTTGGTACTTTATGTAAGATTTATGTACTCAGTTTTATAACATACCTCATACTTGACAACTTTTGAATGTTGCCCTCTAGGAGATCCCGGAGGGAAAGTGGGCGTGTCATGACAGGGAGGGGAGCTTGGCGAATTGCATCATTTTGGCCCCGCCCCCAGCGACCAAATAACGCAAACACAATCCAATATGATGTAATTCCCCTAGATTCACATTATGAAGGCTACAACTCCTGCCTACTGAAGTGGGCAGATGTGGGAGAATGCCCTGCTCCCTGAGAGCCCAGGAGACCCACACGGATTTTGGGAGTCTCCTGGACATTCCCGGGAGAGGGGGTAACTATGACATATGTTCAAATGATGCTAATAGAATAATATACTAACAATAAATACATACCCTGAACAAATAGAGTAGTGTACCGAAATATACAAAAACCTTCCTGTCTCAATACTTCTCCTGCTCCCCCCTCATTGTCTTATCGTGTACTGCATTATAGAGTGTCATATTGTAAGTTCCAGTACACAGAGCTCAGTATGAACTTGGATCGCCGGCTCGGTCACAGACAAGACTGATGAGGTCAACAAAGTTAACAGAGGGAAATACATATATCCTATAAACAGATTAATACATCTATGAAGTCCTGTAAGATGGCCATAATAACACTCCTTTCACCCTTTAGGGCACTTTTACACTAATCTCAACATTGTCAGCTAATACCAAAGTTAACCAACCTCTCTGAGGGTTTGAGTTGCAATTTTGTCCTGTGATTGTAATATTTTGTTAAAGCTCCAACTCTAATACACACTTTTACTCCAGACAAAAAAAACATTTCAAGTGAATTTCATCATATTTGCATTTTAGTGCTCTCCCTGTGTTTAAACCTGTTGTCAGTGATTCTGAATAACTGCAGGCAGAGTTAGCGGTAAAATTTACATGGATGGTATCTGCCCTAGGGAATGGACCTGCGCTTAATTTGTTTTATTATATGATCATGTATCTATGTGTTGATTTGTTTGTTTACATTTTCCTTTTCATTTTTAAACATCTTCTGGGGCCCGCTTTACCCTTATAGAATGTTGCTTCACTCAGTGTACTGAATTGTATATATAGTAGAATGATGTAGGAGGAAGCATTGAAAGTCCAATGGCAAAAAAATATTCTTTCTGAAATTGGACAGCATATTTTTAATCAGGGCCATAGATTTACTAAACTATGTGTCTGTGTCTGCTATCTATATTAATGGATCCCCAGAAGAACCTTGGTACCGATGGCTAGACCTATCAAATTTGCCCACCAATATGGGTAAACTGAAAAAAGATTATGTTCAGTATACTGAACAAATCTTGATTACAGCTACAAATTAAACAGATATAAACATTCTGTGCTGCACGATTCTCACCCAAACATAATTGCATTCAGGTTTAAAAGCATTTTCCACTTTAAAAATAAAGTTTATAAAGTCTTCTCAATTATAGTACTTGGTGGAGAACCCACTTCTAGGACCACCATCGTTTGCTGTATTTAGCAGACACAGCAGCTAAACCTGAATGTCTTGGAGCTACTGTGTTGGTCTCCCTGATATGGAGAGAGCTGAGCATCGTTGAAGATGAATGGCAGAGGTCACACTACATGTATGTGCAAGGACGCTGCTCAATATATATCAAAACAACTGTTATTGGTAAGGGATTTAACATAGGTTTTTAAAATGAAAACCCCTTTAAACAAAACCCAAACCTGATTGAATATACAATACTCTAGTAACGGGATAGCTGTGCACTGTACTTAAAGAAACAATAATGCTGAGCACACACACCAATTTTGTTGGTTGGCACAAATATCAAACAAACAACTAGAGCAGTGAGCAATTTGGCCACACACAAACTGTACTTTCTTGGTTGTTGCGTTTCTGGGTTCCAACGATTAAACTGGTCTTATATGGTATCTAAGCAAAGTCAATAAAATTATGTTGGATTTTAATTGCATATGATGTGTCTCACAGTTCAATGTTTGGTCAAGCTGGTTGTATGAACAAATTCTCAATCGCGTGCATCAAAACAAATCTGGGGAATTATGAAAACTGGTGCAAATAAATGATGTGATTTTCAAGTGCAGTTCAGAAAATGATAACAAACATTGAACTGGTTTTCTTAAATTTCCCCCCCGAGGTAGGAGAGGAAAAAGTTTGTACAAAATGTTCATGCTTATTTCTTAAAGTATCTGCAATACATATCTAGAAATGTAACTAAATACCTAATATCATTATTTACTACAGTACAACATGTTAAAAGAAAAAGTGCCTCCAGTTGACTATGATAAACTTATGCGCTGACACTTTCTACCTTTCTCATAAGCCATAAATAATGCCAACGTCCAGTTGCATTGCATTAAGGCCATGTTTTATATAAGCTGGCATTTGTGTGACCCGCAGTAAGAACTGTACATTTCACAGTGTGTGTTCCATATTAGAAAGTGCTGAATGCCGAGAACCTCAAGGTAGAGCCCCAGAGAACGATATCCTACCAAGAGTACACTACCAAAAAAACTGGTTTAAAATATCTAACTTTAAACATACAAAACCGACTACAATTTTTTGGAACCATTATGCTGAGATTAAACCTCTGCTGTGTATTGCTGCAATTTTATCTCTGTCTTGTCTTTCACTTATCACTGCCCTGTGTATTAACTTGTCCTCAGAAAGGAAGAGAAGGTTCACGTAAGAGATAATCTTATCTCTGGATACAAGCTAACAAGTCTGACAAACCCTGCTGCTCTGTAGAGACAGGAAAAAAAAGAGTAGGTTAAGCCTCGTCTAACAACCTCTGACAATATTTTCTTAATGTTTATAGTAATTAAATTGGCTGTACCTGTAAACAGAAGTAATTAACATCTACCACATTCTACTAGAGTCTTGCAGAATCCCCATAAGACTTGTAAGTGATTAGGAACATCGGAAAATGGAAAGAGCACTTACACATTGGAATATAATTTACACCTATGTTGTGTTTGTACCAAATCATTGTCTAAACATATTATAATCTTTGTACAGTAGGTATTTGCTTCCATGAATCAGTAAATAGCCATGAGCATGTGACCCCGTTTACCAGATGTTTTACCCAAGGCAAAATACACATATTGTACTCTATAACCAGGACCAACCTAAATCCAGCATCAGTAGGTCTTAAAGGCATCCATATGCTTGCTATTACATACGTGTATAGTTACATAGTTAGTAATGTGGGGGGGAAACTGCTCCATAGCATTCAAGTCCTCTTTACAGTGAGATGTCCAAAATTGTACCCCATATTCAAGATATTATCTAACTAGTGACACACACGGTGGCAAAACTATTTGCATCACTTGCTTGCCCACCTTTTTATGCATCCCTGTGGTTTGTTTGCCTCTACAGATGTTTTGTGGCACTGTACTCAACTTTGTTAACTGTTATTTCTAAGTCGTTTTCCATCACAGTTTTCCCAACTGTATTCCATTTAATGATTTCATAGCACAGTTATTATGACATCATAGGCACATAACCCTACATATACTACATTAAATTAAATCTGCCATTGTGTGACTCAGTTTGCCTAAATCGCTCTATAGCAAGTTACTATACCGCTCTGTATTAGTAACCCTACAGTTCTGTAATAGTAACCCCAACATTCAATGTCACCAGAGAATATGGTTACCTTACAGTCTAGATGATGTACAAGGGCATTAATAAAATTTAAAATTACATGGCCAATACTGCTCCCTGTGGTACAGCACTAATAACTGTAGCCCACTTTAAAAATTAAGATAGTTATAAATAGAAAATATTCATTCTTCTGCAAGTTCTCTATCCATAAAAATGTTTTCCACTCTAGACTTAGTACTCTCTTATGTACCAGAGTGTTATGTGGAACACTACTGAGCCACCGGCATTTCCCCCCCCCCCCATTAAAATAGGCTGCTGAGTCGGGTCATGCCAACGGGCTAAAATTTGCCAGCCCTCCCCTGATTAGAGGTGTACAATTTCTGCGTCCGTATTTGTTCTTTTTTCAAAGAAAGATACCACATCTGCAGTCTGCCAATCTTATGGCACTGACTATGTAAACAAGCAAGTCCATAATCAAAACATAGTGGTTTAGCAATTTTCAAACTTAGTTCCTTCAGCACACATGGGTGTATTGCCATCTGGGCCATGTGCTTTATCTATCTTGATCTTGTACAGGCATAACTGCACTCCATCTTGTGTTAGATAAGTATTATTTAGTGGTGAACATAGGACATTACTACTCAAACTTCTGTATGACCCCCCCCCCCCCCCACCCTACTGTACAGCCTGAAGCTGTAAAATGTAAAACACACACTAACTTTGCAGCCATGTTTAACCTGTCAAAGCTCCTTCTTTCAGGTGTATCAATTCAATATAGTATGTCGAACCCTTCACTACACTTTTGTTCCCATCTTCACTAAAGCAGTCATTCCCCTGGTTATTAGTGGAAGTATCCTGCTGCAGCAATGCTATACCTGAAATGATATCACCAAAATCAGTTATGTTAGAATATTTATTGGGGTTTGTGAGATCAGGACTAAGCTACAGAACCAACTTCAGGATCCAGCTCCCCATTATCTCCACTCTTTTGTACACTGGTCCCAACCAATGCCTGCTCAGTGTGCAGCAAACTTCTTTCCATCTTGTTAAAGAACCTCAGTGCTGCCAATATCTGCATTACCAGTCATGGGACACATACTGTCTGCAATTTAGTTAAGTCATATGAGGGTAATTACTCTAAAAATAATGTTTTCAATATTAGTTAACTAAAACAATTAAATGCTATGTAGCACTAGAGAGTATTAATACAATAGTGTTAGAGCACTACTTATAGCTACTACCTGGGTTTTAAAAAAAACTGACCCACAATTCAAGAGTCTGCCAGACATTCTAGGAGATTAGGCAGGTATGTGTTAAACTATGCACTTACAATGGAAAACCTTGCACGGCTTAGAAACCTCACTTGATTTTGCACTTCAGGTGTAGTCTTTGTAGGAAGCTTAAAGGTGGTGACACAAGTGCGCTTTTCCAGCTTCTGAAGTGCTCATGCCTAATTTTGATACCATTTTATTGCAGCTGGAAAAGTGCAGCGTTTTTAAATATTACAACTTATAATGAGCACTTAAAACGCTCTATAGGATGAGCACTTAAAACGCTCTATAGTCAAGGCTTGTTCAAATATAATGCAGTTCAACTGGTCTACATTTTTTTTGAGCCCTGTAGACACTTAAAAACCACTTAAGCGATCAAAGCGCTTGTGTGACAACCTTTCTGTTCTTCTCATAGAAATGAATTAGTCCATTTTGGAGCGATTAGATGTTGCGATTTAAACACAAAGTGAAAATATCCCATGTGGCAACCCTAATTCTAATTAGAGAATATTTTTTTTACAGCTGGTTGCAAGTTTGAATAATGTAAACGTATTCTCTGGTAAAAACTAGCGGATTGTCTTTGAGGCTCAGTACCTTCTGTTACTAATATATATATATATATATATACACACACACATACATACATATATATACATATATAAGTTAATTAAATAATTTATTGATTAATAACACATGACGGTCCAGTGTGTGTGTGCGAACTTCAAGATGACTTTTGATATTCTCGTATCTTAAATATGCGTAATACACGAGTTGTAGTTGTGTGACAAGGAAATTGTTTTTGCATGAAATATAGTGGTACCTTTGATGAATAGTGATGTCAGAGGATGATAAATAGATCAATATCTTTCTGTTCTGCACCAGTTGCATATGCACCAGGTTTACTCCAAGATACACTCATACCCAACCAGGTTATAAGAACAAGATTCTTTTTTAACAAGTTATTTAACAATTGTTTTGACAGCGAAAAAATGCATTTGCTATTAGGTTCGATTTCAATTAAAAAATAAAGCCTTTGATAACACAGAAGATATAATTTTCTATCTTGTGTATGAGTGACAGCAAATAATTAACCACCTATCAGCTTCAGAGGTGTATTCACAATCAGCCAATCAGAAGAGGCTAGCTGGTCCTGGAAACTGTTATCAAACATGATACGGCTACTGACAGGCGCGTGGGTCTGCCTCAGGTCGCAATTACACAAACACGCCCTTACTGTACTCTGCGTATCTTACACAAAGCAAGCAGGCATACGTACGCATATCTTGGCACGAGCGCCAGAGTATTAAAAACACACAAATACATGCATTTTGTCACAAAGGATGACAAATTACTGTACATTATATTTGAAATGACATGAAACATTTTGCATACATGAGGTTGCTGTCTCATATTCACATCCTTCCACTTCTCTTCACATCACACTTTACACAGAGATACAATTAATGTGAAAATCGCACCTAAATAACTGGCTCTGGGTGTTGTAAGGAAAGTGCGACAGATACAATTCAAGAGGGTCATTTTTTTGACTTCTTATCTCATCAAGAGTAGTTATGTTTTATTGAGAATTACTATTCCTCTAAACCTTTAACTCATGCAAAATAAATAATACTATTTGTCATGCTTATTCTATAGTACAAGCCAAAGTTACCATATTGTATGAGATCTGCTATATTCAGAAATTATTGCTTGTCAATGAAAGATAACACTATGGGCTAGATTTACTAAGCTGAGGGTTTGAAAAAGTGGGGATGTTGCCTATAGCAACCAATCAGATTCTAGCTGTCATTTTGTAGAAAGTACTAAATAAATGAAAGCTAGAATCTGATTGGTTGCTATAGGCAACATCCCCACTTTTTCAAACCCGCAGCTTAGTAAATATACCCCTATAACTTTTGTTCTGACAACTTGGCCACAGGATGGCGCTGTTCTATGGCTGTCTAAGAAAGTGATGCTGTTTTACCCTGCTGGATTAAGCCATATGGTAGTTCCCCTAATATAAATACAGTGAAATAAGGTATTTTATTTGCACCTATTGAGAAGCATAGCATGAATAAACAGCATTTATAATGAGATAAATTACACTTTAATCAAAATGCAAACAACAGTCGCTGACATTTGCCACGGTGTAATCTGGGAGTAAACTACTGGGCTCATGTAAAAGAGGTTAAAACAGATGTCAGCATCAGTGAAAAGGTGTTCCATGGGTGAACAAACTCACTTTATTGCAAATTCAATGTACCATGTACAGAATGACAATTGAAGAAGCTAATTTTGCTCTTTCCAAGCACCATTAGCTATAGACTGGTTATTGCATATTCTGCTCTCCAAATGTAGCAGGTAATTCCACGGACAGAATCCATTGCTCCTTATTTCAACAATTATTTAAGTTAATCACTTTAACCTATTAGATTCCCTGTGCGTTTTGCTTTGTTAATTATCCAGGCTTAAAAAAATCTACCCAAGCGGAAAAGCCAATGCAGGTAGAGACAGAAAATGTTCTGTGTGCCCTGCAGCTGTTCCTAGGAAATACAAAATGCAATACAATTACAATATTTAATCTATGCTACATGTTTACAGCACCATGTATTATGAAATGACACACAGGCCACTGACAGAGCAATATCTGTACATAATGTATTTAAACCCATATTTCAAAGCTCGTAACATGACTACATGCAAATGAATAAATCCAGCTTTGGAAATGTCACAAGCTCAGTGATTTCCTACCAGCCGGGATCATTTTACCCAGGCAGCGAAAGTAACACAGTCAATCTCAACAGAATTCTATCTCCCCTGATCCCTGCAGGGTCCCTGCGAGTTTATAAATTATATTCAGAGAGCTGTATGCAACAGCCCTTCCGAGAGGTGTTTTAATGAAAAAAATTCCCCCATGCCAGAGCGGAGTATGCTCTCAAGTGCGAAAGGTACAATCTGTTCTTTGCTGCATTTTAATTTCTCATAATTAACACTGTCAGAATGTACATCAGTGACAGAACATGGCCGACTGACAACAGTCTCTCTAGTTTTATTTAACCCTGTGCACTACTATAGCAATGTCTGACTGAAAACAAAGACGTTTCAGCAAATCAATTTAAAATAAAATGAAGACTTATTTATAACGTGAAATAAATCCCATCATTTTATGTAATATTCTATTTTATTTTGTGGGCAGGAAGAGCTAGAATTACAAATAGCTAATCATTTCTAAGTGTTTTTTTTTTTTATTGGGGAAGGGGTGTGGGGGTCCTAATGGGGTAGGGAGCGGCCTAGCACTTCAGGGGGTAAAGGCGCAGACATAATGGCAGGGTGCTTGATTAGCTATCAAAAAGTACTGAATAAATCACTAAAACTAGTTTACTCATATAAATTATAATTTTATTCAAAATGATCAGCAAAATGTTCCCTTAAGGAAAATAAACTATTTTATGTATTTGAACACCATTAATGAATGTTCTCTTACATTTTACAGTGCTTAATTATGTGATTTTATAATTCATTAAGGACAATAACATTGACTTCCCTGTCTGTATAACAATGTCACTTACACACAGAAGAGGCAGCCATTTTGTCATTTTGTAGGCTGAGCAATAGTCATCCTGTAAATTCACTAAGAAACCGTGACTTCACTGAGGCATATGAACTGACAGGCTGCATCTAATAAAATTAATTTTAGCTCACAAAATGGCTGCCTGTATGGAGAGAGAGAGAGATTTTATGCAATATTTACGGTATTGCTGCAAAGATATATCATCTGTGCTCTTTTCTTAAATATAGTAAGACCTCAGAGTCTGTCAAGATGATTGTCTTGTCATTGAGCAGTGAATCCTGCTGAGCTATGGATGTGTCAAGCATTTTCCTACTTCCCTGCCGCTCTCAATTGGCCATTCTCCATGAAGATGGGTGGCAAAGATCCATGGCTTTACTTCCTTTCTCTACAAGAGGTACAACTAGTTGGCTACTCTCCACTGAGCACTGATAGAGCCCAGATGTAAAGAAGTGTGATAGAACACCTACGGGTTCTAATACCAACAATTGCAGCCAGAATAAAAGAATACAATCTACAAGGTATTAAAAGATAGATCTGTGGCGTGTACTACAAATCTACCTGCTGAATTTCAATTGACAGTCCTCTATATAACGACAACTCCCTATCAACTTCACAGAGGGCTGTGTTTCCATATATCCTGCTACTAATACACAAGTCTGAGACCCACAACTGCTCAGCAATATGGACAGGATCAGTAATAATAAGAACAGAAAACGTTTATTTGATCAACCTAGGAGAAGAATATGACAGATTCCTCCCCGAGATATGTACAGTGGGCTGTTTTAGTGAGTAAAATATGAAATAACATTTATTTGAGTACTGCAGTAAAACAAAACCTTAATCAAAGATTCTGTGGCCCCTTTCATATCGAGAAAACAACAGATGGCTTGCAAGGAAAGAGAGACTGGGAGCTCCATATGTGTCAAATGCAGCTATTAATATGGGTTATCAGTGAAGAGCTCCTACCAGCACTGACAGCACCACTGCCACAAGGGTACAAAACAACACAATGAAAGTCACATTCCCAACAGTATATACAGATAGGTACGTACAGTTACTACCCCCCATCCCCGGAAAAAAAAAATAAGAAAATGACTTAAGAAGCAGAGTTTAAAATGCACTCCTAGGACTAGATTTACTAAGCTGCGGGTTTGAAAAAGTGGGGATGTTGCCTATAGCAACCAATCATTTTAGCTGTCATTTTGTAGAAAGTACTAAATAAATGATAGCTAGAATCTGATTGGTTGCTATAGGCAACATCCCCACTTTTTCAAACCCGCAGCTTAGTAAATCTAGCCCCTAGTGCTATGTGGGCTGAAGTAGTATTCAGCGAATGGAGAGTAGCAATTAGAGACCTTTCTGGGATTTGTTCCATGTGAAGCTGCCTGTTGCACTCCAACAGACAGATCTGTGGTTAGAGCCACATTTCAGTTCTCAAACCGATTTGACAAATCAGTTGGGTAATTTGCTGCAATTTCTTGAATATTAAAGCCATTAAAAAATCAAGAATGTCAAACAGATTCCACCATGTTTCAAGCAGTCAAATCTATTTGACGGTAAACCTTGAATGTGAACCTTGAATGCGGCCAGCGATTGTGCTGAAGATTTTACCTCAGAAAGATTGTAGAGACCCCTTACCAAAGTCTCATATAGACAGGACCGTCTTACCATCATTATAGGCCCCCAGGTGAAGCAGTGCACTGGGGCCCTGACTACACAAACACACACAGGAATAAAAATGGAAATTATTGATAAAATTAAGCTTATATTTATTGTTACTTCCAACAAAATCAGTGTTTAAACATTAAAACAACATGCTGTACAGCAGAGATTAATCCACACAAATGTTTGGAAATGTTTGAGCCTTGAAGTTGAAAATCAAGAAATTCAACAGAGAAATGGTACACAGTTGGTAAATCATACAGATGGAGATGGCACAGTACAAAATTATGTATTCACAACAACAAGATCGTGTGTACAGATAACAGCTGATACTGAGGTGATAAGTCCACCTGCATGTTTTAATAAAGAGGATTTGAAGGTTCTGAATAAATTTCGTTGAATAATATACTGAAAAGTTGGCAAGCCTATGGGGCCCCTATGCTCGTGGGGCCCCCGGGCTTCTGCCCAGCGTGCCCATGCATTAAGACGGCTCTGCACAGAGATCTATTCATGCCTGTAGCACTGTTAGAAAATTAGACAAAATTGAATTACACTGCATTACTGTCTGATTGTTGGATGTGTAGCAGGTTCCACAATGGACCTTTGCGAGGTCATCCAAACTATCTGATGCCATATAGCCAGGTGGTTTAATCCAACACTACATCACAACAAGCTGCTATTTGCCTAAAACAACAAAAATAACAAACCTATACAAAATATCCATAAAAGCTACAAGAACATTAAACCGATAAATTGCTTCTTCTAAAAACAGCATCTTATTGTTCTTGCCATTTAAAACAAGGCACTCCCATGTCCAAGAGCTGTTGTTTTTAAGTGGGAATGCCAAGTATTTGACCAGTTTTCTTGATAATTTTGACACTGTTGAGCAGCAGTCTATGGATAATTTTACGGTTTACCTTTGCAAATCTACCGTTACGGCAGATTTCAAACATATTAGCAAATTGCAAAATAAAGTTTTCTGTGCAAAATCACCTGTACATATTATTACTCAAAATTTATAGAAAAAGAAGATGACTAGAAGCTATGCGAGTTGTGTATTTTTTCCTGTATATTTCTACACCTTTTCTATGCCGATTTGTTTGAAGTACAGTGCGACTCCACTAGAGTTAGGAGCAAATCCAAGCTAAGCTGTGCAAATTTGCACCCAGAGAAAACAAATATTTTGCACTACAAGTGGAACAAATAGAACTTTTTAGCATGCAGAGAAAATAGTGTCTGCTTTGTGTGCAACATCGTAAAACTGAGTAGCATACCTCCCAACAGTCCCGATTTCAGTGGTTCAGTCCGGACTTTAGGCCTCTGTCCTGCCTGGGGACATGTTTGTCTCGTGGGTGGGAACACTGGAGAGAAGGTAGATATCTAATGGGCAGCCTAGCGCTTTGCAGCACTGGGCAACCCTCTGGGGGTGTGGCCACATCCCCATCATATGATGGCCACGTCCCCTGCCTCACTGCCAGGGAATGTCATGTTGGAAGGTATGTGGACAGCCTTATGTTTACACTGCAGTTAGTTGAGAGACATGTCTATCTCCCAACTCCATACTTACCACCTTTTCAACTTGGGGATCCGGAATATCACACACCCTTGGGGGCGTGACCAACTCCTCTGATGCGCTGAGCAACCCCATTCCGCTCCCCTAAGAAAACCCATTGAATGCCACAAGGCTCACACTCAGTAGCGGATCCAGGAGGTGGGGCGATCATCCCCCCATCCCTAGCATTGGTAGGTTGCTTACGGCCGCACACCATGTACACATGATTTTTTAGCAGAGAGACAGGCAGAGAATCATGCCCAGCCGCTCCGATTATGTTTTAAACACAATCAGAGTGATCAGGCTGCCTCTCGGCTGAAAGACATATATACATAGTGGAGGCAGCCACTGCTAACAATGAAGGAGGGGGCAGAGCCCACCAATCACAATGACGGCGCCCCACCAAAGGATAAGTCTAGATCCGCCTCTGCACATACCTCTTGACTTTCCAGCCCAATCAGGACTAAGCAGAGCACTGAAATCGGTATCGTCCCCCCTTCTTCCATGCAGCTCAACCTGGTCATGTCAAGGTGCAAACTGCACCTTCTGGCTGGATTTGTTACCAACTCTAAATGAGGCCCTGTATGTTTACCCTTTGCTTCAGCAGCTCCAGAACTGTAACCGCCTGATTTTGAATAAAGCTTTAATATCTTCCAATACCTGTAAAACATTAGCAAGTATCTGTTTCAAATGTTTTGCTGCTCTTTCCTTTCTTTCACATCGCACTGTCCTTAGCTTGAACCTGTCATTAAAAATTAACTTGAGCTAATCTAATAGAGCTTGTTATTTTCAGCTGCGCATCATGGCACTGCAGAAATATTGCTAGTTGTAATGGTATAAATTGGGACAAATAATATGTTCTGTACAACAACCACTGTCGGATTATAATACAGGTGTATGGGGTGATCACTTGGGGCCCAAAGCAGCAGAGGGACCCATGGCTCTCACCCCATCCACTCTTGGGATGGGCATTATTGTATAGTAATATTGCAGTAATAAAAATGACAAAGGCAATGTTTTTATTACTAGTGAACTGGAGGGGGAGGGGGTGCTCAGAGTCATAGGTTTGTATAATAATATACCATCTGACCAGTATCCTGGTGCACTTTTATAAGCCTGCCTTTCCAACTAGCCTCTTCCTAGTTTGAAATATGCCAAAGTATTCTCAGAGTAACTAACATACCCTATCCTAATGCATAGTTGCCTACTCTCCCAGAAATATCTCCCGGGATAGCAGGCCAACCTCTTGGTTAGTGTCCACTTCTTTAGTTAAGTGTCGGGTGGGGCTTAGGATGTGATTTGATTGTCATTGTGATCCCGACCCCTGCTTAATAGGCTTAGAAATGTGATGTGGTGACGTGAATCGCCAAGCCCAGCCCCCACCTTCCCCGATCCTCCGCATCACAACTTGCAGACATTGGCTAGTATGTCCTAACTTGCAAAACTATTATAGTCTTATTCTGTACATCAGTATAAAATATGTACACTAGCAGTGAAAACCCAGAGATCTCTGAACTGGAGTTACCTATATGTGATATTCTGTACAAGATACCTTTGCAGAGTTTAAAATATCGTGCCCTTATAATCGTGTGGGATGCATACACCAATAACGTATTACAATATGAATGCTATTCGGGAAGGAATTACTTATTTGTCTCCAAAACAATGGAGTTAATAGGATATACACAGAAAAAGGAAATAAATTATCTATATTCTTTTCCCATACGATTGGTTTATGCATCTCTCTAAAAATGTTAATATTTGTATATCTACCTCTGGACCTTATAGAATGACTAAGCTAGCACTATCAGCTGTTTGTAGCATACATAAGCGAGTGGCTGGCCATCACTAGGGTTTTTCTGCTATAATGGTCTCTAGAAAAATAAACCTGAAGCGCCATAGACCCATTCATTAGCTTCTGACAGATTTGAAGCCTGAGGCATTTACAGTTTGGCATCTGTGTGTAAATATGTAGTTAAAGATACTGTACCTTCTGGGTTTAATGAATTTGTGTCACACTGTGGCAAACAAGGTTTAGTCATTTCATGCAAATGTTCTTTTATTAGTCCAGGGCATAGAGGGCATTTTTGCAGAGACCGAATGTTTAAAATTGTGCCTGGTACAGATACAACTCCTATCCTATAATCATTGATTAGGTACACTCTCCAACAGAGTATATCTAACTAGAACCTTACTCATCAGAATCTTACTCTTTGGCGTGAGGCAGTGGAGTGCAGCACTGTTTACACCCAACGCTCAATGGCGTTGGGTGTAAACAGTATATTCCAATATTCCAAACCCAATATCATCTGCTTTGAACTGAACACTGTTAAAATCTTTTTGTGCTAGTCAGTTTAAACTGTTGGCATTGACTAGATGCCACCAGTTTCTAGTGATTTGGTAGGCCGACTATTCAGCCTACAAAAAGGTTTCAGCCGCAGTGTATAAGCAACAACTGCAATAGGACTTATTAATTTGAGGGTTTTTTTATGCTAATCTCCAGTTCTGCTTCTTAGATATGAAAATCCTTTAATAATGTCTATATCACATTTGTGTACTTTTCGGAGCTTCCCTTTGGGAGATCTCAGGAGGAGGTCCATATCGTGAAGCGCTTTGCGTCAACCGTGTCACTGCTGCACAATCATGCATCGGGAGACGGGCGGGATCTTTTAGGGTGGCCTACCTTCCCAGTAAGTCTCCCCGAAACGTGTGAGCCTTCTGGACATTCTGGGAGAGTAGGCAAGAATGGTCTATATATACCTACTAAACATGGTCTATGTAACAGAGCACAATAATGACACAGAATTCAAGGAACAGTCCAACATCCCCCACATTTTTAACCATATGTGGAACATTAGAATTTGGGACTTCCCTGGTGTTGGATTTTCATACCTTCCAACTTTTATAGTTTTTTTAGTCGGGACACGTGCACACAAGGAGTTGTGGTAATGCTACACAGTGATATGGTCATGTTACGTTACAACAAGCCATGTCCCCCTGGGGAAGTGCCCCCAACTTCATTCCCCTTCACTAAAAACACCCATTGAGTGTTACAAGCCCCAGTGGAAGGCTGCCTCAACTATGTGTGTGTGACATTTGTCTCCTCGTTCCTTAAAATAAAATGCCTGGCATTATGGAGGGGTTGTCATTAAAATATATTAAGGCGATAGATTAAAACTTAAATGACAAACATCACGTATAGATGCTATAGTTTTTATGTACTTTTGAACACAAAATGCTCATTTATTTTTGAACTTTAAAATGGGAACAAATGGTGGAAAATTTATTGCTACAAGGTAAAGACTATAATTTGTAGTTACAAGGTGACTAAAACTATAAAATTTGGATGTCAAGCTCCACATCTTAGCAGAACCATCATTCATTAAATGACATGTACTCTAGGAGAATTGATACTTTCAATATTCATGAGATAATAGCACCAAACTCTGACAGTGCAACATTTGTGGTTCCCAAGGAGGTTCTCCCCATGAAAATATTAATTAAATGTAGCAATAAAGAGAATCTAATATTCATAAAACATGTAATCTGATATTAGTGTAAGTTGTGTGGAAAACAGATGAATCCAAAAAGTGAAGTTTTCACATATCGTAGGGTTTACATACAGGCAGCTTTACATCCGCTTACGTTGCGCTGGCTTCCACCGCTTTTACTGAATGGTGAATGCAGCTTGAAAGAACCTAATGAATAGCAACCAAGAGTGATCCTCATAGCTCCTGCTGTTGTAGAAAAGTTTGTAAAGGATGCATATACATGCTGGGACTAGTAGTTTTATGAAAGCTGGAGAGTTATAGGTTGGCTACAACTGAAATAAACGGTCATGGGGCCCAGAGGTGAGGGTAGTCCGGCAATGCCAGATCACCCCCACCTCCGAGGCCCTCGTTCCTCCTGCTTTTACTATCAAAAGAGCAGAGTGGAATTCTCATCTGGGCACATATGCCGCACTGCACATGCTCAGAAGAGGCCACCACTCTGCTCTACTAAAAGCAGGGAGGGGGCCCAGGAGACGAGAACAGCATCGCTGTTCCCTACCCAGAGTTTGGCTTGGGACCAGGCGATGTGCTGTTCTGCCCCTTCCTATCTTTCCCCTGGTGTAAATTGTGAGCAGCCCACTTCCACCACTGATATTATATTAAAGAATGACAAAGGCAATTTAAAAAAATCTTTATATATTGCAAGATGTGGTAGATGCAAAACAAGCAGTGCAGGATTCGGCGTTGTACGAGCAGCTGAGTGAATGGGAGTTAACCAAGCTCCTAGATATTAGTCGGTAAAAAAGTACAATTCGTGTATGCATATGAAATGTAGATGGCGATATAGTGAGGTATGATGCAGGTATCAGGTGGTGAGCAGAGCTGGATAATTGACTGATACTGTGAGCTAACCGGTAACTGGGATATTGATGCAGGTGGGATAGAGGAGGTCAGAGGATGCTACAGGTGCATGGATGCATGTGTAATAGATCTGCAGGAACATACACACATAAAAACATGTATATGCTCAGTGGAGAGTCTGATAGGATATGATGGATGCCCGGATGTTGATCTGCAGTTGCGGTGCTGTACGCAATGTAAAGTTGCCCTTCTAGCACAAAGATAAGTTAGTACTGCCTCTAGCGTTCTCGCTCATGTGTGGGGTATGCAATTCCCTTAGAGATACAATATACGCACTCATCGGTAGGGTGCTTGGAATCCTCTGGTGTAATATGTTGTGGTGGGGTCCTTGTGTAGAAGCGGGTGATCTTCCTACAGATCGTGGTGTCTTAGATGAGACCGTTCTGTGGTGCCGCTGATGGTCCCCCTGTTAGGGGCGCTGGACATGGTTTTGGTAATGTATCTTTCATGGTGTTCCAGACCGTACTGTGGGCTGCGCATGCGCAGTATGGTGGCTCGGAAGAGAAGTGAAACTCTACATAGTGACATATGTTTCAACAAGCTTTATTAACAGTGAACAAACCACACTTACATTCGTATGGACGATAAACAGCAAAAGTGTTGCAATATGCAGACAGTATCAAGGTGTAGATATTGTCACCGACGCGTTTCGCCTGATCAGGGACTTTTTACATTCTACAGTATATTATTCCTTATCACACACATGTGTTCCTAATACACACTGGGCCCGATTCATTAAGGAAAGGAAAGCAAAAAAAGGAGTTACTTTGCACCTTACCAACACCATATTGCATTGGAGAAGGGGGGGGGGGGTTACATTTAAAATATAGTTGGAGGTAGGACATGTCCTAGATCAACTTTAAATGTCAATGTAAAAATAAAGCTATCAAGTATTTGTGTGCTATGTGAAAAAAAAGCCGTATTTAACGAATGTGTAAATTAATAAACTAATTTGCACCCCTTGCATTGTAACATGGTTTGTCCAGGAAAGAAATTGTACTTATTTTTTTGCTTTACTTACCTTAATGAATCAGGCCCACTGCCTGTATGACATTACTACTCACAATTATTCTGTAAGCAATGATTAACATCACTTGTGTATAATAACTACAGCAATACTAATAACAAATCATTTAATGGAATGAATGAAAGAGCCCGCAGTCACCAGGAACAGAAGGATATGCTTTGTGAATGTTTGTTTTCCAGCTAGGCAGATAGATGGGAACGCTCAGGCTGGAGGACAGCGCTGCACTAGTAATGTTTTATTAATTTATTTTCTCCTATAACACTTTTAGGGGCCAGTAAATACATCATCAGTCTGCACTTCAATCACAAAATGTTTTCTGCACTGACAAATAAAATGCGGTATCAATCATAAAGCAAATCAACAGAGACTTTGTTGAGACAGTAGAAAAATTACAAGTGTGGTGAGGGATACTGATTTCCTTCAACAAAGAAATAACTAGGAAATGAGATACGCATAGAGCCACCGAGAACTAACACATTTTGATTTTAATATGTGGAATAGAGAATTACAAAGCGCTTTACAATATTTACTTCCCTAAGCTGAAATATGGATGACTGACAAGGCACCTGTAGATTTGATGTAGTATTGTGTAGGAATAATCTTCCTAGGCACCACTACTAAGGGCTTGGTAACACGGGTTACATTGACCTGCAATAACTCACATATGAATGCAGATTGATACCTCCTGCTTCTGACAGTTGTAGTAAGCTGAGCCAAGTATAGCCAGTCCCATAGGGAGGCCAGCTGTCATATCTTTACAGGGGTGTAAGAACCCGGGGGGCAGTTGCTCCCCCTTGATTTCTTTTGGGTGGGCAAGGACTGTGTTTTGCCCCCCCCCCCCCATGAACTTCTACACAAAAGCCTTAATGCTACATTCTGCAGTCATGGTATCTGTTCTACAATTATAGATTGTCTTAGTATAAATTTAATACAGATTTGTTTATTTAAAAAAAAAAAACTCTAAGTGTTCCGTTCATAAACATTTAATAAATAATCTGTATTGATGATGAGCAACTAGCTATTCACTTTACTTTTACCCTGAATTTCGTGCGGTGCATCCAGTAACAAACATGATCTAAAGCAAATTTAAATTTATAGTAATACTCCCAATCAAATTCGAATAGGCGGTCAATGAAATCTGAATAAAAAGGGTTAATAACTATAAAAAAATGTAAATTTTTAAGATGAA
This sequence comes from Mixophyes fleayi, assembly GCF_038048845.1. Classification (NCBI taxonomy): domain Eukaryota; kingdom Metazoa; phylum Chordata; class Amphibia; order Anura; family Limnodynastidae; genus Mixophyes; species Mixophyes fleayi. The sequence continues at coordinate 42,961,326 of NC_134410.1, read as the reverse complement.
AAACTGAATTTATCTAACTAATTGGTAATTAATATGAATAATAATATTTATTTACCGATGTATAAAATGTATAAATACATTTTTGGGCAACACCTGAAACACTGTCAAAAATTAACATAGGATTGGGAGTCTTTGTATATCTACAGTAACTGTTACAACTGTTGTAAAACGAGATACCAAACGCAAGAAAAGGGGGCTCCAAGCCCCTTAGTAGTCCTTGGCCTTTTACCCCCTCCCCCCATGAACATTTCCGTTTCCAAGTGTCTCTTTGTAGCCAAATTCTTATTAATCATATATCTATTTTTCATGTTGTATGGCCAACCCTATTTAAGCACAGGTGTGTTTAAAAATAATAAAATGTTTATTATCATTCTAATTCTCAATTTCTTGGTTGTTTAAAATGGGACATGTCTATGGTAAAACATATTGAATGGTTTACAACAAAATAGTCAAACTTGTCTACGTATGAGTTGTCTACGTATGAGCTTAAAAAAAAAAGTCCACCATAATTAAACATGAACCACTTACATGTAGGAAAAATGAAAAATCCTTGCCAAGGTGTTAAAGGTTAGATAGTAACCAAAAATGCCCACTGACATTAATAATTATACACACACACACACATATATATATATATATATATATATATATATATATATATATATATATATATATATATATATATATACACATACACACACATACATATATATATATATATATATATATTATATATATATATATATATATATATATATATATACACACACACACACACACACTGCAGACACATACATGTGTGTGTGTATATATATATATATATATATATATATATATATATATATATATATATATATATATATATATATATATATATATATATATATATTAATAATTTGGTAAGCTGCAATGCTGCTCTCCTTTAGTGAGAGAGGTAGCTGAACATCCTAGTTTTGGTTGTACTTTTCCTGAAAAAAGGATTCTTCCCGAGGGAACTTTTGGTTGTGACAGTTTTTAAGCACTCCTATTATTTTTTCACATTTATGATTGTAGTTATTTTGGATTTCTTGGTTCATTTTTAGTGTGTGCACACTACAAATTTTCCCATCCATCTGTCTATCCATTTCATACTGTGAAATTATTGTTACAACAATTAGAAAACATAAACAACAGTCACGAACATGAAAGGTAAGGAGGATGTTGGAGCTCAGACTACTATCTCCTCAAACTGAATTGATACACGTCTACTACATTTTGTGAACTTCACTCTTTCATCCCATGACTTCCGAATTTCCCCTAGATTTTCTTTTTATAAGCCCATATAGTTTTACTCGCATCCAAATGTCTAGTATGTTTAAACACATTCAACTTTACATGTAACGACAGTTTTTCTGTCCTGAAAAGAATCCAATATGCTTTGTGTTGTAAATCAACAACGCAATGCTAGAATAATAAATTACAAGTACATAACCAAGAGCTTTTAACCTTGTGATTTATTACATCTGCCAGAGAGTCACTGTCAGAAAAAAAAATCATCTCTTATTAAAAGTCAGATGAATTAATACCTTACAACTGTATTTCCAATATGACACACTGCATGCCTACAATGTGGATTAATGAGCAAGCACAATGTGTTTAGTAACATATTCACACTTGAGCAGATAACTATATAGGAAATAAATAAAATGAGTTCTCCAGAGAATTATTCAATTCTGTGCATTTGTGGTGCAATGAACTTACACCCCGAGTGGAGTGGAAAAAATGTAATCTTGCAATATCCAATTCATCCTGTTTCTTGAACATGATGATGTCCTTGCAAAGCGTCTGCCCTGCTCGTCTGCAATACGCACTGACCTATGTTATGGCTCACAGGATGTGAGAAGAAATGGCAATTATTTGAAAAATGCAATATTAAGGATTACACAAGCCTTGCAAAAAAAAATAAAAAATCAATATTCAGTAGTCAAAGAGGCATGAAATCACCTAATCACAGTAATTGATGAAATGAACATAACATTTTTATGGCTATGGACCTGTCATACAGGGACGCCAATCTTCATTAAATTTACTGCTGGTAAAACCGGACTCAAAATTTCATCCATCAGTAAGAAAACAAAGACAGGTCAGTAAAAATCTGACATCCGCTGAACATTTCTATACATATTTAAAGACATAGGGCTAGATTTACTAAGCTGCGGGTTTGAAAAAGTGGGGATGTTGCCTAGAGCAACCAATCAGATTCTAGCTTTCATTTATATAGTACTTTCTACAAAATGACAGCCAGAATCTGATTGGTTGCTATAGGCAACATCCCCACTTTTTCAAACCCGCAGCTTAGTATATATAGCCCATAGAATGGTTGCAAAGCCTTTCAAAAATTCCTTACCGTCCTTTCTTTGTTTTCCTTCATAATAATAATAAAATAATAATCATAATAATCATAATAATATAGTCATAAAAAAATATGCAAGTAAATGTTTATAAAATTCTTAATAAATATATATAATATTTGGCAGCCTCAGTGTTACAAGTAAATGTAAAGAGATTATTATCATCATCATCAACACTCGTATAGCGCCAACATATTCTACAGTGCTGTACAATCAGAGAATGTTATTCAGGCACACTGCTTAATGATAATCATCCAATTCAAAGTCATTTTGACATCTGACTGCATGGCATTTGATCTGTTAGCCTATGTTTACAGCTAAAAATGTTCATCCCTGTGCTCCTCTTACAGCCGGATGCTTGATTTCTAAGATTGTGTCTTCCCTGGAGATTAAAGTCACCACAGGAGGCAGTTGCTCTACAGACAAAACACCTTCTCACCCAGTGCACTAGGAAGCAGATTCTCCCAGCTATATGTTATCCTCTTACTAAACTGGTATCATGCAGACGTGAACACACAATATCCTGCTACTGAGGGTTTCTACATTAGCCCTGGTATGAACCAAGCTGCTCTCTCAAACGAACACTAGAAAGAAATTCCTTCTCACGCTGATCACTCCTGGTTTCTATAGAAACAAGAAAGGATCGCAGTCCACTTTCCTCATTTTCCCCTCAAGCTTTTTTATGCACTACAAAACATCTCCAGCTATCAAGCTTCAGCATTTATGCCATTACTTTGTGCAATTTGGAAAAACAATGAGCTTGACAAATTATATGGATGTCGTTTAAAGCATCATAACACTGACAATTTACAGTGGTCAGTGGATCTATTAAAGGTCATCTTAGGCTATAATTAACTGGGCATTTATCCAGTTAACAGTGCAGGGTCGGCTGTACATTGACTTTAAAAGTAGTATTTTCATTGTTTGTTGCACTTAAACGCGAAACGGTCTCATCACTGTATTATTAAATTAGTCTTTCTAAACAACAGGGCATTGAGCAGATGTCACTCACTGTTCCTTCTATGGGTACGGCCTTGTGTGCTGCTTACTATATATAGACTTTCACAGGAATGGATTTGCGCAAAAGGTATAACAGACTTTTATTTTCTATGTGTCTATTTAAAATGACAAGACAAACACATCAACTATTTACAGTCCCACAAATTCTAGCAAACCATATGGTATAGTCAAGGACAACACTAAGGGGTATATTTACTAAACGGCGAGTTTGAAAAAGTGGAGATGTTGCCTATGGCAACCAATCAGATTCTAGCTGTCATTTTGTAGAATGCACTGAATAAATGAAAGCTAGAATCTGATTGGTTGCTATAGGCAACATCTCCACTTTTTCAAACCCGCAGCTTAGTAAATCTAGCCCTAAGAGTACGTAACCACTGCTTTTGCAAGTAAGGCTCTATTGGCTAATTTTGCCCCAGTGAACTGCAAAAGGCAACACTATGCACTGCATCATAATGCTGCGATGCATGATGTAGAGTCACAGGTATTTAATAAAACTTACCTGTCTTTCTCCTCTGCGATAGAGGATGGGACTTCGCATTTCTCTTTATACCGATGCAATGGTCCCACATATAATCTTTCTCCTGTAAATCTTCTGCGCATATGCCGGTAAAATATCCAGGCATGCACAGTTTATGAATGAAGGCTACGGCTGGATAAAAGGTAAATGAAAAGGGGTCTCTGGACAGTCGGGTGCTTAATGCCATCCAGAGATTGAGTTAGGATTTTAAGTTTAGCTGTGAAAAGCTTTATAAATTGCGTACCTTTGCACTCACCCTATTAATATATGGAGACTGCGAACAGAAGATACATTAAATGGGTTATGGCAGGAGAAATCTATAATTTTCTTCTGCATTGAACTCGTAAATAATGCGATGGCCATTTTACGTCCATCTCATTATTTATGGCTGTTTGGTTACAAAGGTGCAATGAGCCATACAAATGGAAAAGACCCCTAAACGTTTAACATGCATTTTAACACAGTTTATATTTTCACATCCGTTGCATATACTTAACCTGAGTAAAAAGTAGAAGGCTATCCAGTTGACAGCTCATCAACTGTTTTCACGTGTATATATATATATAAAAACAAACTATTATTACCCTCAACATTCCTCAACCTTCATTTAAATAACATCTTTTTAAAACATATCCAGATTGCAAAAATGTACAGAAGTTACATTAAAGATATGGCTGGCCACGAATAGGCTTTGCAAACCAGTGGTAGACGAAGCTGAAAACAGAAATTGTGTTTAGTAGTGTGAGTTGTGCATTACTCTAGCAGTTAGTTATCCATCCAATGGCAGGACAAGTTCCCCCCTGCTAGCCGAGTCCCAATCCCCCCCATCCCCACCCCTCAGACCACACCATTACCCTGTTTTCATTGTTGATAGTGTTGCACAAATACATACTACCTGCTTAAAACACAGGCCAAAACGAACATTATAGGGCAGCACAGCAACTAACATAATGGGCAGGAAGGTGGCTTAATGGTTAGCACTTCTGCCTCACAGCACTGGGGTCATGACTTTGATTCCTGACCATGGCCTTATCTGTGTGGAGTCTGTATGTTCTCCCCGTGTTTGCGTGGGTTTCCTCCGGGTGCTCCAGTTTCCTCCCACACTCCAAAAATATACTGGTAGGTTAATTGGCTGCTATCAAAATTGAACCTAATCTATCTCTCTCTGTTTGTATGTGTTAGGGAATTTAGACTGTAAGCTCCAATGGGGCAGGGACTGATGTGAGCGAGTTCTCTGTACAGCGCTGCGGAAATAGTGACGCTATATAAAATAGCTGCTGCTGATGATGATAGTGAACATGATGTATGTTATAAAGAGAGTGGTATACAATGCAATATACAATCGAATATGTCTGATGATAAGGGAGGGTGATGTTATAAAGGAGATGGCATAAAGAGAGCACACTTTACATCTGAAACCCTGTGACTCACGTGGGACTGAATAAAAATGATGAGTATAAGCAAACTGCAGAGCAGAAACATCCCCAGAATAATGCTGGGGGTTCCTGTTAGAAATCTCAATAATACTTTCCAGCTCCTGTTGAAATATTGAGTATCCAAATCAATAAACCAGCTTCCATTAAAACAATTGGACAATGTGGAGTTACTCATAACTGCTAACAGAAGTTTATAAAACCACAACTGGGCAAAACTGACACCAAAACCTCCAATTTCAGCTGCAACTGGTAGAACAGCACATGTCATAGTCATAATTATCTATACCTGACACGTGTTTCTACAGTAACACCTGGAACCATTCTATAGCACACGTACCTACTTTTTGTTGTCTCCCTCCGGGAGATCCCAGTAAAGGGGTGTGGTGGGAAGGTGCAAGGGATGACAGACCGTGACACTAAGGCCCCGCCAACAAAAATCTGAGTTTTGTTGCGGGAGGCAGGGCCAAAGTAATGTGATTCGCCATGAATCGCGTTATTGAGGAAAATTGGCTGCTCTCCCGGGAGTCCAGAATTCGGTAGTCTCACTGATATTCAGGGACAGTAGGCAAGTGTGTTCTATAGGTTAAAATTAATTTAGTATTTTAAAATGGCTGCAACTAGATAGTCCTGGTCTATGTTAATACCTCACAAATCAGAGATCTAAATGTCATCAATGCAATAATATCATCTCTAGGACCTTGCGGTACCAAACCTCCTCCTTACATTATTATAATAGAATACACTGCAGCAATCAACTCTCCGCACTCAAGACACCCTTCTACTGCCTATAATGGTTCTGTACACAGATCTTACAACAACCGTGGTCACCAACCAGGAGACCTATCATCAAATCAGATCTAAGCACAAAGTGAAATATATTGGCAAGTAAAGAGTAATCCAGGAATGCCAACTACGACCTAGAAACGTAGAGCTGTCTAATTACATTTCAAGGTCCAGATGCAGGCAGGCCTTATTCTCTGTGGCTAGTTGCTATCTTTAAAAAGTGTTATTTAATAACATGCTGCAAAAAGTGTGTTGCACTTCATAGCAGTCAGTCAAACGTTATGGGCTATTTACCAAGAAAGAGCATATGTGCAGTAAAACCATATCAATTAGAGATATCCAAACTTATCAAAGGTAATTACTAACTGTTTGCTGCAGGTTACTACACATTGGCAATGATGTGTTTTATTAGTAAATCAGTTTATTAGTAATTATAGGCTTAACAGATGATATTGTCTGCAGTTCTCAAACTGATTGGCTGATTTCCAGGCATTATTCTAGTAGTAATGCCCAGAAATATTGGCAGCCAGTCAGTCAGCTCACAGCGTGCTGCCACAATAACAGTCACTTCCTGTGCATGACCTTTCCTCTACAGATCCCCTCACAAGCACAGGAACAGCTTCCTGCATGATACCTGCTGTCACTGTGTGTCTCACAAAAGCTCCCTTCACAATATTAGTTGTCTCTGTGTGCCTCATAGTCACTACCTTCACTATATGAGCTCTCTCAGATTTAGCTATCTATACGTGCCTCACAGCAGCTCCCTGCACAATATTAGCTTATTCTGTATGCCTCACAGCAGCTCCCTGCACAATATTAATTGACTCGGTGTGCCTCAAAGCAGCTCCCTACACTACATGAGCTGTTGTCTGTGCCTAACAGCAGCTCCATACACTGCACTTGCTGTTTTGTGTGCCTCACAACAGCTCTCTTCAGACTACAGGGAGCTGACTCTTTTGGTCAAATCAGAAGCAGTCAGTGTACTGGAGATCATCTCTCTCCACAGTCCCACCTTTTAAAGATATGTTAACCTGCTGGCATTTTCACCACAGAAAGAGGTTTAACAAGGTATATGGTAATGCAGCAAAACAATCAGTATTACCAACTGGAAGTGTCAATGATAATAATAATTAAAGAAACATATTATTACCCTCTAATAGAAATAAACTCCTCATAACAGGACATTACTGTTCAGTAATGCAATAGCCAATTTACGTTCCCTCAGTTTTGCTTCGGTCCTCCAACTCCTCCTGTCAGTGATGCCCTGTTCTTCTGGGATCATTACTTAAAAAACATATAGCCAAAGAGCAACATATATGATTTCTTATAAAAGAAGCATTCCATTTTATTTTTAATTTTAGTACTTAAAACTGCAATACCCCCTATTACTAACAAGTGCCCTCCCCTCTCTCTAGCCCAGGGGTAGGCAACCTGCGGATCTCCAGGTGTTTGTGAAACTACAAGTCCCAGCATGCTTTGCCAGTAGATAACCAGCAGATAGGTGGCAAGGCATGCTGGGATTTGTAGTTTCACAACACCTGGAGAGCCGCAGGTTGCTTACCCCTGCAGCAGCCATTGCACCTGGCGCACCGCAGTTCACAAAGATTATGTTCTCTGACTGATCCTCCTACTAGCTCTACTCAGCAGCCATTTTAATGTGAAAAATACTTTATACGGTTAGATGATAATAAGTTCCACCAGAACTGTCCAATAGTGGTTATCAATGCCATGATTGCTATGTAAATTTAACCTTCTCCATGGTGTACACCATGACTGTTACCACTACTGACAGGTGTGAGATATACAGGAACTGTGAGGGTCCCAACATGGGACTTGGGTCATTTCTGGCAATGTGTAGGAAGGAGGTTAGTCTTTAAAATAAAAAAATAATACTGGACTTCTTTAAAATTATATGTTAAAGCACTGATAAAAACAACAGCATATTAAAAATATAAATATATATTATTCAGTAGTAAAAGAATATACACAGCTGTTCCCTGTTACCACAATTACACAGACATAACACACTTTTAATTTACCACTGGTACGGATATTATTATTTTTTTAAGAAATCCATAAAAATGAATCAGCAGTCAATTGCAATGAGTTGTGATTCATTACAGCGTTATTAATATTACCAGTGAAAAATAATTTACTGGTTGAGTCCCATAACTTTAATCCAGTCCACTGTAATATAACATCAATAATCCCTTTGCAAATGCCTTTTTTTCAGCTCTATTTAAAACTGTACAATGAAGCTGGCTTCTTTCATCTAATTCTTCAAACACATTACAGCCACATGAAAATATATTACACTTAAATCCATTTTATCTATGAATACAATAAACATTAGGACAAGCTGTACTCATAACAGTAGATTTATGGTTATATAGCTACTGTGATTATTAGCGCTGTGCTTATTGGAATTTCACTTGTCAGGACTCTTACTGGATAGACACAGGCATTGAATAAACAATTAAAGGGGTTACTATCAATTTATACCAAATATCAAATAATGAACTTAAAGCTACATCACCACCTATGAATCATCCCCCTCCTCCGTGGGTCATCATCACACAGCCCAGCAGAAAACCAGGGCTGTGTAATGCTGCAGAGGCTGAGTGTGAGTGGAAGGACAAATTAGTAGTTATATGTCATTTGTTCTACTTCTAGGACAGGCTGACCAAAAGTGGACCATATGCAATGTGCGAAATAAATAAACCAAGCATTGATGTAGATGAGACCAAAATACCAACATTAATCTGATTCCTAATCACAAAGGCAAGATGAATTTAATCTACTTTTCAATTTCCATTAAATAAACTAAACGGAATGCTTAACATTAACCTCAATAACATTAATTTTAAGTCATTTGCAGTCAATTTTGACCACCTCACAGGTCACAATATTATTTTCATACACTTTCAAACAAAGACTGCAGCGACCTGGCTGGATGGTAAGCGACAGAGCAATGACTGAAATACACGGCAGTTCCTAGCACATCTAGAACACATTGGGACACAGCAGTGGCAGAAAAGAAAAATGGGGGTCCATACCGTTATGTTGGATCTTAAAAAGGAATCTAAAACTCGCAAGATCCGACGACGACGTAACAATATTTTGCCTCCTTTTCAATTCCGAGGGCGCGCGACCGTACCGAGCTGCTCGGCTCGGTACTCGGATCTGCTAAGTTCGGGTATGTTCGGTTCTCGGGGAACCGAGCCTGAGCATCTCTAGTTCAAACTAGTGTAAATATAACTACTGCCGGTGTCTGGTCTGATTCTGTCCACCTAAATAAGTAAATCCCAATAGCCTTTCTTTTCATGGAAAAGTCAATATTTTGGAGCTGAAAGGTCTTGTTGGAAGAGAAGAATGTCTTTTTTATGAAATGGGTGAGAGATATGGGCAGATCGCGTTGTAATGGTTTGTAAATTTGCCAAAATATGGTCACAATTAAAAACCTGGTAGAGGTCATTAAAAAGAGGCCAGTCTAACATTCAGCATACAAAACAGCATATAGCACAGCAGAAAAAAAAAAAAAAAAAAAAAAGTAAAAACAAGAAAATACAACATAAAAATATTTTTATTTTCCCTTTCCTTTCTTGTTCTTTCTTTTAATTATGGAAGGAGTATAAAACCCCCCCAGAAGAGACTAGGAACCCACCAACACTGGCTTTTCATAGCTGTCCTTGGGCAAGGAATTCTTGCGACTATGATATACTGCTACAGTATGGGATATAAATCTTACAAGCTTGTGCTGCCTATGGCTAGTGGCTTTCTGCTGTTGCCTTTCTGTATGGGATTTTCATTGATAGTATATTCACTGAATGTGTATCAGTAGCTGTGTCTATTGATGTAGTAACAAAGGATTAGAATGGAAAGATGAGGCACCGAGGACATGGACTAACAAATACAAACAGTCAAGAGGAAACTACAGCCCCTCATTACACCCAATAGGGTGTTATAGGAAAGGTTTACAAAAAATTGCCTAATGTTAATTGTTTGAATTGAAAACAAAAAAACACATGTATCATTATTTGGTTTCTTGTTAGCAACATGCAAATTAACACGATTATATGGCAGCAGTCTGGTGGTACTCAATATTTTTAGTACTATTAATACCATAGTTGCCTATTCTCCTGAGAATGTCCGGGAGACTCCCAAATTTTTGTGAGAGAGAAGGGGAAACCTCCTACACCCTGGCCACTTGTTTAGTGAAGTGGGTGGGGCTAAACACGTCATCCTGGCAGTAATAGGCCAAAATTGGTATTATTTAGCATAGGGGTGTGGCCTAATGACACGATTCGCATGACCATGCCCCTAGGACGCTGCAGGGAGATCTCCCCTCCTGGAGGAAGGTCTTCTCTGCACAAAAGTATTATAAACATGTATTAACTCAATTAAATGTCATCTTCCATATAATGCCACCTTTGCTATAATGCCAGCTTTTGCCTGTGTTTTAAACTAGTGATATAGAAAGCCACTCTCGCCATAATGGCAGTTTTAACATGTGGCTTATTTTAGAGTAATTTACACCATTTTGCCAACAACTCTGCATGAGCCTCAAACTGATGTTCTTATCACATTTTGCTAAAACTATAAATGTCCACCTACCATGCCATGGGGTCATCAGTTCTGATTGGCCCCTAACACCCTAGACCAGTAATGGGTAACAGGGGGCCTTAGGGCCAAATGCGGCCCTCTGAGCCTTAACCTGTGGCCCAAGCTTCTGTTTTGTTAGATTCGTTTTTTAAAGCTTGTAACACTTGTTTAAAATGCCTGCGGATAGGTTATTACAGACAGGTGTCTCTTTCTTTGATTAAATGTATTGTTTTAAATTATTACTGAGATTAAGGATAATATGTGGCCCATTTGAAAGTTAGAGGGCCCATGAAGTGTATCAGGTTGTCCATCACTGCCCTGGTACCATCTTTTCAATGATGTTATATAAGAAGCTTTTGCCCGCAGAATACAAGGAATTCTGCTAGACGTTACAAGAGAAAGGTACATTTCCCAGACATAGACATCAGTCACAGTGGTGTGGTATATTCCATTATTTGATTAAGTAGACAAACACGGACACATATACACACTATCGCTTACACTCACACAAACTATTACACAGACTTCTTTGCAGCTTCATCCGCTGATTCAGCATGTAGCTAATTGCCAGTGTTCCTGAGTAATTTAGTCATTATTTCAACAGCATATAAATTCAGGGATTCAGACGAATAAAAGTTGCAACAAAGCATGTTTGGTATTCAGTGTACAGTCACACTTATATCTGGACCCTAATAAAGATTGTATGATCAGTTTCAGTAATTAAAGATCTAGAAAAGATACTGTTGTTGCATTTTATAATTCACAGAAAGGTCAATGCAAGAGCCATCTTGTGTAGTATAAAACATTAATGCGACTTGTATTTCAGAAAACAAATAAGAGGCCTTATCTGTGTGGAGTTTGTCTGTTCTCCCCGTATTTGCATGGGTGACAAATATTCTCTGTACAGTGCTGTGGAATTAGTGGTGCTATATAAATTAATTATGATGATGATGATGATGAAGCAAAAACAAAAAAAAGCGCAATACCTTTCAAAAATCATCTCTAATCTGAATAAATAGGAAAAAATGTTTCTGGAATTTGCAATTAGCTCATTGTTTTGTTTCTATTTAATGGTATATTGTTGTTGCAAAAATATTTTTTTCTTTTGTATTGCACAAGATGTTGAGTTTATTTATTAACCTTGAACAGTATTTCTGACTCTTTTTATCCCTCAAGATAAATGTTGTGAATCACCGAATTTCATGTCATTCTGTGCCAAATGAAACAATTTAAATTCATATTTTTGCTATCACTACAGAATCTGATTAAATCTGAGATATTTTTAGCTATTATGTGAATGGAGAAAATGTTAAGCTTATAAGTCTTTTAGGATTGCACTTTTTGGCATGTCGTACAATTCATATGTTCATGAAAACAGATCACGGAATATTTTTAAAATTTTAAATTCGAAATTCATATTAACATGCCTATAATCAACTGGTCATGCATCCACAGGAGTTAGAATTACGTGTTTAAGATGTGTTTTACCTCACAAGACAGTGTTATTACGTGCATTTAACTTCTGTTGTGTTCTTTTTTAATGCTACTTATTCCATTTCAGTGCATTTTCAACACAGCTCGACTAACAGGGACGGATGTGAATAAATAAACATTATCTGATTATACAGCACTGTGTAATATCCTGTAATAAAATATAGTAATAAAATATGTCTAACACTTATAAAATAAAAACTACACCCACTCTTTAGAGTGGGCTACCAAAAGGAAAGCATGCATTTCACAAGACCAAAGAAATACATTTGTTGTGTTAGGCATAGTTGTTTCTGCTAAAAAATAAAAGCGTGGAAATAGGTCTGGTCGTTGTAGTTTAAATGAGTTCAGGTCATGAAAATGTTAAATTGATATAATATGCACTAAGTAAAAATGTGTTAATGTTGTTATTAACCTCCCTTCCACTGTTTCACAGCTACAGTTATGTGTAAAAGCTCCTTAACTCTAACAGAAACGGTCATCCTGAGATAGGTACTTGGGAGACAGACCTCCCGCCTGTACGAATGCTTTTCTGTAGAGGAACCCAGGACTTTCAAACCTTGCGATATTGGCCAGGTGAAGTCACTTTCATACCTCCCAAGTGTCCAGGTTCCAGCAGGACAGTCCCGCTCTCCCGTCCGACTTACAATTTGTCCTGGTATTGGAGCACCACGCTCCGTTTCTATAGCAGCCCCAGTTTCCCTGGTGGTCTAGGAGGAAGTGGGGCAGGACGTCTGTCCCAAAAGCGCTACTGCGTATGCGCGAGCTCCATAGCACCCAGTTTCCCTGGTGGTCTAGGAGGAAGTGGGGCAGGACGTCTGTCCCAGAAGCGCTACTGCGTATGTGCGAGCTCCATAGCACCCAGTTTCCCTGGTGGTCTAGGAGGAAGTGGGGCAGGACGTCTGTCCCAAAAGCGCTACTGCGCATGTGCGAACTCCATAGCACCCAGTTTCCCTGGTGGTCTAGGAGGAAGTGGGACAGGACGTCTGTCCCAAAAGCGCTACTGCGCATGCGCGAGCTCCATAGCACCCAGTTTCCCTGGTGGTCTAGGAGGAAGTGTAGCAGGACATCTGTCCAAAAAGCGTTACTGCGCATACGCAAACTGCTCAAACAGGAAGTGCGTGGGCAGTGATTGGGCTCGACAGGGGGCATGGCTTATTTGTCCCTCTTTCGGAACTCCAAATGTTTGGAGGTATGCACTTTTACGGCCATGTAGAAGACATTTATTTTTTGGGGAAGGGGCATGATGTGATAGGTCTATTTTGTCAGTGAATCACGGAGCTTCATCTCCAAGATCAAGTTAATCTAGCACTGATACAACTAAAACTTATTATATATAAATGCTGCTAATTTCCAAATGTACACAGTAATACAGTAATATGCAAACAGGTCATGAACTGCTTATATTTGACATAACCTATGTCTTATAAAGGAGAATTTTCCTCATGTACACCAGACTTTCTGTGCATAGGCCTAGTAAAAAACATTGCAGGAAGCCAGGCAAAGCCTTCCATGGTTGAATACATAACAGTGCCCACAGTCTAACAATATTTCTCCTGTATACTTAAATAAGGATTTTACATAATACACAAATGCTGTGGATGACTGTTGTGATGCAGTCTACATATTATCTGTTTTCTACCAGCTACACAACCTGTCAAATTCAGAAGCAGTTTAAATTTGTATAAAAGGAAGTCAGTATCCTAAACAATCCTGATCTAGAGTAATTCCTTTATTGGAAGAACTGGTTGACAACTATATTCAAGAGGCGCTGGAAGGAAAGATTTGTGATTACAACTCAAGGAAAGTGCATTTCTTTTTCAATACAATGGCAGATACTATGGATGAGATTACCGGTATTATACAGTAATGTAAGATGGGGACCTCGGGGCTCTTACCCACTGGTGTTTAAACACTGCGGCTAACTTGCGTTTTAAGTGCAAAAGCAGAGCGTGCAAATACATGCAAAAATAAAACTCAATTGTATGTGTCAATGCGCATGTGCATTACTTATGTCTGTTTGAGTTACGGTGCAGATTACTTGTTCCATTTCAGTGCATTTAAAATAAAGTCACTGTGCTTGAAAAAGTGCATTGATTTTTATGGGAGCGCATTGCGTACATACCCATTAGTGCACTACAAGTAGAAATCATGTGTGAGTTGGCTCTCAGTTTCAGTTAAGTATAGGTAGTGTGACATTTTTATGATGTGTTTGACTAGGGTTAAAGCACCTTACTGTATTTAATCTTCATTTTCTGCTCAGATCATCAGAATGTTGAAAGCAAGAGTCAGGAGATGAGCGTGCAGATCTTGTGGTAGGTAGTGACCTGTTCACTTCGGTGATTGTGTTAGAGAGGTACAGTGGTATGTCGTCAGAAGGGGGGTGGAGGCAAGCGGGAAGCCAGATACCGAGATTTAGATAGTGATGTGAGGCTCCTGTCACACTGAAGCAGGTAGATTCCCACACACCTTTACTCGTAACTGAGTTTCAGCTTGATTTATATCCTGTGTAGCAAAATCCAGTATCAATCAAGAAATATAACTGCAGACTGACAGTTCAAGAAAGAAAATGATGGTACAGTATGAGATGTTATCAAATTTTAAGGATAAGCCAATTATAGCAACAGGTTCCTAGGATGAGATATTAGTGATTTAAACATGTAAAATTACAATGGATATAATTTGCATTACTCTGGAAAATATATTTTTATTTTTGATTAATTGTACATTTATGTGCAAATGCTGGAAAAATGACCAAAAATATTTTTTTTTCTGTTTTTAATGCTCAAATAAATTATTGGTCAAGGTCAGTTTTAGATGGAAATCAGACGCATACAGTAGTTATATGGTTTAAATAATCCCTATATGTGTTGTGCATTGCTCTTATACAGACATAGGTAACCAGCACACACTCACAAGGAATTCATATACATAAAACTGAGGAAAAATGAAAAGTGTTAAACATAATTCTTTTAGAAATATAAACATTTGCTTTCATTGTCCAACCTGCATTAGACAGAGAATAGCTCATTTCTGATTGGTTGCTATTGTTTTAGTGTAAATTTGCAGGCTTGATCAATGTTAGTAAATAACCCTCATTTGTGATAATATCCTACATTAAAATGCATTAACATTTCTCCAAGATTGTATTTCTTTAATTGCAAGTACGACGAAGCTAAAAGTGAATGAGTAATCAATAGTGATTAGCAGCAGAGACAGGTCAACAGGTCACTAAGTGTATCCTCCACAACAGACAGCTTCTAATTCTGCCGCATTGAAGCAAACTGTCCTAAAGTATATTTCCACTCACACATTCAAGTCACCAGCCCCCTCCGTACAACCAACATCCTGCTCACCACTTGAAACTACGCACAGCAATGCAGGGATGTTTTAGGTGAGGGCAATAGGGATGGGAGAGGGGGATTTGGCGCGCTGCCTACCTGATATGGGCACACTGTCCCTCTTCCAGTATTTGTAATTTTGTATGTCTAACAGAGGCGCTAACTGGACAGACCTGTACTAGAAACGAACACTGCGCTGTTTGCACCTTCCCATCCCCCATTGTTGATGTGGGGCAGAGGATCCAGTGTATTGCTCTCTAGGGTGAATACTCCCAAAAAGGCCTATGTTCCTGACATTGGACCATCACAGTTCTGTGAGCTGAGGGCAAGGGGCCGTTGGCTAAAAATGTACATTGTTAGTAGATTAAAGTGAATCACACGCACTTGGCACATTTGTACAAAAGGACAGACCCACTGTGATCCAGAAACATTCACTTTCACACATACACAGACAATAGGAAACACACACTTTCATGCAAACATGTACAGACAGACACAGGTCTTCACAATACCGATAACAATTACAACTTTACAGCTCTGATCATTCCGTTTTAAGTGTTTTAGAACCTATTGAAAACAAATAGTGGGCGACACAAGTACCATTCATTTACTAACTGGGTATAAGTACATTATAGCACAACTTGACAGCACACTCGGTATCACTCTGCAGACAAGAAAAAGCCAGCGAGTCATGATGTTAGTGGAGCTATTAGGTTGAATGACCACTGTTATCTGAAACTGACCTGCCTACTGAATGAACAGGAGTTACATGACCCATGTTTAATAGCCTTTTTTTTTTTTTACTGCACAGAGACTTGGCGAAGCAAAGTAAATGAAATGGATGTGACCTACAAAGGCAGGCCACCTAGTGACAACAGAAAGGTGGGGTCGGTTCATCCACGGTCTACTTACTCTCTGCATGCTTTGGGGGCAAATTGCATTATCTCCATGTACTATCCCAGGAGAAGCAGATAAACGTCTACTCCAACTATCAATCTTTAAATAAATAGTTTGAAGATCAATAAAGTCACCGACAAGCAGGCAGACATCACTTTAGAAGTCTAGCATATACTACTGTGACACAGCGCTCTTCGGCAAAATAAAACATCTTAAGGTTTTAGAGAATTAGCAATGTCTAATGTCCTATGAGAGATGTGACACTGTGAGCTGAAATATGCACAGCTGGATACCACACTTTGCCGTACAGGTTAGCTATTTACAGGCACATCTATCTAGCCTCCCACCAACACACCTACACTTTATACGGCCATAAACCTCCAATGTAGTCTCTAAATTATACCCTGAAAACAGCAGGTTGGAAACAGGTTATATGAAAATTCAGCTCATGTGGTGTATTCATTTCACTGCAATAGGCATCTTTAATCCCTCTAGGTTCAAACTCATTTTAAGAAAGACCAATAAGGCTGCCCCTTGATGTGCGGCTTCTACTGCGAACAGCTCATAAGAAAAGTGCAAGATGGTAATGATGGTGTTGAAATAAAACAATGAGTAAAGAATGTAGTTAAAGGAAAATTATTACATAAAAATGTATTAAAGTGGACCTGACAGCTAAGTAAAACACAGTTTGAATGTCCCCACTAACATATATGCCAATCATGATAATTATGTAGTACTGTAATATATGAGTTTTTAAATAGTCTGCCTTTTATTTACCCCTAAGAAAAATTACTTTAGTGAATGATGAGTGGGAAATTATCATTAGATCCAAATTCTCCCCACTAGCACTGGTGCCCCTGGTCATAAGGATGTATGTCACACATGCTAAGTCTGATTTGCACAAGCTCTTAAAGGATAGTTCTACCCAAAATTATAAATGTTCTTGAGGAAACAGTTAAAATATGATAAGTTGAAATACAAAATCTTTCTTATCTATCTGCGATACCCAGAATCACAGGGTTCCTGTGACGGACTAGGCCAGGGGTTAGTTTCATGCTACTGCTTGCCTGATCTGGTGTTATTGTGGCCAATTCTTCATGCACATAGATGTTCATGGGAAAAGGCTTTGACTCAGCTGTTAGTATGAAAAATACTCAGCTACGTAGGCGAGACACTTTCTCCTGTGTTGGATTGTTATAGACAACAGATCCACAGAATCTGGGTTTGTAAGGTAAGTAAGTTCTTGCATTTAATCTTATTTAAATACAATTAGAATATGTGATAAGATCAGTGATAAGACGTGGGTAAGCAAATAAACTTACTAGTACTACCCTCTTCAACTTGGAATCATACTTGTCAACTTTATGTTGTTGGCATCCGGGAGATCCCAGGGAGGGGGCATGGTGGGAGGGCGAAAGGTGGCGGGCGGCTCAAATCGTGTCATTTGATTAACCGCGAATCACATAATTTTAGCTCCAGATGGGCAGGATAACAGCTCTCCCGGGAGTACTACCCGAAATCCGGGAGTCTCCCAGACATTCCAGGAGCGTTGTCAAGTATTCTTGGAGTGTTCAAATCTCTTTAAATAGAGCAATTTGCATATAGAGAACAAAAACAGTGACAAACTGTACAAAATCAGCACATGCCATTTACTATAGGGTGATGTTAAAATCACTAATAGTTCACTTTAAACATTACTCTCAGTACAGAAAATATTATTCACATAAGTAGCAGAACTACCATGTTAACTTAGAGATCTATTTGTTCACCCCAAACACTAAACTGGATCCTAACCCAATTTAACCATACATGCTAAGGAATACCTCCAAACATTTTAATTGTGTTCCTCAGAGTTCCTGAAGTGCTAGGTCACCCTTAACCCCTACCCTCTCCACTAACACCACCCCCCACATTGCCACTGAGGCAAGCACTCCCTGTAGTCATGGCAGACAGGACAAAAGTCTTGGCTGTCGAGCGTTCCGTAAAATGGGGTTGGTCCGCCTGAACCAGGACAGTTTGGAGGTATTGTTAAAGAAAAATTCACAAATAAAATGTGAGAAGCTTGAGGAGCAGAATGTAGAAGAACTTAGCACTGTAACTGGAGTGTGAGAAAACATGATAGAAATACTGACCTGCCAGCAGGACCCATTAATATAATATAATATTGTGCTCCTATTTTCCTAAACCAGGAGAAAATATCATTGTTCAGCTAACAGGGCATATCAAACGTGGATCAAACGTACTTGACAAGTGTTTTATTAGTATTAAAAAGCACATATTGAATGCCAGTGGGTAGGTAGTCTTGTGCAGTAGCCGCCTCTCAACAATATAAGACTGAGGGGCCTATTTACTAAACTAAAATAAACACTATTATTAGAGGATTGCAGCAGATATCGGAGAGAGTCTCAGCCTCTTTGATCGAATATGTCCTGTTTACCAAGCTCTGAGATTGGGAGCTTTACCCCCACAGATAACGCCAACTGAAGATCCGGTTCTCCATTCTACTCTACAGAGACAGTATCGCAGGAGAGGGATCTTCAGATCAGCAGGCTTCGCGCTCTCCCCCATCGCAAATTGTGCAGGGCCATAAGAACCTGTACTATAGGTTATTTGCCGGGACAAGCTCTCCCATAGGAGCCGCTGTGCCTAATCAATTTTAATAAATAGATACATTAATTTCTGATCACTACGATAAGAAATTAAAATGAATGTGATGTGGAAAATGCAAGGGGACATAAATAGACCCATGTGTTTGCGGTGAAACGTTTTCAAGTTCTTTTGGGTTGCAAGGCGTTAAAGAGTCGTGACCATAAAGTTCAAATATCAATATTTTATTGCAAACAAGTAAAAATATAATAATAATATACTAAGCTTCGATAATTCTCTTAATAATAGGTTTACTCAGCAATTATCCAGGGCCCCACTCTCTCTCTCTTAAGCGGGATAGTCAAATGATTGGCACCATTAGCAACGGTCCAAGACAAGGCAATTTGTGTCGCTGCAAAACCATCTTTTATAGAAAGGAAACTAAGGGTGTTGGATATAACTAACATATAAGGTATAAACGTAAATAAGAACTTCTTATTGGTACTACTATGAGTAACATTTTCACTTATTCTACGCAAGTGCAATAGCAGTGAAGTTACATAGGACTTTCCAGTACAAGCGCAGTTAGCACTGGGACAACGCCTATCTGATATATGTATATAGACATATCCCGACTTTGCTATGGTTACTATAGGATTTCATAATACACCCAATAAAAGGGCAAGAACAATAAAATGGAGTTCACCATGAAGTCATAACTTGCATAAAGGACACTTTTCCAAGTGTAAAAACAAACAAAATGTAACAGAGAATACTGGGATTAAATATTTTGTGTTTGTTAAAGTGAATCCAATATTCACAGAACTATCGTTTTCTGTTTAGAAGCAACCAACAAGCAAATACAAAAAAACAACACACGGACAGTATGTGACTATGGTTTTTTCCTGTCATGCTCCAACGCACATGTTCAGTATTGTAACTAGGCAATAATGAAAAGTTAATGATTTAGAATCAATATTTAGTATCATATATAGCTTTAGGTTGTATTAATAACGTAACCTTAATATCTTCAATAAAATTGATCTTGTTACTTTTTGCTTGATTTTATACTCACTGAAGCAGTTATTTATGCCTCTCCATTGTGTTATTGATTAAATCACTACAGACATCTCATATATATGGTGATACAGAACTGCAAACTGGTTCAGCAAAATGAGGAATGTGACACGGAATAACAAGAAAATAAAAAAGTAATAATAAAAATAAAAAGGTAGCTGGTTTTATGAGGTTTTTTTGTGCTTCTGAGTTGTTCAGCTAAGTGCAGCTATGGAGCTCAGAGATTTTAAGTAAGGTATAGTTTGTTCAAGCAATTATATGGTATCGACAGCTCATGTTTTAATGATGATCAGGTCGTAAGTGACTTCATACAACTTACCATCAGTGGGGCAGTAACAGCCATTGTTTTCCAATGTATTACTCTCTATGGGACTATAGAAGTTGCATTCAGCCAAGTCATTATTTTTAATGCAGTAGCCAATATCACTAGTTGGATTGTCCCATCCCCACTGCAAATAGTAGTAGTTTCAGAGAGGCAACTGCAGGGAATGCTGGGTGGATTGAGGGGGTTGATGAAGGTGTTGTAAAATGGCTGAAGCCCAAGCCTGATAAAAAAAAAGTTTATCATATTGATAGCAGGTCCCACCACGCATACAGTTTATAAATACACTAACACAAGCACATTAGGACATTTTGGCTTAATAAAGCCATACTGGCCAACTCTCCCTGAATTCCGGATAGGTCTCCTGGACTCCCGGGAGAGCCGGCCATTGTCCCACATCCTGCCCATTTTTTAGTGAAGCGAGCGGGATGGGGGCCTTAATCACACGATTTGCAGCGAATCGTGTCATGTTGGCCCCGCCCCTCCATGGTGAAATGCATTGCCCCACTCTGTACTCACACTTCACCTCCACTCCGGGAGATCCCGGAGAGCAGAAGTGAAAGTATGATTAAAGTTATATTGGCGTTGAAGTCACAGAACAGTTTTAGTATGTCAGGTAACTTGCTTGGGCCTAGCAATATTCCTGAGGGGCTTTAGGCATGTCTGGAAACCCCTCAATAGTCCAAAAATGCTGAATGGATTCTAAAATACGTTGAAGAAAAATAGATTTGCAATACAAATTTAAAGCCAATAGTGCATGGTTATGGAAAATCCCTTCGGATTACTACTAGGCCCAGCAAGTTATATAGGCTGCCAAGTTGGCAATCTCCAACCGTTTGGCGCATGGATCAAGCAGACAGATCTCTTTGAGCTTCACTGGATCTTATTAGCATTGTTGGAAGATGACCGCATACATAGGACAATAGTGGCCATCTTATCATTTATTTATATTGCGTCAGCATATTCCATAGCGCTTTATGGGAACAAACAGTAATAAAACAATACTGGGTAACACAAACAGAGGTAAGAAGGCTCTGCTCACAAACTTGCAGTCTATTGGGCAATGGGTGTTTGATACATAAGGTGAAGTGCTACATATTGCATATTGGTCCAGCCAGATTGTAAAGGTAAAAAGTACTTAGTGGGCTATATGATTCAGTCATGCAGCAATGTTAGTCAGGGGTTGAGAGTTGTCTTGTGTGGACCGAGCAAAAGGGTGGTAATAGGGTATTTTAGGGAGGTTAAGAGGATGGTTGAGGAATTGTATAAGCTTGCCTGAAGAAGTGGGTTTTCAGAGAACACTTGAAAGTTTGAAGACTAGAAGAAAGTCCTATTGTGCAGCCCGAAAAAAGTCCTTTAATCGGGAATGGGAGCAGGTAATGAGCGTGGATGACAGACACAGATCTAGTGCAAAACGGAGGTGTCGAGTTGGGAGATATTTTAAACCAAGTGAGGAGAAGTATCTTGGTTCAGTTGTGTTGTTGGCTTTTTTTTCCCCCAAGATTAAGTTTGTGTTGGCTAGAGGACATCCAAGAAGAGATGGCAGAAAGACAGTGAGTAAAGCAGAATAACGCAGATGGTGAGAGATACATTTGTGTATTCTCCGCATAGAGATGTTACTAAAATCCAAAGGATCTTATTAGTTTCCCAAGAGAAGAGGTATAGATAGAGGAGAACAGAGAAGCTAGGACCAATAAAGGAGGTGGGTGGATCCAGAGAAACAGATTTTAGTTAAGGTTGGGATGAGCACAGGAGATAGAGATCTACTGATTTGTGATGTTATTGGATCAAGTAGACAGGTAGTAGAGTAGGAAGAAGAAAGCGGATACTTCATCTTTATTTGTGGAATGCCTACTGCATTTACCAACCGATAATGAACCTATTGTTTATATTCACAATATTATCTGGTATTGGAGTCATACTGGACTACACACGCTGCACTGCTGGGTCACTCGCCTGATATCAATTGCAATATTGCAGCATGTGTGGCCAGATAGTGAAAGACAGTAGGATATGTAGTCTATTCCAGGGCAAGGTAAAATATATGTGTATACATGTAAGTGTACATACCTATGTATATATACCTATATATAATGTGTATAACCTTTTTGTACAGAGAAAATAATAATAAGAAAATACAAATTTTGGTGAACAGCAAGAGTGGGCGCCCAACCACTGCTAAAATGCACAGGTTTCCACTTAAAGGACCAAGGATCAATGGGCCAAAAGCCCAATTGTTGGCGAAAACGGCTATATAGCTTTGCTCTATACATCAAGGGGGTACCGCTGGCGATAACACATGTCTGGATAGCAAATACGTTAGAAATTGAATGACAAAAAATGCTTTATTCATCGAATACAACATTTTTACAATAAAAGGAAGCGAGTATGCTATGCATATATGGGTGTCCTGATAGCACAGAACCAGGTGTCCGATGCTTAGGCTAAGCGACTTGTTCAAACAGAAGCCTATCAGTGCGGTCAGCTGATGTTCACAAATGGTCACCTGATGAGTGGATTTTTGGGCATACCTAAAAATTATCCAATGGGTTTTAATGAAATCATTCTCATGTATGAGGCTCTTTATTCAGTTTAGTTAATGTATGCTATTTCCTCTCCTGGGTAAATACTAATCACTACATATGCACAATTTAATTAGCTTATATATACAATGGTAATACAAAATATAATGGTAATACAATAGTTCACGTGACGGCATTTAAAAAGACATTAGAACGGATCATTCAAGCAAGACCCATTTTATATAAATAAACAACACATTTGCCTGTACGGCAACATTAAGCAAAAATAAAATTATAATGCTTACTTCTGATTAAAATTTCAAAAGTGCTGCCTTCATCTCCACTACTGTATTAATGAACTAATACATCTTCAAAAGGCAGCCACGAAAGCTTTTAAAAACAAGGTGTCGTTTTGAATAAAGTTAAAACCTGGCAGATTACAACTTAATGGCTTTGAAATAATGGTGATTTTGTATTTTTCAGTTGCCACCGCTGAGCTAATGGCTTCATTAAAAACCATACATTTGGTGAGAAGCAATCTACAATGAGACATCAGTCACTGTCATATAACAATAAAATACTTAAAAACACAATTCAGACACCTGACTGCCTGCTGTGTTATCAAATAAAACAACATACATTTAGCTATCAATTCAGAATTACAGGATATTGTAAATTCAAGCTAAATATTTCAGTGACCTAGATCAGAAGAACACAATTTCATAACTTTATTATTTTAAATTGTATTCAGTTACTAGACATACATTTACAATATTCTCTGGCATTACATTTAGTATGCATAAATAGCAATGTGGATTTTCAGCATATTCAGTTGCCGCAATACAAGGTGACTTGCACCATTTTGCTTGTAGGGGTTGTCAGAACTGTGTTAAGTTGTTATATTTGGCAATTTAATTTAGTAGATGCTCAGTGACCACTGCCATATTTCTGAGAAACTATGTTCCAAGTAAAGAATTGAATGAATAGACTACTGTATGCTTCTTCAAAAAAAGTTGAATGTATGAACTTTGTTTCACGCACAGATGTGTATGACACCACAATATTCCAGCAAGTTTTACAAGAGCCTTACATCACTGCTTGCTATCGGAGACTCCACTTCAGTGCTGACTCTGTCCCTGTCACATGCAACCTTGTCCTCATCAATATAACACAATAAGTGGACAGGTCACTGTCTCCCACAAGATCAGTGCACTTATCTCTTGAGATGATCTGTGCTGCTGTGAACACTTCCATGCTCTGAAAGGCATATAAAATGAGGACATTTCAAACAAGCAGATCTGCTCTGGTGTTCTCCATCTGCTCCACAGCCTTCCTGGCCAATCGCTAGACTGTTTTGGTTCTGGTGTCTGAAGTTGAATTTTCAGTCTCTACCTTATTGACAAATCTAAACGCACATTTGCAGCTCTGACTGTAGCCTATATGGTGGCTTGATATTAACATCCTCTCCGAAAATTAATTGGTCATGATATAGAGAGGTCTAGATGTGCTTATGACTCAAGAATTCCACAGGACTCCTATGAACAGTGTCTACTAAGGACATATGAGCAGGTCCTAACTTCTAAAACAGTAAAAAGAAAATACAAATCTTGATGAACAGCTAGGGTGGGCACCCAACAATGGCAAAAATCCACAGATTTCCACTTAAAGGACCACTATGAGAAACTAGAGTAAAGCTGTTATTGTAAAATACAATACAACACAAACCTATTGTACTTGGCTGCCTAGCAAATGTATATTTATTATAGTAAATGTCAGGATGCGAGCATAAATCTGATATGCTGAAATAGAATATTGGATGTCAGGACCCAAAATAACTCTTTGCATGAATACCTAAATTAACCTGATCTTCAATTCAGATAAAGGTGTGACCAAATGAGCCCAGGAGCAGGTAATTGAATTAGGTAAACCCTTTGTGCAGAGACCAGCTTCAGATATGCAGATCACAGACATCCATTGTATTTGATTCTGTATTTCCCTAGCTAATTGACTTCCTTTCAATAGGTAATGTAAACACAAGCTAACTCTGGGGTGTAAATTGGAGAGCCAGACGCCTAGGTGCAAATCTTGGAGACTCTGGTATAAAAATCTGCATGGTCTCTATGCAGGTATATAGAAATATGACCTTCAAAAGGAAAATGTTGTCATAGTTCATGTTTTGGGGAAATCTGGATGCCACTCCGTACTGAGGGGCAAAAACCACACAAGGGTTTTAAAACATAGATACCAACTACACAGGGAACAGCCATAATCATATGTATTTCAGGATGAGATTGGATATTGTTGTAATCTCATCATATTTGGTATTTAAACGTGCGGGAGATTATGACCGGTTTATTGAGGGGTGTGTTATTTCTTTGAGATACATCTGTGAAGAATTACCAACAGGTCAAAACTTAGGAATGGTTTGACCAAACCTGAGCTAACACCCAGGGGACATTTCCGCCCCACATTAGCATTCACACTGCCGTCCCATTTGAGTTTGCTTAAAAATTTGTGTTCTGAGGGGAAAAAGGTCAGCTTCTTGGGGAATCAATCTAATTGAAGGACTGTCCATCTTTCCTGCCTGCGCCAGGCATACAGATTATTATTTGTAAGTAATGCTCTGTACTTTCATCCCAGTTGTTTTATAACTGTTTGCAATTTTTTATTTGTATGTCAAATCTTTATCCATTACTTTTGTTATCTGTATGCCCTGTACTTTTTGTATATTAAATCTATAATGTAATAAGTTGCGTCCTTGATACTCTAAAGAATCCATAGCCTGTTTAGAGATTGTTTGTCCAGGTTACCCTGTGTGTGATTTGTTGATACATTTGATTAACAAGCTGTGTGTGCTTGTATTTACATTTGTGTAACAGTCTGGAGGTGTGAAGAGTTAACCCTGTGTTTGCTGGTGTGAGTCTTGCTAGTTTGTGGAACTAGAAGCCTGTGTGCCAGTGTGGGACAGTATATTGGGGTTCTATTGCCCGTACCCAATAGGTGGTGGCTGAACCTTGAAGTGTCTGGGGGTGTGAGAGCGCTGTGTTTGGGGGCGATTCCGTAGGTCTAGAACCTGTGTGATCGGTGAGAGAGACTGCGGGCTGAAATCGTGTGTGACCTCATACAGCAAACACCCCAAAGTCACGGCAGCTGGGAGCGTGTTCGTGACAGTAAATAACTCATGTTTGGACAAAGAATGGGGACTAATAATATCAACAGCACTTCTATATAAGCCAAGTTGTATTGAAGGTTAAGTTGCCCTTGAACTGATCTTGGTTATGGATCTAATTAAGAAATAGAATAGAACATTTTTTTTTATTCTCTGATGAAATGAAGGAACATGTTTGGACTATGATATAGAGAGAGAGAGAGATCTAGATGTGCCTATGAACACAGAACTCCAGAGGACTTACAGTCAGTAACAATTTCAAAGCTTCTCACATGTACTATTACAGACATGGATTTAAGTTTTGGGGGATCTGGGTACTTCTGTGGCAGGGTTTACCTTATCTAATAGGGAATGTTTTGGGCATGCTTGTTCCTTTATTTCTTAGATATGGGACGGACTTGTATGCTCCTTTTCAATGTATCTTTATATTAGTCATGTATTAGATAGACATGTCTGGTTTGGATACCACCAGCTTAGAGGTAGTTAGTAAGTGTTTAGTTAGATGCCCCATCACTTTCACAAACATTTCTCTTCTTCCTGGATTCCTCTTATGTGCATGGTCCAGGAATAGTCTAAGGACTCTAGAATGGGAGACTATACAAGTCCAGCTGGTCCAGTCATCTTTCATCACAACGGTTTTCCATATTCCACATATTTTTCCCTCCATTATGACCACATCTAGGAGTAAGATAATGCATCCCTTATATTTAAAATTGACTTATCATAGTATAAAGTGTCTAAATAGCTGTAGAAAGAGGCAATTGGCTTATCAGGATTATTTACAAAACACAGGAGATGTAATTGGTGTTCATTAGAGGAAAATTAGTGGCATAGGTGGTATCCTCAGTTTTCTATGCCTCCCTCATCCACAGAGATCAGAGCAGTGGATTCACATTTAGGAGTCTCAAATCTTGAGAGATCTGGATGAGAGATTTCTGTAGAAATAATTACAGAATCATATTTATCCATTAATTATAGACATGAAAATAACAACCTTATGAGTGGCTCCTTTACACTAAGACTTTGTTTTATGATAACAATAATAAAGCTGATTAAATGCAGGGTAGAAGCTGAACCCACAAAACATTATTCTCCCACTTTTTGACTTTGCAGGACTCAGTGGTCTCTCTTGTACATGATCCTTCACAGATCGTGCCCGAGTTCAGCACATATTATGGAAAGCTTTACGACGGTTCAAACCCCCAAATGCTAGAATTTGGGACTTTCCGAGGTCTTCAGATTTCCCCAAGCTTTCCCAGGAAGACAGGTATAAGCTTATTGAGCCAATTTCTGATGTGGAGATTCTGGATAGGATTTTCAATCAAAATCCTCTAAAGTACCTGGTCCAGGTGGATTTCTCTATACTCATTATAACAGATGTAAAGGACTCCTGACTCCATACCTTTCCCAATTGTCCAATTCCATCTGTTCTCCCATGGATGTCATCTGACGCAATATCACTGTTATTCACAAACCAGGAAAGTATCCCACTGTTAAAACTATTTATAGATTCATTCATTGATGAATTTCAATATTATGTCTATTAACCAACAGTTTGGCATATAGATTGCATAGATACACTGATCCACCTAAATCAATGGTGTTTATACAGTGAAGCAACATCATTGTTATCATCTGTAGAACGTTGAATGTCAGTCAGCGTGCCGATCTTACCCCCATGATGGACCTTGCCCTGGATTTCAAAACCAATTTGGCTTTCTGCAAACTTTCGTGAATGTCATAAATACCTCAGGCCTGTGTATGGGAGAAGAAGAATAGAAAGTGTCCGTCTTTGAGATTACTTCTGTCACCAATGTCCCCAGGACAGGTTTAAATTCTGAAAAGTGTCAGGATTTCAAATAACCCACTGTAAACGCTGAGGCCCCAGATATTATGCTACCCTCCCACCAGCACAAATGACTTAAAATTAATTTTAAATGGCTCTATGTCCAGATACAGAATTTAGGAGTTCAGAATACTTCTCTGTATGGGGCTAAGTTTCCTCATTACTGTATAGATTGCAGCAGGATTTCATCAAATGGAACTGGTACTTGGATGGGCATTGATTAAACTAAAATTGTTTTGCCTAGACTATTATGTCTCTTCTGATCACTCCATATCGCTGTTTCTCTAAAGTATTAATGCACTTTACAAAAGCAAAACAGTCATTTTGTTTGGGTGCACAAGACCAAAGTGATTTAGCCATGAAATACTCTAGATGGTATGGCATTGTCTTGATTACAGGGGTAACTAATGGTTGTACAAATAGGCCCCCTAAATCATCATTTGAATTCTCGTGAAAAAGGATGGAGTACAATTTACTGCATAAAACTCTATTATCTTATTTGATATGGAGAAATGTAAAGGACAGGGTGGTCTCATATTCTGTCTCTTCAATTTTATAATATTTTTTCTCCTGGAAATCCTCGCCATCATTTTCAATAGTGTTAGGAAACCAAAATAAGTGAATTGAGCACCTTTGCTGGTAAAAATACTTGCCTTAATTTGAGGATTTTAAAATCAGTCTTTCAAATGTAAAGTCTTGATATTCCACATATGGTGATATTTTGATACATGCAACGAGCTCATTTTGATAAATCCATCTTTGATAATGTTAATTCATCTTTTCAAGTGCCCTTAATTTAAGTGCTTAATTTCCTCAAGGTATGCAAATATCCTCCCTTATGATAGATCTATAAAATATGCCTAAATGGAGAGATGGGTTATTTGTCTTTCGGAATTTAAAATAATGGAATTCTGTAATGACCTCCAATGCTAAAACCTCCATCTAACTTATCATTGAGAAGAACAGTTATAAGCTCTTCTTGAATTGGCATCACACTCCTCAGAAGTTTGGATGCATTCTCAGTAAGTGTTTTGGTTCAGGGCTGTAGCCAGCAAGGAGACTAACCATATGTGGTGGACATGTCTGGTGGATCCAGATATTTGTCCTTATTTCTTTACTTCTAGGAGTGAGAATTATCATCATCATTTATTTATATATATAGCGCTGTACTCGAACTCACTCACATCAGTCCCTGCCCTAATGGTGCTTACAGTCTAAATTCCCTAACACACACAGACAGACTATGTCAATTTGATAGAAGCCAATTAACCTACTTGTATGTTTTTGAAACGTGGAAGGAAACCGAAGCACCTGGAGGAAACCCATGCAAACACAGGGAGAACATACACAGATAAGGCCATGGTTGGGAATTGAACTCATGACCCCAGTGCTGTGAGGCAGAAGTGCTAACCACTAAGACACCGTGCTAAATCCTGATCCTTAGTTACAGAAACCATAAGTTATGATAAATTATTTAAATAAACCATTTCACATTTGTGTGGCCACGCAGTGCGCCATTACTAGGGGTGAAAATCTGACATTCCATCCATGAGGATCACAATAGAATTGGGGATGTCTATACCATGGAGACTATAGAGACATAATAGAAAAACACCACTGAATCCTAAGATATGGTGAGAGAGCTATGGTTCTACTTGGTTCTGAGACAACTTTGGCTGGCAGTAGAGGATAGCAAATCTCTTATAAAGGGAGTCTCTGGTCCCCTACGTCATGCCCACACTTTTCTTTACCTTCCTCCCCTTTCCCTGTAGATCTTCCTTCTTATCCCCTCTTCTTTTTTTCTTGCTTTTTAATACTTTTTATATATCTTGTTTTCTTTGTTTATCATGTCACTTGCCAGGCCATAATTTCAGATAATTATTTGGGTCATTGGGTTTGCACTCTGCCATGTACTGTTCATTATATGACTTCATTTTGTTGGCCACGCTCTTTTGTTGTCTGCTGGGCGGATGCTTAAACCTCTCTCTTAAAATCAAAACATAAAACAATAATTGGGAACAGTCTGGGGTTTGGAGCAGCGTGTTTTGTTGTTTTTGGATTACACAGAGCTATAATTCTATTTTGTACAAAGTGATGAATTCTATTTTTTTTTTTTGTTTCCCAATAAAATAATTTGAAAAAATGACCTTGGTACTATGGATGACATGTGGGGCCTGTGGTCACTTCTAGGTAACAAGAAAATCAGTGTGTATTAATGGAGCTACACTTTGTTATAATTTACAACCTATTTCCCTCCAACACAATTTTCAATTAAAATAAAATAAGCCATGTCAGAACACATTATGTATTACAGATATCAAT
Organism: Mixophyes fleayi; assembly: GCF_038048845.1. Classification (NCBI taxonomy): domain Eukaryota; kingdom Metazoa; phylum Chordata; class Amphibia; order Anura; family Limnodynastidae; genus Mixophyes; species Mixophyes fleayi. The sequence goes on along the minus strand of NC_134410.1, from coordinate 42,931,005 downwards.
CTGAACAAGCTGCTTACTGTGAGAGGTTTCTACCATAACACGTACAGCAGGTTTCCTTGTTATAACATGTTAATGTGATGTTAGCTACATGTTTCATTACAAACACAATGAGCTTAAGCCCCTCTACAGTCCATGAAAGCAACAGGTTGGAAGCTGAGTTTACGTCCAAGATGCCGTCTGACAAAAATATTTATGCTACAAATAAATAAGCCTCTTACAATTACTCCAGTAACTGCCAGCAGGAAGATCCTCACCACTGCTTATAATGTAGCTGTGCTCAGGCTTCTAGATTTTCCAATACTATTATCATTATTATCTATTGTTTTTATAGAAGACCTAGCATTTTATGCAGAAATGTGATAATTGCCAATATTTAAAAATCATTTCCAGGGATAATTTGCTGCTGAACAAGTGCTTGTAACTTATCATGTGGGATACTGACTAGAGCAGTGGTAAGGGAACAGGGGTAAATTACCCCAAATGGGGTAAAAATTTAATTCCTGTGGGGGTAATGCTGCCGATTCACATACTGTCAGTTGGATTGTAGACCTCTTTAAATGTGAAATTGCTGTTGTACCAGAAGAGCCTCAAGGGTTGGCAGAGGCACTTCTTGAGCTTCAATGCAATAATGAAGCACGTATTGTATTTGAAAACAAAGCAGATCTGTCATATTTTTGGATGTCAACCGCTACAAAGGCATTCAAAATTGCACATGAGGAGGCAGTCAAAAAGTTGCTGCCTTTTGCAACAACCTACCTTTGCGAACAAGGATTTTCCACTCTAACGAACATAAAAACAAAGCAGAGAAATCGATTGGACGCTGAAGACTGTATCCAAATTGCTCTGACATCAAAATGCCCCAATATTGATGCTCTCGTATCAACAATGAAGCAAAATAATTTCTCCAAAACCTGAAGTTTTGAAGTTGAAGCTTTCAAAGAAATTTTGAATAGATTCAATAAAATTTTGGATTCCAATAATTATAATAATAATGATTTCCTTCCTTTCAAATCAAGGGGGTAACGTCGGTGTATCTAAATCTATTTGGGGGTAAAAGGTAAAAAAGTTCCCTGACCCCTGGCCTAGAGAAACATTGGTGAACTATAAACCAAGTCGCGATAAGTTTACTGAACCTAGTTATAGTGCAGTGTTATGGGATTTAAATACACCGATTTAATAGACTTTAACGTATAAACCTCAGAGAATTAATACAGATGACAATAGAATCCAGTATACACAAGAATAATTGCACTGTGGTTTGGTCAATATTGAAAATAGGGACACTTTCAGGGATACATTTTAAAAATGTGTCCCTAAAAATTAGAGACAATTGGCAACTATTACAGGGAGACCATAATGCGTTGTCCAGTAAACTGACACTGGGGTCTCCAACAAGTCTCTCAGTGTCATAGTTAAGTAATCTTATGAACATGAGTTTCTGATCAAGGTCATTAATACGAATGGATCCAACAGAGACTCTGTCTCTCTGCTCTATGTGACTCTAAGCAACAGATGACTGAGCTAAAAAAGGTCTTCTTGCTTTTTCATATCTTACATTATTATTTGCTGTCTGTGGCTATTAGATCCTACCGAGGGCGATTTTTAGATATAAATAGTGCCAGGTCATTTTATCATGCCGATTAACACATAATGGAGCTCAGGGTAGAGTTGAAGAATGGAGACTCTTTATTGCACATAAATCTGGCGGAATCGGAACAATGTAGATTTTTGTGGACCTCAACAAGGAGCAGGTAAAGGTTGCTCAAGAGGACAGTGACATGTGTTAAAAAAAATAGTTTCAGAGAGCTATAATCAATTACAATACTGGCCAATTTGACCAGAGCAGATTCCTGTGTCATGATCTGTATACAATACAGAGCCCTGTCTGATGTCCAGCATACAATGTCTTATCGGAACACATATACAATTAGATCTGATCAGGATCCATAGGACACCAGGGGGTAAATGTATCAAGCTGAGAGTTTTCCGGCGGGTTTGAAAAGTGGAGATGTGGCCTATAGCAACCAATCAGATTCTAGCCATCGTCTTGTAGATTGTACTAAATAAATGATAGCTAGAATCTGATTGGTTTTTCAAACTTGCCGGAAAACCCTCGGCTTGATACATTTACCCCCAGGTGGGAGGAGCAGTAAATACAAGCCAATGACATCTCCTCTACTCCCACAAATACTTGCACTAGACAATTGTGGTTACTTTTGCTTTGTGAGCTCCAGTAGCCATTATTGGCATTCAAAGATATTTATTGAATTCCTATTGGCTGGAGTTCATAGAGGAAAAGCAGACAACTTAATCATTTTCTAAATAAAATCCAGCAACCAATGTTCCCAGCTCATTGTGTTCACTGTTTTCACTACCAGACCTAATGTGATTGTCCACAAGCAAATTGAAGAAGTTAAGCTCACAGTGCGGAGGCCGTGAGCAATTGCCCTCTTTGTCATTCCTCAAATGCTGGCTTGGAGCCGCAGCTAAGCACATTACAAGTCATACTGTCTTTCTGGATCTTTAAACACTACAATCCCCAGCATGTCATGGTCACACAATTTAATTATAACATGTTTTTTGCATTTTAAATATTTTCTCTTTATAAATATGAACTTAAATAGCCCAAGAAATAAGAACAGATGGAAGAATTACATTTCAGAGGCAGAGAAACAGAAATGTCACTGTGCAGTTGGTCAATATTGACAAATAATGACATTTCCAGGGACTGTCCAAGGAAATGTGTCAACTATGATACAGGGTAGTATGGACAGCAATGCTATAAGTTATACCATTATCTATAATGATGTACAGTGCCTTTGGAGCACTGCATTTTAATGCACTTTTTTTTTTAAAACGTTGCAAGACATTTGAAAGCATAAAGAGAACATTGCAAACACAATAACCATATTGACAACAATGTATCATATTATGAATGGAGGATGATGTATTTTACTGTGCATTTACAGGCAGCTTTCTTCTCTAAAAAAACAACCCAACACGACTGACTAGCAGTTGAATTTGATCCTTGACAACCATTATGTTTGGAATCTTTCCGTGAAACTGACCCTTTCTCGTTTTTGTGACTCAGGCACTCCGTGAGACAACTATCAGTTAAAAGCCTCATCTTTCTTTCCAGTGGGCTTGCCAGTTACTTCAACGATGGCGGCAGGACACTTTTCTTTTTAACCCCTAAATTGCCGGTAAAATAAAACTAACACTACAGATAATATTTGGTGGGGTTTTCCATAACCTGTACTAACAAAAATCAATATTGTATCACATTTATATAAATTGTTTTCAGAAGACATATGTCGCAATAATGGCACTTAGCCATGTGTCATATCTAACATGAAGGGTGCGCATGATATGTTCATGTCCTATGTCCCCTGTGACTCAGCACGAAATGGGGTGGGACTCACCAGGGCAGGGTAGTGTTCTGTGGGACCTGAGGCACTTCATATCATACTTGCCTACCTTTGGCAAGTTGTATCCGGGAGAGGGGCATGTCTAGAGGGTGGAGGGGGCAGGGCACGGTGATTTTGGCCCCACCCCCGTGACAAATATGCCGTTTTGTCACTCAATTCACTGCAAATCACGTCATTTTAGACCCGCAATTGCGGGATGTGCGAGATTTGCCAGCTCTCTTCCGGGAAAGTTGGCAAGTATGCTTCATGTATGTCCGGTAACGGCATTTGTATCTATTTTCTGTTGGACTATTTTTGCCATATTGTCCTATTTAATGAGGTGTTGGATGTTAAATGTATGATATACTGTACCAAGCCTGAAATTCTATCAACTTCACAGGAATTTTTATCAAAGAAGTGAACACAAAACATATGAAGTTTCCACAATGCTTCTGAGTTGTTGTTTTGAAGTAAAGGTTATGGGAAAAGTTACATCCAGTTCCAGCAATGCCCTTAATAAATATGGTTGCTCTATCCCCATGTCCCCCTGCTATGTGCACCAAGGGTAACACAGAATAAAATGGAGCCTCTAAAAAAAAGGTCCTGATCTGCAGAACGGTGTAAAGCAGGTCTGTCCAACCTGCGGCCCTCCAGGTGTTGTGAAACTACAAGTCCCAGCATGCCCTTCCAGCTATCAACTGGTTGTCTACCGGCAAAGTATACTGGGGCTTGTAGTTTCACAGCACCTGGAGGGCCGCAGGTTGGAAAGGCCTGGTGTAGTGCATTATGCAGTTTTGGGCCTCCCCTGCAGTGACATCACTCCCCCATGAAAACTACATCTGGATGTCCTATCGTCAATAATTATAGTGCTGGTACTTTTAAATCTTCTATATTTGGTGAGGGAATTAGTGGGCTGTCGTGGCAATGAGCAGGCTAAACGGTTTATGCTGCACACAGTGCTGAGCTACATTCATCAATGCCTCCCTTGTGATGGAATTTCTTCAGTGGCACCCCCACACAAAAAGGACATGCCAGAAGAGTGCCCCTAGTGGATATCTATGTAAAAAATATTACTAAAATATGTATATGGACAGTTTTGTTGCATTTTACACTATTTACAAATCCTACAAAAGGCAGCCTGCAGCCGCAGATGGTAGTTCGTTGCAGTAAAGGATAAAAAAAACGGATCAGAATTTTATCGTTCTTGCCAATTAATTGTAGTCGTAAGCGCGCATCTGAAAATTGTGGGCCAACTTGATGCAAACTGTTCCAATTTTGTGATAAAACTTAAATGTGTGCGGCCAATTTCAGTTAATACTAATAACCATTGAAAAAAAAACCCATCATCAATCTATTATTGCCCTCTGTTTTTCAGTTACGACAATGTACTGAAAATATTGTTGCATTCCCTAAATAAAGTTTCTGAGATGCCTTTATTTAATGAATTAGATTAGTGCTCCAGCAACTGGCGAGCACTGAAAATATATTGTTACGATCATCTTGCGTGCATGACAGAGAAAGAAATGTACTATGCATAATTCAGAGAGTGGCTGTTCAGATTTTATTACAGTACCCTGTGTATTGTACAATGCAATTTTATGCTTTTCTTTGTTTAAAAAACACATCCCACTCAGTCTTTATTACCTTGTTTCATGTACTTCTAATTTCACAAATGATTACAAAATATAAAAGGGGAAATAAATAGTTACTGTGCACTTTAGGTTGTAAATTCCAGAAAGAGGCAAATTAAAATGATGAAAGTGACCATTTTACATATAATTAGTTGTTTATGGCGATTTGCTATTTGCTTCGACCCAACTGCCCGCCGCCTTCTTCATTCGCGATTAACCCTTTCAGACACTGGAAGAACACATGACCTTGAGTCATGATCATATAGATCACTGGCGTGGTCATGCATTGAATTTATGTTACTTTGGTAAAATATAGACGACCAGGCAATCCCTGTGTGAGTATAAAAATGAGGGAGCTAGCCGATTCATTTATTCTGTGCCCTAGCAAGATAAAATTTTCAGACTGCAGTTTTTATAGGAACAGTAAAGAGTTGCAAAGTCAACGTAAAACTGCCCACGCGAAAATTCTTCGGGCTGATTTTAACATGACAAATGAGCAAAAAATGAACTCTGGACAGATTTAAATGTGCTCTCTGAGTTTACACTGCTCTCACCGCAAGCTTTAAAAACAAAATCTGTATTAGTCAACACGCAACTGAAACAGCTCTTATGCAGGATTTCAAACAGGAAGCCAGCCCAACTACAAGTTTTTAAAGCAAGTTTTGGTTGACGGGCTTAATGAAGGCCAGCTGCACTGCAGGTGACTACAAACATGAGTTTTAGGAAACATTTACAAGCATCTCAATCGTTATTTTAGATTGTGTTTTCTTTAAACAGTCAACCTCTCTGGGGCATCGTTATTTACGGTTACCCGGGGCACGTTGTAATGTACGATGAATGCAATATTCAGCATCTGTTCTGATGACTTAGATAATTGCACCACCTCTACTTCTGTATGCTGGATGTTCTGATCATCATCATCACCATTTATTTATCACCACTGATTCCGCAGCGCTGTACAGAGAACTCACATCAGTTCCTGCCCCAATGGAGCTTACAGTCTAAATTCCCTAATACACACAGAGAGAGACTAGGGTCAATTTTTGATAGCAGGCAATTAACCTACCATTATGTTTTTGGAGTGTGGGAGGAAACCGGAGCACCCGGAGGAAACCCACGCAAACACAGGGAGAACATACAAACTCCACACAGATAAGGCCACGGACGGGAATCAAACTCATGACCCCAGCGCTGTGAGTCAGAAGTGATAACCACTAAGCCACCGTGCTGCCCAACTTATATAAGTTATACATTATTTTGGAAGCTTGTACAGTAACATTTCCCAGGGCATTACCAGATTTATTATGCGTTATCTGTCCTTCTTTGGAATATAAGTGTCAATGGTTCCAAAGATTGGCTGTGGTAGAGCTGCGTTCATGGAGCACTGGACGCAAAAGACAATGAAATAGCGCCAGAGTGTGCGTTACTTACATGAGCACAGCGGCAGGTGTTTGTGGCGTGCACTAAGAAAACAAAAATTATAGCCAACAAACCAAAATACATTGTAAATGTAACAGGCTCACTTTTCGTTTCTGTCTTGTGGTAGAGAAGGCATTGTACTGTGAGAGTTATGTTTAATGCTGACCTTCTGAGAAATCAATGACACCTGAGATTCAATTCATTCAATTGACGTAAACAAAAAAGAAATGGAACAAACTATCAATAAGGATCCACAGAAGAAGAAACATTGAATCAGGGTCGATAAAGGCGAATTCATCATATCAGCATCTTGATTTTGAGAGGTGAGAAGATGGACTTTTACAACAGAAGAATGCGCATGCATCCTTATGTATGCCACGATTCCAGAGCCCTGTATGAATAATTATTTAGCCCTGCACCCAGCCTCATCAACATTAAAAAGCCAAGAACTGAACCCAGTCCTGGAATTACTCCCCCCCTTAATTTAGGCCTCTGGGACACTTTTCCCCTGCCCCCACCTGTCCTCGTCCACAGAACTCCATGGACACATCCTCCACACAAGGCAAAATGTAAAAATGAAAGATCATCAAATAATATCATTGGACTTTATTACAGGTCTGACGTTACATAAGACAGTTTTACCTTTTGTCCTTTAAATAACCCCACTACTAACAAGAATCATTTCAATACCAACGCTGTTCTTCAAAATCAACTCATACATTTCTTTCGGCACTCTGATTTCTAGCAATTAATGTCGAGCAATACCAAGGGATTTTTCGTTCTAATTTTCTGAATGCAAATTAATATGAAATCACTTATCTGACACAGCATAGATGATAGTATCTAAAATGTGAGCTTCTAGCTTAGGCATTTCAGCTATTGTGTGATAGCCGGTCACCCATTGGCAAAAGCAAATAAGTTAGCCATCCAGTAAATATAGGCACCAGGAAATATAAGCAAACTCAGTGCTATGGTTCTCCCTAGTTTCTGCAGGAAAAACAAACCACAAGGTAGCAGGGTGGCACTGTGCTGAGTAGTGCTGCTTCATAGTGCAGGAGATATGAGTTTGATTCCGAGCAGAACCTTATCTGTGTGGGGTTTGTATATTCTTCCTATGGTTTTGTGTGGGTTTTTTGTGAGTGCTTCAGTTTCTTCCTACCGTCCTAAAAAAATACTGGTAAGGGTAACTGACTTCTGATAAAATTGACCCTAGGCTATGTGTGTATGGTCGTGAATTTAGATTTTAAACTAAAAGTAGTAGTAGTAGGCTTGGACCCTCCATTAAGAGAGCAGGGTAGGGAGAGGGATATGAGAGCCTAGACTAGTACATACTTGCAATAACCTTTAAAATATCCCCTCCATTGTGTCACTGTGGCTTTGCCCACTGCTAGGAAATGCCAAAATTCACAGCACTGCATAGCAGAGACAGGGCATGATGATGCAAATTTGTGTCATTAAGCCCCGCCTCCACCACGATCTGGGAGGATTCTTCAAAATTCGGGAACCTCCTGGAAATTCCAGGAGCAGAGGCAAGTATAGACTAGTACAGTGTTGGCTAACCTGTGACACCCCAGGTGTTTGTGAAACTACAAGTCCCAGCATGCTTTGCCAATATATAGCAGCTTATTGCTGGAAGGGTATGCTGGGACTTGTAGTTTCACAACACCTGGAGTGTCACAGGTTAGCCAACACTGAACTAGTATCTCTTGAAACTCATCATCATCACCAGCTATTTATATAGCGCCACTAATTCCACAGCGCTGTACATCAGTCCCTGTCCCTAAATTCCCTAGACACACACACAGAGCGAGCGAGCGAGCGAGAGAGAGAGAGACTAGGGTCAATTTGACAGCAGCCAATTAATCTACTAGTATGTTTTTGGAGTGTGGGAGGAAACCGGAGCACCCAGAGGAAACCCACGCAAACACGGGGAGAACATACAAACTCCTCACAGATAAGGCCATGGTCGGGAATTGAACTCATGACCACAGCGCTGTGAGGCAGAAGTGCTAACTACTGAGCCACCGTGCTGCCCATTAAGCTTACAGAGATGAAACTCGGACAGGGGCAAATGCAGGATTTGCAGAGGGGGGTTTCCACACCACGCCACCAGTGGGCGTGACCAGCATGCATGGGGGCATGGCTATAATTTTAGACAGTGCTTGGCTGCTCTATCTTTCTATTCCCATAATATACATGGGCAATGCTGCGTGCACTACTGTTAGATGCATGCAGCTCTCCCTTTTCAAGCAGAGCCGTGTGTGAAGCGGGAGCAGGATCCAGCCACCTCAATTATACAGTGCCCCGGGCTTTGAGGGGGGTTTCCAGGCACTAGCACCCCCCTCTGTTTGCCTATGCAGGCGTAGGCATAGTGCAGTAAACTGCGCGTTAATACTCCTGACATACGATTCTGAGGGCAGAAGAAGCCACAGGTACACTTCTAGCAGACATATCTGTTGCGGATGTTTTCCCCTTGGTGTAACATCTATACTGATCATGATTACACGAATTTTGCGTACTATTCCCAGTTGCTCGCATGTTAAGATACGTATGGTTTGGATATCAAAGTAAAGCATGGAGGTACTTTGTAAATGTAAATTCTCAACTTTTCATAAGACCCTAAAACTCCAGAGTCAAACAGAGATAATTTTACACTTAAACTTGCCACATACACCCTTTGGTAGCAGTCAGGAAGAAAATCTGAGGGCTTTACTAATTAGGCACCTAAAATAGTTTTTTGAAAATGATGCGTTCAAGACAGAATATTTCAATTTAAACCGTTTGTGACAGAATCTTTAAGTGAAGACATCTCTGACTGATGCAGATTGTATTTTAGGACTCTAATACCTCACCCTTTCTATAAACACAGCTTCAGCCAAGATAAATAGCATGTAACAGAACTGCTCTTGTAAAAAAAAAAGTTTAATATGTTTGTGGTTTTCATGTTACAGTGTATTTAAAGAAACAATCAAAATCTATTATATAGAAAACTCATCCGGAAACATACCCCTCAACTGTGCCCTTTATAGAAACACAGCCCATCTTTGTTACTCTATGTCAACTTCTAGCTCACAAAAGTGTACGTTCACTCTTAAATTCAAATAAATAATAGGCACCCAATGTTTATAGCAGAATAGTGTGCTCTCTGGTGTTTGTACATTTGTATAGTTAGCTATTTTATAGCAATTTGTGCATGAATATCTGCCATATTGTGTGCCCATGAAATGCCCTCCATGACTCTGCCAAGGGTATTTACGCCATGGCCCCTCCTATAATAAAGGCTAACAGAGAAAAAATTAAGGGGTTCTCATACGTCTTCTGCATCTTCACCTAAGGTCCTAAGCTCCTTCCTACTTTATGGTCCCATTTGTTTTCCATAGCTTATAACACGTGTGTAATCTGCCATCTGATATGTTATTACAGATAGGTGTCTCTTTCTTTGATTAAATGTATTGTTTTAACTTACTGTATATACTCGTGTATAAGCCGACTTTTTCAGCACATTTTTTAAGCTGAAAAAGCCCCCCCTCGACTTATACACGAGTGAACTTACCTGTTCTCCGGTCCCTCAGCTCTTAACTTCCGCATGCGTTCCACTGACAGAAAGTTCAGCATTTGAAAGGCAAACTTGCATTCCAAAAGCCGAACCTCCTGTCAGTGGAACGCGGAGGTAAGTAAAAGTCAGTCTCTCCCATAAATATAATTATATATATATATCTCCAGAATATTCTGTAGCACAGATATTGCCGCATTGACACAAAAACTCATGTGCATCCTATAGATATGGACACATTTACACCAGTGGGACAGTGGGCTGATGTGGGAATTTAGTGAGTTTTTGTACATTTGGAAACATTTTGGGAGCATGAGTTGGACTATACTTTCGGGGAATATGTCAATACGCACAGTTATGGTACTAGCTGTATATGTATTTATCTAATGCATAGAAGCCACCCACAATATTTTTATTTTTGAAATTTACCAGTAGCTGCTGCATTTCCCACCCTAGGCTTATACTCGAGTCAATAAGTTTTCCCAGTTTTTTTGTGGTAAAATTAGGTGCCTCTACTTATATTCGAGTATATACGGTATTACTGAGATTAAGTATGTGGCCCCTCATAAGTATCATGTTTTCCATCACTGACAGTACACATGCTGTTCTGTGGCTATTTAGTGGGATTCCTGCCCATACCAGTCACACTGGAACATTTACCTTTAAATAAGGTAAATAGGTGTAAATATGGGGTTATAAATGCAGGGTGTGGTTACTGGTGTATCATGTGTGCCAATCTATGCATTCCTCACTATATTCTGATGTTTTGGTACGTATGTTACATAATTTGCTGCTGTGCTATAGGTCATATTGTGCTTGCCCCCAAGGACAGAAATAGCTATTCTCTGTACACAGCCTAAAAAAGTGCCAGCCAGGATCATCCCCTTGACATGACATCCTAATTCATGCTAAATTATCCTCAGTACTTCAATAATCTATCCCATACTTGCCTACTCTCCCAGAATTTCCAGGAGGATCCCGAATTTCGTGGAGCCCTCCCAGACTCCAGGAAGAGTAGGCAAATCTCCCGGATCCTTATTGTGTCATTAAGACCCCCCTATTCAATGCCATTATTTTCTGAATGTTACAGTGGGGGATGGGGCAATAGTCACGCAACGACGACACCATGCCCCCTCCTACCCTGTCACATGACCTGTCCTCCAGGATCTCCCGGACAGATTTATAAAGTTGGCTAGTATGATCTATCCCAAAGACTCCCATATATCAACCACATCCCACCTGTGGTCTGATGGCAGCATCCACATGTTCTAAAGGTATTGAGAATAAGTCATGCTTTTATTTTAAACAAATATTTATTTATATCAGTTTTATATTTCAAGATAGTTTTATTAGCATAAACTTGCTATGAATGTAAAGTCACATAAAATCTTACTTGCACCAGAAGAGCTAACAATCATGACAACTATACTATCAAAATTGACCCTAGTCCCTCTGTGTGCGTGTATGTTAGGGAATTTAGACTGTAAGCTCCAAAGGGGCAGGGACTGATGTGAGTTCTCTGTACAGCGCTGCGGAATCAGTGGCGCTAAATAAATGAATGATACCCACAGATGTATTTTTTTATATATATATATATATATATATATATATATATATATATATATATATATATATATATACACACATACACACACATACACACACCATATATATATATATATATATATATATATATATATATATATATATATATATATATATACACACATATACATACATGCATACATACATACACACACACACACATATACACACACACACACATACACATAAAGCATACTCAATACACAAAAATAACACACTTTCCATAAAAAGCAACATTGATATGACCTGCATAAGAAGGGAAATAAATCCAATAGCTTCTAGTTATACAATATGAGAGATCAGATGGAGTTTCATTCCTTATACAACTGCTTTATGATATGAAGAAGATTCAGTTCTTTAAAAAATCAAATTAGCAGAGAGCGATAAGCTCCCAGTTTTAGTGTGTGCCATTTCATCCAGAATGACTAATGCAGTATTTGTATTAAGCTTAAATGCCGTTTTGGAAAACTATGAAATAAATCAAATGATGTTCTTCATGTAATCTTGAAAGATGGATCCCATTAGACTTCCACCAAGCATAGTTGTTGGTTACAATCATTGACCAGAATGCTTATAAATTAATCAACTGAGGTAATGCTCGCCAAGCTGTCATCGTTTTTTACTAATCTACATTTTGAATTCACTTAAACTTTTCAAACCCTTTGGAACAGGTTCATCAATTCTCCACGCTTCAGACTGAAAGGAAAACGTCTCATATACTGGAGTTTGTGCAATTGTTTTCCCTTGTGTCATTGGAATAAGCCTTGGAAGTATAACAGAATGCCTCAATATGTTAGTGTTGAAGGATCTTGTATTTTAAGAGAACAGACACAGGACATTGTATATATACACAAGGTAAAGTTACACTACTACATAAGTTCTAAAAGTAGTATAAAAATAATGTATCTAGTACAGACATATTACATCCAATTTATGTAGCAGTATATGGTGTCTGACCACTTATCTTTATCAAGTAAAGCTGGGTACACATTACAGTTTTATCACCCGATTATCATGCCAATCACACTATAAACGACCGTTAGGTCCGATATGGCATTAGGGTGTACACTACAATGACCATGTTTTATCGTACCAAAGCACATCATCGATTGTAAGCTTGTGAGCAGGGCCCTCTTACCTCTCTGTCTGTATGTATTATCCGGTATTGTTTTATTACTGTTTTTTCCCAATTGTAAAATGCTACGGAATCTGCTGGCGCTATATAAATAAATGTTGATGATGATCATATCGTTTGATTTTATAAACTGACTAAAAGTCACTATCAACCATGGAACAATGTCGGGAAAATTATGAAGTGTGTACACGCTCACAACCAGCAGTGTAGGCAGATCTTCACAGAGTTTACAGAATCACAATCTTTTCAGCAAATGGTTATGACCGGTGACAGATAGCCCAGATCTGAAGGTAAGTCATGTAGGTGTGTACACATGAATCGGCATGCTCAGTGGTTGATAAAATAGTTACAGATATCTCATTGTGAGAAGTTTTCTGTAGTGTGTACTCAGCTTTACAGACAACTGTTTCCTTATAAAACACACTACAAACCTGAATGCAAAAAATAGCACATCAGTGCACACTGGGAATTTTAATGGGTCTGTAGAAAGAAAACTCTGAAATACAATATAATTTAGTCATAAAACTTAACTTTTCCTGCTCAAAACCTTTGATTTGGTGCAGATTTGTACCAATAAGTAAAAAACTACTCTTTATATATCATGTATAACGCCTTTATCTTCAGCAGTCAGATTGGATCACAGCCCTAAATCTAGATGCATACAGACACATTCTGTTTTCTGTGACTCGTGAACAGTTCTGACATTAAAGACATGTTCCTGGGAATACTTGTACAATATTGACCAATGACACAATGTTCACTGAATAAGTGCTGGTGTTGGTTGATACTTCCCCAGCATTGAAGAAGCTGAGATTTGTAGGCAGCGATGGCTGCATATAGCCGTAAAGGGGTCACATGTGGCTCTCCTTACCAGAATATTTTTTTGGTTCATGGTCCTCTTAGTAGTTATTTTCATGTTACAGAGTAAGAGCAGGTGATATTTCACATGCTTGACAAGCCAACCATAGGTCAATGTATTGTATGGGCTTCATGAACATGGTGTTTCGGTGATCTGACATCATTAAAAGGAAACAGAAATACAGGCTACAGATTGGTGAATTCATACACAGAGCCAGGACCAGCAATGTCAGAAGGAGCTGACAAACATACTCTGCAGTTCAAACTGTGTGTCCTGTATCAGATGCTTTTAGGACAAAGTTCTAAACATGTTGAATGTGGATCAGCATTCTGTAATGTAGAGGATGTGCACAATCACACTTTTAACAAAGCAGTTTTTGGAGAGTCAAGTTTAGAATCTATAATGTATTTAACATTCAGGGGTATATTTACTAAACTGCGGGTTTGGTTGCTATAGGCAACATCTACACTTTTTCAATCAGATTCTAGATGTCATTTTGTACAATGTACAAAATAAATGATAACTAGAATCTAATTGGCTGCTATAGGCAACATCTCCACTTTTTTAAACCTGCAGTTTAGTAAATATACCCCTCAGACTTCATCCATAAACAAATTAATGTTGGGATGTCCTATGATTATAGACAACAGTTGGAGCTCCTGCAAAGGTAGCTAATATTTTATTGCCTGTAGTACCTATTAAATAATTAGTTTTAGTTCTTCTATAAGAGCAAATGTGTTTTATTTTCCAACCCCAGATTCTCTATAATCAATGGGTTTTCCAAAACATCTAAGATTATCAAAAAAGTGGTGTAGATCACTTGAAATGTCCAGATCCAAAGCTATTTAAAGATATGTTTCAATCTCAGACTGCATGTTATAGGATCCTAATTTCAGCCAGTGGTTTGTTGATGAAACCCTATAAAGAGCTTCTTCATTTAGGCACTAGTGATATCTGTTAAGGCCATTCATGGCGACAACAAAACCCTCCCATTTACAAGCTAAAGCTATTCCAAAGGTGCACAAACGATCTCAGCCAACACATTTTCTCTCTCTTACACCACCATCACTTTCTTGTCCTTAATGTAAACCATACTTCCCCTCTGCCAGGACCCGGGAGGAGTGTCTACTCTTGCGGGAGCTCCTGGAAAACCCGGGAGAGTGACAAGTATGACTTAAAGATAAACCCACGGGCAGCACGGTGGCTTAGTGGTTAGCACTTCTGCCTCACAGCACTGGGGTCATGAGTTTGATTCCCGACCAGTCTGTGTGGAGTTTGTATGTTCTCCTCGTGTTTGCCTGGGTTTCCTCCAGGCGCTCCGGTTTCCTCCCACAATCCAAAAACGTACTAGTAGGTAAATTGGCTGCTATCAAATTGACCCTAGAATGCTTGTGTGTATGTAATGGAATTTAGACTGTAAACTCCAATGGGGCAGGGACTGATGTGAGTGAGTTCTCTGTATAGTGCTGCGGAATAAGTGGCTCTATATAAATAAATAGATGATGATGATGAACCTACCTATTCCAACAACACCCATATTGCTTCTGTAGCCTGCCACTGAGAGAGTTAGATTGGAGAAGCCCAGGAGTGACACTCACTTAAAGAAAGTGCACCAGCTGCAATGAGGTCAAGATGTTTTCTCTCCACCAAAACTTCTCTGTTGCAAGTGGAGAGTTTCTGGTGTACTGTGAGGGCTCATTCCTACATATGCAATGAGGAAAAAGGTAAAAAAACACACTAAAAATGAATGTGCGTTTATATGCGTTTTAGTAGAGGATTTCCAGGGTCCCACTGTTAATTGACTACATTTCCCATAATGCCCTACCATCCAGCAGTTACCTACTACAACTTGAATTCAATTAATTACTTCACAAAGTTCACAAGTCTATCTTTTAATTGCTTTACCTGTTTTGCAACTTTTTCAAGAGGTTTAAATCCTAAATCCACATAGACCCTTCTCTAACTAGTAGATTCCCAGAAATACCATATCACACCAAACCAATGACTAAAACGTAGCATAACAATTTAAATGTAGTCTGTATAGGTCCTTTCCTTCACCGGACACCAATTTTGACTAGACTCTACCAAGGGGTTTTAATGATGTGTTTTCAATGGTGCTATGGATTTATGAGATCGGAACTATATTTATATGACCGATTTTATTACATAGTCTTGTTTTAATATGAACTTGTAACTCTTAATAGAATGCATGTCCAACTATGTAATGTTTGCAAGTGTAGTGTACTCTTTTGAGATTTAGCACAATCCCTTCACTATAACTTTCTATGCTTTATATCCCACATCTTATTTACAGCACTAATAAAAAAAATAAGCAGAATGGCTATAGTTTGAAACCTGCCAACATCCCAGATGTATCCGGGATTATTCTGGATCAGTGATGCGTGCTGTATGCTCTGCTGACATCAGAAATACATGATGATTCATCTTTTTTTTTTTTTTACACATATATCAATGGAAAAGCATTGGTATTAAATGGCCACTAAACTTAAAGTGTACTCTTCACCAATAGGTAGTTCAGGCAGCCATTTTGTTATTTGTAGCAACATTCATCATAATGCAGCCTATCAGTTCTCGCAGAACCTGTGACATCACAAGGTTGTTGGGCGATTGTTTTGGTGTTATGCTACAATACAGTTTTGAAGTCTATGCCGCATTAGTAGTTCTAAAAGGTTTTCCACCTTATTATTTTTGACAGACTTTAAATGGACGGCTACAGTATCCTAATTATGAGCATACTTGCCAACTTTCCTGGAATGTCCGAGAGACTCACGGATTTCGAGTAGGTCTCCCGGACTCCCAGGAGAGTATGGAAGCCTCCCACATCTGCCCACTTCCTAGTGAAGTGTGAAGAATTAGATCGCGGCATTTGGCCCGTCGTTTTGGCCCCGTCCAGTGACTTAGTGATGCAGCCGCGGCATTTTACAGTGGGGGTGGGGCCAAAATGACGTGATCTACATAGCGCCACCGCCCCACCCCCACGCAGCTCCCGGACGACGCCGTTTGAAAGTCGGTAAGTATGATTACGAGTCACCTTTCATTCATAGCTGTGTGTTAGACCCTTACCTCATTTGGAGCTCATATCTTTGTGAATCTGACCACAATAACTGTAATTACAGAGAGAGCCACTGACAGAAGTACTAATATGGGGAGAGTTTGGGGAGGAAGGGGGGGGGGTAAAAATATTGTACGAAGGTGAAAACCACTTTTAAAGATCCTATTCCAGCACAGACTTATGAACTCTAAGGGGCATATTCAATTGTTCAGTTTCCCCGCGGCGTTTAAACTATTACTGGTGTTACGGTAATAGTAAGCTGGATTTCAGCTCGCGGCTCAGGGAGCTGCGAGCTGAAATCCAGCGAGAAAACTACCGTAATAACGGTTATTGTGCGCGCGCCGCAAGATTTTTGGCTGTAACGCCAACAATTGAATATGCCCCTAATACTCCAATCAAATCTATTGAAACTAGGGCAAGAAAATATCAAAAAGTATTTTATTATTGTAGAATTAAAATATTATTAAATACAAAGTTATACTGAGATCTGTTGACAAAAAAAGTTAACTTTATATTGTAAGCAAAAAAAAAAAAAAGGCTTCATTTGGGATTTCTCCTGGTATACCCACTAATATGCTAACTCCAGTTTTGCTTTTAATATTCTTTTACTTGTAAATGCTACTCCCAAGTTTTCAATCTTTTCTCCTTATGAACACTCTCATCCAAAAAATGATGTGTTTTCCAGATGTCCGTTAGAAGATATTGGGGTGTTCGTGCTAAACGGAGATCCTGTATGATTCCAATTATGTTTGATAATGCATTGTGCAAGCCTGTATTCCAAAAGGTAATAAATATATCATAACGTCAAATTAAAAATACACCATGTGTAAGCAACATCATATTGCAGGACCCGCTGGGTAATCACATCAATAAGGCCTAGACAGTTTGTAAGATGCAGGAAATATATATAGCAAAGTTCAAATGTTTCCCTCTCCCCTGGTGGTTCTGGTGCAGCTGTAGCTGGTGCTTTCAGTCATTTCCTGTATCAAACCTATGCAAAGTGGAGAGCAAAACTGAATTGTTAACTGCTCCAATTAATCAAAAACAGGCCCAGAGAAAAAAAAATTCAAATGCATCTTGGAGCTTTCCAGTGTAAAAAAAAAAAATACATAAACTGGTATGCTTCTTTCATTAGTTCACCTAGGTCACTGCACAGGCAGCATACAGCCATACTAAAAGGGCAAGCAGTCTGGATCTGAAGTAGAAACACAGTTACAATAGATAAAGTGATTTACTCTCAACAAAATATATCACCAAGAGTGCCACAGGTGGAAGCTTTTTTCTAGACTCATATGAAGCGATCCCATCCATCAGGAAATACATATATAATACACACACACACATATTATATATATATATATATTTATATTTATTACATACATTGTATATATACACACACACTGTATATATACACACCGATCAGCCACAAGACACAACATTAAAACCACTGACAAGTGAAGTGAATAACAGATTATTTTGTTACAATGGCATCTGTTAAGGGGTTGGATATATTAGGCAGGAAGTGAACAGTCAGTTCTGAAAGTTGATGTGTTGGAAGCAGGAAAAATTGCCAAGTGGAAGTATCTGAGCGACTTTGACAAGGGCCAAATTGTGATAGCTAGATGACTGCAGCACATTGGGCAGCACAGTGGCCTAGTGGTTAGCACTTCTGTCTCACAGTACTGGGGTCATGAGTTCAATTCCCGACCATGTCCTTATCTGTGTTGAGTTTGTATGTTCTCCCTGTGTTTGCGTGGGTTTCCTCCGGGTGCTCCGGTTTCCTCCCACTCTCCAAAAACATACTAGTAGGTTAGTTGGCAGCTCTCAAGAATGACCCTAGTCTCTCCCTGTTTGTCTGTGTCTGTGTGTGAGTGTGAGTGTGAGTCTATATTAGGGAATTTAGACTGTAAGCTCCAATGGGGCAGGGACTGATGTGAATGAGTTCTCTGTACTGCGCTGCGGAATTAATGGCGCTATATAAATAAATGATGATGATGATGATGATGATGATGATGACTGGGTCAGAGCTCCAAAACGGCTGGTACTGTGGGGTGCTGCCGGTAAGCATACTTAAGAGAAACCCAGAATCGTCCGCACGCCTTTGGGGCATCCATAGTGTACATTGTCTAGGACCTCTCCACATCACAGTTCCGCCCTTCAAGTCGTAGACAGTCGTACATTAACTGCATGCAATTGCATTCATTGGCGTAAGATCCGTTTCTGGGCATTTGCAGAGCTGTTTCATGCAAACAGACTTACGTCCGAACATGAATCAGGCCCATAATGTCTACAAATAAATACTTCTACCACAGTTCAAATCATGTATTAATTTGCATTTTGTCTTCTAATTAAAAAGGCCATACCTGAATTTATACAGTGTGCACATTAATGGTTACATTTTCATCTTGTTATTCTTAAAAAGCATCTGTACCTACACACAGTGGAAGAAGCCAATATTCATAGCCTATAGCAGTGGTGGGCACAGACGACCCGCAGGCTTAGTACATTTTGTAACAAGTGAGGTTGTAGGGCATGTGGGGCTATTTTAGAGCAAGTGAGAGGCATGTGGGGGCATTGAGATGAGTGATCTGGGTGTACCATGGTCATTTTCAGGCTGTTTTATTCTTCAAATTAAGGGTCATGTTCAGCCCTTTTAACACTTATATCCATTTTTCCACCCCTTTTGAAGTATTTCCATTTTCCCAT
Source organism: Mixophyes fleayi (assembly GCF_038048845.1). NCBI lineage: Eukaryota > Metazoa > Chordata > Amphibia > Anura > Limnodynastidae > Mixophyes > Mixophyes fleayi. Next base: position 42,911,617 of record NC_134410.1, on the reverse strand, counting down.
CACTGGTCTAGAGCATGCCTCAAAACTTATCAGCAACTTGAATTGAGACAGAGGTGTGGTGATGTTGTGATGGGTACATGGCTATATCATGATAGGGGCGTCGTCACCCTCCAGGGGCGTGTCTGGCATTTTGAAGCCCTAGGCTGCTATTCTACTCCAGTCCCTCCAAATAACAATTTACTGCTGCACATATCAGTGGCAGGTGCGTGTGGCACTTGATCACCACCAAGAGAACAGGATATAACTCCCAGCTTTCTGGTCCGCAGGACAAAGTAGTATAAAAAGAGGCTAATGATATTTTTAGGCTACGCCATGCTTAATTGCGGGAATGGTTTGGGCAGATTAGTGTTGCAAACAGATGGTGTAGCCTAAAATTGTTCCAATTTTGTATTTTGGAATTAGTGGACAGCATTTACCTTTTTAGTTGCAGTTTAACTTACATAGTGCAATGTAATATACTTACTTGCTACTAATCAGTGTAATAAATACGTCATCTAATCTGTGATAACAGTTGATGATATGCCTCTTCCCCAAAGGAACAGAAAATTATTTTAATAGACTATTCCTATGAATAACATAGTAGATGGGTGATCATCCTACTAAATAGTTTTCACTGGAAAAAGTAATTATCCCTCAATTACTTTATTCTTATGCACTGGTTCCTTTTAGGAATACGTCTCAGTCAAACAAGGCTTCATTGCCTTCATGGTTTCAAAGTCTCTATCAGTATAAACCACATACAAAATAACTTTCAGGAGAGCAGGTCGCCAGTAGCCAAAATCTGACAGTTACTTTGGAAGCCTGTTCAGCGGGATGAATTAAAGCCTGACATATATACTGCATTAAATAATAAGTATACTGTTGAAAGGTCTAACTTCCCTTAATGTGTCAGGTATTTGTCATCATGGGCTATCTATGAACTACATTTAATACTGATATATTACTGAGGTTGATAAGTGAGAATATCATATTACAATAAGAAAATATTTATTTACATGCAATAAAAACATACTTGCCAACTCTCCCGGAATGTCCGGGAGACTCTCGAAATTCGGGTCAGTCTCACGGACTCCCGGGAGAGCAGGCAAATCTCCCACATCCCGCTACTGCCACCACTAAATGACGTGATTTGCGGTGAATCGCGTCATTTTGGCTCGCCCTCCGTGACAAACCAGCATTTTCGTTGCAGGGGCGGGGCCAAAATGACGCGTTTGACCATACCATGCCCCGCCCCCTCCCGCCCTCCAGTCATGCCCCTCTCCTGGAAAGAGCTTTGCGAAAGTAGGTAAGTATGAATAAAAATTGCTTGAGGTAACTCTTCCCAACACATATCTCCCCCTCTGCTATAGGCTCAACACACCCTAGTTATCCTCTAAATACTTACAGTGCTTATCTTTGTGGTCCTAACCCCCAATCCCTTTTGTTCCTAAACCCATTTTATATTACTCTTTACAAGTGTAAAAACCGGTCATTTTTGTCTAACGGTTTCCTAATATGCGATACACCACAATAACTGTTGTGATTTTACTGTGTATGCTACACAGTGTTATCGTTTTGCGGTCTGTATTTGCTTGATTGACCACTGAAAATAAAAAATATTATAAAAAAAAAATAAAAAAATAGCTTGAGGACAAAAGGGTAACTACAAAAAAAACAAAACTGTTGAATTTAGCAGCAAACACCAACAAGAGATGATACTGTTGGTCGTTTGGGTCTGTATGCCAAATTAAATTTACCTTTTGCCTACACATAGTAGATGAAGCCATTTTATGGGATGAACTAAAAATTAGTGACACCACTAAGGCGCTTTTTAAATCTGAAGGAACTAAAAAGCACAATGGTGGTTCAGCCCAGCGCTCTTTAAAATGAACCCGGCTCCTACACATGGTTGTGGCAGACGTTTTGTAGCTGAACCAATATGCATAAGCATGTGCCTTATCGTTTCATAAGGCACTGGTAACATCATTGAGGCATGAAGCACTTGATTTTACTGGTTCCTTGTGAATTGATGTGAATTAAATTAATAGGCTAAGTATTTGTTCGCTCCACAAAATGGCTGCCTCCTTGTGAATACCATACAGGATTTCAACTCTAAGGGCTAGATTTACTAAGCTGCGGGTTTGAAAAAGTGGGGATGTTGCCTATAGCAACCAATCAGATTCTAGCTTTCATTTATTTAGTGCTTTCTACAAAATGACAGCTAGAATCTGATTGGTTGCTATAGGCAACATCCCCACTTTTTCAAACCCGCAGCTTAGTAAATCTAGCCCTAAATGTATACACATTGCTTTGGCATAAACTATGTGCTGACTGCAACCACGTTTTTGTTGTCAAAGTAAGAAAACAAAAAAATATACGTATAATATATCCGCTAACTGGTAAAGTCTTTAATTGTTTTAATGTACTTTAAGTCAACAATATAAAGTATAAAATACATAAACAGCCCTTGACAAGACCATAAACATAAAATACAATTATTGATATCTGATATAGTATGCTAGCTTGTTAATTGTTTATCAGCAAACAAATAAAGGACATTATAATAATGACATTCCTCAAATTGTACTTCAATTCTTCATATCTAAAACAAAGGAAATTTCACTTGGAAACGTCAAAGTTATTTTCTAAATAATAACATATTCAGCTAAGCTGCACTAGCTTTTGTTATGTACCATCCCCCCACTCTGACTACCAAATTACTAACAGTTAGTCCAGGGTCAAAGGGTTCATGGGAAAGAGATAGAGCGAGACTCAGTTTCAACATCTGATTACCAGGTCCCTCTACATCATGCACTTTGAATAAAAAAAAATAAAACCGTTTATGTTCTATTGAAGTAATGATGCTCTTGAAGCTGGCTCATGTTTTCATTAATCGAACAGATAAAATATCCCTATAAAAAAAAATAAAAAATTTGTGCATATTTTTCTTTGGGAAGCTGCATTTGAAGACTGAACACTTGTGCAAAAGGATCATATATTTTTTTTTTTATTTCGCAGAGAAAACAAATCAGGCATTGAAAATGCATTTAGAAGTTTCCGAATATTGAGTTCATGTAATGGCACCGTGCCACAATGTCAGAAAAGTAATAGGTATCTTGAGTACTCATTATTTATCCAACTTACTTGAAATTGTACAGTCTGTAACTGAAGACAGATTTACTGTTGCAAAACAAATGCTTTAAAAATTGTGTTCTCTTACAAAGTAAACATTTGTTTAACGCAGTTCTCCCGTACAAAGAAATGAAATGGCATATAACCAAGGCACTTACACTAATTGCTCATTTTTTAGGCATTTTCTGTATTGGATATGGTTATATGTCTTAGGATAAAACACATTTATTTTCAAATATCCCCAATTTAATATCTAACTTTTTTCAAGTTCTTTTGCTATTTGAAATTTGTCTGAAAAAAATGGATATTTTACAGAAAGAAATTATATATATATATATATATACACATATATATATATATATATATATATATATATATATATATATATATATATATATATATATATATATATACACATATATATATATATACATATACATATATATATACATATACATATATATATATATATATATACACACATATACACACATATACACACACTAATTTGCAGGGGCAGTGCCAAATTTTACCCTGGATTTTTGGTGGTAGGGAATTCTGCATGTTAGATGCAATTCTTACAATTGTTTTTATTATTGACCTTCATTTATATATCACCAACATATTACGCACTGCTTTACAAAGAATATTTAATCATCTACAATCAATCCCAGCACCAGTAGAATTTACAGTCTAAATTCTCTACAACACACACAGGTCAATTTCATTCAAAGCCAATTAACCTACCAATATATTTTTTGACTACCATCTATTCTTAATCTCTAGGCTTTAGAAATTAATATATATATATATATATATATATATATATATATATATATATATATATATATATATATATTGAAAATGAATATTTAAAATACAAAAAGGGCACTTTTATCATATTCATTAAAAATGTTATAATGTGAAATATTGTTCTCCAACATTTACTGAGACAACATCTTGCCTTATCTGGGTGAATAAACCAAATAAGCAGTGTTCTTGGAAAATATTTGTAATTATTGACAGCCATAGTAAACAAACATATTTTGGAAACTTATTAGAATTATTTTCAAAATAGAATAAACTCCTAAAAATGCCAAAATATTTGGTAATTTGTTTTAAGTGTTTTGTTAAGCTAGAAATACATTTTAGTTTGCAAGACGACAGAAGTGATCTATTCTGGGGGCATATAAAACATTAAAACAGTGATTTTATAAATGTATATTGGCAACACATTAAGGCAACATACACACTGATGTTACAATTATGCCTTTAGGATGTATTTCTAATGCACGGTAAGCATATGTAAACGGTTATGAAAATAAAAACCATTGTATCGATTGAGACAGTACACATTTCCGTTTTTACGTGCGTTTAACTTGTGTTGCACCACAGTGCATTTTTTTTTAAACACTCCGTGTTCCATTTCAGCACATCTGATGTGCGTCAACACATTTGATAAACATTAATCTCAGTGCGAGCAAGCTGTAAACACAATGAGATGCGGGTAAGAAGTGCTTCCATATGTATTTATATATACATGAACAAGATAAATTCCTATTTTGTCACCCATGCACATTTTAAAAAACGCTAACTTGACGCATTTGTATATGCATCCAAACGCATACAAAATGCATATTAAACTCATGCAAAAACTCCAATCTGGTTAATATATGTCCATGAGACTCCCAAATTTCTAGTAGCTTGCTCGGATTCCCGGGATAACAGTGCAACTTTAAGCATCTTGCCCTCTCCGCTAGTCAGATTCACAGCTGATAGCGTCATCCTGCCCCCCTCTGTATTAGGCAGCAAATCTCAGGGATTAATTACGCGTTTCGCTTGGCAATGCCCCCAGACTCTGGTCTCTGGGATCTCCCGGAGGGGTGATGGAAAATGCTGTTTCTGTAGCATTAGATTGGTGACGTTTTGTTGTTTTTTGCTAGGGATATTTGCATAATTCTAGAAATAAGAGGCTTCTATTCTTAACATTAGCATTTTGCTTCTTTTATAAATGTTTCTTTTTATTGTGTCATTTATATTGCAGTGCAGTAGATGTATGCATTATGAGCCTTATCTGTTCTGAAACAAAATGTCAATGTCACTAGCATTAATTGATGAACATACCAGATAATGCTGCTTTCTAACATGCTGAAATCAATATTGTCAGAGTGGTAAATTGTATATACACTAAACAAACACAGGTTTACCCAGGCTATGGATTGCTTTGGATTTGGATTTGTTACAGGCTCTTTCTAGCAGTAAAGGGATTAATACTTAACTTCATTCTTGTTTAACAATCCATGATTTCTTACTTTGCTGGAGAATCTCTTTGTTGAGAACTTAAAGACTCCCAGACAAAGCATTCTTGTCTTTCTAAGAACATTGTTTTGACAAATTCTAAATCTTCTAACCAATCTATTACAACACCTAAAAGTGCACCTGTCATGTGCATGCAGCCACTGTGTATCCATTCACTAGGAACTGAGGCACGAGGCACTAATCTAGAGCAATGCATGAAATGTAAACACCATCGTGGGGGTAAATTTTCTAAGCAGTCATTTTTTGGAGGTTTGCAAATGTCCACACAAGTCCAGTGATTTTCATGTCCGAACCGCTGGATTTACTATCGAGAGATAGCACATACAGCATGGGTATAAGCTATCTGGCCATTCAGTGCATAAGTGCACAATGCACTTAATTTTGATGGAACTCATTTATTAAGGATCAAAATTAATTACAAAATTATATTATTGTAATCTATGTCATAAGTTATTTAATAAAACTGTATAACTGGTCCAATCTTCACCTAATGCAGACCCTATTTCCCATAGAGCTATATAAGGTCACCGGTACTCAGTTGACCCCAGGTCTTCGTTCAATAGTATATGTTGATACTTATAAACTGGTGCATACAAAAGGATAAACTGAAGACTAGTACCCTGAATCAACACAGAGTGAATACCAGATGACAAATGGTAACTGAATACAAAAGGTAGAATAGCCAGGTACAACCCAAAATAGAAGCATTCTGCAAACAGAATAAAAAGGGGTGAAGGGTTACATACTGTGGTCAGGGCAGGCGGCAGACAAGAATAATCAAGTAATAATAGTAATAATAATAATAAAGTAAATAAAGAAGGAGGGTCAAAACTCCAACAGACAATAATAGAGATACAGAGCACAGTAACACATTAATGATAATGGACAATAAGAGTGTGCTGCTGACAGCCTTATAAAGCCACCTGGAACCAATCCCAATAAGACAATCAGCCCAGCCCTCACAGTGCTCCTTAACAATGCTAAGCACTTGTGTCAGGGAAGTTAAATTATGCCAAAGCAACCAATGTAAACCATGTAAACAGGCTGAACTGCATTGGAATGACCCAATCAGCCACTGTTTCTATCCCGACCTTTGTTCATAGTCCTGTGGCAATACAAGTGCCAGCACGTACTTGCTCGCTCATGTGACGTATCTCGCCTGCCTTTGCTGTGGTGGTTTTGTAAACTGCACGTTCGTAAAATGCACGGTTTGTATACTTGTCATTTGACAACATCAGGATGGCGATTTCACACACTGCAGCTTCAAAACATGGTATTTTATGTGCAATTTTGTCTTAAGTAAATCTGACAGTTTCCAAACTGCACATAAAATCAATACATTTCCCCCTATATATATATATATATATACATACTAGCATAGTACCACTTTAACTGTAGACTGATATTAAAGATTTTTTTTGCAAAAGCCTGTTTCTGATATCTAGAAACACTTACTGTGAGTATTAACAATAGCAGTATAAAAGCATATTCACTTATATTAAGACTTGTTACCAAGACTAAAAATGCCAACAAATGCTGTCATTGATGATCAATAGCGAAATATTGTGGTCTTCCTGTTTACAATGATTGCACCTGGCCTATGCAAATGTACTATTAAAGATGCATTCTTAATTTACATCATTAAGTAAACTGAATTGGATGCAAATGCTTAGCAGGTGGTTAGAATAACAGTACCATTTCACTTGCAATTTATTTCATTTAATTAGGTGTAGACACACCTGACATCTGTCAGGATTTCTTTTTCTTTTGTAAAATTTTAAATTGGCCCTAGTATATTGGGAGACCCTCCCCCCATCCGTTTTACTCTTTTTATCCATGCTTTGGTACTAATATTAGAAACTGTTGAAATACTTCATATGCTTCACGTTGATTAAACGAGAACTCCACCCAAAATGTGCCTTCTGTTTTAAATGGATATCATGCAAACGATAAAGAATGATTTGCAAACGATTGCTAATATTTTTTCCCCCCTGTAGGAAGCTACAGGGCTTCCCCTTACTCAGCTTTGCCACATTCACAACAGCAGACCATGGCAGGCAGCTAGCAGAACCATTTGCACATTCTAGGACCCTACAGTGAGGCTGAGGAACGGATACGTTTAAACAGCTATGGCCTGATACATTAAAGCACGCAAAACTAAAGAATTGTGCGTATTTTTGTTGTTGTTAAAACACAGGGATCTGAAGAAACGTCTCTTGCTGAATACGGGTCTAGGTGCGCTCTGCTCTGACAGACAATGCACCGCAGGATACAAATAATACATATGTGGAATGTAACGTTCCAGCAGAATGCAAACAAAAAAAATCAATTATTGTCACCTGTTAATAATATACTCATTAAGGAAAATACATTTAAAAAAAATATTTTTTTTATCCTCCCTATACAATACATATACCAGGAGGTCATTAATGTCTACTCTATATAAAATGCATTTTTACAGTTTCTCCTGAACATCTAGCATGTATACGCAACCGTCACCATCACGCTCAACTGGAACTTTATCCATACTTGCCAACTCTCCCGGAATGTCTGGGAGACTCCCGCATTTTGCGAGAGTCTCCCGGACTCCCGGGCGAGTGTGACAATCTCCCGAATTCTGCCCACTTCACTAGGAAGTGCCCCACTTCCTAGTGAAGTGGGCAGAATTAGATCCCAAACGCCGCGATACCCGGTGAATCGCAGTGTTTGGCCCCGCCCCCGGGGGCGCAATTTCGGCTGCCCCGCCCCCTCACACACCACCTCAACTGGCTGGCTCCCAGAAGAGAGCCGAAGAAAGTAGGTAAGTATGACTTTATCTGTAGCTGGTGTAAGTGGTACAACAGTAAAACATGTACCTTAGAGGTGCCCAAAACTTGAATCGGGCACTGCTGCGTGCGTTGGAGCTTGGCACGTTCTTACTGTACACTGACTACGTGCAAACGCCCATTCCCCTCCCCATTCTGCCCATGTCCTTTGTGATCGATGATGAATTGGATGTTCTTGTGTTCACTGGCATAAGGTCCGTTTCTGGGCATGCGCAGTGTGATCTTACGCAAAATACAGCGCGTATTCGGCATTTACGTATCTTAAGGAATCAGGCTCCAAGTCTTCTGTGTTTTTGCCCAAACATTCATTCTCATTGATATGTAATTTCCAGTAATAATTTTATTCAACCTCTACCATAGTTGTCATACCATTACTTTATTATGATTGACAGTTTCACTGCTAGTGCCGAGACATCTATCATTAAAAAAAACAACAACATGGTAGAAGTTTTTAAAATAGGTTCTCACATAATGTTGAAATGGCTACAATGGAATGCAGTAAATGTTAGTGACAGAATAGTGCACACATTTGTTTTTCAATTAGATAAGTATTATAGGGCTAATGATGGGAACACTTGCTGATGCTTTTCTACCTGACAATGTGAACCAGTACTATTGCCTATTTTATGTAGTAGTGTTGGTTGACATCCTTGTAGGACCAAACTCCATGTGTGGGGCCCCTGAAAAATATCATACTGCCTAGTGACCGGCACTTCTGTAGTAAGTACAGCGACAATGATAGGATGTCAAAATTATTTTAGAGTACCTTAGATCAGGCCCAGCGCTCCCATTAAGCAACATTAGGCAGTTGCCTAGGGCGCCGGGCGCCACAGAAGTTAAACGCATTTACTATTGTACTTTAATACTGTGCGGCGACCGCTGAGCATACCTTCCACGGCCGCCTCACAGCTTCAGATAGATTTACAGGGAGGGGCTATGGATCACCACCGCTGCCCTCCCCTCCAACAGCTGATGGGGCGCACCGCCCCTCTGTCTCCTCCCCTCCACTCACTGACTGTCGGGTGTGACATCATCATCACGGCCCGACAGTGTGAGTGAGGGACGGGACCCGGCAGAGAGGAGTAGCTTTATGGAGCCAAGTTTAAGGTAAGGAAAGACGGGGGGGGGGGGGGGGCGATTTTGAAATTGTGCCTGGGGGGGGGGGGGGGGGCGCGGATTTTGAAAATGTGCCTATGGCGCCGAGGACCCTAGCACCGACTCTGCCTTAGATATCACAGCTGGTTGTCTGGGTTAATCACTACAGCTAATAGGGACTTTTGTTACTGTTCGATACCCTTCACTTTTGCAGCCTACCTCTGCTTCAGCTGAGGATGATGTAGTTTTCAGCCTCATAAGGATGTCATCTTCTCTGCACAAGAGAATTCAACTTATCTTGTTACTGTATGTATTGTTTTTACTGCTGGTATAGTTTTGAGAGGTAGCTCCATCTAAATTTCTAAATGCAATCATTATGTCAGAAAACTACATCTACCACCATAAACTGCATGCATTACAGTAGCAAGAAATTTGCCCTGTGACATCATCAAGTTGGCTGGTTGGTTAGCGGTTGAGTACAGTTTGGACAGAGCCTAAAGTTGCAGAGAAGGCAACTAAGAGTGACGCTTGATGTCAGAAAGGTACGCAACAGTCAGAAAGGTACACAACACAGTCACAAAGCTGCATAGCAGTGTCTCTTACCAGGACTAAACAGGATTATCTCACAGGGTACCAAACTGTGCAGCTTTTTTTAAACTAATCCTCACACTGTGTGTTTTGGCCTAGTTGATTTGTTTGAAAGGTGACATATCCTTCTAAGATCTAGGCTAGCATGATACAAGCATGTTAATATATGTTTTTGTTTTCAGCCAGAAATGTCTTGAGTCTAGGGGGCACATTTATCAAGCTGCGGGTTTAAAAAAGTGGAGATGTTGCCTATAGCAAATAGATTCTAGTTATCATTTATTTAGTACATTCTACAAAATGACAGCTAGACTCTTGTTGCTATAGCTAACATCTCCAGTTTTTCAAACCCGTCACTTGATAACTTTAACCCCAGGAGTTAATATGCTAAGCTGTCCCATGTATGGCCATGGGTTTGCCCCCAAGTTTTTAACTGAAGAGATGACAGTATCCAAATTTGTGATCCATATCTCTCCCACACATCAGCAAAAAAAAAAAAAGTCTAATAAAAAAGCCCTAAGAGGGCTGGTAGCGAGCATTTAACATCACACCATAACAAAGGGTTGCACACCCAGGGCCATCTTAACAACATTATGGGCCCCCGGGCAAAGCAGTGCACTAGGGCCCCTGCATCTCTATCTATCCATATATATATATATATATATATATATATATATATATATATATATATATATATATATATATATATATGATACAGATATAGAGATAGAGATAGATAGATGTACTTACTCAGTGACCCTTGAAGGTTTTTTTTGCAGGTTTTTCTTTTGCAGGATTATTTATTCTAATTAAGAGCCCTGCCTATGGGGCCCCCTTGCCCATGGGGCCCCCGGGCACCAGCCCATCGTGCCCAATGGAAAAGATGGCCCTGTGCGCACACCGATAGGTTCTCATTCCAAGTAGAGTGCATCTTTATGTTTTGACTTCTGAGGCAGAAGTTTCTCCTGTTCACTGCTGCTCTTAATGGCAGAACAGTGCACTTGTGTGCAGGGCAATGAAGGCGTTTGTGGAGGAAATAACTGGGCAGAAGCGCTAGACACATCCCAGGGTGTGGCTACGCCCCCATTATGCTATAGCCAAGCCCCCTTTGTGCAGTAGTCACGCAGTCTATTCTGAGGCAACCTATCCAAGTGTTGAGAGGTAGGAATCACCACTGGAGCTAGCGCCTGCAGTCAGGAGCAGAGCGCTGCAACGGGGTGAATGGACTGTAGACACCGCATCAGATACCCCCCAGACCGCAAGAACAAACTCTGGTTACCACCACAGTTCCAAAGTGATAGTATCTGCCATTTAAAAAAAAAAAAAAAAACATTGGGTAACAAGCCTCTACAAGCCTTAATAGATGGAAGGTAGACATGCTCTGTAAATGCTTTGCTTCCGGATAAGGCAATAAAACGACACCTTTTGTTTGAAGATCCATTGTTTAAGCAAGAAGACTAAAATGTGCCGTTTCCAAATGAACTGTATTTTCACTGTAATGTCCCTTTAAAACTAATTTCCTATTCACAACACATTGCCAGAATGATACATATGAATGACAATATTCTTATAAACACCATAAAAGAACTAAGTGCACAGTACATCTTGTACCTACTGCGTTATTCCATTTCATGATAGAGTCCGAACACTATAAATGTTAAAACAAATAATGGATTGATGACATATAATGCACATTTAGCTATTCCAATGTTTATTTGTGGGAATTAACGAGTGTCTGGCACAAATTCTATTGTCTTTAAAGCATACTATTATGACATGCTTTGGAAAAAGATAGATTTTCAGAGGGAGGTGGGGTAGTGGGGAGTAGCTATTTTATCAATGTCTGGAGACCTTCAGGGCTCGTTCACACATGTGCTGGGAAAATGGGTAAATCACTTAAAAATAACATGTTTTAGATGCATTTCAGAGATACTTTTTAATGTATTTTTCGATCCACTTTACATTTGCTGCAGTTTTATGAATGAACTATTGTATTGGTAATGTGCATTAATGCATGAGAAATAGATCCTGAAATTTTAAACATGGTATTATGGTGGAAACGAGCCTAAAGGAAAACATTTATCCTATTTTGTATATGGTTTCAAGGCATTAGTTAGTGACTGAAACAAATTAAAAGCCAATAGATGTGAATAAGCCCTCAAGCAAGCAGAATAGTCAATATTAAAATATGGAGTTTGGTCCTTTCTTCAAAGGAAATTCATATTCCTGCTTGACAGCTATTGTAATATAACGTAAGCAACTTGACTTGTGCACACATACTATCTGACAAGCGTTTGCATTACGTCAATTTCAATAATGCCTGCAGCGTACAGAACAATTAACGCTAGGTAGAAATTCTATGGGAACGCTAATTAAATTCATAGTACACAACACTGCAGGGAAGGATTGTGAACACAAGCAGCAGTAGTGGAACCAGTTTCCACAGAAACTGTGGGGCCCAGTGCTAACTAATCTGGCAGCCCCCCCCCCCCCCCCAATGGACTTCATCTAGGTAGTGAAAAAAAGGCCACAAGACCATTTATGTGTAGTAAAATAATTTAAATTATTACCACAAGTAAAAATAAAAACATGTACATGAAATATATCAGTGTGGGCTTAACCATACTTGCCTACTTTCGCAAAGCTCTTTCTGGGAGAGGGGCGTGATTGGAGGGCGGGACGCAGCCAAACAGGCCATTCGGTCCTGCCTCCCACGACAAACATGTTTTGTCGCGGGGGCGGGGTCAAAATGACGCGATTCACAGCAAATCGCGTAATTTTGGGGTGGCATTAGCGGGATGCGGGAGATTTGCCAGCTCTCCCAGGAGTCTGTGAGACTGACCCGAATTTCGCGAGTATCCCGGACATTCCGGGAGAATTGGCAAGTATGGGCTTAACTGTATAGCTATGATGGTATAGTGTAGTCCACAAATGATACCTCACACTTCTTGCTCCAGAAACTGGAAGTGACATCACAGGGTTTTATGATGCACTTCCACCCATAGTAACAACACAGTGGCAGCCATTTATCATATTAAAGTGTACTCCTCTCCTACACATAATAGAGGCATGTTGTGAATTGTACAATATTCAGCATATCAACTCATTAGGAATTAGTGATGATGCGAGTCACAAAGTTCCTCATGTCTCAGTGACCACTAGTCCTAATGATTTAAACATTGGTTCGGGTCACAAAATGGCTGCTTACCCTGTGAGCAGACAACGCATACATTTTCAATTAATAGTATTATTCACGGTAAAAATACATTCTTGCATTCTTTTAACAGATAACTCCATTGCTTCAAGTGTACATTTCACCAACTCTGAAGAACATAGCACCTTTTAGTTGTAAAAATAAATTTTGGTTACCCAGTCATTCCATGGCTTTACTTTAAAAAGAGTGACTGTAGACTGTTCTATAGACACACATGGTATGTAGCACTGGCTGGAACTGAAACAGTCCACCTTTGTCTAGAGTGCAGGATCACCCCCTCCAGGCTGAGGAAATATGTTAGAAGTACACGCTGGCTGTGGCATGTACTATGTTGTTACACACACATACAGAAGAGAAACCTGGCCTGCAGATGCCTTGCTCTGTCTCCGACAGCCACACAGAGACCTTTGAACTTTCTATTTATATAACAGTTTAGAGAATATGTGTCTCTTCCTGCATAACTGCCAGTTTGCAAGCTTTGCTGTAATTAGGCCACTTGCAAGGCATTATATACAAGTAAAATCAATTGATTTGGTTTTTTTTTGGCAGAATAATATCTTTCCCCTCATTTAGCGACCATTGATGCAGCAGGAAGTTCTAATTCTATTCTGTTCTGCAGAAGTCGTAAAATGCGTTTTATTTTGTCTTTGAGGTTAAAAGTCATACAATTGTGGATGTTTCGCATAACAAGTTACAGCACGACACACTGAAATTCAACTGTGTATAAACTCTGTATTAAATAAACTGAGGTCTCATTAAACAACTGTATTGTCATGAAATGGGAGCCTGTCTAACAAAAGTCTTTCTTTTATCATTTAGAACATAGTTGTCTACTCTCCCGGAATGTCCGGGAGACTCCCGAATTTTTTGGAGTTCTCCCGGACTCCCGAGAGAGCAGGCAAAAATCCGGGATCCAGAAGTAGCCGCTGTTGAAGATGGCGGGGGGCGGGGCTAAACGCAGCATTGTGGCCCCTCCCCCTGCTGCGATTGGCTAAAATTTCTTATGATTGACAGGGGTGGAGCCTAACGGCGCAGCACGTGTGGCTACGCCCCCTTGACGGACCCCCTACCGGACAGCTGCCTCTAAAAGTAGGCAAGTATGATTTAGAATCATTTTACAACAACATCCTACTGTATTCATTTTGCTCTACACCATTTTTGTTTTCCATTACTATGCTTTAGACTCACCCAACAATGGGAAATGAAAAATGCTAATTTATAAATAATGAATGAAACAGAACTTCAGATGTTACACTGGAAAAAACGCCAAAAGGATCAAACACAAAGGGGCATATTCAATTAGATCCGGCGATGGCTATTACGCGCGGCTACACAAGTGCCGTTACTGCAACACTGCGGATTTCCCCATAAGGTCGCGAAGGGAAATCCGCGATGTTGCGGCACTGTATTGTCACTTTACACGTGCAGCCGCGCGTTATCACAATCACCAAACCTAATTGGATATGCCCCATAATGTGTTTTCTTGCGGTTTAGCTTTGTTCTGTGAAGATGCCAATGTATAAAAGTCATAATTGGGCAGAACAGTGTATTTGGCACAATGCCTGGTCAACTTTGGTTGAAAAGGACCAGATTCCTCGACTTGATCATTCAATATGATATGATATGAAATGACCTGCATTAACTTCCTAGAAACTATGCTTATACTATGATTAATATACTAAAATACGTTACTTTTGATCTACTGTTAATGTTCACAGAAAATTGGGATCAGAATAAAACTGAAACAAAGGAGCAATAAAATGCCAGTCAATATTCAGAGTGTAACCTGCTTGATCGTTTTGGTAGCCAGAATGAGTTTGCAGGAGTCATGAAATCTTTAGGTTAGACATAAAAAGTAAAATGTTTTGGAATCGAATCAGAATTAAAAATTAAGATTCAAACTTAGATCACTCGTCAAGAACTATATATATATATATATATATATATATATATATATATATATATATATATATATATATATATATATATATAAAAAAAACAATGAGAGAGTGACCATAATAACAATACAGGAGCATATAATGAAGCAGAAGGTGAGAGGGAGCTTACAATTTATTGGGATGCGGGAAATTAAACACGTTTTACCTGCAAACATAGTAAAAAAAAATAAAAAAAAAAATAGGGGAATCAAGTGCATATTTTGTGTGTACCAAATGCCCCTCAAGATTCATATACAGATCAAACTGAATCTGAATTTAACAAGTGTGCGTAATAATTAGATGGGGACATTTAAAAGAAGTATGCACTATTGTCTGGAATCACTGTCTGTTCACTATGACTCTAGATATCCTGTGCCGTACAATATGTTCTGGAATCTATTTCATTCAGGATATAATGATGATTCTGCCAAATTTAAATGCTGTTCCAACAGTGGGGTTTGCTGCAAATCATTCATATAAATAGATAATAATGGTATTGCAGTTTAGGTGTAAATATTATGCTTATTTATATAGAATCAACATATCTACATATATATTTATATGTATACTCCAAACATGAGAATCTGTATAATGATGCCACAGAAAAAAAGATCCTTAATAACTCCATACTCAGGTTACATCTTAACGTGAGCATTACATAGTATAAGAAATAAGTTTATGGTTTGTTTTTAGTAAGCAGTTAAAAGGGCCTTAAAACTTTACAATGCAGTAAGTGAAGGTCATGGAAGGGTTTTGAAAACAACACACCATGTAATGAATATCAGTAGTATTTTAGAGACACCTTAAAGGCGAGCGGTTGGAGATGCAACCAATTTACACACTACTCCCCAAATCTGCCCTATTAAAGGGTTAAATGGAACCTATGATAACTAATAACAAATCATTTATCAAGAACATGCTTGATAAACAACAAACAATCATAGGCAATATGGAAGCATTAGTGCAATGGAGATACAGTGAACTCAGCAGTCACAATGAATTTTTTTTTCTTATCTTCACATACAGTGATTTCAGTAGCATATTTCTTGCTGCAGTCACTAAGTCAACACAATAAAACAATGACAGTATACTTGGACCATAACGGATATAATCCCTTGAGTTAACAAATAATGAAGAGTAGAAGTCTGCCAAATAGCACAGTAATGACTTAAACTCCCATATAGTAACAACAATACAGCAACTCTGATTGTACACTTCTAACCCCCAAAGATATATTGAAAGAACTCTTCAATATATTGTATAAGTACAAAAGCATGATAATATGATTCACTGAAAAACAATCACCTTCATGAAACAACAGAGTAAACTCAAATATAACAATACAATCAAACTTTAAATAGTATGCATATATAATTATGTACAATGGTCACAAAAGAATAAATTATTAAATAAAAAGTAATAGATGAATTATAAAAGTATTTCATTTTAGACTAGGCAATGTATAGGATGATTTTGTGTGGGCATAAAAAAACATATGTATGCCTTTCTGGATTTCAATACATACAAAGTATATTTGCCACAAATGCCTCAATGACTGTTGTAATCTATTTAAGTGATAAATGGGTAAATACATAACATAATATGTTTACATGAATGCAAATAGGATTTATTACAGTACAAAATATCAACATCGGAGCTTAAAAAAAAATGTATTTATATCCATTCAGGATAAACAGCCACCTAAAACAACAATGAAAGTTCATCATATCCTTGCCCATTTTTTGACATGAATACTTTTTATTAATCAATTAGTCTTCATTAATTGCCTCTAATTAAAAGCAGAACAAGCCCAGGTTAGAGCAATGCAATCCATTCACCTGACAACACACACTGCAGGCATTTCAAACATTTCAACAACCTGTCAAACAGCCCTTCAAAGGGGGAAATGTGTATACTTTATAGGAACTTTTCAGCTGCACATTTGAAATAGACAAAAATGATGATGAGGTGAAGACCAAATTCCCACAGAGAAGCATTAAATTCATTTGTGACAAATTTCCTTAAAAAACACTATAAAATATATCTCTATCTATATAATATATATATATATATATATATATATATATATATATATATATATATAGGGAGGGGGTTGTTACACATATGTTTAATGATTAGAGAAATGTTAGATAACATGCACATTAAAGTCTGTCCACATGACGCGATATACCATAATCTTTAATGTCCTCTATTACGCAGATTGTGACACACTGCTGCCATCAATGAGCCAGATATACTGTACACACAACGGTACGTATCTAGCTGTAATTAAGTGTATACACGATATGTGGTGTTTTCAGGTTAGCTGCATAAAGCATCTGACGTGGTCCCTTGCAAAGGCATCTCTAAACTTAGCTCATCTATTGAATGGGGCTTTAAGCTCCTGGTGGCTACAGGAACAACGGCAAATCAACAGAATATGATATGGAAAAGCCAATAAAATCAAATCACTGTAAAAATAAATAAACACATCCACAACTGAAACTCTAGTAAGTTGGACCAGCACAGCTGATGCACCGGGGGGGTCTCATCTCCAGCTGAGAGGTGCATGGGGGCTCTCACACCTTAACAAAGGTAAAATCAGGACAGAAAGCGGATAATAAGGAATATACCTACCACTGCTGATCTAGGTCCCAGTCTCGGAAAAAGTCGAATAGATCCATAACAGTGGAGAGTCAGTGCCAGGCTGGGGAGCAGGCAGCACAGGAGAGCTTGTGCCACTGGTCGGAGAGGGCTCCCTCCCGGGGGCAGTGCGTGGCAGTGTCCGCCCCAGTGAAGCTGAGCTCTGCACTGGGTAGAATGCTGCGAGCTCCGGCTGCCTATAGCTGGCTGGAGGAGGCAGCAGCAGCGGCTCAGCAGCATCACACTGTGAGAGAGACAGAGCGAGCCAGAGACATGGGAGGGAGGAGCCAAGGAAGCCACAAGCCACGACATGGAGCCAGCCAGTTATCATGGCAGGGATCTGCTGGTGTGCTCCACCTCTGTCACAATCAGCTGCACCGAACAGCCGGGCCGGGGCAGTGGGGGTCACACAGTGACAGCCAGGAGAACCCTTATCTGAGAGTCCCAAACAGAGCTGCTTTCTCACACCCATGGCTACACTACTAACTGCTTCCATGGAAGTGTTCATCTGCCCTTTATTGTATAACAGATATTCCCATTTCCATAATATTATTCTATTCAAAAATATTTTGAGCATTTGCACAAAAATTTAAAACAAAAAAATAAAGAGATAGGAGTTAAATTAACTATTAGTGCTGTGAGTGAATTGCAAATGCAATGTTAGTGCTGCTGCTGTTTGTGTTGTTATAATCATAATCATCATTTATATTTGCTTATTGTTAGTGTCTACACCAGAGCCGTAACTTAGAATTCTAGCCCCTGGGGTGAGAAAGACAAATGCCGCCCCACTAGCCCTCAATTTTAACCAAATTAATCTAATATGTTCCTAAATTCCGCCTCCCTTCAGTGTTGCGCCCTGGGCGGTCGCCCCTGTCGCACAGCCCTAGTTACGGCCCTGGTCTACACGTTCAGCAATTCAGCAGCACTATACAACCGTGGAGTAACCCAGGGCCACCTTAACAACAGTATGGGCCCCCGGGCACAGCAGTGCACCGGGGCCCCTATATATAAATATATAAGTAAAAAAAAAAAGGATATATATATATATATACATATATATATATATATATATATATATATATATATATATATATATATATATATATATATACCCAACTTAAACGATCCATACAATTTCTAAACTATACAAGTAAAGTCCCTTTTTTTTTTAAATTCCCCTCTTAACTTACATTTAAATCGCGATAAGTTGAATCCTCTTCGCGGTGCTCCTCCATGCTGTGCTCGCAGTGAATGTCTGGCGTGATGACGTCATCACGCCAGACATTCACTGCGAGCGCATCACGGAAGAGAGGACCAGGGAGTGAGCCGGATCGTCACCTGACCTGAACGGTCAGGTGACCGCAAAAAGGTAAGTTTTTTTTCTTTTTTTTTTCTTCTTTACAGGATTTTTTTACAGCAGCAGACCTGCCAGGGCCCCTTTTCCCCGTGGGCCCCCGGGCACCTGCCCATCGTGCCCAATGGGAAAGACGGCCCTGAAGTAACCCTTAGAGTAACCCTTAGAGTGCCAAGAACCTTCAGTTAGTGTTGGGTAGAGAGATGAGTGAAAAATTAAAAACAATTTAGTAAAATATTCACCTTGTTATACGTTTGGCTGTTATCAGGGGCAGGTTGGGCTGGCGGACAGGGGGGCATCCACCCCCTGGGCCGGTCCCACAGTGGGCTACCATGGGCTGGGTCACTGGGCTACCTACATTTCTTTTTCCTTTAAAATGTTCCTAATATGGTGCTGAGTCGAGTGTTGTCTCCCAGGCTAAAATTTGCCAGCTTTCCCCTGGCCGTTATACTGGGAAAATGTGGCCTTAAATTGTCCCAGTCCTACCCCAACTATACCACACAGCAGATTGACTTGACTACAGTCATTCCAGAAAGGGGTTGATTCAATTAGCTGCAAGGTTTCCTAGTAGTCCCATGTATTGTGTCTGTCTACAGAGCTGACGCTCCATCCAAGTACCTGCATACCTTTCTACTTGTCTACAAAGCTGATGCTCCATCCAAGTACCTGCATATCTGTCTACTTTTCTACAGAGCTGACGCTCCATCCAAGTACCTGCATATCTTTCTACTTTTCTACAGAGCTGACGCTCCATCCAAGTACCTGCATGCCTTTCTACTTGTCTACAGAGCTGATGCTCCATCCAAGTACCTGCATATCTGTCTACTTTTCTACAGAGCTGACGCTCCATCCAAGTACCTGCATATCTTTCTACTTGTCTACAGAGCTGATGCTCCATCCAAGTACCTGCATACCTTTCTACTTGTCTACAGAGCTGACGCTCCATCCAAGTACCTGCATATCTTTCTACTTTTCTACAGGGCTGATGCTCCATCCAAGTACCTGCATACCTTTCTACTTGTCTACAGAGCTGATGCTCCATCCAAGTACCTGCATATCTGTCTACTTTTCTACAGAGCTGACGCTCCTTCCAAGTACCTGCATACATGTCCGCTTGCCTACAGAACTGACGTTCCTTCAAAGTACCTGCATACCTGTCTGCTTGCCTACAGAGCTTATGCTCCTTCCAAGTACCTGCATACCTGTCTACTTGCCTACAGAGCTGACGCTCCATCCAAGTACCTGCATACCTTTCTACTTGTCTACAGAGCTGATGCTCCATCCAAGTACCTGCATATCTGTCTACTTTTCTACAGAGCTGATGCTCCATCCAAGTACCTACATATCTGTCTATTTGTCTACAGAGCTGACACTCCATCCAAGTACCTGCATACCTTTCTACTTGTCTACAGAGCTGATGCTCCATCCAAGTACCTGCATATCTGTCTACTTTTCTACAGAGCTGACGCTCCATCCAAGTACCTGCATATCTTTCTACTTTTTTACAGAGCTGACGCTCCATCCAAGTACCTGCATACCTTTCTACTTGTCTACAGAGCTGATGCTCCAGCTGATTCTCTCCTGGGGTTCTGCGTGCTTTCAGAAGTGTCTTACTCGAGTTCAACCCCTCCCAGCCATCTCTACTTCCTCTGAATCCACGATCCTGCCCAAGCAATATCATTCCTTCTTGGACATGTTTAATAAGGTTCGTTCTGAACATCTGCCACCCCATCGTCCATGGGACTGTCCCATTGAACTCCTGCCCGGCAAGATTCCTCCTCGAGGTCGAGTATACCCACTATCCTTAACTGAAACTTCCTCTATGTCAGAGTATGTTAAG
Organism: Mixophyes fleayi; assembly: GCF_038048845.1. Lineage (NCBI taxonomy): Eukaryota > Metazoa > Chordata > Amphibia > Anura > Limnodynastidae > Mixophyes > Mixophyes fleayi. The sequence goes on along the minus strand of NC_134410.1, from coordinate 42,890,694 downwards.
GAGAACCTTCTATGAGGTTTTATTAGACCTTCATCATCCCCTGCCGGAGCAGGCTTTTCCTTTGTAAAAAAAAAAGGATGGATCCTTGAGGCCATGCATTGACTATCGTGGACTGAACGCCATAACAGTCAAAAACCGATATCCTATCCCGCTCATCACTGAGCTTTTCGATCTTAGCAAAGGCCCTCGAATCTTCATCAGATTGGACCTACGAGTCGCCTATAATCTTATTCGGATCAGATCCGGAGATGAGTGGAAGACGGCATTTAATACACGTGACGGCCATTACGAATATCTTGTAATGCCTTTTGGTCTGTGCAATGCATTTGCTGTATTCCAAAGTTTTATCAATGAAATATTCAAAGACCTCTTTTATGTATGTGTCGTCGTGTATTTGGACGATATCCTAATCTTCTCTCCTGCCATCTCCATGTGACAGAAGTTCTCTCCAGGCTACGCCAAAACCATTTGTTCTGTAAATTGTAGAAATGCTCCTTCGAACTCCATCAAATACCGTTCCTGGGTTACATCATATCAGGATCCGGACTACAGATGGACCCAGACAAAGTTAAAGCAATCTTGGATTGGCCCCTTCCACTGGGTCTGAAGCCTACTCAGTGATTCCTTGGCTTCGTCAATTATTACAGACGCTTGATCCAGGGTTACTCCACCATCGTAGCGCCCATTGTGACCCTTACACGGAAGGGTTCCAACCCCAAATCTTGGCCATCAACCGCTTTGGAGGCCTTTGACTTCCTTAAAAACGCCTTCACCTCTGCACCCATACTCAGGCAATCAGACTCCTCCTCCCCATTCTTTCTGGAGCTCGATGCTTCAAACGTGGGCATTGGAGCTGTTCTCTCTCAAAAGTCTCCCCATGCTCAATTCCATCCTTGTGCCTTCTATTCTAGGAAGTTTCTTCCGGCAGAGAAAAATTATGCCATAGGGGATAAAGAGTTGCTGGCTATCAAGGTGGCCCTGACAGAATGGCGGTATCTTCTCGAAGGGGCAAGACACCCAGTTACAATTTTCACTGACCACAAGAACCTTCTATATCTCCAAACCGCACAATGCTTAAACCCCAGACAGGCACGCTGGTCACTGTTCTTTTCCCGCTTTGAGTTAAATATTACTTTTAAGCCTGGGAAGAGAAATAAAAGAGCCGATGCTCTCTCCCGTTCATTTCCTGCGTGCGTGCTTTCGGAAGACGAACCATCTCACCCTATCTTGGACCCTAAATGCCTAGTGTCTGCTACCCAGCTCAAGTCTCCCGTTCCTCCATCTGGGAAAACCTATGTATCTCCTGGACTCCGCCACAAGCTCCTGAAACACTTTCATTCCATTTTTTCTTGTCACTTGGGCATCAGCAAAACCGCGGAATTAGTACCCAGAAATTACTGGTGGCCTAGTCTTCACTGCCATGTCAAAGACTTCGTCTCTTCCTGTAGCACTTGTGCTCAAAACAAGTCCAAGCATCAGCTTCCTGCTGGCCAGCTACTTCCGTTGCCGGTCCCTCAGGAACCTTGGACCCATATGAGTATGGATTTTATTACCGATCTTCCACAAGAACTGTATGGTCATATGGGTTGCGGTTGATCGATTTTCTAAGATGGCCCACTTCATCCCACTTTCTGGTCTTCCTTCCTCTCCCATCTTAGCATCCCAGTTTGTTAAGGAGATATTCCGTCTGCATGACTATCCTCTCGAAATAGTCTCGCACCGAGGTGTTCAATTTGTTTCCAAATTCTGGAGGTCCCTCTGCAAATTGTTGGGAATCAAATTGAATCTTTTCTCCACCTACCACCCTCAATCCAACAGGCAGACCGAACGGGTGAACCAGGACCAAGAGACTTTCCTCAGGATGTTTTCTTCCGCCAATCAGGACAACTGGGTGGATCTCCTACCGAGGGCTGAATTTACTCACAACAACTCGTTTCATGAATCTACCTCTAAGTCTCCTTTTCTGGTGGTCTGTGGGCACCACCCTTCTCTCGCTAAATTCACAAAGGTTCCTGCTGCTAATTCACTGTACCGCAACTTTCTCTCCATATGGACTCAAGTAAGATCCTGCCTTAAGAAGTCCTCTAGACGCTATAAATTGGCCGCTGACAAGAAATGTAGGGTGCTTCCTATCTTTAAAGTCGGAGATAGCGTGTGGCTCTCCACCAAGAATATACGCCTCAAAGTTCTTTGCATGAAGTTGGCTTCGCGATTTATTGGTCCATACAGTATCTATCAAGTCATTAATCTGGTCTGCTTCAAGTTGCGGTTACCCGCTTCTCTTCGTATTGTTTATTCTTTCCATGTTTCCCTGTTGAAACCACTGAAGATCAATCGGTTCTCATCAGCATCCTCTTCCATCGTTCCTAGAGTCCATAAAGAGGAGGAGTTTGAACTCCAAGTATTTTAAAGGCGATCTGAGATACCTGGTAGACTGGAAGGGCTTCGGTCCTGTAGAGCGCTCTTGGGTTCGTGCCTCCGATGTTCACGCTCCTCGTCTGTTGGAAAAATTTCATAAAAAGTTTCCCATGAAACCTCGCAGTAGACGTGCAGTACCCATGTTTAAATGGGGGGCACTGTCAGTCGCCGGGTGATCGGGCAGCGCAACTGATCCCCGGCAGACTTACCTTCCTACGGCGTTCCACTCCGTCCCGGGCACCGCCATCTTGGATTCGGGTCTGCGCATGACCCGCCGCATATAAAACCTCTGGCTGCTTTCCTATTGGCCAGGCTATTTTGTCACTAAATATAAAAGGCACCTCCTTTGAACATCCGGTCTGTTTGCCTACAGAACTGACGCTCCATCCAAGTACCTGCATACCTGTCCACTTGCCTACAGAGCTGACGCTCCATCCAAGTACCTGCATACCTGTCTGCTTGCCTAGAGAGTTGACGCTCCTTCCAAGTACCTGCATACCTGTCTGCTTGCCTACAGAGTTGACGCTCCTTCCAAGTACCTGCATACCTGTCTGCTTGCCTACAGAGTTGACGCTCCTTCCAAGTACCTGCATACCTGTCTGCTTGTCTACAGAGCTGACGCTCTATCCAAGTACCTGCATACCTTTCTACTTGTCTACAGAGCTGACGCTCCATCCAAGTACCTGCATACCTCACTACTTGTCTACAGAGCTGACGCTCCATCCAAGTATCTGCATACTTTTCTACTTGTCTATAGAGCTGATATTTCATCTAAGTACCTGCATACCTGTCTGCTTGCCTACAGAGCTGACGCTCCATCCAAGTACCTGCATACCTGTCTGCTTGCCTACAGAGCTGATGCTCCATCCAAGTACCTGCATATCTGTCTGCTTGCCTACAGAGCTGACGCTCCTTCCAAGTACCTGCATACCTGTCTACTTGTCTACAGAGCTGACGCTCCATCCAAGTACCTGCATATCTTTCTACTTGTCTACAGAGCTGACGCTCCATCAGTGTACTTGCATATCATTTTACTTGTCTACAGAGCTGACGCTCCATCGGTTGTTCCGGTATTTCATCTATTCTTCATCGCTGACTGTTCCTTATTTCCTGACTTCGCTCAGTACTCTAAACAGGGGCCTCGACCTGCGAGTCAGACACAGCTAAGACCATACTGCTTTGCGGGGTCCTGGCGAACACCGTCTTCTCGTTAGACTCCGCGCCCTGCTAGAGTAGCGCTAAACTGTACGAACCCTAGGATTCACATTGTAAAGCTATGATCCCCGTGTGGAACCGTGACATCGGGTTTGTGGTAATCAGGAAAATGATTTCCAGCGGCTCCATGTACCTGGAAGTCTCCACACATTATTATTGAGGATGTGGAAGCCCTGGTAATGCTCTCCACTCGGTGAACAATAATCAGAGTGTTAACTATTACGTGGGCCTCCCATAGGATGTATTATCTGTCTGGAGGGCTGTGGCAATCTTGTAGTATCTCTCAATTTCTTAATTTAAATGTGATCCAATGAATTGCCTACCCAATGTTTTGTACCTTTTGTTGGTTAGAAATTGATTGTCATTTGCATTTTTTATTTTGTGCCAGTGCACTCGGCATACTTTGGAGTTATATGTCAGGCTTTTTTTTTTAACCATTATAGTAACTTTGAGTGAACTATTATGCAGATTTTATGTAACTTTTCCTTTAATGTCCATTTTTCTTCCAAAATTCAGAGTACTTTGGCAGAAATAGACATGATAGCTGATTTTTACTGTTTTAAAATTTGTAGTTTTGAAAGACATGTGGGTGTTTAGAGTATGAGGTGAACTAGTGTGAAATTCACCTATAGGTAATTTTTTGTCAGGACCCTGATCCATAAGTAATTAATAAGGACTTCCAAAAGAGAAGGCTACCCTCTCGCATCCCACGGGCAATAGTAACGGATTTGCTATGGTGAAGCACAGTGTACATTATTTAAATAATAATTCAAGCAAAATGGGCATACTTATATTCTCCTGATTTTGCTTTTTAAATATTGGGATGTATGCTGAATATGGATGCTAAACTACATTTCCCATAATGCCAAGCCTCTCTTCCTTGCTTGTAATTGTGATCTGTTAAAGAGTTTTCCACTTTATATAGCCCTGTATCAAATCCTCTCCTTTGGCAGGAGTTCCTCCCCTGGAACCTCTACTCTTTGCTACCTTTATATGGGCCCAGGCGCTCGCAAATATCCGAAACCTCTGCCAATCACGTTTGGCTCTGTGGTCTCTCCACAGGGAAGATCCGACATGCCAGCACCAAGGATTTCAATTTAAAGCCGCTGCACCAGATGTCTCCTGATATATGAGTATCTTTATTATATTCATGTATATCACATCTTTAAAATGTATGTCATATCTGTAAGTTGATTGTCTATCACTACGGAATCTGTGGCGCCCTATAAATAAATGATGATAATGATGGTCCTTTAAAAATCCTGGCTTGGTATAGTCTACAAAGTACATTTTACTATAAATTTGCAGAGTTTGAATGAGAGGTCCACCTGCTGGTTGTAAGTGGTACTGCAGTATTTCTTTATTATTTTATAGCTAGCATTTAGGCCAGTGGTTCCCAAACTTTTGCAGTTTGCGGAACCCCTCCAAAATAATTATTGAGCAGTCCTGTTTTAGAAGTAGTTGGGTCAAAAAATTGTAATAAGTATTTAGGTCAGGACAGAAATACTTATTTAGTTGTATGCTAAAATGCCCCCTCAGGCACTCTGTCCCCTCTGCATCCAAGCACACTGCCCCCTCTGCATCCAGACACACTGCCCTCTCTCACACTGCCCCTTCTGTCACGCTGTCCCCCCTCCTCTGCTCTCTGTCACGCTGTCTCCCCTCCACTGCCCCTCTCACGCTGTGTCCCCCTTCACTGCCCCTCTCACACTGTGTCCCCCTCCACTGCCCCTCTCACGCTGGGGTCCCCTCCACTGCCCCTCTCACGCTGTGTCCCCCTTCACTGCCCCTCTCACGCTGTGTCCCCCTCCACTGCCCCTCTCACGCTGTGTCCCCCTCCACTGCCCCTCTCACACTGTGTCCCCCTCCACTGCCCCTCCCACTCTGTTTCCCTCCTCTCACGCTGTGTCCCCCTCCACTGCCCCTCTCACGATGTGTCCCACTCCACTGCCCCTCTCACGCTGTGTCCCCCTCCACTGCCCCTCTCACGCTGTGTCCCCCTCTGCCCCTCTCACGCTGTGTCCCTCCTCTGCCCCCCTCCACTGCCCCTCTCACGCTGTGTCCCTCCTCTGCCCCCCTCCACTGCACCTCTCACGCTGTGTTCCCCTCCACTGCCCCTCTCATGCTGTGTCCCCCTCCACTGCCCCTCTCACGCTGTGTCCCCCTCCACTGCCCCTCTCACGCTGTGTCCCCCTCCACTGCCCCTCTCACGCTGTGTCCCTCCTCTGCCCCCCTCCACTGCCCCTCTCACGCTGTGTCCCCCTCTACTGCCCCTCTCATGCTGTCACTCTCCGTTGCCCCGCTATCACTCTCACTCTGCCCCGCTGTCACTCTCCGCTGCCACGATCTCTGTCACTCCTCTGCCGCGGGCCAGACATAGGAAAAAAAAAAAAAAAAAAGAACACAGAAACTTACCAATCCGCCGGGCGCCGGGACCCAGCAGTCTCCTCTCTCCCGCAGCTGTCACTGACGTCGATATTCAGTGACAAGCTGCTGAGGGAGAGAAGATGCTGCTGGGTCCCGGCGCCCGGCGGATTGGTAAGTTTCTGTGTTCTTTTTTTTTTTTTCTATGTCTGGCCAGCGGCACCCCAGTGACAGCGCCGCGGCACCCCTGGGAGCCGCGGCGCACACTTTGGGAACCGCCGATTTAGGCAATATTTGTTGACTTTGAAGGTATATGAGAAACCAGTAAAATTGCCTATATTATTTTCACACAGCAATACTGGCGCATGTCAGCCATCTCCTAGCATCAGTTTATTCTAGATATAGTTGGATAAGGTGCACCATTAAAATTACTGTAAGTGAGGTTTCATAGTTCCTTAGTGTATTGGCAATGGTATTGCACATCAACCATTGCATAACTGTTAAGTACTTATTTGAGTCTCCTTGTCCACAAGCAACTTCTTGATTTAATTTTTTTTAAATATAAAAAATGATGGTGTATATAGCGGTAACTTTTATAGACTGTATTATATTTATTGTACTGTTTGCAGTGGGTCTGAAAACATGCTTTCCCATATAAAGTGATTCTAAAAGAAGCAAAGGGCTTGTCACTGACAGTTAAGGACAAGGTCCAATCTCCACCATTGCCACAAGATGTGGAAAAGTCAATTGTAATGAGAAAAGGTCAAGAAAAGAAAAATGCAGCACTGGCAATATATATCTAGAAATTGTACCTAAATAGTAAATGGACTGTCCTGGAGTGAAACAAACAATGGATGATCTCACACAGTCATCAAAGTATAAAAATGTATTATAAATTCATAAAAATCAATATAGATACATACAAGTAATAGTCAATATAAGAATCTGTTTGAATCTGTTTGAAGTTTAATGTCAGTGTTCTCACCACAGCTTATCGGTATATTTGGCACCATGGATATATACTTCACTATGGATAATTGACACACTGCATGAATGCTGCAGCATTGCGCAGCTCTGGAGTTCATTGAGCAGATCAGCTTTATATAAATTGTCAGCTACTACTAACTACAAATATTCTTTCACGCACGTGTGTAACCCTTAGTTGTTTTTATCAACTTACCATTCCATCTGCATCCGTGTAGTTAGACTGGGGACCCGAGCGTATATACCGGCCTGACAGGTAAGAGCATCCGACCGGGTATTCCGAGTGTCCCCAACTGATTCATATACTAATATTGCGCACCATCGTCTGTGTATACCCGTGAAAGAGACTTGTTACATGCACTAATTGTTCATCTAATTTGGATTAGTCCTCAGTGGGACCTGAATATATGAACATTACAGAACGGCATCTATAGTTTCCTATATCAATGTTTACATTGTGCCATACTTCTTTCATCTGTGAGATTTGTTCCTATGATGGGATTTATTCATGCATTTTTTCTGGATCATTCATTATGCTACTATATGTGACTTATTAAGTCCCAGGACTTGTTTATACTACAAATTTTTTTTCCAACTATATATATTTCTGTGGCCCACAGCAATAGTCTAAACCAGGACTCATCCATATAAATATACATCGATCATTTATAGGTGGTGTTGTCTTTATATTTATTTTTATCCAGTCTTACGACATAGATTTAAAAAGTTCAGAAGATTCTTATATTGACTATTACTTGTATGTATCTATATTGATTTTTATGAATTTATAATACATTTTTATACTTTGATGACTGTGTGAGATCATCCATTGTTTGTTTCACTCCAGGACAGTCCATTTACTATTTAGGTACAATTTCTAGATATATATTGCCAGCGCTGCGTTTTTCTTTTCTCGGTTGTTTCTATAGGTGGAGCTTAGCAATCTCCCCTTGCAGCTGCTTCTAACGACACAATTTATTTTTTATATTTTTGTATCTATAACAATTGGGCGCCATTTAACAAGGTTTGTGTGGGGTTTTTTTTCTTTTGTGATGAGAAAACATCTATGTGCTCTCCTGGAAACTAGGAATGCCATCCTAAACTTCCTTCTAAACCCCCTGAATTTAATTTAAACACTCATTCATGTCTTCAGCCAACACTCAGCATATAAACATGTGCCGCAATTGTCACATGATGGGCAAAATTGTTCATATTTGTTAACATTTGGTGCAAACAGCAGGGCTGCCATCAGGAACCTGGGGCCCAGTACTAATTAATCTGACAGACCCCCCCACTTCTCCCTCTTTGCCGTACATGCCCCTCCTCCCTCATCACAGTAAATGCTCTGCTACCTGTTGTTCATACAATGCAGCGGTTCTTGGTCAACGATAAACAAGAAGCATGGAGTGCAGTACTGACACTACTGCACCGCGCGCTACTCAGTCTGGGCCCCTCACAGCTGTACTGGCCGTACCCCCCCCGGATGGCAGCCCTGGCAAACAGCACATCCACCGCAGGATCCACAGTTTTGCGCTTTCATAAATGATCCTTAAATGAGTAATATATACCAATAGTAGTTGGCTGCTAATGGTTTTAGCTAAACCGTTTCTGGAGACTGGAGTTTTAATTTAAAATAAAAAGTTTAGGAGTACACAGGTTGGAGGAGAACAGAGAGCTGGGTTTGTGAGTAATTCTATAATCTTAAAAATAAGAAAAATGGGTACTGGTAAGTGAGGGAAAGAGTACATGCGGCATCATTTCTCAGGCACTGTGGGGACATAAACAATATATGTTTAATGTTTTTAAATGCAAACATCATCATCATCATCACCATTTATTTATAAAGCGCCACTGATTCCGCAGCGCTGTACAGAGGACTCATTCACATCAGTCCCTGTCCCATTGGAGCTTACAGTCTAAATTCCCTAACATACATACACACAGACAGACAGAGAGAGGGAGAGCGAGACTATTGTCTTCAGGCAGGTTTTAGGCCTGAAGACCCTCAAGAATATTGGTCACATACCAGGGCCCTTGAGGTTGGGGTTTTGAGACAGTCATCACGCCCACCAGCGCCTGTAACCAATCATTTTCCATGCATGACAATACAAACAGCTTTGTGTAAGGTTGTCACACAAGAGCTGAAAGAATCAGTCACTATCAGTATTCAAATGTAGGACCTCTGTGGTTTTACTAGTTGGAGGAGGAGGACTCAGGCTTAAAGGGCTATTAAACCCAGTATAAGTAATTAATTTATATCAACGACTGGGCATTACTAAGCTGAATAATATACATAAAATGTACTGAAATGTTGATAATTAGCTAAATATATTCTCTTTTACTCCTGTAACAAGTTGTCATGTTTAGAAGTCGGTGCTTCTCTATGTAAACGGGTATATTATAAAGACGACACATGAAATAAGAAGGTGGGACTTCATACTGTATTAAATAACATTTATTATTAATAATACTTCTTCATTTACATAAAACATGTACCAGATAAATAGTGGTTATCGCTTCTAGAGTTAAACAGTGTAGGGCTGAGCACATGCATGTAGAATGACAGTATTCACACCCAGTGCTGTCAGAGATCAGTAAAACTTGTGCTGCCCATATATATTTATATAGTGCCAACATCAGGGGAGTACGGCCGGCACAGCTGTGAGGGGCTCTGACAGATTAGATCAGTTCTGGATAAGACCATTTGTCTAGGCAAGATGTGCTCTGACTGCCCTTTATCTAGGAGATTTGCAGCTGAAGGAGACTTTGTTAATGTGATTTCCAACTGCACCTGTAAAGTGTATTCCACAATTATCCACAGTTACTAGTTCCCAGGGCCAACATCAGGGGACGACGGCCGGTACAGCTTTGCGGGGCCAGGACAGATCCCTCCGCCTGTCTGTGCCCTCTGGTCTGGTCAGGCCCCTTAGTCCGACCGCCTGTTCCATTCCACGCTGCGGAAACTTCCTCCTCTATGGACTTCTGGTTTATCAAGACTTACCCTACGAGCTCTCTATCTGTACTCACCTGAAGATAAGTCCTATGTTGTGTTAGTTATTTATGTTTGTTTGTTTGTTTGTTTACACCATACACTAAGTTACACTCAATTTGGTATTGTTCTTCATCTTATTAACATATATTATACTAAAGTTCCATCATATAAATATTTATTTGCTTCATATTTTATGGTCCTACACGCACTATGGACCCTACACATATCCTTACCACATCTGGCAAAGGACCAGCTTCGGACACCATTGGCAACTTGGCCATCCCTTCCCCTGGGTCTGATTCCTTGGGCTAATCATGATCGTGTCCCTATCCCTTGCCCCCACTCCTCCTCCCCACCTTACTCATATTTCTGAGACCAGCTTTTTGGGTTCCAGGTGGCCCAAACTCCTATTTTTTCTCCATTATCCCTTTGCAGTTTCATCTACTCATCATGACTATTAAATTTCAACATTTAATGTGAAGGGTCTGAATTGCCCACAGAAGAGGACCACTTTGTTTCACTCTATTAGGCAGATGAGAGGCAACATAGTATTTTTACAGGACACTCGCAATTCTGGTCCCCGACATCCTGAAATTAAATCCAAATATTACCCATACTCCTATCAGGTCTGCAACCCCTTTTGCAACAAAAAAGAAGTGACAATTCTTATAGCTAAATATATTACATTGACACTCTCTGAGGAGGTCAGGGTTTCGAAGGGGGGGCAGCACGGTGGCTAAGTGGTTAGCACTTCTGCCTGACAGCGCTGTGGTCATGAGTTCAATTCCCGACCATGGCCTTATCTGTGCAGAGTTTGCATGTTCTCCCCGTGTTTGCGTGGGTTTCCTCCGGGTGCTCCGGTTTCCTCCCACACTCCAAAAACATACTAGTAGGTTAATTGGCTGCTATAAAATTGACCCTAGTCTCTCTCTCTCTGTGTCTGTGTGTATGTAGGGAATTTAGACTGTAAGCTCCAATGGGGCAGGGACTGATGTAAATGAGTTCTCTGTACAGCGCTGTGGAATCAGTGGCGCTATATAAATAAATGGTGATGATGATGATGATGATCTACTTCTGATAGGTGACCTTAAATACATTCCCTACACATTTCTCAATGTCTATGCTCCCAATACAAACCAAGCTCAATATTTTCACTCTACAAGCAACCTTTTATCCTTACATCATAGATGTAGAGTGGTCCAGGCAGGAGATTTCAATGCAATCCTAGACTTCCACACGGACAGATCCAAACCTCCCCCTATTAACCCGACATACTATAGATGTCAACTCTAAAGCTTTGGATTCTCCTCTCTCTCAGCACCTCCTGTTTGATGTTTGGCAAATTAATGAACCCACCACCAAGAATTTGACTTATTACTCTCCAGTTCACTATGTGCACACACGTCTGGACATGATCTTCCTATGTATTGATCTGACTCAATGTATCCTTGACGTGCATATTCTTCCCAGTACTTGGTCAGACCATAACCCGGCTACAGTGGACGTTGTGGGTCCTGAAATTGGACAACGACAGCTTACATGGCACTTATGTGACAAAACCTTATTTAATCCTCACAGTTTGATACTAACCACTTCCTCTCCCAGTGTTGTTTGCCCAAACTCCTGCCTACCACACTTAAAATGTTATGAGCAGATTTTACCATACAAGAAATTTCTGTCATTATTTAAAATTTGAAACCAAATAAAGTGCCAAATCCAGATGTATTTACAGCAATGTACTATAAGACATACAACTCACTTCTTTCACCTTATCTTGCTGACCTGTTGAATAGTATATTAAAGGGCGGCTTTTTCTCAAGAGAAGCCATTGAGGCGCGGTTTATTGTTATCCCACAAGAGGACAAAGTTCCAAAGGAATGTGACCATTAGAGGCCCATTTCGCTTTGGAACACAGACATCAAGATTTATGCTAAAACATTTGCTGAACGCCTTAATACTATACTACCACAACTGGTCATAGAGACCAGGTAGTTTTTATTCCAGATAAACAACCACATGATAATTCTAGCCTCATCCATTCTATTACCTCTACTAAGACCCAGGAACCACTGCTTTCTCTGGATGCAGGGGAAGCCTATGACCGCATACGTTGGGCATTCATGCTGGAAAACCTTACAATGTTTGGCCTCAGGGGATATGGGTCTTATATTCAAATCCATCTGCCAAAATTTTGGAGAATGAAGTACTGTCATTCCCAATCTCCATCACCTATGGGAACTCACCAGGGGTGTCCTCTTTCACCCCTGATCTTCTCTCTTATAATTGAACCCCCAGCAACTTCTGCAGGTGACATCCTTCTCACGCTGACTTCGCTTCTTACCTTTCTCCCCAATCTGTTTAACACCCTCACATGTTATGGATCCATATCTGGCTATAAGATACATTTTTCTAAATCAGAGTCCCTTGCTCTCTATGTACCATCCCCAACCCTAGATCTTCTCAAAAATAATTTTAACTTCTCTTGGCACAGCCTAAAATAAAATATCTAGGAATATATATCACCTCCCGATCAAACTCTTTGTATTTAGAATTTTTTTCTGATGTAATCCAAACAATTAAGCTGGATCTGCTCAGGTGGCAAAAACTAATTATCTCTTAGCTAGGTAGAATAGTTGCCATTAGGATAAGATATAGCCTCGGCTGCTCTACCTCTTTCAAACTCTCCCAGTGATAGTACCCAAGCCCACCTTAATTCAGATACATTCATGGTATTCCCAATTTGTTTGGCAAAATAAACCTTCTCGCACTTGTTTTACCACTAGATATAGAGCGACAATTAACAAGGCTTTCCGGATATCTACTTATATTATACTATTACACATTTGAACCAAGCCGTGCAAAACACTATTCCTGTGTTCAACTTTATATGTTCCGAGAGATGACAGACCTCCTTTGCTAAGAACCAAACCTGTCACTTCTTTCACCTGTCAGATATAGGACTAGTATAGACTCCAGTTTATGACTATCTAATCTCCTCACCTATAATGCCTTTCTGGGACAACCCTGCCTTCAGGGACAGTGCTTCTCTCGTTTTAAATCCTGGCAGGAGAAGGGAATCAGGATGGTCGGAGACATAATTGGCCTCATGTCACTGTATTTCACTACCGGAAATGCGGAAGAAATTTAACCTTACAACTGTTAGCCCGTTTACTTGCTTACAAGTGAGACACTATGTTGAGTTCCTAAACCTGACTTAACCAGGCCTTTAATTCCACTGGAGACTTCATGGGCCCGAGTCATTAAGGAGAGCTTACCAAAGAAAGGAGTAAATTTTATCCTTGACAAAACCATGTTACAATGCAAGGGGTGTGAATTAGTTTATTAATTTGCATGTAAGGAAAATACTTATTGATTTTTCATGTAGCACACAAATACTTGATAGCTTTATTTTTACACCGAAATTTAAAGTTGATCTAGGACATGCCCTACCCTAACTATAAATCTGTCCCCACATTTTAAATTTACCTGCTGCTCCAATGCAACATGGTTTTGCCAAGGTGCAAAGTTACTTCTTCATTTTGCTTTAATGACTTAGGCCGTATGTGTTCAAACACCACTACATAAAGGCATTGTCTCCACTTTATATAATCTCCTCATCTCCTCCACACAATGCATCAGTTCTATAAATGAATTTAGATGGGAGGCTGACTTGGGCAGCTCACCAGATGAGATTACTTGGACAACAATTAGAGAGAGGATTTCCAAAACCTCTATTTCCTCCCTAGTTAAAGAAAATGCTTACAAAATATACTACAGGTGGTATTTGGAACCCACTAAACTGAAAGGAATATCTGAAACCACCTCTGACTTATGTTTGAGAGGTTGTGGGAATCAGGGATCCTTCCTCCCTATCTGCTGGTCCTGACCATAGATTGTTCCTTTTTGGGATGATGCTGCAGCTTTAATAAGTGAAGTCACTTCAGTTTCAATTTCTAAATACCTGTGGTCTTTTCTTCTGGGTTCTCCTCTAGAGGTCCTAGATAAATACCCTGAAAACTGTCCGTTCAGATTCTTAATGCAGCTAGATGCAACTCCTTAACAAAGTTTGGTATTTAGCGTCCATGGAAAAAATATATTGAAATTGAACAAAAAAATCTCCAAAATTTGATATAATTTGGTTTCAAATCAATAATCCCTTTACTTCAAATACAGCACACAGCCACATTCAATACATCTCGGCCTCTTCCTGTAAACTAAGGTTTCATGATTATACTTACCTTCCATCCTTTTTTTGGCAAACACTGACCATCAGGGTCTCCAGGTTGGATCTCAGATCCCCTACACCCTTCCCATCTCCTTTTTCCCTCTTACTCCCCACTAAAAATACAAATATCATCACACACCTGTATCTTTTATTGAGTTTTTTGAATAGCAGTTTGTTTATGTAACTTTCCAACCTCCTTATACTATATGTATATGTATATGTTATATGTATGCTCTTCCTATATGCAATAGGTCCATTTTCAGGGGAGGGCTGACAAATTTGCGGCCCGGGGGGCAAGACTTGACTCAGCAGCCTATTTTAAAGCAACAAAATGCAGGCGGCCCAGTGACCCAGTCCAAGGTAGCCCATTATGGGACTGGCCCTGGGGGCAGATGCCCCTCTGCCCCCAGCCCAGCCTGCCCCTGTCCATTTTATTGTTTTCAATTATATGATATCTAAAATGTTGATCCCTAATTTTTATACTAGATCATTGTATAGTGTGTGCAATATATTATAAATAAAGTTATTAAAAAAAAACAACACGAAGAAGAGTGTTGCCCTACTGTGACCCTAGCCCAAGGCCTATGTAGCCTGCCTACAGCTTAGGGCCTGTCTAGTGTCCTAAAATTGTGAGAGGGTCTTCAGCCATTTGTAGTAGATGGGGGGTATACATTATTTTCTAACAGCTGTAGTGGAAATTATGGTAAACACCGAAGATGGTTTATATGTGAAAGTTTCAAATTTTAAGAATACATTTTGCTTGGCTTTAATTATGTTATTATATATTTCAGTAATGATACTATACATTTAAAAACGTGTTTTATTTTTCCTTTATATGTAGACAAATCGATTCACCATTTTAATAGAAATACAAAAGTAAAAGTTCACTTGTCACTATGAATTCAGATCTATTTCTTTAGTCAATTTTCTAACCTTCTCTATTACAGTGGTCTATGCTGATCATAATTCTAAACTATAACATAGTCTTTCAGCAGAAAGAATGCAATGTGTCTGTGAGTGCTGACACTTTCACCTGTTCCTGGGAAGTAACGTTGACCTTGGACAATTTAATGGTTCTGTTTGTAACAACATATATTACTTGCTCGCTTGGTGTTAAGGGGCAATGTCATTGCAATCAATTTGCTTCTGCAACATGCCTTGGTTCAGGGCCTAGTCGGAGACTTACTGTTACAGCCAGCTGAATTTGCTTGTATATTTAATTGTAAAAGATAAATCTAATTCACTTAAAGACCTGAGGAATTGATTTTTTCTTAGACCTTACGACACAAAGAGATGCGTATGTGGCATCAATATCATTGACTTCAGTGTAACTTGAAGATCTCATATGAGTTAAGCTGGCAGATAATTTTATGGCAAGACAGCGAACAGCAGTTGTTACTTGGCGTCTTGGCACATTGGATGTGAAATGGCCATGTCTGCTTCTGGCTTTCCTGACATCAATTTATAAAAACAGAGTTAATGCAGGTTCATTAATCTATTAATGCAATGTTTTATAACAGCTGATGCAAGTTTGCAAAACAACAAAATAAAGTATTGCATACATATTTCTCCGGAAAAAAACACATTCAAGGGTTATTCAAGTATTGCTTTGCTTGTGGACAATAGTCATATCTGTGGCCAGGGCCGTAACAGGGGCGACCGCCTAGGGCGCAACACTGAAGGGGGGCGCAATTTAGGAATATTTTAGGTTAAAAATTTTAATTTGGTTAAAATTGAGGGCTAGGGGGGCGGCATTTGTCTTTCTCGCCCAGGGCACTAGAATTCTAAGTTACGGCTCTGCCTGTGGCTTCAATATTGCTGATTTTCTGGGAAAATGTGACAAAGCAGCAAGAGGGGATGAACATACAAGTACTGATGTATGAAATGGCTTTTAGTGCTGCTGATTATAAGTGATACACTGAGTTTTGTTCAAAATTATATTTCAAGTAGTTGTGAATTATATATTTAAACACATGTTTACTAATAATGAAACAACACACACACAAACAATTAATTGGTGCATGTATGCTTTTGTTCTTAAACACGTTTAAGTAACACGCAGGAAGATTATTATAAATATAAAGTGGCAGCATCAATATCTACAGAGGAGAATGTCGATAAGCTGATAGATGGTGAACATTTGCAGCGTAAGTAAAACACAAAAGAAAATTATGTGTAACATTTAAAGGATGAGAAATGTGTTGGACATCACAAAGTCTATATTTAAGAACATCGATTTTAAAAATCAATTGATAGTAATCAGTTATAAAAGGGCAAATAAAAAGACACTGAAATATATAGTCAGAAAATGTACATCTCGGATTTAAACATAGTAAATAAAAATATTTACACATAGGTTATTGGAGAGGTTTTAATAACTTGAATGCTGTCTAAGCCAATTATGTACAAATTAGATCTTTAAATTACATTAGTTAGTTAATTTTTGTTGTTGTAATGGTTATAGAAAGGTGGAATATATTAATGGGTGACCATTTTCCTCTATATACATATCCCTATTTCCCTTGTAAGTAACCACCTATTTTTAAATTCTATGCAGCTCATTTACCATCGTGCTTAACCTTATCGCGTAAGATACACATTTCCATTCCATGCATGCGCATAAAACACATACATCTGTGTTCATATGTGGGCAACACGGTGGCTTAGTGGTTAGAACTTCTGCCTCACAGCACTGGGGTCATGAGTTCAATTCCCGACCATGGCCTTATCTGTGTGGAGTTTGTATGTTCTCCTCATGTTTGCGTGGGTCTCCTCCGGGTTCTCCGGTTTCCTCCCATACTCCAAAAACATACTGGTAGGTTAATTGACTGATAACAAATTGACCCTAGTGTGTCTGTGTGTGTGTGTTAGGGAATTTAGACTGTAAGCCCTAATGGGGCAGGGACTGATGTGAGTGAGTTCTCTGTACAGCGCTGCGGAATTGGTGGCGCTATATAAATAAATGGTGATGATATCTAGAATTTTGCTTATCCAAGTATAAGGGGCTGTAAGTCTTAGAGATGAGGTACAGGGGCGGGTAAGCATAAAGTCATGTTCAGTTAAGTGCGACTGAACAACACATGGCCGCGTTCCAAGATACGCCTCTTAGAAGATCTAACTCTTGTGGGTACTGGGGGGCTGGTGTAAACTTCAGCAGAACTTTGTAGCTTCTGATTGTCTGTGTATTAACCTCCTGCTGATTATTTAGTGTTGGGGCTATACTATATACATATATATATGTTTTAGCCTGCTGCTATAAAGAGACACAACTGTATGTAAAATGTAATAAATCTATTTGGTATTTCCAAATTTCTTTAATTGTACCTTTCGGCACAAAAATATTTATGCAACATAAAACTATTTTGTAGCACATAAAATTGATTGTTTTAACACAAAAAAACAATTTTACAATAATGAAAATAGATGTTGTGGCCTGAAAAGGCTCTTGTTAGACAAACCTGATTGTGTCACAATTTTTTTTAAAACACAAAATTGATTTTATGACCTGAATTCTTGCCCCCAAAAATCTATTTTGTAACACACAAAGTAACACACATATGTTTAACAGCATGACATCTATTTCGTAATACGCTATTCATTAATAGCAAACATTTCATTTTGTTGCACTGGAGTAGATTATGTGATACAAAAGTTTAATACAAAATACAAAGACAGGTCTAGAGTGTCAGTGTGCCACTTTTATAGGACACCCCTACAAAAACTGGTTTCCAATAGAACATATTGCATATTTGATAATTAGGGGACCACACACCTCCACATAACTTAGTTTTTAAAATAATTTGCCTAATTCTGCAAAAATTCTGTTGTATTCAGTAATGTAATAAAAACAACACTGGAATTTCTAATTTCAATACATCAGATGCCAAGTATTTTGTTTCATCTTTAGGTCATTTTATAGGATTTGTTTGCCAAGTTTACAGATCTAATGTGATATGGTAAGCCAAGCTTTCACAATATATTTTTTAAAGTTGTTCAACCTTCTAGGAAATTTGGCATTTTATGCAAAATTTTTCATCTGAAACTCATTACATATTTTGTAATACAACCATGCAATGCTCTTGCACAGTACATAGTGGGACAAATACAGAAAGGCACTTGCATATGGCACAGGGAGAAAAATATATTGGGGACCATTTCGTAAAATATTAAGTGTTTTTTCCTTATTTATCTCCCAATTGATGTTTGTCTGGGTGAGGTGCTGGTTATGAATGGCACAGAGGTGGAATAAGGGTACATAGTTCCATTTATTAAATCATTAGGAATATGACACTTCCACCTAGAGGCGTACTGTAGAGCTAATGCGTCTGGAGCAAACACATGCTCTGCCCCCCCTCCCTCGCCTGTACTGAAGGGCGCAATCAGAGTCCAGTGTTGGCAGCATTTTGGCAAATACAGTGCACCCTCCTGGAGGGCAAGCACCCTGCCTGGCCCTTAGTGTATGAGCAGTGGCCCATCTCTTATTAATTTTAGGCACTATAAATATGATGGGTATTCTACTTTAAGGGCTAGATTTACTAAACTGTGGGTTTGAAAAATTGGAGATGTTGCCTATAGCAACCAATCAGATTCTATCTGTTATTTGTTTAGTATATTCTACAAAATGACAGCTATAATCTGATTGGTTGCTATAGGCAGAATTTCCACTTTTTCAAACCCACAGTTTAGTAAATATACCCCTAAGCGTATAATGTTTTCTGGCCGTACAAGAGTGTAAGTATTTGGCTCTCCACCAGCGAGCCTTCTGGCAGGACATGCTGTGTTTTGTAGTTCCAGAACACTGAAGAGTCAGAGACACTGATAAAAGTAAAGTGCCACTGACTGAAGGCCCACTTACCTTGCAGTTTGTATTCTGGTCAGTCTGCTTTGCTTCTGTAGCTTCTCTGGAGCAGTGCAGGGGAGCGGAGTCCATCCATGTGGGAAGCATGCATTGCACAAGCCTGATATTTTAAAGTCTCTTACTATACTAAAAAGACACGTCAAAAGGATCTATTGATTATTTCTGTTTTGATAGCAATGTTATTTTGATAGCGCTTCTCTAAATTAATCAAGATAGCCAGGGAGCTTAATTAATTTAATTTCTGTTAAAAGCAAGATATCCAGTTCAAAGTTGTAGGCACCTTTGTATCATGACCCATTTTTTAAAAATAGTTTAAATGTATTTTAAAATATAAATAAAATATTTAAAAACCTTTATATATTAAAATGCTTTATTCAAGGCATAAAGCATTTTCTTAGATAATTATATGATTTTAATATGTTATCTGTTAACAGAATAGGTCTGGTGGTTGTACATGCGCCGCCATAATACTGGTGTAGTTTGCATGGGGGAGCCCTTCGATGGCAAAAATCAGCTAATCTTACTGAGGGTAATAGGGTAAAAAGTGTTATAATCAGAAGACTGTGCTTACTGCCATCCTCAAGTTGGTCCACGTAGCTTCTCATTGTCAGTCACCAAGATTCAATCAACTTTAGTAGAACAGGAGGAGGAAGGTTGAGGGTGAGAGGGATGGGGAGGGGGTACATGGCAAGATGTCAAGTCGATTTTGAGGGGTACAGGAGAAAAGTGGGGGGGGTAGACAACATGGTAGAAGAAGGTCGGTGATTGATACAGCTAGAGGGGTAAAAGGAGACAGACACAACAGGGGGTAAAGAAAGGACAGACACACACAAAGGGGGTACAGAGGCATACATGGGGAAGACAGGCACATAGATTGAGAGGCAAACACACAGGGACATAAATACTGGGGGGAGGGAGTAATGCCGAAAATTGCACAATGAGGGAAGCAGGGGGCGGAGCAGAGGTCCTCGGGAGGGTGGAGGGGGAACAGAGGTCAGAGTGCAAGCATGTGCATTATGCTGCTGTGCACAAGAAGAGACTCTTCCCCTGGGTAAACAGAGTGAGTGTTCATGCCTGTTGGGATCCCACATTGTACCTCAACTTATGTTTATGTGGCAGACGTAGGAACCAGTGGTGTTGCATATATCAGAGAGTGACTGTGGTGTTTCCCACCATGAGAGAGCCACTTATGCTTTGCCCCAGTTTGTAGAGCTTCTTCTATCATTGCTAGTAGTGTAGCAGCAATTTGTGGGTAACCTCACAGACTTTGCTTTTGATGAGGATCATGGACAGGATGGATACCTTCTTGTCAATAATGACTGCTCCAGTGAGACTGCTTATGGTTTATAGATAATGTGGAAGTGCAAAATATCCACTGCAGGCACTGTACCAATTGCCTACATGTCACTGCTCTAAGATGGCAGCAGACAATCTAACCTGCAGAGAAGTATAATGATGACTTCTACTTTGTGCTATAGAAAGCTTATATTGGGGACTAATCCAGACAGGTTGGGGACCATTTTCCTCCAAATGGAGAGACACCACGGCATGACACAGCTGCTAGGTGGGGTCTGTAGGTCTGATGTGGGAATTGCTCCACCTCTTGGAAAGATAGTGTGGACAGTACAACCAACCATGCCCCTGATAGAATATATAGTTACACTTCTTACTCCCCAGAGAGAGATACTTCCCTATCCAATGTCCCTAGCTTACCAGCTATTCGTCCAAGCCTAAGTCAAAAGTCAAAAGTCATTTAATCAGAATCTATGGGAAGAAAGGCGGAATGTAAAAGTATTGGAAGGCGGCCATAAATATTAAAGAAGCGATAATTTGTATTGTTATTCGGTAGAACTTATAACAAGGTACGCTTCATAAGTTTAAATTGAGTGAGTCAATCATACAGTAAATTAACATCAAAACCTGGGGCCTGATTCATTAGGGATCTTAACTTGAGAGACTTCTTATTTCAGTCTCCTGGACAAAACCATATTAAAATGCAAGGGGTGCAAATTAGTATTCTGTTTTGCACATAAGTTAAATATTGACTGTTTTTTCATGTAGCACACAAATACTTGATAGCTTATTTGTACATTGAAATTTAAAATTGATATTTGTGTGCTACATGAAAAAACAGTCAGTATTTAACTTATGTGCACAAATCAAAATAATAATTTGCACCCCTTGCATTGTAACATGGTTTTGTCCAGGAGACTGAAATAAGAAGTTTCTCAAGTTAAGATCGTTAATGATCTTAATGATATTAATTTAGAAAGTGTCACCATATGCGTAATATTGTTTCCTCCTGACCACAACCTCTAAAGCATATTTGTGAAACTGATAGCATAAAAACAGCAAGGAGGAAACTATGTACCCTCTCATTAGTACTTCATATCTTGCTTTGATTTTTGTTTTATTATATATGTAGTTACATTTGTAATATTAACATACGAATGTATAATGACATTCATGTTGCAGCTATTTTTCTAATTTATTACTGAGTCTGCTTGTAGAATTTATTTTGCCTGTTTGTTATCATTGTTTATCTAGTGCCACCAAATGACATAGCGTTGTACAGAAAACATTTAATAATTCATATCAGTCCCTGCTTCATTGGAGTTTACAGTCTAAATTATTTACCAAACACACATACTACGATTTTTTTTTGTCAGCAGCCAATTAAGAACATATAAATTCCAAACAGATAGGGCCCAGATCGGAATCAAACCCATGACCCCATGGCAGTGATGCAACAATGATAACCGCTCTGCCACTGCACTGTAGCTGCCTAGAGAGCTATTGTTTTATCTCTGTCCTATAATCCTTTTATCTCCTCCCAAACCCATCTTGTCAGTCTTATATATGTGTAATAATCCTCTCATAATACAACAGCTTGGTGTGTGGTCTTGTGGCAGTGGGTGGGTCTGTCATCTTTAGAGGCATGGTGTGTGCAATGTTCTGACATACATGTATACATCTGCTCAGAGCCTGTGCAAATGGTAGCATTAAGATGTGCATAACATATATACTAGATTCCCCTATCCTAATCAAATAAAATGTTGGATATTAGAATGGGATGTTCCCAAAATAGTTCAACCATTGGGGGTTAACATTTCATAAAAAAAGCTGTCTGCCTAAAATAAAACTTCTCTTTCCTAATCTCCTGTTGCAATGTGCCCATTGAAGAGTGAGCTAAAAATGACTGCGGATAATAGATAACAGTGCTACTGCTTGACTGCTTGTATTCATTTGCCTTATTGGTTTTGCTGCTTTTTTTAGGACCTTAGGCCTTCAAGAGCAAACACTTCACACATTGAGAATGAATAAAGTGGCCCTGTGTACTATGTGATAGAGGAAACTAAATCTTAAAATAAAGCAGTGCACTACCGTGCACTATTAAATTATAGCGCTAATGCTATACAGGTACAGTAAATCAGAGTGCGAAAGTCAGTCCGTGTAATCCTATGAGCATTAACCCATGAAACAGGAACTATCAATTTTCCCATGTACAGAGATAGGATACATACTGATTATAGTTAAGTCAGAGCAGTCAGTTTATGTGTAAATGCAGTTTAGTGTTAGTTTAGTCCCAGGCTAGGGTTACAACCTACTAGACCTGAGGCAAAATATATCCTTGGGCCCCTTATTATTAATTGTAACAACAAGAAATATAGCATGTGAAAAGTGGTAAAGCTCATCATGTCTCTTTCTGGGTAATATTTTAACCCGGCAGCTTGAAAATCCCCATATATAACATTTTGTTTAAATTGGACGCCTTAATTATAACTGACAATTAGATGCGATGTAAATAGTCAATACATAGTTTGAGAGCAGTAAGTGCCAGCCCTGTAAAAATTAAAGGTACACTGCTGAGGAGGGATGTTAAATGATCTTAACCTGCTAGAGGTGGCATTTGTAACCATGCCCTCCTCTTTCCTATATAAGTCACCAGTGTACTAGTGACATGAAGGATGGTGTGCAGTTTGCTACTGGTCACCTGTGCTTCCTTGCTACAGGCATAGAATAAGTGGTGCATGACTCCAGCACAAACTGAGGAAACGCTAATTCTAATAATGCAAGAGGGAGCGCAGGGGATAGGATACCAGAATGCTGAACTGGGACACCCCTGTTACCTGAAGGAGACTTTTCTAGACAAACTGGGACAGGAGTCAAGCTCACCCTGAGATGGGCTAACTAAGGATACTCATCTCTTCTCACCCTAAGTTGGTGCTGGCTAAGGATCCTCATCTCGGCTCACCTTGAGATCGGCTGACTAAGGATCCTCATCTCTGCTCACCCTAAGATGGTGCTGGCTAAGGATCCTCATCTCTGCTCACCCTACGATGGTGCTGACTAAGGATCCTGGGCCCTGATTCATTAGTGATCTTGGGCCTGATTCATTAAGGATCTTGAATGAAGAGGATTCTTATTTCAGTCTCCTGGACAAAACCATGTTACATTGCAATGGGTGCAAATGAGTGTTCTGTTTTGCACATAAGTTAAATATTGCCTGTTTTTTCATGTAGCACACAAATACTTGATAGCTTATTTGTACACTGACATTTCAAGTTGATATGTGTGTGCTACATGAAAAAACAGGCAGTATTTAACAAAACACTCATTTGCACCCCATTCAATGTAACATGGTTTTGTCCAGGAGACTGAAATAAGAATCCTCTTCATTTAAGATCCTTAATGAATCAGGCCCTTATCTTGTGCAAAAGTTAAGATGTTTATTTTTAACAAGAAATGGGGAGATAAGAGTGAAGTTAACTTCTCACCCTAAGATGGTGCTGGCTGTGGATCTCATCTCTGCTCACCCTAAGATGGTGCTGGCTGTGGATCCTCATCTCTGCTCACACTAAGATGATGCTGGCTAAGGACACTCATCTCTGCTCACCCTCAGATGGTGCTGACTAAGAATCCTCATCTCTGCTCACCCTAAGATGATGCTGACTAAGAATCCTCATCTCTGCTCACACTAAGATGATGCTGGCTAAGGACCCTCATCTCTGCTCACCCTATGATGTTGCTAAGGACCCTCATCTCTGCTCACCCTATGATGATGCTGACTAAGAATCCTCATCTCCGCTCACACTAAGATGATGCTGGCTAAGGACACTCATCTCTGCTCATCCTCAGATGGTGCTGGCTAAGGACCCTCATCTCTGCTCACCCTCAGATGGTGCTGACTAAGAATCCTCATCTCTGCTCACACTAAGATGATGCTGGCTAAGGACCCTCATCTCTGCTCACCCTCAGATGGTGCTAACTAAGAATCCTCATCTCTGCTCAACCTAAGATGATGCTGACTAAGAATCCTCATCTCTGCTCACACTAAGATGATGCTGGCTAAGGACACTCATCTCTGCTCATCCTCAGATGGTGCTGGCTAAGGACCCTCATCTCTGCTCACCCTCAGATGGTGCTGACTAAGAATCCTCATCTCTGCTCACACTAAGATGATGCTGGCTAAGGACCCTCATCTCTGCTCACCCTCAGATGGTGCTAACTAAGAATCCTCATCTCTGCTCAACCTAAGATGATGCTGACTAAGAATCCTCATCTCTGCTCACACTAAGATGATGCTGGCTAAGGACACTCATCTCTGCTCACCCTCAGATGGTGCTGGCTAAGGATCCTCATCTCTGCTCACCCTAAGATGATGCTGGCTAAGGGCCCCCATCTCTGCTCACCCTAAGATGATGCTGACTAAGAATCCTCATCTCTGCTCACACTAAGATGATGCTGGCTAAGGATCCTCATCACTGCTTACCCTAAGATGGTGCTGACTAAGGACCCTCATCTCTGCTCACCCTAAGATGATGCTGGATGAGACAAGATTCTCATCTCATGGAATGACCGGCTCTGCTGTTGATAGTCAGAGGGCTCAGTGTCTATAAATTATAAATCCTTACAAATGTAGTTATTCCTTAAGTATTGTGTTAATGGTTTAAATATGCTTGTTAGAACAAACTTGATCACTGTTCTTTATTTACCAAAAAAAAAATGTATTTTTTTTGTTTTTGAACAAATAACTGTTAACTATTTAGAAGAAAGATGTTTATATTTATTCATTGCTTTGTAGGATAAGTGTTGGACCATCGCCCAGACATTTTTTTTGTAACGCTTATTGGTTGCTTATCTTTGGGATAGGCTTTGCTGCAGTTTTCACGTAAATTAAACATGCTAATTTTGTCTAATTGGTTGTTGCTTGTGAGCTATAGCATTGTATATTTTTGAAGGTCATCACCATTAGTCCTTAAATTTTACTCGGCTTAGCAAAAGAGGAAAATGGCATTGGGACTGATTTTAGTAAATATGTCTTTATTGTGTGGCTAAATGTTTTTATTACATTAGTGAAACGCTCCTAGAAATGCACTTTCACACAGAAGTGCATCTGTATGGTGCAAACTATGCCAGATGCAAACGTAGAATTTCTAGAGGGGGGGGGGGGGGCGGGTTCCCACACCACCAGAATGCAAGGGTTCATGTCTATCATTTTAAACAGTGATAGGTTGCTCTCCAATCCCTTCCCATCTACTTTAAACACACGTGCAGTGCTGCATGTACAACTGTTAGAGCAGTGTGAAGCAGGACATTGCTCCCAACTGTTCTTGCAAGTCCTGACCCAAAATCGGGACTGCACAATCAGAATAACGACAGTTGTCTGGGCCCTGGAATGTTGGAGCCCTATTTAGAATAAGGAATCGGTACATGAAATATGAAAAGTCTAGCTATGAGTGAACCCTCTAGGCCTATCTACAATAAGCCCTAACAGTAAATTAATAGCATTCACATTTAATAAAACAACTCCAACATTAAATTAATACTCTTCACATTTAATAATTAGACCAATTTCCTTCCAACCTGACCCAACATTAAAGTAGTAATATTCCCATTTAATAAATAAACCTATTTCCAACCAAGCGTTAAATAATTAGTTTTGACATGCATCAAATAGTGATCCTTGTTCTCAGTTCCACATTAAATTAATAGCTCTCAAACCACCAAGAATTAAATTAAAAGTCCATCACACCCACCTTAAATTAATAGGCCCCACCATAACTCCACTATTAGACTAAATTGTCCCCATCATCAAATAAATATGTCCCACCATCACCCCCACCAATAAATTAAAAGCTCCCACCCACCATTAAATGATTATCCCCCACTCTTACCCTATCATGAAATTAATAGCTTACACTTACACCCGCATTACATTAAGAGCCACCCACCTCCCTCTATACTTACATTAAAAGCCCTTTTCCCCTCTCCCCCATGCTTTATATTAAAATCCCCTTCCCCACTTACATTAATAGTTTCTTCACATCAGACTTAGCTTCTTCCTTCTGGTGCTATATCTTGTCTCACACAACAGGAGAGAGAGGGACGGGAACACACAGTGAGGGAGAGAGGGGAAGAATGAATCAGAACAATTAGGCCACAAACTGTAAGGTTACCATGAAGCATACTGCCCCGGAGGGATGAGATCTGATCTCTGAGACCTCACAGTGGACGCAACTTGCTCCTAACGGATGGTTGCAACTTGCTCCTAGCAGAGCCACTATGCAAATAAATAAATTCAAATGACCTGGTGCGGTCAATGAAAGCTCAGCCAGTCAGAGTGGCTTTTCACGTTCTACCCAATTAGACTCTGAGGCCTGATTCTTTACAGACATAATGTGCATTTTTTTTTTTAAAACGCACGTAAATCTGGCATATGCACGTTCGTATTCAACTAGAAGTGGATTTGAAGAAACGTCTCTTGTTGAATACAGATGTGAGTATTCTGTGCTTATAGGGCACTTGCCGTATTGAGAAAGGCATAACACAAAGCAGGATACGAAAAATGTGCAATATAAATTTTCAGTAAAATGCACAGTAATTACTGTCACCTGTTAAAAATATAACAATTAATGAAAAAACATTAAAAACCATTGAGAGTATTTTTTCATTTTTTTTCTTCTTGAAATACAATTATCAGGTTGTTATTAATGTTTACTAGGCATTAAATGCATTTATACAGTTGCTCTTGGTTGCAAACACATGTTCTAGCATACATATGCATCCGTCATCCCTATCATTTAGCACTTACACCTGCCCTGTAGCTGGTGAAAATGATACGACTGAAAACCACGTACCTGAGGGATACACAGAGCTTGAATCAGATGCTGCTGCGTGTACTCCACCTTGTCATGACCTTCATGCACATTGACTATGTGTATACGCCTTTTCCCTTCCCTGTTCTGCCCCTGAATTTGTAGGCAGTCAAAAGTGTAAGTTACGTGTGAACATGAATTGCGTTCTCTGGGGTATGTTTCAGGTTCACGCATGCACAGAGGGAAAAAATGCAAAATACGCAACATAAATGGACTTACGTTCTTTAATGAATCAGGCCCAGAGAATGAATTGACCTGTTTTTAATATTCATCTCGGATCCTCTAGGACAGGGGTGTCCAACCTTTTAGCTTCCCTGGGCCACATTGGAAGATGACGAGTTGGTTTGGGCCACACATAAAATACACTAACACTGACGATAGCTGATCATCGAAAAAACCATAGAAAACATAGTTAACATATTAAACTTACTTGGAAATGAAGTTAGTAAGAGTTAGGAAACCTATTGCAGAATCATGATTAAAGCAGTAGTCCCATTACCAGCTACAATTTAACTTACCTGCATCTACCCCTTAGTGGGGTTCGGGGAATTAAATGCCAAAAACTTTTTTCCTCTCTTTCTGCACCCATGAATTTTTTTTATTGACGAGTTTGAAATGGTCACCGATATAGGTAGCATCAGGAGGACTAATAGAAATCTACAGAGATTTAAAGATAGGGTGGCGGGAAAAATAGCTCATGGAGCAGCCTCCGATGAGGGTAACAGTGGGTGATATTTTCACCCTACTCAGCACTGCACATTTAAAATGGTTTAAAATATTAAAAATACAATTATCTCTTAATATTTATATTAGATACATACAGAGAACACAGCTAGTTCATAATTGCATGGTGCAGAAAGTCCAAATTTAGAGTAACAACAATAAGATACTGGATAATCTTTCACTGCTGCTGATAGTTCGCGCGGCTGACTCCTCTGTGCTGCGCTACGCAATGGATGTCGGGTGTGATGACGTCACCCCTGACATTCACTGCGAGCGCCACACGGAGGAGGAGACCAGGGAGGGAGCCGGAGCGCCAGCTGACGTGACCGCAAGGTAAGTATATTTTTAAATTTTTTTTTCAGCGCTGCCCCCTTGCCACAACCAAAACTCCTGCTGGGCCACATTTACAGGCATGCTGGGCCGCATGCGGCCTGCGGGCCACGGGTTGGACAACCCTGCTCTAGGAGCTATTTGCGTAAATCTGTTATAGTGTTTAATTTTCTTTCCTTATGCACTACACCAGGAATGAAGATTCCCTATGGATTTAGGAGTGTAATACGGGAGTAAATAACATGTTTGTTTTTTTTTTATTTTAATTAATATGCATTGAAAAGGAATATGTGTGTTTTCTTTATTACATAGTGTTGTGGAACTACATGTTCCAGGGAGCCCTGGCTGAGAGAGTATGCTGGTGCTGGTAGTTTCACAAGTTCCATCATGCCCTCGCATTCACTGACAGCCATGGGCATGCTGGCTTTTGTAGTTCTAATGTGCCAGCATGCCCAAGCACTGAATGGGTGCCAGGGCTTGCTGGGACTTGTAATGCCACAGAAGTAGTCAATCTTTTTATTTAAAAATTCTATTAACCTCTATCACTTTAACACCCACCACTGCTGGTGTGCCATGAAGAGACGGTGGTTGGGCCACATTTTTGTGTGAGCCTGATGATTCTCCTAGAGGTTTCAGCCCCCTGCTGACCAAAATGGGGTGTGTTTACAGTAGTATAGATGGAACACTATGAATATCCCTTTTGTAGTGTAACAAACCGAACCTGGCAGCGCTTTAGCTATAACCAACTTTAGCACTGGCACTGGTTATTCATTTAGGGTTTACTCATTAAATATTTATGTATAAATTTCAAGCTCTGCAGATGCGGCAGTCATCATTATGAAGTTGGTGATGATGATGTGTCTTTACTCCGGCAGCACCTATATGTCAGAGCATATCCTTGCTCTGGCTGCGTCTATACGCTGTGTTTTAAGTTTAACGTATTTTAAGATAATTTTCATATAAAAATACACTCGTTAAACCACAATCTTACAGCCGTAATTTTGTGCCTACGATATTGGTACATTTTTGCGGCCAACTCTACATCCATTAGTGTTTTTGTGTGTTTAGATTTTAAAGCTTTGCTGGTCGTTTGTACCGGCAATTGTAATTATAACTTACCTCAACAACCTAAGCAAAAGGAAACAATTATGAGATGCTGGGACAAAAAAAAACAGTTTATAGCAACTGGTAATTAAAACATTACACAGCTTTCATTTGAATCCAAACAGACATAAACTCTGATCGTAATTCAATTTAATTGGCTTATTGTAGAGTTGAGCTTGGAGACTGATATACCATATAAGACCTTGTATTAATCCTGTCCAAGATGCAATCCCTTACACTCCATGTAACTATCCTGTTAGAATAGGTAGGAATAGAATCTGATTATTTGGAAACTTACATGTCCATTTACAGAGTGCAGAGTAGCACATCTACCTGAGACATACATATTAATTTATGAGTCTGCTTAAATACTGAATAAAAATGCAGGTCCTGATTCATGTCCGAAAACAACTTGCATATAAGTTACATCTTTAAAAAGAGTTTGTAACTTGATGGTAGTTCCAGTCGTATTCAAATTCAAGCATCACAATATACGTTTTTATTTGAATCTGGGTGGAAGTGCGATCAACCTAAACAATACTTGCCAGAACAGACTACAGTATACACACATAAATATAATAAATGGTCAACACACATAGAACTTTTATTTGATCGTAAAATACAATAACAACTCTTACCAGTATAATCATTTAAATAAACATTTATTTTTAAATATATAATTTTTTATTTTTACATTAATTGCATAACTAAAGATGATCTTAATGCGAATGCGTACTTGACATATAATGTGTTTTAATAGTATATCTTAGTTGCATACAGTTGTTCATTTGAAAGCTCCTGGCACGCATTAGTGACATTTTAAAATCAAAGACTATTCTGTGTCAGTCATCATTATCAGTCATCATTTTCACCTGCCTGATGCTAAAGATACAGGTGAAAACAAGCATACTTATGACAAACGCAGGACTTGAATCGGCTGCATCTGCGTTGCATTCCATTACACATGGTCTATGTCATTCACCCCTTTCCTCCCTCGTTCCACCTCTCAAGTCGTCGGCAGCCATATGTGTCATTTGCGTTCAGACATGATTTGCGTGCAATTGCATTCATTGGTGTAATGTCCATTGCTGAGCATGCGCAGAGATATTTGACACAAGATACGGCACGTAAATGGACATAGGTCTGAACATGAATCAGGTCAATAGTGTTTATATAACTGTTTCTTATTTGTTAAAGGGTTATTATTACAACTACTTTTAGATTCTAATCTTCCCATGAACAAAATGGTAAATTTATGGGCAAACATTATTCCCATTGCAGTGCCACACAGTTGTAAATAAAATGTTTCTAAAAATGTAAAATAGTTGTGTGTTAGAATAAAAAGTAATAATTGCATATGGAATTTCAATGGTTTTTACTGAGAAATCCAAATATTACTTACAAGTTTGTACACCTTTCTCTAAACAAGGAAATAATGATTGGACATTAATTATAGCATAGATCAGGGTTTCCCAAACCCAGTCCTCAGGGCTCCCCAACAGTGCAGGTTTTCCATATCTCCTTGCTGGAGCACAGGTGTATTCATTACTGACTGACACATTGTAACAGATCCACAGGTGGTCCTTATTATGTCAGATGTGATCCAGAAAACCTGCACTGTTAGGGAGCCCTGAGGACTGGGTTTGGGAAACCCTGGCATAGATTAAAACCAAATAAAGATTTTCTTTCTTTTTCTATAAAAATGTGTAAATATTGTAGCATCATTTAGATATGATGTCAACACTGTAAAATTGTTCTTAAAAAAATATCAACAAAATATATGCCAGCAATAATGGGTCAACTAGGAAGGTTCAGTAATGACTCAATTAATTTTTGGGACATGATAAAATAAGTGTAGTGAATTATGGGGTGAGTTTGTAAGAATGTGGATGCTTATTATCATCTGTGATGCAATTTTTAAAGCCAAATCTAGTCAAAACAAAATCACCTGTAGGTTCACTATCTAGAGCTCTATATGATTTATTGTCATTCAGCTATCTGTATGCTTCAGCAATATGAACTCCTTTATTTAAATGCACTAGCCCCCTCCTTTTCTGTCTGTTTGATAGCCAGATTTTTGCCATCCGAAACATTCTACAAACACATTTCTTTCATTTTCATGTTGTGGTATCACACAGGTCCTGTTTGACGAGTTCATAAAAATGCCAACATATCTGCCTTTTGATAATTTTGATGCTGGTTTTAAGCCTGATTTGGATAAAGAGCCAGTATCACTTGTATTGATGTTGCCTTCCTTTTTGACAAAATGCATCTTTTAATGTTAGTCTTCTGATAAATGTATTTACATCTGTTAAAAATTTGGAATTTTAAATATTTTGAGTTAAAACATGATTTAAAAATACCATATGTAGTCAGATTCTTTATTGATTTATTGATGCTACCCAATTGCCCACTCCTTCTGGATACCTTCCTTTTGGGAACTGAGGCCAGTGGCCCTTGTATTCATAGGAGGTTAGAACAGAAATACCGGGCCTCCCCCAAATTTTGACATGGAGTCCTGCATTGTGCCTAGGGGGGGCACGTCTTATATTTTCCCTTAGTAAATTCTGTATAATCGGGGGGCGGGGAGGGGGGGTGGGGCTCTTTCTTATTGAGGGTAGAGGTGCAGGAAAAAAAACTGTCATCATTGCCAAATTGAGTCATGTCACTCAGAGAAGCAAACATATTCCTAGAATTAAAAGTTGAATGAAATGGAGTTTGTTCTGTGTTTCTTAGTAATGGTAGTTTGTCCGAATTGAGGACTAATTATACTAGTTATTCCTCCTCAGATCTCTAGATGTATGTAAGTTGTATCCGATTTCTGTTGAAGGATTAATTTTACTCCAGTTTTTGATATGATGATTATGATAATCCTTTTTGTCTCTGTGGAACATCTTCTAATTAGTTTGCTTAACCTTAGCTTCTATTCTATCCAGTTTCTTGTGCAGTACTTTCATTTAATTTATATTCATCTTTATTCATAACTAACTCTAGATTTTTCTCTTGTCTTATAATGTTGTTGCATTTTTATCTTTTTATATAAAATGAGTCTCTTAAAGTAAGTGATAATACACTTTGCTGCACTGCTATATTTGTGTTTATCGTAAGAAGAAATATCTAGTGCAATGGGTTATGGTTTAAAATATGCAAGATGAAAAAGAGTCTGAATCAGTCTGTGTAATATTAGAAAGTTATTTATTTCAAAGTAAGTGCAAGTATTGTTTAAATGTCACATCAACAATGTAACACATTAGTACACATCAGCACATAAACAGTTTTGGAGATTAGTAGACATTCGCATAATATTGTATGTTGCCTGGAGGTCGAAACAGGTAGAGTTACTATAGTAAAGTAGTAAAAACTGTATATCATATGAAAACACAAACAGATTCTGTAGAGAAATAAAAGTTAATACAGCAGAATAAACCAAATGGCTGTGCAAATATAAGAATGTTCATATGCCATTGGCCCTAGCGGCTGCCGATATTGAAAGGGTAAGTTCAAAAAAAAGAATAAAAAAAACAGTACATATATAAGATCCAATAAATCGTTCCAGTGTTTATTGAGAGATCCTTATATTTCAATAGTGATCCTTTCAGGAAAGTATGTCAAGCACTTGAATTGAAAATTGGTGTTCTTGGCGGTGTTTTAAAATAAAAGTAAAAGTCTATTACAGATATGCTTCTAGATAGCGGTTGCTCCATATTACTGGTTCAAATAGTCAGTGCGTCACCTCGTTCTGCAGTTGAGGGATGCAGCGTTAGTTCACATACGGCCACCACATCCCGTTCCTTGGTCACAAACAGTTTGCAGTGAAGCTAAAGTGTCTGATACTTCTCTGTGTGAGTTACGACAATACTATCTCGCCTTGCATGGGAAATTGATTATCAGCGAATAATACCAAGGGTTTTCTGTCAAAGGGGCATATTCAATTGTCCACGGTTTCCGCCGCGGAAAAACTCTTACCGGTATTACGGTAATAGTGAGCCGGATTTCAGCTCCCAGCTCCCTGAGCCACAAGCTGAAATCCAGCAAGAAAAGTAACGTAATACCGGGGCGCGTTACTTTTGGCTGTAATGCCAACAATTGAATATGCCCAAAGTGTTTTTTCCCTTGTAATCAATATCTACGCGTTTCACCCAAGTATATGGGCTTTTTCAGGGAATGTCTTTCAGAGTAGTGAGGTACTTTTAAACCTTATAAGTAGGACCTTTGCAGTCTGCAGTTTATGTCTAATAATGCTCCATGTCCAATTGGAGATGGTGTATTAATTTGAAAAGGTCCATATAACAAATGGCAACTTTTAGTGACACAGATATAGGAAATGCTGTTAATTGTAAATGCTGTAAAATTGAACAAGACCAGCAACAATAATTATACAATTTCTCCTGTTAGGGTGTGCAGATGGAGACAACAAGCGAGTGTGTGCATCTATATGATATATATTTCAATGTGTAGTTATTAAGCCCAAATAGGAATACAACTCACATAGATATATGTACAGATATATGTACAGATGAATATAGAGGTGTATATAATTAAAGAGATGGAGAATAATAGTATTTCAGAGAGTTGTGTGTAGTAGGATTGTGGCAAGAATAAAGCATATATAGACAAAGGTGAAATGTCCTATATGTGATGGTGGTATGCAATTAGGGATTGAGGAACAATCCTAAATCTAAATCAATGTTCAAGCCTTTAGGATTTAAGGAGTGGAGATTGTAAATCTATCTTGTTTCTTCTTTAGATATGAGCGCTCTGTAGTTGCCCGCTCGCTAGGGTTTTGGGACTTTTTTTTAATACCGATGAACTTCTGGACTGTGGGGTCATATGCATATTTGATTCTAAAGTGTTCGGTGACACTATGGGTCTCAAGTTCTTTTTATTTTTTTTATATTTTTTAATATACTGTTTATTAACAACATTGTTTACAAATGTTTAGAGAAGTTTAAAAGGAATTCAGCAGCACTGACACATAGAGAGGTATGAGGCATAGATCAGTTCAAAATGTGACACATGAAGCCATCGATGACCATGTCCCAATGGTGCCCTTACATTGTGAAGTTCACTGTGTACTGGATATAAACCGCAGTGATGTCTGTAATAACATTTCGAACAATAAGGGAAGGGGCAGCATAGGATGGTGTGTGTGTGTGTGTGTGGGGGGGGGAGACAGGGAGGTAGTAAGAGAGAAGTGAAGGGGAAGATTCACGTGATGGGAGGCAGAACAAGGATGCAATGGTAGTCTGGGGTGGACAGTTAATTACACGTACAGAGTAGGTTCAGATTCGGGGTAGAGGCTGACTATAGTATGAGGCCCACAGGAATCAGATTTTATGGAAGGATACGGAGGAGTTTCTCAGGATGCTGGTGATGTGCTCCATCTTTTAGGTGTGCCATACTCGGCCGCAGACCATTTGAAGCATCGGTGGCGAGGGATTCTTCCAGGAAACAGCGATTTGATAGGTTGTTGCACTGATAATGTACCTGTACAACTTGTGGGCATGAGAAGGGAGGTCTGAGACTGGTAGGGGCAAGAGTACATGTTTAGGAGGAGAGAGTAGGGGGACACGGAGGATTGTTGAGGCTAAGGAAAGGACATCAGTCCAGAACAGGTGTAGTTTGGGACAGTCCCACCATATATGCATTAAAGTGCCAGTGTGGTAACAATTTCTCCAACAGGCATTGCTCACCTGAGGATATATGGTGTGGAGCCTGGAAGGGACAGAGTACCACCTGTGTAATAGTTTATTTGCGTTTTCTTTAATTCGGACATTAAAAGAACCTCAAGTCCTTTTTTGATATTTCTTATATGTTCTGCCAATCTTACTTTTTGGCTTCTGATGGTTCTACTCCTGTGCTGAAATCCACAGGTGCATTCTAACATATAAATGACTTTGTGTGTAACACACTTACTTTTTTCTTTGATGGTGAATTCTTTATTATTGCTGAAATGGATTATTGGTTCTGAATGGTTCTGCTATGTAATCTTAAACATCTTGTACAGTAGAAAAAGACATTTTTTTCGTCTAACCAGGTTTTTTTATGATTAGTTTGGTTGAGGGGAAGGGCACATTTTACATGTTTGTTTCTTATGTTATTTGTGTTCCTATAAATGAGTTTGGGTTTGATTGGTAACCAGTTTTTCGTCTTTGAGCAACATTGGCCAATGTTGGTTTATTATCCACTCCAGAGTTCTGGAATTGTTGCTATATTCTGTAATGAACAGGACTTCCTCTTTTGTGGATGCATTACAAGGTTTTGGTTTCATGAGCTCTGTTTTTTCAAGTTGTTTCACTGCTTTCTACATTTCGTCCACTGGAGGGGATGGCTGGAAAATTTTAGCCCGGGGGACAAGACTTGACTCAGAAGCCTATTAGGAACATTTTGAAGGGAAAAACATGCAGGTGGCCCAGTGAGCCAGCCCAAGGTAGCCCACTGTGGGACTGACTCAGAGGCAGATACACCCCTGCCCCCTAGCCCAGCTTGCCCCTTGTCCACTGATTGTTCTGGGTATTCTCTTTCTATGAATTGATCTTTCATACCTGATGTTTGGTGAATGTAGTCTTCGTTATTGGAACAGTTCCTTCTTATTCTTCTAAAATCTAATATTACATAGGCTGATTCAGACTCTTATTCATCTTAAATATCTTAAACCCTAACTCGGTGCACTAAGATTGTTTTCTTACCACATATCACTAATGAGTCTTAAGGCTCTTTGAGTACTCATGAAGTATTCTATCTCACTCCTAAGTGAAGTGTGTATTCTCAGAACCAAAAGGTGTTTCATTCATTTTAAGCCTCTGGCTATTGTGTTACCTTTAACTATCCATCTAATCATGTGATGTCTCCCCATAATTTAATTTCTTTAGTGAGTAATGTCTTCAAATCCCCAAAGCATGTTGTCTAAATTCTCATTTTAACATTTCACAATTTTGTTAAGAGTTTTGTAATAAAAATCATAATGTCTTGTGCTCAAATCTTGTGATCTAAACATTGTGAAACTAAAAGTGTGAAATGTGATATGCACCAAAATTGTTACAACAAGCAGAACAAATCACTAACAAACAAATTTAATTCAGCAGAAAATGTTCTGACTTGCGGTGCAAATAGCTCACACAAACATTAATATATAGTGTCTCATTCATAGTTAGGAGTAAATCCATCTGGAATGTAGAATAGAATTCTTGAAATATGATAATAATAACTGCGTTACAAAAAGATATAGAAGATAGGTTTATCTGTAGGAATGTTGTCGCCATTGGATCTCCTTAATGGTATATATTTATATTCCTATGTATGTAACACTTAAATAAAGCGTTCTACAACATATTTAATATAAGATACAGGGTGAAATGTTCAGTATGTCAGTCAAAGGTAATGTTCATTAAATAAGAGGTGATATGACATAGGATAGGTAAGTAGGGGTGTTGGCAAAAGATTTGGGGACATTTCCATGTTGTGGAGAATGATGGGTAGAGGTGTTTCCCCATAGCTTAAAATCTGTGTGTGCCCTCTAGATGTGTGTAGCAATATCAATGCCCATATAATGGGGTCTGTGTGTGTTCTCTGGGGAGATTTGCGCTATCTTTCTTATTACAATTACTTTTGAAAACTTGACGACCAGACGCAGTTGATTTTCTGCAGTTCTATAACTCTAAGGCAGAGTTTTTTTCTATTGTGGATTTTTAATAGCAGCTGCGTACTCTCCCTGACAGCCAAAGGGTCCGTTGAAAGGGGCAGGTATTGATAAAATTGGTGATTCGGTTCTTGTCTCTCCAATCACCATTACACTGCATTCAGATTAAGGGCAGTGGAGTTGAATATATTGTGGGGACCCATATAATCCATATATCTGCCTGGGTGTCCCAATGGAAGTTTAGGGAACATCCAGATCTTCCCTGCCACTAAAAATAGCAGTGGCTTGGCCACCAAAACAGAAGGTGGCTGTTCGTGGGAGCTCCGGGATAATAAGGCCTATTTCTCCCGTTTCCAGCCGGCTGTCCCACCCAGGACCCTCTCCCAAACAAAGCCCACATTAACGGGCTCCTAAAGAGCCATTTGGGGACCTGTCCCGCAGCGCCAAAGACAAAGCGGCAGACTGCCTCCAGTGCCGTCCCCGGAGCTGGCCTCCCCCGCCTGCCGTCAATCGGCGCTTTTCCAGGTCCTCTCCCGCTGGCCCACATCAAGCCGAAGGTGTCTCTGGGCTTGTGGGCACTCTCCGGATCTCCTGCCGCTCTGAGAACCCGGGACCTTCGTTTTTGCCAGCAACCGCGGTCTGGAGTTTCTGACCGCAGCCCATCCGCAGCACTTCCGGTTTCGGGAAGCCGACTTCCGGTCGGCGCGATCCATCATTAGATCAGCTAGCAGGCCCCCCTCAGGGAGATCACTGGTGTAAGGGGCTATATCCTGCTCTGGAAGAACCCAGTGGAACTTTCTTTCTTTGTTGCCCTGTCCTGCACAGCTTGATTGAGGTCTGTAATCTCACCTGGACACCAGGGTATAGAATACATAAAGGTTTGATACTCGGTCAGGAGCTGGGATCTGGCTGCAGAAGCAATTGGAGTGATGCAAAAGTCATTTTAAAAAAAAAAAAAGTCTCCCTCATCTTGTAATGGCCACCTAACCCACCTGGGTTGGCCCCCCGTTCATTTGTTAAATACTCAATATTGACAAACGGTCTGCCAGGGAAGCAGCATTCAACATGAATAAATCCGTTGGCAGAGGGCGCAAGGGCGCACCTGTGGAGATTACACAACATTTCTCTCCTCAAGACAAAGCATCCCCACCTCGTTCGCCCCAGGGGGCTCATAACGCTCAAGATTCTCCAAATACTACAACCCCTCCACTAAGGCGGACTTTGCCGAATTACGTAATTTAATTGTGAACCGTACCAATGCTTTCTCCACCGATCTTCAAAAGACCATAGGAGATCTTAAGGCAGAGATGGTCATAATCTCCAAAACGACTTCGGTCCTCGAAAACAAGATGGAGTCATCTCTTAAATTCCAAAACGATGCGTCTCAAGACCTGGACTTCCTTTTAAAAGAAAACGACTTTATGAGAGATAAATTGGAGGACGTGGAGAATAGGGAGCGGCACAACAATCTTAGACTGCGTAAAATTCCTGAATCTGTCGAGCCTAAAGATTTAGAAGACTTCGTGAGCAAATTCTTTGCCTCTCTGGATTCCACATTATCCAATCATCCAATACAGATAGAACGGGTGCATAGAGCCTTGAGACCTAGGCCGAAGGATGCTGAACCCCCTCGGGATGTGATCCTGCGTCTTCTATCCTTCAAGACTAAGGAACTAATTTCCAACGCAGTTAGGAATTCTCCTTATACTCTTTTTGAGGGTTGCCGCATCCAAGTGTTCCAAGACTTGACCCCATCAACGATAGCTAAAAGACGGAACCTTAGAGAAATTACTCGTATCCTCAGAGAAAACGGTTACAGATATCGTTGGGGATTTCCTTTCCGCCTGATAATCGATGTAGAAGGCCGTCAAGAGTCAATTCATACCCCAAGCGAAGGAAAAGACTTAATTCATAGGTTAAACCTTACTCTTCTCGACAGGATGGTTGGCGGAGATCTCCAGAGCTCATCAGCACAACAACCCCCCTGATCTGTATACCTGGTTTATCCCAATTAGAGGGATTCAATTGTCCATAATTTTTCTTTTCTCATTTGTTTTTCCCTCTCCCAATCCATATATTTTACTATGCTCTGTTTACGGTTTGTTCAAATGTTGATTTCTTCATGTTGTCATTTTCTACTGCACCATTTTTTGGTGCGGATGTTCCTGGTTGCTAGTTTTGTTGATATTTATATGCACTGTTTAATATACAGATGGACGGGGGACTCTCTAGGTTCTCCTAGCCGCGCACCCGACCACACTGGGATTTATATATTTGGTATATTTAGGTTCAAGAGTTATAAGCACTCCCACACTTTGTGCCTTGGCATAAATTACTGTGTAGGCGTACCTTGCCTAATTATTTGCTCTTTGGTCCTTAGGCACTGTCCCAGTAGGTTTCCCCTCTGCCTCAGAGGTCTGAACCTACGCCTTTACCCCTACTTATTATATCCTTTTACTCTCCCTCTTTCTTGTCTTTCCTATCCCCGCCTTTCCTTCCCCTCTTTCCTTTCCTTTTTGTCTTCTCGGCATCACAGCCCGTTAGTTCGCATAACTATACCAGGTGTTTCTCCTTAGAACTTTTGACATGTCTCTCACAACTCTCTCTCTTAATGTTAAAGGGTTAAACAACCCTCAAAAACGTTCTATGTTATTTCACACACTGCATAAACTTAAAGGAGATGTAATTTTTCTGCAGGAAACTCACTTCAAAGCTGAGGGCCATCCTTCCTTGTCTTCAAGAAGATTCTCCACGACATATTACTCCTCTCACTCTTCAAAGAAGAATGGTGTTGCCATTCTTCTTCGCAACTCGGTACCCTTTCTCACGTCAGCAGTCAAGGACGATCCTAAAGGCCGGTTTCTCATTCTGACGGGAAAGATTGGGCATCTTGACATAACCTTCGCCAACATATACGCTCCTAACACAGGTCAGACAGCCTTTTTCAAACACTTTTTTTCGGAACTACACCATTCCAGAAAGGGACTGCTCCTGTTAGGAGGGCATTTTAATACTGTTATGTCCCCTTTAGACAGATCAGTCTCCAGACATTCCTCCCCTCCCTCCTCACACACAAAAAAATTGCAAAAACTTGTGACTGAGGCCGGTCTCTTTGACGTATGGCGAGCATTGTATCCTACATCTAGGGACTACACGTTTTACTCATTTCCTCACCATTCCTATTATCACTTTCGGTCAACCTTTTTCAGAACCCCCGGGGCAGAACTTCGTGGAAGTTAAATGTGACCCTCCTCAAAATTCCGGGTTTTAAGGATATCATAGCCGACTCTATCACAAAATATTTTGAGAATAATTCCAGCTTGGAGGTCCCGATCCCCACAATTTGGGAAGCCCATAAAGCGGTTATTCGAGGGGACATTATTCAATTTGCCTCTCGCAGAAAAAAAGAACGTAGCGAGACCCTTAACAAGCTATCCCTTCAACTTAAAAAGCTAGAAACGGCACATAAGGAGTCTAACGCCCCCTCATTAATACAAAATATACAAAAGATTAGAGGAGAAATACAATCGATCCTTGCAGAACAAACAGAACGTTAGCTAAGATGGCTTAACCAAACTTTTTATGAAAAAGGAAACAAGGCCGATACACTCTTGGCCAAAAGATTGAGAGTTAAGCGGGCTTCCCAAACAATAACTACAATTAGAAATAACGGGAACTTGTCCTATGACCCCAGAGTAATTAATGACACTTTTCATAGCTATTATGAAAATTTATACAACCTCCATAAAGACCAGACTACTCCGGTAGCTCCCTTTCAAGCGATTAACTCATATTTAGAGAAATGCTTTCTGCCCACACTAACTCCTCACCAGGCTTCATCCCTTAATGAAGACATTACAGCTGAGGAGGTGACACTCGCGTTGAAAACTCTGAAAAAATCTAAAGCCCCTGGCCCCGACGGATTTATGATGTCATACTATAAAACGTTTTCTAAAGAGTTGGTGCCTCACCTCACCCCTTTATTTAACAACCTACTGACAGGAGGTAAATTTCACGATGAATCCACTCGCTCCACCATAGTTGTGATTCCTAAGCCAAATAAGGACCCTATGTGCTGCTCTAGCTATCGCCCTATTTCCTTAATTAATGCTGATATCAAGCTGTTCTCTAAAATACTGGCGATTAGTTTAAATGCTTATATGCCTGCTTTAGTTTTTCCTGACCAAGTAGGATTTGTTCCCTCTAGACAGGCCTTAGACAATACCAGACGCACAATAGATATTATTGCCCATGTCAACCAGAATAAGATTCCATCAGTTGTTTTGGCTTTAGACGCCGAAAAGACCTTTGACAGGCTTTCATGGCCCTTCATGTTCAGAACTCTTAGTTACTTTGGGCTGAATGGGGCATTTTTATCGGCCATCCAGGCCTTATATCATCGTCCCTCCTCGTCTGTACTGACAAACGGTCTATTGTCCCGGGCTTTCTCTTTAGGCAATGGCACGAGACAGGGATGCCCCCTATCTCCCTTACTGTATGCTCTAAGCATTGAACCATTGGCAGCCGCCATCAGACAAAACCCAGATATAACAGGAATTCGGATCGGTCCTCGTCACTTTAAAATTTCGTTATTCGCTGACGACGTTTTATTAACACTCTCTAATCCCCTAATTTCGCTCCCAAACCTGCTTAAGGAAATTAAAGAGTAGGGCTCTATGTCAGATTATAAGATAAAAAACTCCAAAATGGAGGCCCTCTCCCTAAAAGTTTCGAGCGTAACTAAAACCGCGCTTGAATCATCGTTTAGATTCCAATGGCGCCCCAAGGCGTTACGCTACTTAGGAGTTCAAATCACGAAAGAATGTAGACAGTTGTTCCAGGCTAATTATACTCCTCTTCTTGAATCCATAAAAGAGATCTTATAAAGTGGGATCCGCTATTTATCTCCTGGTTCGGTAGGGTTAGTGTCATAAAAATGAATGTTCTACCGCGAATTTTGTACCTGTTTCAGACTCTGCCCATACCAGTTCCAGGGACTTTTTTAGCTAACCTGCAATCAATCTGTGGTAGATTCATTTGGCAAGGGAAAAAGTCGAGACTTAAACGTTCATGCTTAGCTAAGTCCACCCACTCGGGAGGGTATGGGCTCCCGCTTTTCGATCGTTATTATCATGCAGTCAATCTCAGCCATGTCATTTCTTGGCAGTTTGCCCCGGGGACCAAGAGGTAGGCTGACCTAGAAAACGCACTTATACCAGATCATATTTTGAATTCACTTCCTTGGCTCCCTCGGAATCAGAGACCGGCCTCAATCTACATTAACCCTTCTATTCAGTTTACACTTAACATTTGGGACAAACTGCATAGAAAATGGCAGCTTACCTCGTTCCCCTCCCCTCTCACCCCGTTGTGGCACCACCCAGACTTCCCAGCTGGGAATCTCAAGACATACGCACGTCCTTGGCAGGGAGCGGGTATTACCCAGTTTTCTCATATAGTAGGAGAATACGCTCCCCAAAATATCTCAGACCTGAGTGAAAAAAAGGGTCTTCCGTCGTCCTTGCACTTTGCGTATATCCAAATTAGAGGTTTCATACAATCACTTTGTAGGACTTCCAAATTACGTCCGCCCACACC
Source organism: Mixophyes fleayi (assembly GCF_038048845.1). Classification (NCBI taxonomy): domain Eukaryota; kingdom Metazoa; phylum Chordata; class Amphibia; order Anura; family Limnodynastidae; genus Mixophyes; species Mixophyes fleayi. Next base: position 42,848,085 of record NC_134410.1, on the reverse strand, counting down.
ATTCGAGAGGAGTTGTGTAAATCGTATTGGAGCCCCTGGATTGATATCTTTGATTTACCATGCCTTCCTGAACCCAGGATCTGATCTCACTGAACCATTTGAGACGGCCTGGGAGCGGGATACGGGTAAAATCTTGGGACAGGAGAGATGGTCCCAGCTCAGACTTAGGATTTCTAAGATCTCCATCAACACATCAATACGAGAGAACACATACAAAGTGTACACAAGATGGTACTTAGTGCCTGTGAGGCTACACATAATCTACCAAGGCACTTCAGATCTTTGTTGGAGGGGTTGCGGGGAGGTAGGATCATTCTATCACATTTGGTGGACGTGCCCCAGCATCTCTAATCTTTGGTCCCAGGTTGCTGACCTCATCACAAAAATATTAGAGATCGAGGTACTACCGGACCCCCTGGCTATGTTGCTGTGTTCTCGGGTCAGATCCCTTAACAAACATGGAGATAAGCTTGTGCAACATATTTATGCCGCTACACGTTTGCAGATAGCGAAGGAGTGGAAATCTCCTTCCCCTCCAAGCCTCAACAGCATAGTCTCTCGGGTTTAGTATATGGCCTCAATGGAATACATCACTAGTCTCCTCCATGACAAAGTACCACACTTTCATAAGGTGTGGGACTTCTGGTATTCTTTCCACCAAACGTCAATGCCTGCTACTCAGTAAACTGCATTTCCTACATATTTATCAGTACAGGCAGGGTACCCTCCCAGGGGGGGCGGTGTACCGGCTACACCTCCCTTGAAATGCTCATGCCGAGTTACCCTCCCTTTCCTCTCCCCACTTAATTTTTTTCCTTTCTTAATCTTTCTTCCTTTTATATTGTCTCCCCTTCTCCCTTTTATTTTCAATAAAAAATTAGGAAAAACACAACAACATGGGATTTTCCAATAACAGGATTCTATGAGGCATATAGTTCATATTTCATATCTTTACTTAATGTGTGGACTTAGGATTTGCTATGTTAGACTACTTTACGTGTTCTCACTTTGTATGTTTTTTACTGTTCTATTTTGAATATAGCTTCATGGCATCCCCATTGTATACTGTTTGTATCTCATGTTGTTATTGAAAATAAAGAGTTAAAATAAAAAAATAGCAGTGTTATCTGCATCTAATAGCAATTTGCATGCAAGCTGTTATTAGGTACATAAAGAATCAGATCTAATAATGTTAGTGTGCAGAGGATATACACTATATGGACAAAAGTATTTGGCCACACCTGTTAATTATTGAATTGAGGTGTTTCAATCAGACCCGTTGCCAGAGGTGTATAAAATCATGCACCTCGCCCTGCAATCTCCATTTGCAAACGTGATACAAAATAGGTTGTTCTGAAGAGTTCAGTGATTTCAAACGTGGTACTGTGATAGGATGTCACCTTTGCAATAAGACGGTTTGTGAAATTTCATCAATGCTGGATATTCCATGGTCAACTGTAAGTGATATTATTAGAAAGTGGAAACATTCAGGAACAACAACAACTCAGCCACGAAGCAGAACACCAAGTAAAATCACAGAGCAGTGTCAACAACTGCTAAGGCAAACGGTACGTAAAAGTCGCCAAAGCTCTGCTGATATAACTGAAGAGTTCTGAACTTCCACTGGCATTAATGTAAGCACAAAAACTTTGTGGCGGCAGCTTAATGAAATTGATTTCCATGGCCGAGCAGCTGCATGCAAACCTCACATCACCAAGACCAATGCCAAGTGTTGGATGTAGTGGTGTAAAGCACACTGACACTGGACTGTGGAGCAGTGGAAACGTGTTCTGTGGAGTGATGAATCACACTTCTCTGTTTGGCAGTCAGATGGGCGAGTCTGGTTTTGGCGGATGCCGTGATTACCTGCCTGACTGCATTATGCCAACTGTGAGGTTTGGTGGAGAAGGGGTAATGGTATAGGGCTGTTTTTCAGGGTTTGGGCTAGGCCCCTTATCTCCAGTGAAGGGCAATCTTAATGCTTCAGCATACCAAGTCATTTTGGACAATGCTGTGCTTCCAACTTTGTGGCAACAGTTTGGGGAAGGCCCTTTTCTATTCCAACATGACTGTGCCTCAGTGCACAAAGCAAGGACTACAAAGACATGGTTTGATGAGTTTGATGTGGAAGACCTTGACTGGTCCACACAGAGCTCTGACCTCAACCCCATAGAACACCTTTGGGATGAACTGGAACGGAGATTGTGAGCCAGGCCTTCTCATACAACATCAGTGCCGGACCTCATAAATGCTCTACAGAATGAATGGGCACAAGTTCCCACAGAAACACTCCAACATCTTGTGGACAGCCTTCCAAGAAGAGTGGAAGCTGTTATCACTGCAAAAGGGGGACCAACACCACATTAAAGTATATGTATTTGAATATAATGTCATTACAGTCCCTTTTGGTGTAACGGTCAATTGTCCAAATACTTTTGTCCATATAGTGTATATCAGATTCTCCGCTTAATGTATGACACCTACCAAGAGTAATGATCAATTAAAAGAAAAAAGTAAAATAAAAAATAATTGAGAAGTAATAAAAACAAACACATTGTTAAAAAGACACTAGAATCTCAAATTACCTTATTATAATACTGTTGAATAAACCATAAACAGAATCTTAGGGTCCCTCAAATGATACGCTCATTGTGCATCTGTAACATTGGCAGTTATCAAAAAAGCAATAGAAAAAACAAAAATATTACTGGAAAAGAAATGTCCCCTCAACCCTCACAAATTTCAGTTCTAAATTGCATTTGGAAAGAAAAATCTCAAACTCAATAAAAAAAATCCCACAAAACGTGGAATCTTTGGTATTCAAATGTTACGGATAATGTACCAAACATAAACAGTAGAGGTCTTCGCCTATAGCAACCGTCTTTCACGTAGATTGAGTCTTGCTCACAGGTACTCGGATGCTCTCAGGTCTTAACTGTAAGTAGTAGGAGCTTATATTTGACAATCGTTGCACAGGGGGTAAGAGGATTTCCAGGAGACAGAATAGACTCTAGCTACTGGTCCGGGCAACTAGCAAATAAGCAAGATCCGGTAAACATGCAAAGGTCATGGCTACAGGCAAACAGGCAGGGTTTGGTAATCAGGCAGAGGTCAGGGCAACAGGCAAAAGAGGTGAGGTCCGGTAAACAGGCGGAGGTCACAAGGATGGGCAGTCAAACGGAATAAAGAGAACACAGGCACGACCTGATGCTGGTCAGCAATAGTGTAATCTGAAACTATAACCGGCAGGGAGGCTAAGGCTCTCCTGCCTTAAATAGTGCTGCAAGTCAATAGGATGGGCCCCAGGGAGCGGCTAGAATTCGCCACACGCAGCGAATAATTAATTAATTATGCCCCCATGCATGCCCCCAGCATTCTGCCCTGATGCTGGAACGTTACGATTGAGACAGGAGCTTCCGGGTGTTGCCCAGGCAACTGGGATGCCTTGGCTGGATGTGATGTCCCGGCCATCTGACAGGCAGCCCGGGACGCAAACAAAAACATCAGACGAGCTTGTGATATCAAATCACAACTCACTGCTGCTAGGTATCATTCATAATTATGATTTGTCACTCAGATCCTTGACCAGCACCCCCATCATATCCCCCCTCATTCTCTCCCATACTGTGTGTAGAATTGTATTATTTCCATGTTATTCCTCACCCTTTATTTTTGTATATATGATGAAGAATTGCTTCTCTCTATGTACCTTTAAGTTGTTACTAGTAGGGTCAGTGCTTTTTACTTCCATTTGTCATGTATAATTATTTCTTAATTTATATGGTAGAATAAAGAGATTTTAAAAAAGTTACACCAGGTGAAAGTGATCGATCGTCAAAACGAAAATATTGGTTTGGCCTTGAAATGCCGAAAAACCTTAAGGGTGTGAAGGTGTTAGCTTATATATTAAACCATGAGTTTAAGTATTTATACTCTATCTTGCTTTCTTCCTAACTCTCCTCTAGTTTCCAATCCTTATTGATTTTCTAATTCTTAAATTAGAAAGGATGTTTTGTTTTCTTATGGAACAATTTTACTGCAGATCAATAATGTAAACAACAATGTATCAATACTATAGCAAAACAATTTAATTAATTATGAAACTACTATTGAAATAGACAAACATTCTGTGATAACTCTAATTACAATGCCTTGTAATAAACAAGATTTCCCCAATCTCCGAGTAAGATCTTTTGCAATTAAAGTGCCTTAATTATGTCTCAGGGGTAGTGAACTTTAGAATTTGCAGAAATATAATCTTTGAAAAGTAATATTTGTTATAACTAACGTAATACTTTTTACTTTTGACATTATGCCTGGTAATTGTAAATTTCAGGCATAAATTACTGCACTTTAAGTGAATTAACAAATTAATGAGTGTTTTTGAGCAATGAAACCAGCAAAATGAGGATTTGATGTGAGATATTGGATATGGGATTAAAAAGTAGAACAAATTTTGATAATTGTTTGCTGTATAATGGCTAAAAGAAATGTTATTGCTGAAATTTCAGCTTGATTATAATAGCAAACATGGATGATTGGGAGTGTGAATACTGTTTTGTATGACAATAATAGAATCTATGTGTAATGGTATGATGGTTCCATGAGTTTTGTACCACCATTGCTAACCTTGTCCACAGCAAGTAAAAATTGTCGATTTTACTCATATAGGGCCTGATTCATTATGGAATATAGGCAAGAAATTTCTTACTTAAGTCTCCTGGACAAAACCATGTTAAATTGCAATGGGTGCAAATTAGTTTTATATTTAGCACATAAGTTAAATACTGACTGTTTTTTCATGTACACTGAAATTTAAAGTTGATATTTGTGTGCTACATGAAAAAACAGACAGTATTTAACTTATGTGCACAATAGAAAACTAATTTTCACCCCTTGCATTTTAACATGGTTTTGTCCAGGAGACTTAAGTAAGAAATTTCTTGCCTAAGATCCTTAATGAATCATTACTGATCTTATCTTGTGCGTAAGTTGCTATGAGTACTTTAAGAACAAACGTGGAGATAAGAAATTCCCAATTCTACAAGGAGTAGAAGTTCAAAGACACGCCCATCTTAAGTCTTTTAAGCAAAGGAAATTAAGATGCAATGGATCTTAAGCAGTCAGTACATCTTAAGATCCTCACCTTAAGATCCGCTTCTTAAGATCTGCCTCTTATTTAAAGATAAGACGGTATTACGTAACGGCAGATGTGAGAGGTGCAAAGAGTTTGTTTACAATCTAAAAAAACAGAATCAATCAAGTGTATATTGTATAGAATTCTTGTTACTTTATTATTTGCGTTAACATTTATATAATTAGATTACCTTTGACAAATGATTTTAAAGTGTTACTCAGTTAAATCAACACACCTTTTTAATCACCGACATAAAAGATTGTATAATATGTTTGAGTTGTACTGAGCACATGTGGATGCAAATGCATCTAATTTGCTAGCATAAATAAAAATGCAAATATATATTAAAATTAAGGTATGCTAAAAATTTGTGTCTTGACCGTTACAAAATGAGTCAGGAATTGAACTCATGACTCCATTGTTGGAAGCTGAATTAGCTAACCACTAAGGCAACGTTCATTTAAAAAAATAAATACATTCTATAGACTAGAGAAACTCAAAAATACAGCATGTATGCAACAGATGTAAGAGCTAGAGAATAGTACTTCAAGAAAAAAACAACACAACACAGCCACTCTTCCTTATTACCCAAAAATATAAGCCAGTTAAGATCTGCACGGGTACCTTAGTGGTTAGCACTTCTTTCTAACAACACTGGCGTCACGAGTTCAAACACCAAGCATGGCCGTAGCATCTGTGTGCACCTTATGGCACTTATTCATTAATGAAAGGAACACGAGAGGATCTCTGCCCAAACAAGCCTATATTTTGTTTTTTGTAAGGGCTAGTTTTAGGATAGCATTTAGCTAATAAGGAAAGTAATGGTTTGTTTTCTTGTAACACACAAACACTTGATAGCTTCATTTTTACTCTGTCGTTCAAAAATCATCTACTACACGCTCTACAACAATGATAAATATGTCCTCATATTTTAGATGTATCTCCCCCTCAAGTGCAACTTTGTTAGGGCAAGGTGCATTTTTAATTTATTACAATGCTTTACTCTCAAAAAGGATTGTGGCCCACAGGTCACATTCACATTATTATGTGCATGTTGACATCTATTACTACGAATGGCCTAAGACTCGGAGGCGGGTGGGTTGATTTGGAGGGGACAGGCTCCTTTGAGGTAAATGTAACTATTATAAGTGTGAAACATGAAAATATGAATTTAGCGACACAGATACTAGAGTGTCTTCCAATAAAAAAATGTAAATGTAGAGACACACAACACTTTCAGATGGCCTGTAACAAATCTTGGATTTACCTTAGGTGACATCGCAATGTTGAACTGGCATTTTTTGTTTCTAAAAATAAGTAATACATTAATATTGTAGCTTTCCAGAACAATATTTATATAATCTAAATAGTGACAGATTCGGGAGACATATTACAGGAGGTATTTGGGTAAGGCCTTGTAATATTGACAAATGAGGTTTGCACTAATCTGAGTGTTGCCCAACTACCATTTAAAAACTGTAAGGGTGTTAATATCAGCATGTTGCCTTAGTGGTTAGCACTTTTGCCTCAGAGCACTGGGGTCATTAGTTTGAATCTCAAAAAGGCCATTTACAAATGAACTTGTCACATGGGCAAAAGCATGTTGCATTGGAAGGGTAGTTACATATGGCGTGTCCTTGAAATATTTGAAAATAATTTTCAAAAAACAAAAAAAGTATTTGGATTACAGTATTTTAGGTGATTAATAGAGAACTCACGTCTTAAAATCTCCTCCCTTAACGCCTCCAAAAACTGTGGTTGGCGCCGAAGCAGGTCGCTCCAGCGCCGCTGGAGCCGCACAATGCTATGCCGGTGCTTAAAACACCGCCATATAAAGTGGCGCACCTTATATAAGCCCGCAGCTTTATCTCGTTTGAGATATAACGGCCTGCGGGCATACTGTCTATGGCCTTTGCCAGGACCCGCAGCTCATGCCTTGCAAAGGTACTGGTTCTCATTTTGGAACTGCTATATTTTCTAATAATCTGCTCTATGATTGGTTCTCAGAGCACATGTGGGCGAGCTCACATAATTTGCGGATCTTTTCCATACTTGTCTGCAAAATCTCAGCTTGTCATTCATTCCTTGGGTCCTAACAATGGGGGCGTGATGGAGCTATGCAAGCTATGCGAACTGTATACTACAATTCGCACTTGCTAATAGGAATCTGGCCCTCTAGGTCCCAGCATGGCCATGTAGACATTGACTATTCTTGTCCTTGTAGTACTAGTGCTACTTTGGCTAAACCTGCCCATCTTGGGACCTAGAGTGGTCCAGTTAACTTTTACTTACATGGAATATTGTTATACCACACACACACACACACACACACACACACACACACACACACACACACACACACACACACACACACACTGTTTAGTTAAGGAATATATTATTTTCATATGATGGGTGGATCCCCCTATGTAGGGGGGGTGAGCTGGTGGCACATCACCCTAGGGAATGCAGGCCAGTGCAGACTAATCAGGGCTGCTTGCCATTATGGCAGGGGGTCACTATGTTGTAGGCAAAGCAAATTGCTGATTATTAATAAAATTGGTCGCTCGAAGTACACTGTTTGGAATATTCTGTGATACAGTTGTTTAGGCACTAGGGGGTATAATATTTAATATTTTTGGGACCTTTGTCTAAACAATTTTTTTTTCTGTTAGGCTTTATTAATGGATTCCTGTTATCCTCATCACAAACTTACTGATGATTTAAATTTTAAGGAACACAGAGGGTATAGTGGTGTTATTGACAGTGAGTAAGACTGGAGACCAGTTGGTGACTCTGGCATGATGGACAATAATAAGCTCGGTTTAGAACCTGTTGAGCTTTAGGCATCATTGTGACATCCATGGGAGAATGCAGAAATACAGTGCTTTACAACAGATAGTACAGAAAGAAATAGGTCAGGGAAAGCAATGTACATTTAGGTGTCCTCAGCAAAGAGGTGGTATTGGAGGCCAAATGACCAAATTAGTACCCCAAAACAAAAGATGTCCGATATTAAAGTACAACATTTATAAAAAAAATAAATAAAAAAAAGAGCCTTGTGAGACCTCAATAGAGAGTGAGAGTGTAAGGGAGAATGTTCCAGAGGTGGGTCCACTACAAGAACAATTAGAGAGGTAGGAAGGGACCCAGGAGAAAGCTGTGTCTAGATGGACAATGGAGTGAAGGATGTGTAGGAGAAGAGGGTGTTTAACAGTGTCCAAAGCAGCAGCTACAGGAGAATGAGTATTGCAAAAATAAAAAATGGATATTTATTTATAAACACAATTGCAGTAGTCAAATGAAACACAAGGTAAAAACAAACTGTAAATTCAAACTCCTTTGTAAACAAAAAAACCCAAAACAAACACATGCATGTTGGTTTTATCCCATTGGTTAGAAGTGTTGCAAGGCAGGTCATGCTGGAACCCATAATGGCTGTCTTCTTAATCTGTTTAACATATTATAGAAAAAACAATCAACCTTAGACCATATTGGGAAAAAAAATACTTGACTGTGTGTACTATGTACACACCTGTACTTTCAAGCTGTAAAATCTACAATTTATTATGCCTTAACTGTAACACAGGTCCCCCAACAACCTAAAATGAATAACATTGTTAACAATAGATTCTTACATGCTTACAAAGGCAACTCCTTTGTGTCTTGATCTTCCTCCATGAAATGATCCTTGCCACACCTCCTTTGTGCGCCAGCTGACAGCTGGGTCATAAGGTCTGTTGGAGTAAATTACAAACATTTAGCTATCCTCAAAATGAAAGTGAATGCAAGGTATATCCATTAGAAAACATTGACAAATCAGTGCCTTAAAAGCAATAAACAGACAACACTTACTTTATGTACTTTACCTGGGCAGAAAAGAACAATCACATTGAGAGTCAGATATATGATTAACACAGACTATGCTTAATTATTGAATATTTTTCAGGTGAGGCAGACATTTCCCAGATAAGGCCTGGTAGTACATCAATGAAAGACTTTAGTTTGGTCTATTTTAACCTAAACTCTAACAATCAAGCTTCATCATTATATTTCTAAGTGCTATGGCTATAAAAGTCACATCTGATAATCTCAGCAGGGGCAGATGCAGCCCTTACAGCCAAATTACAAAATTGCAGATTTCAAAGGTAAACATCTTTTTTAAGTCCAAACAGTCTGGTGCATGCATTTGTATATATTTTGAAAAAGGAAACAGTCCTTTTATTTCAACACCAAACAACAATTGTATTTTTAGGATGTTAGAGAATTTTAAAAGTGTGATATAAGCCATATTAGAAAAAGATTTTACCTTGCAAATCAGTGTGGAACCTGAAGTGTCCTGCCTCCACAGTTACAGGGGAGCCTGGGGATCTGTTGGATAAACATGTAACCTGAGGAAGTGCAAAAACACATAAGAATCATCTTAATAGATATTAGATTGAAAAGCTTCAGAACACCCACACCCAAAACCCCCCAAAACAAATTGGGTTAAAATTTATAAGACAAACAACACGCACATTAAAATGCACATTACATATGAAAATAGAGATGCACTGTTATTGTGGAACATAAAATATCTTACAAACACAAACTTTTAAAGTGTCTATAAAAAAGTAAGCTAAAATATAGCACTCAATACAAATAAAAGTCAACTATACAAAGCCACACCAGAAAACTCCACTATAGAGCCCTAACCAACTTCAAGTGTGCATGAAGCAGTCTTTTATAGTGGATTGTAATGAAACAAGTATATACAGGTGTATGGCCCACTGTGGTATGAGATGATGAGATTTGATGCTGGGTCTATGCAACGCTGGTTATGGAAATCTGTTGTTTAGTTTTATACTGATTAAAATATGTTTGCGTTTATTTCTGATTACAAATTATTCGGAAATGCATTTGCATAGACTTTTTTATTTAACTTTTTATAAAACAAAACATGATCCTTCATGTCTGTTAGTAAGAAGGTGTGTGCAATTGTTCATTTAAGTATGCTCATTAACAATTTAGGTTGTCATTAGTGCCTATGTTGTGTTGTATGTTTGTTACAATATGAAGTATAACTTAGTGGTTAAACAAGCCAACTTCTCACAGTAGGGTCATGAGTTCAAATCCAGAGTCATGCCTGTATCTGTATGGACTTCCCCATGTTTCTGTGGATTTACCCCAACGTGTCACCTATAGAAGAGTACACTAGTATGTGTGTTGGTGTTTCCTCAGTCTATAGAGTATTGTATTGTGCATGTATATTTATGATTGCGAATTATTAGCCGTTAAATTTGCATCCACAGTTATTTACAATTCAAAATTACACATGGCACATTTTTCATGTTGGACAACAAGAGAATGTGCGTATGTAATTCTTTATTGTTTAACCTTAAACCTTCATGTTGGTAATAGTGCTTGTGTTGTGTTGTATGTTTTTTGGAGCACTATAAGCTTGATTTATGGTTTATGTACTCACATTTATTTTTACCTAACAGGACTTTCAAACATGGTGCTTGACATTCAAGTCTATATAATGAATGTAATGCTCAATCAGCACATTGCCTTAGTGGTTAGACAATCCACTTTTCATCAGTGGGGCCATGAGTTTGATTCCTAACCCATTCTGTGGAATATTCCTATATTGCACGTTGAAATTTGTGTGGAGCTATAACACGGACAAGCAGCTGTTCCAAATAAAGTGAATCCAAACAAATATAAAATATCCACAGATAAAAGCAAAAAAAAAAACTAAGTGCCAAAAAAACCCCAAAGGGCAAAAAATGATAAACAATTATTATTATTATTATTATTGTATACATCAATGAATTTCCATAGAAAATTATGTGCATCTACCAAGGATTTAGGGCTATAATATTTCATTGTATAATCATAATTATTGACATTAATAAAAATTAAAAAAGAAAAAAAGTTTATAAGAGAAGTTCATACTTAGCTTTTCATTCTAGTCTAAATCGTGCACATATTGTTTCCACTTGCACGTTGGCTTAGTGGTTAGACAATCCACCTTTCAACAGTGGGGTCCTGAGTTCGAATCCTCACTTAAGGCCTTATCTCTGTGGAGTTTATATATCCTCCCCATGTTTGTGTGGATTTCCTATGTATCCCCTATGGAAGAGTACGTATGGTTTATGTTCGCACAATATATCCATACAATTTTAAAAAATTAATCTGTTATGTCTTTCATTTATACTAGCGTATTATTAGACATTTTTTTTAAATATCTTTAAAAGTATAGGCTAACTATTAGATATTACACATCAATCACTTTACATTCAGTTATTACAACTGTGCATCCACCATGGGTGTTTTTAAGTGTATTAAGATGTATGTTGTGCATATTTAGTTGTGAGTTTTATGAGTGTTTTAAACGAATGATGCTTTTTGAACAGTTTAGTGATGTTATTCAGCGCTGCTGCTATAGCTATTTTGGACTTAAAAATTACCCCAAGCTTCCTTAAGTTTAAGCAAGAAGTTAAAAAAACTCTAAGCATTTCTTCTTATCTATCTGACAGATCCAGAGATAAACGCCTACTCTTCTTAAGTCACTATGATCTCCGCTCAATTTTCACTCAATCCCCTCCCTTTCCAAATTCTTTTTTCTTAAGAATTGTGAGAACTTCTTAAGTGCAGTTAAGAAGGATTTTTATCTTAACTTAAGAAATTCTTAACTTACATAATGGATTTTCCTTCTTATCTCCCTTTTATGGACAAGCTCAGAGAAGATTTTCTTAAGATCCTCAAAAAACGGCAGATAAGATCAGTAATCAATCATGCCCATAGGGCCTGAGTCATGAAGGAGAGAGAAGCATAAACAAGAAGTAAGTTTGTGCCTGGGCAAAACCAAGCTGCATTGGAGGGACAGGTAAATTTAAAATGTGGGGACAGATGTATAGTTGCGGTAGGGCATGTCCTAAATCAACTTTAAATTTTAGTGTAAAAATAAAGCTATCAAGCATTTGTGAGCTAGATCAGAAAACAGCCAGTATTTAAAATGTGCAAAATAATAAACTAATTTGCACCCCTTGCATTGTAACATGGTTTTGTCAGGATCTGCCTGCAAGCCCCTTGCAGTGCATACTGCTTTGCCTGGCAGCTCCTGCCTCCTGGACTATTAGATTTTATTAGCGTGTATTTACAGCAATACCTCTGATCACCAGAGGTGCTGCTATCGTGCCTTCATGTTTGCATTAGGGGTTAACCCGTTCTGAAATTATCCCATGCACCTGGGTGTGTTCTCATTTCCCATATATATACCTGTCACTCCCAGCACACATTGCTGGTTATTGATGTTACACTCTGTGGTCACTTCCTCCTGCCGTGCTCCTGGGTTTATGCTGCTTGAGATCTCTACTTACATTCTGCTGACCTGTTTCACCTGTGAACCTGGTATTTACCCCTGCATTTCCCTGTACTTGCTGCCTGGAATCTTTCCACACCTCCTGTTTACCTGCAACTGCTGTATACCTGGTAATTACTGCAAGCTTATTATTACAACATCTGTTCTGACCCTTCAGCAATAAACTTGAATGTTTTTTCACCTTATTCATGGCTCCTTAGCTGTATTCCTGCATTGATTCGTGACAGGTTTGTCCTGGAGAACATTTACTCCTTTTTTTGCCTTACTTTCCTTAATGACTCAGGCACATACTCTACACCATTGTTTTTCCTAAGAATGTGAACAGTCCTTTTTTTCTACAGTACTGCCCTAAACTCCTCTTCTTAACCTTCCAGTGGTCTGTACTGAACAACCACATTTCAAATAGAGGGATAGTTATGAAAACTGGTACACAACTAACTGCATAAAAGAAGCTGCCAGCACCTGTCATCTACCTATGTCACTGGAGGTCAGGCTGGAAACTCCTGATTGCAGATATTCTGCTGACAAAAGGACGCCCCTTGGCAGGGGAGCAGGGATGGCATGCAGATACACACATCTTGACTAAGGAACGTTTTCTGGAGGATGAAAGCACGTTGCCACTCTCTCAAAGGTCCTCAACCTAAACGACACAGAACTGGATCAGTTGGCGGACTTCCTTGGGCATGACATCAGGGTGCACCGGCAGTATTAACCCTCAAACTCGCCAAGATCAGCAAACTGTTCTTGGCTCTTGAGAATGGCAGACTGGCCAAATTCAAAGGCAAGAATTTGGACGAGATGCACATTGATCCAGACGGTAAGTTGGAAATCTTGTGTCTGATTTATGCTTTGGACTTTTAACTTGATCATTTATAAATCTATTTCTTATTAGAACCGGTACAGCTACAGAGCGACAGGTCGGATGATGAGCAATCCCCTGTGGCAGAGGGACAAGTGGTCAAGAATTTGGTTGATGCTTCCACAGGTTGGTGTAGCACACAGTTTAGTTAGGCAAAAGCATTTTGCCTACTCTATATTTCGCAGGGTCGTAATGGTCAATAACAATGTATAAGAATCTTGTGACTTTAAACACAACAACAATGAGTGAATAAAAACTTTGCTTCTGTAAAGCTTATATATAAGTGGGCTGCACTTGGGTGTAGTCCATCAACACTGATTATTGTTGCTAGTGAAAATACTAAAATGGTGCATGGCCTACAGCACAAAAGTTACCTGGAAAGACTAAAATAACTTAATATGTATAATTTGGAGCAGAGAAGGGAAAGGGGGGACATGATAGAAACTTTCAAATATATCAAGGATTTGAACAAGGTGCATGAGGGAAACATTCTTCAAAGGAAGAGAAGTACTAGAAAACGAGGACATGCACTGAACCTGGAGGGAAGTATGTGCAGAGGAAATTTGAGGAAAACTACTTTACAGAAAGGGTAGTGGATAAGTGGAATAGCCTCCCATCAGATGTGGTAGAGGCTAATATAGTAGAGCAGTTTAAACATGCTTGGGATAGATATAAGAATATCCTTATAAAGAATAAGGGATCAAATAATGTTTAAAGTTACCATAGGTTAATAAAACAATGGGCAGACTAGATGGGCCAAGCTGTTCTTATCTACTATCAAATTCTATGTTTCTATGTTACTGAAATGTGCTTTGCAGTATTGCAATATATTGAGTCAACCCAGTATGCCAAAAGCTGATAACGAAGCAGGTTTGAGACATGGTAGTCAGATGTAGTTACACTAGTACGTCATATCAGGTGCTTTCAATAATGAACATTCTATTTTTTCAGAGGTGGATTAGTCATAGGCCTCATCAGGAGTTATCCACTCAGCCCATGACTGCATGATGTTATGGGGCATTTTTAACCTCAAACTTATCAGGGCTGGTACTGGCTTGAAAGGGACTGGCCTCTCCATTGCTGTACTTCCTCTTAGCTCCCAAATGTTCAGATTCAGACAGTCCTGACAGTCGGCATCTTTATCTTGACTGCCAGAATGTTGGGAGGTGTGAACCGTTCCCAGCAGAGCAGCATGTGAGTCTTTAGGGAAGTGGAAGGAGTAGTGTATGACGTTTAGAAAGAGTTTATATTGTTTATAGGTGATCTTTGAACTATACTAACAATTCCTGTGACTGCAGTTTGAATTTGCAGCAATAAGAAAGTCATGACAGAACTAATATTCACAGATTACTTTGACCTAGATTGTATGAAACTACATAATCCATCATACATTACAGTTTGGGCAGATTCCAATTATTATTATGAGTGGGCAAGATAAATATAGAAGTTGTGATGTCACCAGCTTCCCCTGTGGATGCTGGGAGTTACAAACAGACTTTACTACCAGGGAACATGGAAGCCATGGAAATGAGGAGATGTATCCTTAAACATTAAAATCAAATTTTTCCTTTCATAAAAAACAACAAAAACGCAGATGTTACCCAAACAGAAACAATCTCAGCGATTAAAATGATGAAATCATCCTCTACTCCAGGCCCCGACAGACTCACTCTGCAAGATTAAAAAAAAGCGCTGAGGACCTTGCCCCCCATATGACAGCCTTCTTCAATAAAATCTTACCTGGCTCACCTTTTAATGAGGTGACGACCTTGGCCACTATCGTTGTCACACCAAAACCAGATAAAGATCCTACCTCCTGTTCTAATTACAGATGTATATCAATAAAATGTGGACCAGTCAGCTTTTCCAGACAAATTACCCAAAACTACTCTCCCAGATTAAAACTGACCTAGAAGCTTGGAGTCAACATCTCATTTCTTGGATAGGAAGCATTAATTCTATTAAAATGAACATGTTACCCATATTATTATATCTGTCAAGCCCTACCCATATGCATCCCTCCAGATGTTTTAAAATTTTTGCAATATTACACATCACAATACATATGGCGCAAAAAACGCCCAAGAGCCTGGCTCCTCATCCTAAAGAGATCCACAAGGGGTGGCGGCTTAGAGGTCCCCAATTTTAAACATTATTTTTAGGGGCACAACTTGCCCAATGTGTTTTATGGAACTCTTCTAGAGTTTGGGTCTTAATCGAAGTTGAGAACTTGGGTGTTTACTCTGCCTCCTCTCTCCTGTGGCTCCCTCGTACTGTATCGTCCGCAGCTCGCTTCTCATCATACAATTGTAACCCTCTCATCATCTCTGGGATCGAGCAAACGCAAAATTTAGGCTTGCCCCTGCTCCTAGCCCAATCATTCCACTCTTTGATAACCCTAAATTTTTACTAAGTTGCATAATACCATCCTTCGAGCCTTGGAAGTGGAAAGATGTTCGCTACCTTAATAATATCACCAAAAACACTTCTTTTTACTCATTCCATGACTTAAAAACAAATCTTAACACTCCCAACACACACTATTTTCAGTACCTACAAGTAAGAAATTTTCATTCTACCACTAAATTAACTTTAGGTAACAGGCCGTTGACCTTTTTTGAATCGCTTTCCCTCCAGCGGTCCTCTACCAAAAGTCTCATATCTAGGAGTAAATGTTCTCTGGGATAAACCATGTTACAATGCAAGGGGTGCAAATTAGTTTATTATTTTACACATAAATTAAATACTGGCTGTTTTTTTTATCTAGCGCACAAATACTTGATAGCTTTATTTTTATTGATATTTAAGTTGATCTAGGGCAAGCCCTATCCCAACTGTAAAATAAATCCCCACATTTTAAATTTACCCCCCCCCCCCTCCAATGCAACATGGTTTTGCCCAGGTGTAAAGTTACTCCTTTTATATACTTTGCTCTTACCCTAATTTCAACAAAAGCCTAGTGAATTCTGGCTTTTGCAAGGCGAGAAACAAATGTACATTTAATATTATAATGTACATCGATCTCTTTGTCTGTTCCCAGTCTCACAGAAGTTGATTGGTTCCATGCAAAGCTCAGAAGGAAGGATCTTAGAAATCTATCTTCATACTACGCTTACATAATGCTTATGCAGTGACTTTATTAACAGCATTAAATCAGAATGTTGAAGTCTTTAGTAAATAAGAAAATACATTTTAGCTCACATGCCAGCGGTGTACATACACCAGAATATGAATCCAACAGAACATTATCATTGTAAATGTACATGTGACAGCTAATTTTATGCAATTTGAGCAACTTTATTTATGGAATGAATCATGGGGGAAAAAAATGTCTTAAATGGTTCTAAAATGTTGCCTTGTTTCCCTATATAAAGGCTCATTGAGATTTGAACATACACATGATTTTTTTTTTGCACATTTGTACTGTGCATACGCCCCAAAAATGAGTATGCATATGTCCTTATGGAGACTATTGCGCATTGTTGACTTGCATCTCCTTATGCATGGAGAAGAGGAACAGGGGCGGGCATGCATAGGCTGAGTGCAGTAAGGGTGTGTACACGTAATTGTGACACATTGAGATATGGATAAATCCGCAGATATGCTTTTTAGGAGGCGTATCTCTTGCGGGTGCTGGAGGGCTGCACTAAATAGCCACTGCTGATTGGTTGATTGTGTATTGTTTCCCAAGCTGGATGGATCAATATATTGGGATTACTGCTTCCCGCCCGAAGATGGCTCCCTTACCCTCAGGGAGAGCCATCTTGTGGTTGGCCTCCAGCGCCAGGCGACGCATCAGGAAATGACCGGCAGCGGCATACTCAGTGCCTTGCTTCCCACATTATTTATTGGTTTTTCAGTCATATACATATGCTAAATATTTACACAATTGTATATTATTGAAACAGTGATCTGTTTTCTGTTACCATTTTAGAGATATATTACTAATTTATAAGAAGCTATCCAAAGTATCTGTTTTGTGCTATATTCATATTCTATTTGGTGACATTAAGGATTTTTATCTGTTTAACTAAACTTTGATGTTGATGGTATAAGACATAATAAACTCTTTTATTCCATTTCTTTTTTTTTTGTTTTTATTGTTGACTTTCTGAAGCAAAGCAATACAGAATAAAATATTGATGGACATAGTATTTATTTGACTATGTATTAAGTATCATTATACAATCAATATCTATAATGAACTACAATAGATAATTTTGAATACACCATATAACAATAAAGTGCTTAACACGTATATATCCATGCTTAATGTATATAACACATACAAGATCTATTCGAGCAATTTTGCTAGAAGATAAAGGTATATGTTTAATGTGGTCTATTACTGCCGTACACCCCCATTTACAATAGAATGGGTGGGTCGTAAGCAACAATTCTCAATTCATACCATGCAGTTGACGAGAAACACTTGTAAATTTGTGATTTAATATTCAGCTGTAATGAGTTAATGTAGCTTTCCCACATTTCAAAGAATTTTTTAACTTTAGACATCCTAGCAAGTGAGGCTTCAAGTCAATTCATCTTGAAAATATAAAACAGCTTTTCTTTAAATACATTGAGAGGAGAAGTCCTAGGTTGTCACCATACCTGCAAATTGTTTTTATTGGCCGCTGTGCTGAGGGCCAGAAGAAGATGTCTACGTCCCCTAGTCACACATTGACTCTTAGGTAGGATGCTCAGGATGGCCCAATGAGGTGTAAAGGGGAGATAATTTACAAGTTTATCGATGGCGAAAGTTTTGACTTTAAGCCAGAAGGCTCTACCCAAGGGACAACTCCACATGCAATGGAATAAATCTGCATCCACTTCATGACAGCGGGAACAGCGTTGAAAAGATGTTGAGCCCATCACGATACCGTGCTGAGGGGAAATATATGATGTATGATAAATATTTCAAAATAATTCAGTATACATGGTTGCTGGTATCAAACATCAAGAAACATCTAGGTTCTTCAGAAGAATATCTATTGTTAGATCTGGGAATGAGCGTAACCATTGAGAAATACCTGTTGTAACCTCAGAGTGGTCAATTCTGTCTCTAATGAAATTGTAGTGAAGGGTGATAGCCTTACATTGAGGAGGATTACGAGGCAAAAGGGAAACCAAGGAGTTCT
The DNA here is from genome assembly GCF_038048845.1 of Mixophyes fleayi. Lineage (NCBI taxonomy): Eukaryota > Metazoa > Chordata > Amphibia > Anura > Limnodynastidae > Mixophyes > Mixophyes fleayi. The sequence continues at coordinate 42,829,588 of NC_134410.1, read as the reverse complement.
GCCAATCATCTGGTGAGAATTCTCTAACTGCATTAGTGATATAATGGTGTACCTGGAAATATGCAAAGGGATAGGGACTAAGAACATTGAATTTCTCTACCGCCTAGGAATATGTAAGGGGACGCTTATTTGGAATATGCAGCAAACCTATATTACTAATACCACATTCTCTCCAAGCCACAAAAGGGTAGGCCGATGAGCCATTTTGCAAATCAGGGTTTAGTGTGAGTGTTTGAAAAAGAGGGTTGTGAGAATTTAGATTTAATTTATGTCTCAAAATATTCCAAATTTTATGTGCATTCCATAAGAGAGGATTATCTCTTATATCTTGGGTAATGTCCCGGTCCTGCATATATAAGAAGGAGACCAAGTTGACGTTCTGAAGAAAGTTACTTTCTAACAAAGTATCTGTATAAAATATTTGTACCTTGTAACCAATCTCTAAGGTGTCTAAGTAAGGCTGAGTGGTCATAGTATGTGATGTTTGGGAAATGAATCCCACCATTAATTTTTGGTTGTTGCAATTTATTCAAGCTGATCCTTGGTCTCTTATTATTCCAGACAAAAGAGCGGAAAAGTGAGTTATTCAATTTGTATAAAATTGAGTAAGGAGAAGAAGTAGGCATTGCGTAAAATACATTAGTTTGGGGAATGACACCTTTTTTATCACATTTGCCCTCCCTAGATAGGCGAGCCGGATGATATAAAGATGAAGGGTTTTTGCTGATTTCAACCCAAAGATACGTAAAACTTTTGTTATCCCATGTAAATGGGATATCTCTACCCCATGCTGGGCAATTAGTTCCCAGTCTAAGGTAGAGAGCAATAGATTTTTCTACATTAATAGATAATCCTGATATAGATCCAAATTCATCTATTTTCTATAATGTTAATTGTAGTGAAAAATCATGTTTGGCCAACTGCAATAAAATATCATCAGCGAATGCTGTGTTTTTAACTTCACAGTGGTCGACCACAAATAATTTGTCTTGTATATTTGGATCAATTGGGCGTGATTAATAAAGATCTTCATAATATTTACAAAATTGGTTGGCAATGGCATCAGATTTTATATGGATGTAGCTTGAAGAGTGATCTTTAATGGCTGTAATATAATTCTTCCTTTTCCATTGTCTGGTCATGTTAGCCAGGATCTTACCTGGTTTTCATCCCCAGTGGTAATATTTGTGGGTAGTGATTGTTAGAGGAGAAATGTTTTGAGTAATTGTCGAGATTATATATAGGTGCTAAAAGAGTCGCCACTCGGGTGATCAACATAAGTCCTAGAAGCAGTCCTAGAAGCAGAAGACATTGCTTCTTGAAGGGTGCAATATTGAGCATGTGTGTCTCATTTGAGTTTAGCAACATAATTTATGATGTGTCCATGCATTACTGCCTTCGACGCTTCCCAAAACAGGACCGGTTGTCCCAATGTTCAATGTTGTCATCAACATAGTTCATCCATTTATCATTAAGAAAACTTTGAAAGTTTTCAGAGGAGGCCAGATAAGATGGGAAAAGCCAAAGGCGAGCAAAAGAGGACAAAGAGGCATGATAAATTGAAATATGAACCAGAACGTGGTGCGAAATCACTATGTCGCCTAGATGTTTAGAATGTATTTGCGTCACCAGAGCATCTGCTACTAATATATAATCAATTCTGGATAATGTTCTATGTACTGCAGAAAGGTGAGTATTAGACCTATCTGTAGGGTTGAAGAGACGCCAAGGGTCTGATAGCTGGTGACAAGATTTTAACCTCTGAATGTGTTGCCATTGAGTTGAGTGTGAATGTGATACAGGTGGGGACTTATCTATAATTGGGTCATCAACTGTAAGTCCCCTCCCAATATATTATTTGGAGTGTCTCTTTGCATCAACATAAGTGAGAGTTCTTGAAAAATGTTTTCAATGCAATTATTAGGGGCATATACATTGAATAGAGTGAATCTAGAGTTTTGAATGGAAATGTCCAGGAGAATGAAACGACCCTCCGGGTCTAAATGTTTATCCATAATTGTATATTACAGGTTATGATTTAAGAGGATCGTCACTGCCTTTGACTTTGTTATATAAGGGGCAGAAACACATTTGACTATCCAATTAGCTTTAAGAGTGGAGTCGTCCCCGGCCCTCCAATGTGTCTCCTGTAGAAACACAATGTCAGAGTGTGTCTCTTTTAAGAATGAGGCAACCCTTTTACGTTTAAGTAGTGAGTTTAAACCTCCAATGTTCCAGGACATTAATTCAAAGAATAGGTTGTGGCCTAATTGTGTGGGGGTATGTGTATAAGAAGTAGAGCTCACCCTACCCATTCAGTGGGCTTGTTTTTAGGACAGGTACATTTCTGAAATTGGATGACCCCCTCATGTTGTGCATCCACTTATCAAGTGGTGCACAAGACAAGAGAATTAACAAAAAAACAAGAACAATAACTGCATAGAGTTACACCCTAAAGAGGGTGCGGGGGAGTCAGTAACAGAACATATGAATAGATGCTTTTGCCAGAAGCGAAGTATTAGAATTTGAGTGACAAATTGCATATTAATTAAAGATCATCGTGATGATTGGGTGATTGTGGAGGAGAACGAGCCTGAAGAAAATGAGCTTTGGCTTTGTTCGGGTCTGTAAAGAATAGTGTACGTCCATTGTCATCAACACAAAGTTTTGCTGGATACAAGAGGGCAAATCGCTGATTATTGTCAAGCAGGTGCCAACATACTGTCGAAAATTATTTTCTTTTTTGGGCCACGTAGGTGGAGAAATCTTGGAATATCATGATGCGTCTATCATCAATTGACAGTTGTGGTTGTTTTCTCCACGCCTTTAGTATCTTCTCCTTGGCCCTGAACTCCAGGAAACCTAGCGAAAGCTGGACGAGAGCAAGAATCATCTTGGCGTTAGGGGCCCAGCCTGTGTGGTCTTTCAATTTGGATTGGTTCTGTATTGACGTTAATGTCTAGAGCCCTAGGCAACGTAAGATTTAAGTATTGTGCCAAGTGTTGGCCTTTAATCGACTCGGTATCCCTATGAATCTCAGATTGTTCCTTCTGTTTCTATTCTCCCAAGTTTTCCATCTTTTCAGTAAACAATTGGAGAACCCTGGTGTGGGAATCCATTGTTGTTTGACGTGGATGTGCTGAGTCCTCAACATTGCTGTTGCGCTGTTCCAAACTGGCAACTGCCGAAACTTTTATTGTATATTTTTTATATGACTTGCCTCCCACAGCCCGTCCAACTTACTTGTCACCAGGTACAGGCCTGGAGTTAGCAAGCCTGGTCACCTGTGCCTGCGCAGATCGCTCTGGACCCATGGCTCAGTCTGGCAGCCAGAAACTGGTCCCTGTCCCCCCACCAGAGCAGGTGCTGCCCCAAATGTCCCTGTACTAATTATGTCTTGCTGCCCAGAGGGGGTGAAGGGGGAGATAACAGTGCCACATAAGAGGTACCCGTAACATTAAGCCCCTTGTTGCCAACAATTCACCATGTCACGCTTGTACGCTGACTGGAGCAACACATTTAGGAGCCCCTAGAGATAGGGGTGCTCGTTTTTTTCAATCTACACATCTGTCCCACCATCTTGCAACTAGTAAGACAATGATGGACTATGGGTGTTTGCACTGTGACCCCCCTAATCCCTGGAATTGGCACATTTACCCCAATTAACCCATTGCCCGCCATTCCCTTTCCAGGTTTTTCAAGAAGGGTCCAACAGGTCTGCCTTCTCCCAAGTGATCCCCACACAGATAACGGAGCTGTCAGCAGCCCCCCCATCCCCCACTCATCCCAATGGCCTTTCCCGCCAGTAGATTTTTGTATTTTTGTGGGGGCCAACATAGCTATTCCCCTGCAGTGGCGCCTGCAACCTCTAGGGTTTCTAAGCCCGGATGGTTGCAAGGTCCCTTCCCAGTGGGGTCTGCTCCCTATCCCCCTCAGCTGCATCGTGAACCCACAGTGGACCCTCACCACATACTTACATAAACCCTTTTTCACCCCCCCAGTCAATCGCAGGAACAGTGTCTCCCACCCCCGGTCCCAGGTTTCAGATTTGATGTCTGTCCAGTCGAGCCAACTCAACAGGTGCAACTGGCTCAACGTGATCGACCCATGTTGTTAAGAAGCAAAATACCAGCCACTAACAAGGTCTCTTGCAACTCAGCTTGTCCTTAATAATCTTACTCTGTCTGTATTCCTCACTGACCATAAAAAGAAAAAGTGCTTATTATCTGTGGAAAAGTAGATTAGATTAGTAGATTAGATAGAAATTGAATTATAATAAGCATATTCATGCATATATTCAAATGACTTATAAAGGACATTTTACAAACTTCCAATTAGCTGTCATCAATTCATTCAATTAGCTGTCACCAATGTTCATTCTGAAAATAGAATTACATTCAATCAATGTTTACATTAGTGAAAGCATTTATTTGATTACTAAGTGCTTCAATCTAGGAGCACTTTGCATTGTGTTACATGGAGTACATATTAGAGGTAGAATAAATATTTATTTTATGATTGTATCATGTTATTCATTAATGTGTATAACTAGAATTTTTACGTTGAATGCTAGAGGTTTAGCCTAAGAATGCAACAAATCACTGCATTATTTACTAGAACAAACCTGACATATAAATAGGCTGTGGATAGGCCACCATATAATATAATTTTATAGAAACTAAAACCACATTAGAGGAAAGTAAACCTATATAAAAAAAATGTATTACAAATACATATATAGCTATTTGCTTGTATCCTGATTTTGTCAACTTAAAACAGTGCACTTAATGACTACTGTTGAATATGAATCTTGTTTGAAACATTCACTGATATGGTCCCTTTTAAAAATAACAGTTATATTAATCTAATGAAAGAATTTCATAATTGAAATCTAATATCAGGAAATAATTACAAGTCCATCTGGTATAATCCACATGAACATGACACCTGAAAAGGCTTTTTATAAGCAATTTTGTGATTGGTGCAGTCTCAACACTGGGCTTAGGACTGTACTCAGTATATAGAATTAAATCCTAGGCATCCTCTGAAGCACATACAATATATATGACAATAAGATAATGAGTGCACGTTATTTATATGACAAATTTAAGTTTCCCTTCTAAATTGTTAATAAAATATAATAAACCACTTTAAATAAGTGCAACACATTTTAAATCAGTGTGCTAGTGTACCAACTTGCTCATTGTTTGATAATTGAATAGGGGGAACAGCTAGCCATGTCATTACCAAGAAGACATTTGTTATCTCCACAAAGGGATCCAGGTTCTGTTTGTAGTGTTGAACCATATATGTCCTTCTCATTCAATAACTGGGACCTATTTGGACTCAGCAAATTTTTTGGGTGGTGGTTGCATTAATTGTAGCAAAAGTGCTACCTTAGTTATTTGGGCAGAAAGCTCATGTTTTCCCATTTTCAAATGGTGATGGGGAGGACAGAACTTTTTGATTGTCATGAAGAAGATGTTCTCCTTTTAGAAACGGAGCAAACATATAGGGGGTCCTGTTTTTGTATTTGTAAACTGCAGCTTTTCTGAAAGAGTCCAAATAATCTGTCTCATTTTTTATTGAGTAAGGGAATAAAGGGCCTGATTCATTAAGGGACTTAGGCAAGAAGTTTCTTACTTAAGTCTCCTGGACAAAACCATGTTAAAATGCAAAGGGTGAAAATTAGTTTTCTATCTGTGCTACATGAAAAAACAGCCAGTATTTAACTTATGTACAAAATAGAAAAACAATTTTCACCCCTTGCATTGTAGCATGGTTTTGTCCAGGAGACTTAAGTTAGAAATTTCTTGCCTAAGTTCCTTAATGAATCAGGCCCTTTATTCCCTTACTCAATAAAAAATGAGACAGATTATCTAGGACTCTTTCAGAAAAGCTGCAGTTTACAAATACAAAAACAGGACCCCCTATAATAATAATAATGTCTTCCATGACATTTCTGTGAAAATCATTACTTGTACCTGTTCATTTCAGAGGCACAATATGCACAATTCAGCATAGTTCAGATATATTACCTGAAGGAATGGCTCAAAAGTGGAGGAAAAAAATGCTAAAATTGGCACTCAGATCTCTTATCAGAAGTGCATTCAAGCATGGCACAGGCACCTGGAACACAGCATCCAGATGCAACAAATGAACTACTGAACAAAAAATGTGACTTCTGACTTATACATAATTACGTACATCACCATGTAATGCCCTTATGAAATGCATCTGATGTTTTAAAGCAAAAACTGCAAGGCAGTCAGAGCTGATTGTCATCTATTGGAGTTCATCCTTAGTGATATGTGGGGCAAAGACAACAATAACCCCATTTGGAAAGTCGTAATTTATAACTTTCATGGATTACTGCTCCAGATATCTAAAAACATATTTACTCTAGCACAAAGTAGGTCTCAGAAAAAGCACAACGACTACATAGCAGCATCACTATCCAAATTCTAGTGTACGTCTTCAATACTATGGACTGGTAACGAAGGGGACAACATGACCAGAAAAGCTCAAACATATTTTAAGGTTATTGAACATCATACAACTGCACCTTACACGCCAAGCCAAATGGAGTTGTACTGAGAAAGAAAGAAAGAAAGAAAGAAAGAAAGAAAGAAAGAAAGAAAGAAAGAAAGAAAGAAAGAAAGAAAGAAAGAAAGGATCACATTCTTGTGGGGAGGAAAAAAAATTAGTGTGTTGGTTTGGCATGCAAAACGGATAATCAGACATGTTATAACATCAATAAAATCACATTTTCAATGGTTTTGAACTCTTAAATAGTTTTGTCAAAATTTACAGTATTTTAGTGTAAGGTTATTATATATCTCGAATCTCCATTAATATTTCCGCTATAATGTTATTCCTCATGAAATACTGCATTAAAAAACGAAATAGGTATTTGTTCTAGATTCCATTCCCAGGTATGTACTGCTCTGTGTTCAATAACTTTATGCCCTTTTTTAAGTATGAAGATTAGTGGAGAGTGTGATCTGGATTGGGCATTCCACATCTAAAGAGCATATTTTATAGGTATCAGATACTGAACGTTTGGAAAACATCTCTCTGATAAATTTGCACATAGACATATGTTATACAAGCAAAGTGCTCATACATGCCAATGCAGTGCCCTCACATTATATCAATACCAACACCAGTGCCTGCACATTATATCAACTCCATTGCCACTACATACTTGCACCTGCACCCCTACATGCCAGCTCCAGTGCCTCCATATAAGACCATTGCCTCCAACATTATACTGTATACAAGAACTCTGATCTCTTTAAGCTACACAAGAATAATCAGGCCAGGCAATTTTTCATTTTTGACCAAATTAAGCTTTGTAATATACATAGAATGGCACTGAGTGGTCAAATGCGCAGAGTATTAATAACGCAGATGTGCAGTGTTTTAATGTTAATTTTTAAAAACATATTTTTTCAATGCACTTCCCAGGTTGGCCTATTCAACACTTATGGCGCGGGCGCAAAACATTTCAGTAATTTTAATTCTTCTTTATTTAATTTTCTTATAACTTAGAAGAAAATGTAAGCATAGTGACTGTATGTTGCTAAAGTTATTATGGTACATACTGCACATAACATGCTAAAAATAACAAAATATTAAGATTTGTGTTGAACTGGAGTCCTCTAACCAATTTTATTAAAATTGGTTGGAAAACAACAATAATTGTTTGATGCATACACTTACAGAGTTTTGAGGTTAACTTCAAGTTCATCAGGATGACTGTGCTAGCAGATGCTAACATAAAGAGACTCACAGAACAAACATGTCAGGTGCTTATGTGAAAGATCTGTTAAGAGGCAGCCAGACATGAGCAAGCCTGGAGGCTGCTTTCAAGAATTAATTGGTTGATTGGTGATTGTTAAAAATACAATAAAGATAATTGTGGCCCTTTCTGCTGGGTGTTAGTGAGTCATTTGCTGATAGTGCACACGCCTTGCCAGTGTGATTACATGCCCTAGCATATGTCTAAACATTATTATTTTGCATGAAACCGATTGACAAAATTGAAATCTGTTCACAGATATAGTCTGCTAGAGGCCCATTGTGGGGTTAGTGTCAGGCAGGAGAGAATAACTATATAACTAAAATTGGGACAGTTGGGTATAGTGTATTACTATGCACAGCATTATAATTGCATTTGGGCCCAGAGACAAATATACAAAGAATATACACAAACATATTCAGTGTTTACTGTTTACCAAATTATGAAAGTTTATAGTGTTTGGCACTAATGTGATTTTTTTTATATAATGGCTTTTATATAGACTGGAAAAATCTATCACTATCAATTTAAACCTTTTATAAATGTTGAATGTCTTAATTCAGAGGAACAAAACCTGCATTAAGGCATGCTGTAGTACCAACTGCTTCTATTTTCTAGAGACCAGCAGATTTGTTACACAAAATGTTTGTTCCTGGAAATATTGCTTTTATATTATCGACCAACTATAGAGTGCAATTCTTCCTATTCTGTACACTGGCTGCAATTCTCACAATCTCCACTTCTCTGGATAGTATAGGTTAATATTTATTGAAGAGGAACTATAGGTAATATTTCTGTACGCAGTGGCTCAGTGGTAATATGTCCCTGGAAAATATTTGTAAATGCTTGTAACTGTAAGCAAAGCAGCATTCCATTTGGCTTCACAGGAAAGGGCATGTCTCTTTTTGAATTCTGCAAATGTATTTCCCTGTATCAATCAACTCAATGAATTTTGCTAGTTATGTCCTAGAAACTTGGTCTGGCCACCATGATTTCAGATGACTCACAACCAATCACAATTGCCAGCTCATTGGCTATTCTTGCCTTGGCTGATTGCATTTACTAGAGATAGGCTAAACAAAAGTGGGGGTGCCCTACTCTATTAATTGTAACCAACCCAGCAATGGAAGGTGCATGGGGCTTTTTCTAACCGGTTTGCTGCTGTGGGGGCTTGGAAAAAAACCTTACCCCCCAGGAAATGGCAATCATATCACCTCTCTAGGGTCCCTGTGTGAGAGATATGGGGTCTGTAGAACCTCTTGCCCATTACAGTACACATCCTGCTCAAGCCCACATGGGTTGGATATCTTGCTTTTAAGTGCACAGCATAGGATCACCCCATTCACAATTGACAGCCCTTGCTATTTAGGGCTGTGCTGGTTTCCATTGGAGGGTACAGTAAATAAATGAGTTGGATACATTCTCATAGAATGTAGCTAATTACTTCTCTGTCCCAATTGTTTAGTATGGATCCCATGCAAAACCATTTGAACTACAGTAGAACATGGTCTACATAACACCTACCATTAAATATGAATGAGTTTAGCTAAACAGAATTATTATCAAGGAGAAATGCAGCTAAGAGATTGTCATTGTGACACATGACCCTGTGGTTTGAGTGCTGACAAATAGAAAGACAAGTTAATATGGGCAGTGCAATAATTTTTTTCTCCATTGGAAATGGAGAAAGTTTCATTACATTGTTTAATTATATTTATCTTTATATGATAAATTAGGTTTTTCTCTTACTAAGCCTAAATACAGTGGAATACCACTATATTGCAGCAATAATCTCAATATCTGGACAGTGGTAACATTACACATTTTGTGGCTTTGGATAGCAAACACATTTTTTTACCGTTTCTAACTGCTCATTGCTGAATAATTTTGGTGTCTAGCTATCCACTCAACATACATCTCCTCTCTTGTCTCAAAATATCTTCCAACTCGGCAACTCCATTCTGCATAAGATCTGCATCTCTCATCCACCCTCATTACATCCTCCCACTCCCGGTTACAGGACTTTTCTCGGGCTGCACCCACTCTATGGAATTCTCTCCCTCGCACAATAAGACTCTCCTTTGGTCTACAAACTTTCAAGCGTTCTCTGAAAACCCACCTCTTCAGACAAGTTTATAATATTCCTCAACCACCCTCTTAACCTCACTACATTACCCTATTACCATCCGTTACACAATTTCACACAAGACAAATACCCCCTGACCAATATTCTTGTGTGACAGGATCATTTAGCTTATGAGTCACTTTTACCTTTGCAGTCTGGCTGGGCCAAGATGCAAAATGTAGACTTAACCTCATGTGTCAAACTCCCATTGTCCCATAGATTGTAAGCTTGCGAGCAGGGCCTTCTCATCTCATTGTCTGTTTTACCCCGTTTGTTTATTAGTTTACTGTGTTTGTTCCCAATTGTAAAGCGCTAGAGAATATGTTGGCGCTATATAAATAAATGATGATGATGATGATCCACTCGTCTTGCAGGTATGTAGTAAACTACACCTGTGATATGCAGAAAAGAGCAGCAATAGGCTCCCAGATGCGATAATCGGTTAGTCCCACAGTTTAGTTAAAGGAGAGCAAATGCTTACACTTTGTTAATAGTTCTATTTAAAGTATAATTTTCGGAACACTACTGTGAAGAATGAAAATGCTTCCTTTCAGAAAGTATACCGAACTATACATGGTAAAATTATATCACTTATTGCTCATTTTATTTATTTGTCCTTTTACAATGCACTGCTCAGGGAATATTTTAGAGGAAAACATGTTTTATTTGCGGAATCATTTGCATTACAGTGATACGCGACAAACTATAACTGTTAACTATGTTAATAGATGCCTTGCTGGTGCAATAAACAGCATACTAATAACGCAGTTTCAATTCATTTTTCATCTGGTTAAAATGTAAACTGTTTGCAGATGATTTTAATGATCTAATGAGCTATTGTAAACTAATTACACTAGGGTTTCTGTATTTTACAGCAGTTTAACAACTATAACTGCCAAATCCTCTCTGGTCTAATACAAAGCGTCACTGAATTCCCTCTTAAATATTATGAGATCTCGCTGTGATTTTATTAACAAGCAAACGCAAGGGCTGAGAACCAAGAATAAATGGGCCTTTATTAACTTCATGGTTGTTTTACACTGGAAAGACGCCCTTAAAAAGATTTTATATTTGAATAACAGCTTATGACTGGAATCTGTCTTGTTAAACCGTAAGGGAATGCTGAGTAATCTTTATATAAATGATATGCCCAAAAAGATTGGTTCACTAGAAATACAGCAGAACTCTGCTCATAAAAATAAGTGAAATGACATAATGAAAAGATATGATTGAATCCAGATTTCATGTAAAATCTATTCAATATCTAGTACATTACATGCATTTTAGTTGCCAACAGAGTCAATATATTTTACTTCTTTGGAAATAACTGCATCAATATTGAGATAACAGTATTGGAAAGAAATCACTTTCTCTTCATGTTATCCTTGTAGTTGGTATTCTGAAATGGAAAGTGTCACTTGTTAGGAAAATATAGACCATTTAAAGGGTTTTCTGATAATTAAAACAGACATTATACAGATAGAGTTAGTTTAATTCAAACAAATGAGAGCTGGCTCTAGTTGCGCAGTGTGTGTCTCTCCATGCCAACTTAGGCGTATATCTGTGGGTAAATTATGGTTCCTGATTCAAAATAGCGGTTTGAAATTTGCGGCTTCCATTTCATTCCCTATTCACAGTTTGTGCTCGTCGTTAGTGTTGTCATTTTTTTTTAACCGATTCTAAAATGATAGAATTTAAATTAATATTATAATTTTCAAACCGATTTCCCGTTCAGGAGAATTGAATTACAACTGGTTTGTGCATCTGTACACCCTATTATCTGCTGGTAGTTCATTTTAACTTCAGTGGAACTCTATGCAAATTACAGGTAGGGGTGTGATTGAACAGGTACTTCACTATGCTCCTATGTGGAAATGAATAAATATTTTCTTTCATGTAGAGAGCATAGCTGTCAAGATAATTCCTTGGGGTTTTCCTAGTACAATGCCATCTACATTTGGTACTTCACTTTTATAAATGGATTTAGATATACAAGAAATATAGTTAACTGTATGTTGGCCCTAAACCTTCAACAAGGTTTTGGACCTGTGGTTGTCCTACCATCAATACCCCTCCCCCTTCAGCTAAATCACACACCACATTCCCCAACCCCCCTTTTTTTTCCTCCCTCTGTCTTTTTTACCTCAGAAGTTTTTGCCACGCCGCCCTCCCTTCACTCCTCTCTTTTTTACCTCCTTCTATACTCTACTCTTTTCTTTGTTTCCCCTCCCTTCTCTTTCTCTGTTCTTTTCCTACAATACAACCCCCCGGTCTTTCTGCTATGATCTTACAATGACTCTGAATACTGTTTGCTCCTTTGAAGGGAGCTTTCTTATATTTGTATACTTTAGTTTTATGTTCCACTGTACTCGGTCTTTGCGGTGTTCTGTTTTCCGACCATTATTAAAGACCTGTTTAAAAACTGTATGTTGGCCCTGTAAATTGTATTATAGCTTTGTATGGTCCACCTTCCCAAACACAGTCTAAATGCACACTAAGTTCTACTTAGGTAACAGTCATTTAGATGACCAAAGCAAATGTCATCTTTTGTTTTCTAAAAATTGTGTTTGTGTGTTAAACTGTAATAACAGCAAATGCAGTTATGTATCCAGATAACCATAGATGTTAGATTTACTATACTTTGACTTAATCCCCAACAATTCACCAGATTGTTCAACAAAGAGGAATATCTGAGATTCTCCATTCAGAATTATTCATATTAAACAACAATGCTTCATAGCACTGTATTGATCTGTAAATATCTGATCATGTTAGTATAGACAGAATTATTCTTCTTTATTATATTGTATATTAAGTGGATTTGAAAATCGTATTATGTTTGAATATCCTGATCCAGCTAAATTAATATTTTAGCGAGATTTACAACATACAGGTGGACTTTAAAAGTAGATAAATGTGTTGTGATGCACCATAGTCACATAGCTACTGTGTGACAGAACTATAGTTAGTGAGGTTGATAAAATACACATATACTCCATCAAGTTAGACCTTTTTAGTTTCTAATTGTGTTGATCCAGAGGAGGGAAGCAACACAAAACCCTCAACTTGTCAATTTAAATAATTCCTTCCTCACCTCAAACTTGCAATCACATTAAGTTCCTAGATCGATTATGCCCACAATATTCCTACAAATTTTAGCTACAGACACCATTTCTTGCAAGAAAGACATCAAATCCATTTACAGAATTCTGGGAATTTGCTACCACCACCTAAAAGGAATTGCACAGCTTTACCACCCTTACAGTAAAATACCTAGTCCAATACTGATGAGGAATTCTTCGTTTTTCCCATTCACAACCGATGGCCGCTTGTACTCTGTACTTCTTATGAAAAGTTCATTGGAATGGCAAATTACTACCATATATCTAAACTTATTGTTTAATACAAGCTTTCCCATTGCCAGACTTACAATTTCTAATATATAGCTATTAAAACATACCTACGCATTGGGGCATATGTAATTAAATGGGAAATTCCTCTGCGTGGTGTTCAGTGTTAAAAGTTTCACTCATTTTTGCTCGCACCACAAAGGTGTGAGCAAAATGAACAATGATTTATGTACCGGAATTGCTGGCACTGCATGCACTACAAACTCGTGGATACTTGGATTTGCCCCTTAGTCTGCATTCATTTTGCTCCTTGATACCCATCTTGCTGCAGCATTGTCAGCATGCATCTGCTCCTTTACTTTGCTACTTAGACAATTTAAATTAATTGCTCCATGTACTGCTTACACTTCCTCTCTTCAATGGCTCAAAACTTCTCATTATGTCATTGTACAGTATGAGAATAAATGCATGTACCACAAAGGTACACCTCCGTCAGGTCTTGCTAGAGAGAGAGACCCAGCAGGTCTAAACTGTGAAGCGATCAAGGCTAATTACCAAATGTTAGTGAAATAGAATTGGCGCTACTGATCTAATACATATTTAACATCACTTCAATGTTTAAATAAAGTGGGTATATTCATGCATGTATCTGTGGGTTAAAAGTTTCTGTCTCGACCACAGACCAGACGTCTGCAGGGAGAAGCCGATGTAACTGTGTGCACGAGTGTTATACTATATTGGGCTAACGTAAGCTATCTACCCGTGCTAACCAGCTAATAGTGTACCCGGAGACGTCTCCTCACCAGATCCGCACCGCCGAGTTGTGCTCCAGTATTATTCCCAGTACTCCTTATGTTGTGCCTTGATAAAGATTTATTGGAATTGAAACGCGTCGGCAGGAGGCGGTGACTGAGAGCAGGAACACACGCTGAACACACACTGAATTGTTGTGGACTCGTTCCCGAGTGTTTGGAACATGTGGTGTTGAAACAGCCGGCTACCCGATCTGCGGAGAGGGACAAAAGGTTTCCCTACACGTCCATTAACATCTTACACAGGGTAAGGGTCCAACCTTATCAGTTATGTTTGGTGTTTTTTCTTCTATGGAAATTCGCTCATGTTTTTATCAATGATTGAAGTGTTTTATACCTATTAAATATTTGTTATTGGGATAATGCACCATCTGTAGCATTTTTTTCCTTTTTGGGATATACCATCAAGAATCTATACATAGAGAATAGACTTGACATCATTGAAGATATCTCCGTATATACATCATTTTCAAAGTTTTTTGAACAGAGATCTCCTTTGTGTAAGTCTGAAATTTAGAAGGGAGTGGATTGAATACACGTGGTGGTGATAAGTAACAAATACCACTGAGGTGTTTAAAGGTGCTGGATTAGTTTTAATCTTATATGCATCAGATTCTGATAAGTGTTTTCTATCCATTCTTTATGTACATCGGTGGAATGCAATATCTGGATTCATAAGATCAATGTATGGATTGATTGATCTATTGACTTTGAACATTCAGGAGTACGGGAATTTCATCTTTTCTGGACAGCATGACTTTTAACCCACAGCTACATGCATGAATATACCCACTTTATTTACACATTGAAGTGATGTTAAATATGTATTAGATCAGTAGCGCCAATTCTATTTCACTAATATTTTATATTTATACTTGTACACATATGCTGATGGAGTATATGTAAGTGAATAGAGGCAGCTGTTTGATCTTGCCAGCGCAGACATACCAATATCATTTTTATTATTTAATTACCAAATGTGATAGCACAGAACAGCTTTAATCATTTAAAACAGTCTGTATATAGCCTGACTAATAAGGCCAAATATTAGTTGTTGCTGACTTTGGCTTCCCTGTTTATATCAAACTTTAAACTTATTGAGCAACCTAAATTGAGATTTATAATTAGGTAAGATGCCTATTCCCTATCGCTTTAGTTCGGTGATTTTGCCTGAGCATGTCAGAATTTTGCAGCTGTGCACATCAAAATTGCAGCACAGGATTCCGCACATAATTTAAAGGTAATTAAAACCAACATGTTTTGCATGTAATGCCCCATCAGCAGCTAGCCCTTTGAACTTTCAACAAAATAGAATTTGAGTATCAATGAAAATCCCAAAACATGTGCAACGTGTTCTCAGGGCATATATATTTTCTTCCAATAGGTCAGAGGTGTACCAGCAAACGGTCCTGATTTTGAGTGACTGTCCCACTCACTCAGGACTTTGTACTGATCTAGCTGGTGGGTCCAGACTGTACACTTTTTTTATACACTTCATTCTTATATGCTACAATAATAATGTACATGACACTAGCCATGTCCACTGTGGGCTGACTATGCCCTCTTTAGTCACACTCTCTGGTGGGCCCCTACCATTGCATTCCCCCGGTGGGCTCTTCATGTCCCATTCCGACACTGCTCAGAAGTGAGTTTGAACCAGATAACATGTTACCCCATTATGTTGCTAAGTTACCTCCATATCACTCTTTTGTTTATACATTTAAATACATGGAATTTTTACCATGTGTAGCTATGTGCCTGTGTATGGGTATGTATGTATAAAGATAAAAATAATGTGTATTTGCATTTGTATAATATCAGTTTTATCTCTCTGTGTACATGTGTCTATATGTATATGTTGGGAGAGAAAGAGAGAAAATAAGTTTGGATGAGTGTATCAGTGGAGCTGAGTGTGTTTGCGTATGTCTTTGATGAGAAGAGAAAGCTTGTGCAAGCATTCATGACTGCATGTAAGTAAATGGGAAGAACACGTGAGAGTTATGGATGTAAGCAAGGAGAAGTGAAGTAGAGAAGTAGAGAGAGGGAAAAAGACTGTAAGATGGAAATATAGATACTAGGACAGACTCAGTACTCTATACAGATTAGGCAAGGTTAATGTAAACATAAACAGTATTGCCTTGTAGTGTTAGGATGAAAACAGTATTGTATTACAGAATTAGGATTAAAATAGTATTGTGTTGCACAGTTAACAGCCTGCATCTGTATTTAGGTAAGGGGCGGTGATCTTCATCTTCCCCTAACCAACTGCATGTTGTTGTACCGAGGTGCATCTATGAGCTGGCTTCTGGCCAACTCATATCTTGGCCTGTGCGTGGCATGCCACAGCCAGCAAAAAGCGGCCATTATAGGGATTCCTAATGCCTTAGTTCCACGCACCCCCACCATGTTGTTCACAGATGCCAAATCTCCATTTTCAGGGCTCGTTCATAAGTTGGTATAAGGAACCAGAGGTGCTAGGATTCCTCGTGCTAACCTAGATTGGAACTGGCTAACCATGGGTGCAGAGTCTAGTGAGTTCCCCGGTCTTCGCCAACAACTGCTGCAAGTTGAACCAGGTGTTTTGATTGGCAGACACATTCATATGGAGGAACTGTTCACGTTCTTGTTTGGTTCTCTCAGTCAGTCCGTTGGATTGAGGATGGTAAGCGGATGAAATATTGAGTTGGATACTAATATTTTTACAAAAGGATCTCCAGAATTTAGACATGAATTGAGAACCACGTTCAGACATGATTTCCTGCAGATATCCATGTAACCGGAATACTTCCTGATTGAAGTTTTTTGTTAAAAGGGAGGCCCAAAGGAAGACAATTGAGAAGTACGAAGTGAGTGAATTGAGAGTAGCGATCCGCGACGACCCAAATGACCATGCAACTTTTTGAGGGGGAAAAAATGTGTAATAAAGCCCATTGATAGATGAGACCAATGGTGATCAGGAGTGGGTAATGGAACAAGAGGACCATAAGGTTTTGTCGAGGCACCTTGTGCTGAGTGCAGGTGGAGCAAGCAGAGACAAATTTCTTGAAATCAGTATTAAGGGAAGGCCACCAGTAATTTCGAGAAAGCAATTTCCAGGATAAAAGCAATTTCCAGCATGAAAGCAGTTGGAGAATTAGCAGTATAGGTCAGATTCTGCTAATTATGCTGCTTCATGTTATTTAACACAAAGGCAGGGACAAATTGTTTTATAATCTGTCTAAGGTTGAATTGATAGTGACCATCGTGGAGAGATGACATTTTAGGGATACAATTACTAAACTGCGGGTTTGAAAAAGTGGAGATGTTGCTTATCGCAACCAATCAGATTCTAGGGCCTGATTCATTAAGGATCTTAACTTAAGAAACTTCCTATTTAAGTCTCCTGGACATAACCATGTTACAATACAAGGGGTGCAAATTAGTATTCTGTTTTGCACATAGGTTAAATACTGACTGTTTTTTCATGGGGGCAAAAGCAGCATGGCGCAGTGTGAAGAGGGGCAAAAGCAGCATGGCACAGTGTGAAGAGGCATAAAAGCAGCATGGCTCAGTGTAAAAGGGGGCAAAAGCAACATGGCACAGTGTGAAGGGGGCAAAAGCAGCATATCACAGTGTGAAGAGGGTAAAAGCAGCATGGCACAGTGTGAAGGGGAAATAAAAGCAGCATTGCAGAGTGTGGCGGGGGAGCAAAAGCAGCATCGCATGGTGTGAAGAGGGGTAAAAGCAACATGGCACAGTGTGAAGGGGGGCAAAAGCAGCATATCACAGTGTGAAGGAGGGTAAAAGCAGCATGGCACAGTGTGAAGGGGAAACAAAAGCAGCATTGCAGAGTGTGAAGGGGAAAAAAAAGCAGCATTGCAGAGTGTGAAGGGGGAGCAAAGGCAGCATGGCAGAGTGTGAAGGGGGAGCAGAGGCAGCATGGCAGAGTGTGAAGGGGGAGCAGAGGCAGCATGGCAGAGTGTGAAGGGGGAGCAGAGGCAGCATGGCAGAGTGTGACGGGGTGCAAAAGCAGCATGTTAGAGTGTGAAGGAGGAGTAAAAGCAGCATGGCAAAGTGTGATGAAGAGGAACATTACTGTGGCATAATTTGAAATGGGGGCACTACTGTGTGGCATAACATGACATTACTATTACTATCTTGATATTAGTAGCATAAAATAAGAAATATTTAATACACACATGCACGCACACCTGAGTTTGACTAGATAACTGCATCTTGATATTGATATAAATAATTTATTATGCAGCTTTTATAATATTTGTTGTTTATTACTTTGCTATTGTCTGTGTAATGTCTTAATAATTTGTACTCTTATTGCCTATATTTAAATTTAATTCCTACTGTGATTCAATGTTAAATATTAAACTACCTTTCGGTACATCTTTTTGTATACTTAAAACGGTCATTAGGGCAGAGAACTGGTTGTTAATTTATTTGAATCCCACCACTGAATTTACTGATTGCATTGTATTGTGTTTGATCCCTCCTTGCCTCCATTGCTATTTAAAGTTGTAACAGAACCCAATAGTACCACACTTGCAGTAGTACCAGTGACTGTAGTTTCCCAGAGAACAGTTTACCATGCAACTTGCTTGGGGAAGTGGGTTTATCGCTCTTTTCTTGGGCTCTATGACCGGCTAAGAGACAAAGCATGAGTCTAGTTCTTTTTGGAACATGTCACATTTTCCTATTTCTTTCCTTTTGACTTCAGAAAAATGTTTCCTGTCCCGCACTCCCCCTGTTCTTCCCAACCCAATGGGCACACAAGTACTCTATCGGTTTGAGAAACTTGGGTGGTTTTGGCCTGGTCAGTATGGACCCATAATACCTTGCGCCTCCTTTGTGAGTTTTTCTTAATAGACAGTGGCCTCTGTACTTTTACCATGGACTCACCCAGTGCATCAAGGACCTGATATGGTTCGACCTAGCTCGCGTCCAAAGATCAGCCTTACGACAGACCTTGACTATTACTAAACCCACTGCAAAGGGCATAAGGGTTGTTACGAATGCCCAGCCTGTCTCAGATACATCAATCTGGACAGCTGGCCATGACTGGCGTTAGCTTAGTCCCTTAGCAATCAATACACCTTTTCTGCCACCACAAAGGATTTACTATGGCGTACTTACATTTATTAAAACCACTTATTAATGTTTCACACTTAAACCACATACACAAGTAGCATGAGCCTTCCTGGGCTTCGTAAATTCACAAAGAATCACAGAGAAAACACTAGATTAAATTTATTTAATCTGAAAAATGTTTCCACAGCTTTGTTACAAAAAAGTTAATAACAAGACATTCAATAAGTTGCACAATTAAGTTTCAGAAATAAAATAGGAAATAAAAACAGAGTCACTACTGTGAGGGAACACAATTGAGAAATGTGAGACATTTCAGTCTTGATAGACCCTCTCATGAAAATGCACTCTGAAATGTCTGAAGCAGAAGATTTTAAACCCTTCTTACAGGCTCTTCACCCCCCACCTTAGACATTACATTTTCAATTAGGTCGGATTGATTCCCAAAATGACACCTGAAGTAAGTTATGGATGTCTTGAGATCTGGAATGTTCACAGGGCCTGTTTTCTCCCTTCTACTCATTCTGCTTGGCTGGTCAGGTCCATATCCTCTGCATACAAAAAACTCCTCAAAGATGCTTATCTATCCCTGGATCTGGCTAATTTCAAAAGATTATTGATACTTGCATATGTTCAAACTCATGTCATTTAGCAAAGCACATGTTGAGATTACATTACAAGGTCACATACAATATACATTGGCATACCTGAATATTAAGGGAAAATAACAATGGTACATAATCATCACAGGGGTCTACCCCTGTAGGTAAATTTTGTTTAGCCAAATAGCTGCATATTTCAACACTCCCTTCAGGTTCTCTAGTACCTGTTTTAGGAACACAACTCTTGCAATTGCATCCTTTATGGGGTTTCAAAACTGGGGCACACTGGAGAAGCTAAGTGGCATTTTGCGACCTATTATGAGCTTGCATGGAGCGATCCCTGTAGCGGGTGCTTCCACTGCTCTAATATACATAATTATTGTAGACAACCCTGTTACCCAAGAATAGCCCTTCTGCGAAAATGCCTTGGCTAACCAGATCTTGATGGTCCGATTCATATGCTCTACTATACTGCCAATGATAAGGGACATAAAACCACTGCTCTATGTCTTGAAGTTCACAAAGTGTTTTCTTATCCTCGCCATTGAAATGGTATCCCCAATCAGATTCTATGTTCCTGGGTATACCCCATGGTATCCCCAATCAGATTCTATGTTTCTGGGTATACCCCAGTGTGACAAAATCTGCTCCCATAGGACTGGTGCTAAAGTGGTAGCTGAGTCATTCACCATTGGAATGGCTTCTACCCTTTTTGAGAAAACATCCACAACTTCCAAGGCATAGCAACAATTCTGACTGTAAGTTTGTAGTAGTCCTATGAAATCGGTTTACAAGGTTGTCCATGGCTCCTTGCAGGGGCACTAGCTTGAGAGCTGGTGCCCAAGTGTGGACTTGGGCACACTGAAGACATTATTGGGTAACATCCTTCACTGTTTTGGACAATTGTGGCCAGTATAATTTGCACATTAAAAGAGACAAAATTGACTCAGGAGCTGGTCTTTGCTTTGTGTGAGCCTTGAAGATATGCAGGGACTACTGTGAGTGGATCTAAGCTCTCTACTGATAAATGGCACAGGATAGACCATGGATCCATTAAAATTCTGTAGGTTATAAGAAGAGGGTCCTTTGCCTGTTCCTCTTAAAATGACGCTGCTTGTTTTCTTTGCACTTTCACCTGGAATGAGGGAAAATATTCACGAAAGATCCCAGATATTCCCCCTCTTTTTGTTGCTTCATCTGATGCTTTGTTACCCAAGTCCAGAGAATTGTTCCCTCTCTGGTGTGCAGGGACTTTTAAAATTGCAGCCTCATTAGGGTGTGACTTTCCCCATTTCCAAATTTCTCCAGAACAGAAACGTGTGCCAGAGTTTTGTGATAATTGTCCACGAATCCACATTTTCGCCAAGTTTCAAGATGTGATGTTAGAGACTGCACTACATATGAACTGTAACTGTATATAGTGTATCTCTCTAGAGGCTGGAGGAGAAGTACATCTTTCACCTCCTCTAACTTAGCCTGTTGTGCTGAGAGGTGACCTGTAAACCTAACCAGACTCTGGGTACCTGTGGTCTCATCCAAGACTGCATATCCTGTTCCGTACAGTATGTCACATCCATATATGGATGAGAGGCATTAACAAAGATGATTCTGTTATCAGAGTGAGCTATCCCCACAATCATACTATGTTCCAGTTGTGTTTAGTAACTGAGACAAGATATACTTAGCCTTGTGACAGATTTTAACATTCCTTCCTCTAATGTCCATTTTCCAACTACCAAACCTCTGCTGAGAGCCTCCAGGAAGTTTCAAGCTTTGAAGCTATGTATAGTTACATAGATTCAAACCGACCATAGAGCTAAAGGCTCATGGTGAAGGATAGGCTTAAAACTGTCTAGGATATTGGGTGTTACCTCTCTATGCCCTATTGTTTGTATCATAAGAGCAGCTATTTTTTCCTTTTTGTCATGATAGTGACTATTTCATGCAGTTGAGTCCCTGGTGGTCTCATTCCTTTGAAGTAAGTGGGTAACCACAACTTGAAGAGATCCATTCGATTTTCAAGGGCAACATTAAGTTGAGTGCAATGGCCCTCAAAAATATTGCATTAGGTGAAAGGGTCTAAACTACTATCATATTAGGTTCCAAAATGATCTTTGTTTTTTTTTATATCATTACCTGTAAGAGGTTGATTTAAAAAGATCAAATCTTTTCTACTATTGTTGTTTGGCGCTAAGATAGACCACTCTTATAATCTTGTGCTGGTGCACCAATAGTATTTCCTAATGGTGTTGGGGAGTACTCCAGTGTGCGTACCACTGGATGACTTGCTGATCAAGTGGTGGTACAGTGAATTCCAAGTCAGATAAATCAGCTTGGTACCCAGCTATACTGCCACTTTCCCAGTTGTATACACAAACCTGCTTCATGGGTATAGACCCTGTAGAGTCCACTCTAGGATTATTTTTGGATAACTCTTTTATGGAGTTTGAAAGATCAGTAATTAAACCCTGCATATTCATGATCATCTGGGCTCTACTTTCTAAATACTGATTTAATTGTGCCATATGGTCTTCAGTAGCAGCAATCTGATCATCTGCAGTATTAAGTTCCATACATAACTCAGTGATATGTTTTTTTTCTACACAGTCTTCCTGATTTAATACATTAACCTTCATATTTTTCGCTATCATTTCTGCATTTTACAGTCTCCAAATGGTTTCCTCAAAAACCTGTACTAGTTTAGCCAACATTTGGAACTTCCTTTCCATTTTTTTTAATCACAATCCACTTATTAATAAACCATTTGTCATGACAATAAACCTGGTCCAAGAGTTGTGACCATAAATTTTCTCCAGATGAATATATTGGGTTAAGCATACTTCCTTTTGCAAGCTTTTTGCTATTAAGAAAATCCATATCTATCTTAAGCTTGATGAACCTCTCAAACTGCATTAGTGACCTGTGTGTGTACCTCCTCTATTTGTTTGGAAAACAGGCAAAATAGCGACTAATTGCTTTACCTGGGTAAACACTACACGCCATCTACTCAGATTTTCCAATGTGTCAACAAAGCAAATACCCGCTAAACAATTTCAAAGGTGAATTTCTGCTGGAAATATCAGGTTGAGATGGCTTTAATGAAAAGCAGGGTGAAAGTGTCGCTACCCTGGAAGAAAAAAAACCCAGAGTATAACAGCAGCACCTCTGGTAGCACAAAGGTATTGTAGGCCTGATTCAAAATAAGGACAGTCCTAACAACAACCAACTTTCAGTCCCTATTCCACCTTTACAAAAAATATTAGAACATTAACTATAGGCAGACTGTTCCTATGCTCCCTTGAGATGATTCTACAGTTATTAAAGGCAATTTGTCTCACCATTATGGGAAAAAAAACAATACAGAAGAAGTTTAGCTGCAATTAACTATGTATCCTCTAGGCCTTTGAAGATAACAATTAAAGCAGTTTGTGTGTGGCTTGACACTTGTAATAGGAATGGGGGATGGTGGGTTATTCCTCATAATAATTAGAAACGTGCCATACATTTTTACTAAAAACTAATCTCAATTACTGGGAAATAATGCAATTTGCAGCTTATCCGCTATTGTTGTCATGCCAAAATTACTTACATACCTGTGCAATCTCAGATGTTCGAACAACATCACCTTTTTCACTCAACCTTTTAAAACATTCGCCTTATACCATTACAACCCAGGACAGTGGATCCCATCTATGAGGCTGACGCCTCTGAACTAAGAATCTGTGATAGCAACTCACGCAATTCCCTTGTTTGACCGGGCTCTATGCAGCCCATATATATCCACATACAATAGCACACAGAACCATGATAGTAGCTAAATCCCCACAGTTCAGTTATCAAACCCCCTATAATGTATTACAAAAAGAGACAAACCATCCATTTATCCTTCCTCTCAGTTATCAGAGACTCCTTTTACTTTATAGAGATAACTCAGAGATCATATATACAGTACATATAATCCGTACATACATTATATTATAGTTTACAAGGCAAGATATTATAAGATGCTACTATTACATACTTATTCAATCTTTTTTGTGTATACATTTAACTAAAGAGAACCTTTAGCGTGTTAGCGTGTGTACCTATGTGTAGGTGCATGTATAAGGGTGTGTTTATATAAAGACAGAAATAACCTGTGTTTGCGTATGTGTTATATCAGTATTTTTCCTCTGTGTACCCGTGTCTACATATATGTTGGGAGAGAACGAGCGAAAACAAGCATGCATGAGTGTGTATGAGTGGAGAGGAATGTGAGTATGTGTGAGCATTTTTACGTATGTGTTGAGGAGAAGAGAGAGCTTGTGCAAGTATGCATTAGTGTGTGTAAGTATATAGGAAGAACATGTGACAGTTATGTATGTAAGCACAGAGGATTGAAGTAAAGAGAGGGAGAAAGAGCGGGAAGATGGAGAGATAGATACTAGGACAGCCTCCAATGCAGATTAGGTACAGTTAATGTCAACATAAAGAATATTGCATTGCAAAACAGTATTGAATTGCAGCGTTAGGGTGGAAGCCAGTGGTTGAAGTGGGGATATATACGATGGTATGCCTTACCGCCACTTCTCCTACTGCCTTCATTGTAAAACTATTAAATTCCGTTCATTTATATTCTAATTATATTTTTCATACTGCCTGAGAGAACCCACGCTGTGATCTTGCACTTGAACGTATAAGATATAAGAACATTTGCATTCCATTACCTCTGTACTAGTTTATTGTACATTCTTTTCATATGCTTGTGCTAAAATAAGCAATTATATTTCCTGCGTAATTTAGGTTATTGATTGTGTGTTAGATGGGTTTATTCTTAAATATCGCCAAGTGAGAGAGTTTATCAAAGATAAGACAGGACAAGGGGTCTGGGCTAAACAAGGAGAGTAAACAAACTCTATACTATCCACTTTTGTCCTCTAGTCAACAAGTACATTGCAGGATAGTACTCTAGCCCAGACTCCTAGACACCCTCTCCCCAGGGATCCAATGGTCACTAGTCAGCATGGAGGTGCAGAAAAAGGCTAAATGGAGATGGACCTTATGTAGCCCGGACCTCATTTTCCAAGCCTGCACCTGTACTTAGATCTTCACCACCCCCACCAACTGCACATTGTGTCTTTATGAGCTGGCTTCCAGCTCACATTTTACCTGTCGCATCGCAGGCTGTAGCTGGTAACAAGCATCCATTATGGCAGTGAAGGGCAAACTACGGCCCGCGGGCCAGATACGGCCCACTTAGAGGTTCTATCCGGCCCGCCAATATATTAAAAAATTTCATTAAAATATGCAGAAAATTATTAGGGCCGACCCTGTGTGTCAGAACCTTCATTTTTATGCCTTCCCAGCTATTTCCTCCATTACACTTCATCCTCCTTCCTAAAGGGACACTTCGTATGTCAATCACTCAAACACCTGCCCGCCCCCTAATGGCTGAAAGTCATGTGGGAAGAGATGGGCTGGGCCATATACTAAGGCGGATTTCGATTGGCTGCTGTGTTGTCAGTTAGTGGCTCACCAGAAAGACGGATCTGCAACAACCTGCTGAAATAAGTGCTGTGTCTGTACGATTGCTGCACTTATAGAGGTAACACCACAATATAACACCCTCCCGTCCCATTCAAAACATTTGTATTATATATTTAGATATTTGAGTTTTTTAAAAAAATTATACTGGCCCGCCTAAAGTTTTTCTTTTTTATTTGGCCCGCTCCTGAAAAAGTTTGCCCATCACTGCATTATGGGAATCCCATGGCCTTAGTCCGCCCCTCCACGATGACATCATAATCAGGCGCCACTCACAGACGCCAGACCTCCCTTTTTGGAACTTCTTCACAGAAGTGTAGTTTTTAGTGAACATATCTTAAAGTGATTCTCCATCCACCCAAGTAAAGATAAACAGTAATGAGGAACTACCGCAAGGCAGATAAGAAAAATGAATCTAATAAAAGGAAACAGTTATAGAGAAATAAAGTGAGGATAAACTGTTATAATAAATTTAGTTTCCTTTCTTTTACAAGAGAATATAAGGCACACATGGAACTATGAGATTTTCCATATACTTCTACTAATCACCAAAAACAAGTTTTTATTCATCTTGTGGTTAGTAAACAGAACAAGTATTGCCTCACTTTTACTAACAGTTGGGGATATTCCCACATATGTAGGAGGCTTGATATTCACTGCTTTGTTAGTTTGTTTTCCCTGCAGGATATCTTTCATTAGTCTTTTTTCTATGGCAACATTCATAGCACATTGCACAATTACTATTGGAAATATTTGATACAATCACACAATAATATAGAGTTCGCTCGCTTGAATTTCTAAAGATTTCTGTGGGAAACTATGAAGTTTACTGCACAATGTGGCACTAATAAGGTATTAACGTAATTTTGCTGATATAGTTCTTCCAGTTAGGTTACAATTGTATGACAAGTATGTCTTTTTTTCGTCTTTGATGTAACGTTTTAAAACATTACACTGTCACATTCAACATATATGGTTTTCAAGAATTTCTGCTGGTTGATTATCTAAAAGTGTACCAATGGAGGCAGCCATTTTGTGGTCTAAACATCAGGCACTAGGGACTTATTTTCTTATTTGTTTGTACTTTATGTTTCAATAATGTCACTAGTTCCTAAATGAAATAATAGTCTGAATGCTAGTTAATGACTGCATCCACTGTACGTAAGTGATGGGAATACTTTAAACAATGATCTTTTCTATAAGTTAGTATGTGTTGAGACTAACA
The DNA here is from genome assembly GCF_038048845.1 of Mixophyes fleayi. Taxonomy (NCBI): domain Eukaryota; kingdom Metazoa; phylum Chordata; class Amphibia; order Anura; family Limnodynastidae; genus Mixophyes; species Mixophyes fleayi. The sequence continues at coordinate 42,803,068 of NC_134410.1, read as the reverse complement.
GTTTATAATTCCTGGGGGTAAATCTATCAAGCTGCAGGTTTGAAAAAGTGGAGATATTGCCTATAGCAACCAATCATATTCTAGTTATCATTTATTTAGTACATTCTATAAAATGACGGCTAAAATCTGATTGGTTGCTATCGGCAACATCTCTACTTTTTCAAACCCGCAGCTTGATAAATTTACCCCCTGGTCTTACTTCACAGAAAGGAACATTTTTGCAACTAATGCAGGATGCAGGTGACAACTCACCACTTTGTGATCAAGTGTCACAATTAAACGCAGAAGCCACATTGGATGAGCTATTTACATAGTCTTCAGTGCCTTTTGGGCTTCAGTAAAATGTCTATCGCTTGTATAGCTAAGGCTGGGTACATATTACAGGGATTTCAGACGATTATCAGGCCAATCACATGATAAACGACCATTCGGCCCGATATCGCATTAGTTTGTACGCTCAAACAATGAACGATTATTGTTCCTAAGCACGTCATATTGTTTGATTTGCTTTTTAAACCGGACTAAAAATCTTGTTCAAAGATGGAACAATGTTGTGCCGATTCTGCAGTGTATATGCACTCACGTCCAGCAGTGTCCATAGATCTCTATGGAGTGTACATAGTCACGATCTTTTCAGCCAATGGTTATGACAGATGAAAAGCACAGATCTGAAGGTAAATCATGTAAAATGTGTTTAGTGTGTACACTTGAATCGGCTGCTGATCGGGACTTTTTGTTTTTTTGTGTAGTTTGTACCCAACCTCAGTCAGTAATGGAGACAGACTGTAAAAAAAAAGTTACGTTCTGGCAAAACTTTATTTAGGAACTTTCAGCTGAGTAGAAAGAACAAACCAGGAGTTCTTCAGTTCTTCATCAGTCAACACCGTTCTCAGCATGTCTCAGGACACAGGCAGGTACTGATAGAGCCATATTTGTTGCAGAAAAGGGAAGGTATGTACTGTGAAAGGGAAATGTGAAATAGTAAATAATAAATAACAACTATATATCTCAGTGTGTCAGACAACATATCTTGCCCCCACCTGGGGTGGCGAGATATGTGGTCTGACACACTGAACTTATTTTAACGGAGTACTTAATCTTTGTTTCTCTTTTCACTCGTCTTATCTTTATTTTAAATATTTCACTGTTATAAGCCTAATAAATGTAAATGTGTGTGTGTGTACGTGTGTGTGTGTACGTGTGTGTGTGTGTCATGGGGATGGTACACAGAGCCCTAATTTTACCTGATTTTTAACTCTATTTAGTAAAATATAAAGACATATTAAGTGTTATCACTTAACATATCTTTGTATTTTATTAAATAGTGTTAAAAAGCCGCTAACATTAGAGCTAACATGAATTTAAACCTTTCAAGTTCCCTAAAGTTTCAGGGGCCCCATCCATTTAGATTTACCATAACAACACTGTTTTTTCTAATAGAGCATAAGTCGGTGGCTTTACACATTTCAGTAGTTGCTAAAACACCTTTTCCAAGATGTTTAACTAGACCTCTCTGTGTCAAAGTTTTCCTTTAATAGCAATTTATGGTCTCTTATATTAAGATTCCATTTTTCCTAAAGTCACATTATCATTATGCTTATTACAAGAAATGCAAACCTTTGTTTTTTTAAACAGTATGTATATCTGCTTTACTGTTTTTAAAGGGATATTCCTCTTATTTGCACTTCATGTGTAGCAAAAGCTTTACCTGAAGTCAGAAGCTGCACAGAACTGAATAGAGCACTTGTTTCCAGCTCTCTGGGAGAACATAAGATGTTCCTGTGCTGCAAGTTCATACTAGTGAAGTGCCCTACATAATAACTGAATAACCCAAAGGAACACAAAAAATATATAACCCTTTCTTTATTGATCGTTTGTTAGATAAACATATTTATAGAGATATGCTATGTTAGATTTGTATACAAAACAAAAGTACAAATAGCAAAATGAAAACATGAGGTATTGGTTCATATTTTGATCAAAACTTTTAAGCCTGTATTCCATCGTGAAGTCTACCTCATTGTTTGCAGGTCCTACACTGACCTATATGCTTCAAACACTATTAAAATGCAGTTAAAGTCAGATGAACTCACCTCCCAGATATAGGGGCTTAAAGGACTGGCTTAAAAGACACACCCAAAAAGGCCTTATATAGGCCTGATAGACAGACACTAAGTCACCATAAGGCAATATTTGGAAACAGAATCAGAGAAGAAATAAGCTTGTGCTCGGTTAATCCCTTATTACAGTCATAAGGTTATATGGAGTGGGTTGAGAGCAAGCTGAATAGATAGTGACGTCATGCAGAGACACGCATCCACATCTTCAATCTTGTGTCCTAAGTCAGCCTTCCACCACACACCTAAATGGAACAACGACAATATCTCATCTACTCTGCTACTATCACTTTCTTTGATTATACCTCATTGGCTGTGTGCAAAGCTGTTATCATAGGCACAATTATACAATCGGCAGCTAGAATAACAAAGTGACACTTTAACCTCCAAATTTAAATAGAAAAGATAGACAAAATTATTAAGGCTAAACTGGCTAAGACAAGAGCTAAGGAGCTAAAGAAGTTAAGAGAAGAATGGAATTTACTTGCAGTGCCTCAGATCTTTCATTACATTTTGACATAAATTCTACAACAAAGTGAACAAGACAGGCAACATGTTAGAAAACAAGGTTTACAACCAGCAAACCCATATATTATCCTATCTATATGGGTCTACAAAGGGGGCTCTGAGACCAGTCCCATAAACATAGCAAATATGTTTGCTAAATACTTCAAATCTCTATACAATCTCCATAAAAATCCATTAATCTATAAGTCTCAGACAACTTCAATACATTTCTAGACTCAGTCCACCTATCCCAATTATCTCCCTTGAAAATTGCAGCAGCCATTAATATACCGCCCTTTAGAAAATCCACACATGACTTGCTTCTACAAATTCTATGCTATAGAGAATAACCCCCATCTAATGCCCATATGTAATGGTTGTTCGCTTCTCTGTTTATTGTTCTCAGAAATGCTCTAAGCCCAGAATGTGACCATCCTGAAGTCAAACAAGGACCCGATGCTATGCCACAATTACAGACAAATTCCTTTCTTGAAGATGGTCTATAATGTATCAAACTTTACTCTAAATTGATAGCTAATAGTATAAACCCCATTCTGTTCGTAGTTAGAAATGGTACCAAGAGGTCTTAGGCCGAAAGTTTATCCCGCCTTCGATCTGGTCACAGAAGATCTAAAAAGGGAGTGGGAAATTACTCTGAGGAAATGTGAAAATGAATTAATAAAATATCCTCATAAATCATTCTACTTGATCAGCATAGTGAATAATTCTCTGTTCTGGGAGATAAATTAAAAAATTAAAATTTGAAAATATGGAATAGTTTCAGAAGTTATATGAGAAATTCAAGACTAATCTGGATGCATATGAGAAGCAAATAATTGATAAAAAGAAGACTAAATTTATGAAAGCTAGAGAAGACTATGCCCGAAATAGAGCCTTTAAATGGGATGTATGCAAAATGAGGAAACCCACAATGTCATGTACCACCTCAGAGGTTGAAGAGGAAGCTATGTTAGCCAGCAGACACCTTCCCTATAAGGATTTTTTAGGGAGTGGTACACAAAGTGTGGTGGTGGTGGGGAATAAGAGAAAAAGAAGAGAGGAGCAGGAAGACCTACCCTCACCACATTCGTCTTCAGAGTAGACGCCTGTCCACCTTCTCACCCATTCAGGCCCTGGATAGGTTTGAGTGGGAGAAGGACTTAGCTCTCTTTTTGAGGGAACTCCTACTTTAGAAATTTTATCAGACTAATAGATATAATAGATCTAATAAAAAAAACCCAGATATAAGTTCAGGGAGTCAGATACCCACCAACCCCCACATTTTAATTGATGATTTCCCAATTTTTCCCAATGATCTCCTCAATACTGAGAAGGTTAAACAAGTGATTACCATACTGGAGGAACTAGAAGGAACTGCACCAATTGACAAACATTGTGGTATTATTGATCAGAGTAAAACATTGAAAAATAAATCCTCATTCTTCCCAAACATTTCCACCTGTCCCCAAGTCAAGTTGTACATGGATCTAGTATCCAAGGATCTTGACATATTGTTTTATGAAACCCAAATCAATTCATAAATTCAGGAAGAATCTCGATAAGGATGAGATAGTTGGTCTTAGAGAAATAGGGAACTGGGAGAATATGAAGCCTTCAGATAAAGGCAGAATCATCGTTTGTGACCGCGTAATAAGTATATAGTGGAAATTCACCGCCAACTAAATAATACTTCATGTTACAAATTCCTCATTTTCAATCCCACAGCAATTTTTGGGAATATAAACAGAAATCTGATCAGTAAAGCCTTCAAAGAAGGTAGTATTAGTAAGTCAGATTATGGACTGATTATTAAGGACTGACTGAGAATGCCAGTAGATTTGTGTGGTTACACATTTACGTCATTATGTTTTGAGTTTACCATCATATGATATACCATGGATGTATTATCTAAGATACAAGGAATATCAGTTGCCAGTGACATCAAATTAGTATCATATGATGGGGAATCTTTATACATCAATATAGACCATGAACAGGGACTTTGGGCGTTCTGGTATTTCCTTGATATGGATGTTAAAACTGACCTCAATTAATTTATTGTGCTACTATTGAGGTTTATCCTAACCAAGAACTATTTTGTGTTTGATGAGAGATTCTACCTACAGGTCAGGGGGACCGCAATGGGGACATATTGTGCCCCAATCTATGCCAACCTATTTCTTGGATGTTTGGAGAAGGAGCTAGTGTTTAAAGATGCCATTATGAGGTATACCAGTCATTTAACCTTATGACTGAGGTATATTGATGATATCATGATTTTATGTGTGGCGGATGAACATCTTCCAAGAATTTACAGTGGTATTAAATATCACAAATCTGATTTTGAAATTGACCTCTGAAATTAATATAACAACTATTATTACCTTGACCTGACAATCCTCAAAACTGCAGAGGGTGCTCTTAATACAGATATTTTCAGGAAAGTCACGACCACAAATAGTATACTACTTCAATCTAGCACTTTCCTCCTGTCATAAGAGGCATCCTGAAAGGAGAACTATTGAGGTTCAAGCCCAGTTTTTCAGACACAGAGATATTTAATAAAAGATCTGATGAGTCGACCAACAGATTCATGCAAAGGGTATATGGGAGGAAAATAATACGAGTATCAAGACACATGGCCGCTAAAAGGGATGGAGAATATCGGATTTATATCCCACAAAATCCCCAAAAAGAGCCCTTTAAAAGGTAGGATGATTGGCACCTACTATGCATATTCAGAAGAACTTACCACAATATTCCAAAAACATTGGCATATATTAATTTCTGATGAAGATTTAAGGAACAATCTGTGTGATTTCTATCAGCTGGAGAAAAGCTAGGAACTTAAAAGATCGATTAGTGCATAGTCACCTTCATTTCCAAAAAAAGTGACAACAAACCAAGAGGTTTCTTCAGTTGTGGTGTGTGCAAGTCTTGTCAATTTACTATCTCATCAAAGGAATATGAGGATAAATATGATAAAGTTTAAAAAATTGATGAATTTCAAAGCTGCAATTTATTAGGCGATTTATTTCCTCACATGTTATGACTAGACAATCTTTCAAGAAACATCTCTTATAATGCATGGGAAGCATTAGAAATGCCATCAAAGACCAAGGGAATTTCAAAACTCTGTCCACAGTAGCAAGACATTTTTTAATATCCCATAACAGTGATCCAAAATTAATTAATGCATTTGCTATGGAAAAAGGGAACCTAGAGATCAGAGGTGGTGATCTTCAAAAGAAATTACTTAAAAGAGAAGTATGTTTCCATATGGACTTAATGGGCCATTAAGGAGATTAAAGTATAAAAAATTTGTAACTTTCCAAGACATGGTGCATTGGAGGGGGAGGTCAATTTAAAATATGGGGACAGTTTTATAGTTGGGGTAGGGCATGTCCTAGATCAATTTTAGATTTCAATGTAAAAATAAAGCTATCAAGTATTTGTGTGCTACATCAAAAAACATTATGAATTATCACATTTATTTCACTAGTTTTCACCAGTTTAGTTCTTGCAATGAATAGTTTTCTAATATCTTATCACTATCGCAATTTAAACAGACCTATTTGTCTGGAATATATATATAGGGAAATTAGTTTTGTAATACAATCATAAAGTCTATTGGCTTGCGTTGTTGGATAAGATCTGTGGGAGGTGGGACTAAAAGCTGCCCAGAGATTGTGATTGGCACCTATTGTTGTCAATCATATATGTCTCTAGTTAAGAGCCGATTGGATATTAGATATGACGCGAATATTGGGGCTTGGCTGTTACACTATAAAAGGCCAATCAGAAGGACTCCCCGGCTTGCCTTAAAAAAAGCTACAACTAGCGAGACGTGCGTTGGAGTGATCGCTTCAATACCATACTCTAACTCCGTTATGCTGCCATTATAAAAGCTTAACCCACCACCGAACCTTACATAGATTAGATATAAATATTGAGGGGAACAATGGAGCAATAGGATATAGCAATTATTAATCCGGACAGGGGATAGTGGATCAGTGAACCACAAACATCATGACTCTTTGAGAAAGTTTGTGGAGAACAAAACGCGTCAACATTAGCAGGATTAGTAGGTTTTGTTTTGATATCTTACACAATATTCTAGTTATCTGGATGAGTTCCTGATAACTAATGTTACTGAAGATCTTTTATGGATATTGATTTTGTCTTCTGAGTGCTCTGGTGACTGGATTGAAAGAGAGATCGTTTATGTGGTTAATCACCCAAATGAATCTCCGTGATTGATAAGATCGTAGGATTTCTTGGACCTTATTTAATTCTTCCAGGATCTGCATAAGATGTGAGCAAGCGATGATTTTACTTATTACAAAGTATTTTATGTATAATAGGACTGCAGTGTTATTCTCCTTTAAGACTATTTTTTCCCATACACTGTGCATTGAACCAGACAAATAAAAGTAAATCTGCCTATTATAACAAGTATTGCAGTGTTTGTGTTCACTGAGGTTAATTTTCTAATCACTGAGCAGCTGAGGATGGAATCGGACAGAACTTGTATTTCAAATCACTGAACGTTTAATACTTATTGTCACGTCTGAGGATCTGACTGGGTACAGACAGTTGGTTTCTGGAACTGGACTTGTGACTACATGGACAAAGCTGGGTGGTCTGATAATATTCCTCTGCATGTAGTGAAAGGACTGGTGCAGATGGTGATTACACTATCAGTGGAGAGAAAACAGGGACTGGTTTGCTGAACCAGACTGGAACTGGAATGCTGGAAGTGGATCGCTGTAACTGGACTCGAACCGGAATGCAACCAGAGTGGATGGAACCAGAGTGCTGGAATCGGACTGGAGACGGAATGCAGACTACACTGTCTGAGCTGGATTAATAGCAAGACTGCAGACTGCTAGGAACCAGGGGCCTGATTCATTAAGGATCTTAAATGAAGAGGATCCTTATTTCAGTCTCCTGGACAAAACCATGTTACAATGCAAGGGATGCAAATGAGTGTTCTGTTTTGCACATAAGTTAAATACTGCCTGTTTTTTCATGTAGCACACACATATCAACTTTAAATTTCAGTGTACAAATAAGCTATCAAGTATTTGTGTGTTACATGAAAAAACAGGCAGTATTTAACTTATGTGCAAAACAGAACACTCATTTGCCCCCCTTGCATTGTAACATGGTTTTGTCCAGGAGAATGAATTAAGGATCCTCTTCATTTAAGATTCTTAATGAATCAGGCCCCAGGTTGGCATCTGACATACAACATTGCACTGGCAAGAGGTAAGGGCTCCAGGAAGTCCTTTTAAAGTAGTTATTGTTTTCTGATTGGAGACTGCGATTAGCTGGACTAAAGCAGAGCCTGAGGACCACAGGGACAATTTGAAAAGCCAGGGAAGAGGTAAGTGACAGGACACGAGGGCCTGGTGTGTGGCAATTAATATCTGTCTACATTTCTAAATTCATCATTTACACTAGGAAGCTATACTCCAGATAGGAGATTGTCTACATCCTATTAGAGATTAATTTATCTGAGTTTTTGCAGGATATGAATCTACTCGTTTTATATTAGGAAGTGCACTTCAATATTATTCAATGCTGGAATATCTCATATACTCTTGAGATATGCTTTTAGGTCCTGATTTGTAGTTAGCATTAAACTGTTTGCAGGTTTATATGCACTGGTAAGTGTATATTTAATAAATGATTAACTTTAATCACTATGTAATGTTTGTAGCTCATATGATTTTGTGCTCTGTTTTTTTGTTACTTTGAATAGAGCTGTCAGAGCGATGTATCTTTTTACAAGCTTTTGGGGACAAGTTTGCAGTCTCCCTGTACAGCTGTCTGGACCTATTGTTAGAGAATACCAATTTTATACTTTTTATGTATATTATTTTTACTTATGAAACTTGGATTATATTCTTCATTGGTGCATTAATCCTATTCCATTCTGCGCCTAAACGTATGTGTAACAATCATAGTTTACTTTTTCCAACCCCCATGATTGCAATCATGCCGAAAAGACTATTTAATCCTTACCACTATAAGGACGTTAGGCACCAGAGTGAAGTCCACAATCACTCTGGGGTCCCTGATCTATAAAATTATAATAGTGTACACACTTGTCTTATCTACATTGATAGAATAGTTTCAGCTACAATATTAACTGGCATCCTGCAATGATTATATAATATTGTACCTATGGGAGGTTCTTTATAGAAATTGCTTATGTGAATACAATATATGTTCGTAATTATCAAACTGTATGAGAAATGGATATACTCATTAGTCTGATCTGTCACTGTGGATTACATTGCTTCTATAGCACCTGAGAAATTATAAACTCAAATTGTTAAGTGTCTTTTCATTAGGAAAGTGACAATGAAGCTGTTGCACTTTAATCTGCAATTTTTAAAACAATTTATTTTCACATTATACGTTTGATCACATCATAACTTCAAAATTACCATAATTAACATCCCAGAGTGCCCCAGTCAACACATAATTAGAAACGTCCAAGTGGGTCTTATAGGAGGCAGGCAAGCTCCAGACAACACAAGAAGATTGCTAATTAATAGCCTCATCTGAACAAGAGAACAGCCCATACTTGCTCCTGTCTCTTGATACTGGAAATGCTTTTGATAGGTTACACTGGGACTACATGAAAGCTACTCTACTGAAGTTCGGCTTATTAGCTCATAACCCGACATGCTAAACTTTAAACTACTCTTGTGGGTAAGGTTTAATATTCAAAATTATCTAGATCTAATGGCACTCAAGTGGGATACCCACTTTAAGCCTTATTATTGTAAATTCTCTAATGCAAATGTGGTGCTAAATGTAAATATCATGGTTCCGTAATGGTCTTGCCAAACATATTATATCTTTTAAGATTCATACTGCCTTTGATCCAAATTGCTTCTTCAAACATAACCAAAAATCTAGCTCTAAATTGTTACGAGCTGCAGCGCTTCTCGGGAGTGCCCATTCTGTTCTTCTGTCTCGGCTGGTTGCTAGGCAGCCAGGAAGAGCCTTCCTGCTGGGAGCTCTGTTTGCATTGTCCCATCCATCCCAGGTGGTTGCAGGGCAGCCGGGATGCTGTTTCTGAGATAGGCTATCACATGTTGGTAATTGTCCTATTAGCCTGTTGTGGCGGGGCGGACTTGCTCCTTGGGATTGGTCCTCATTATGATTGGTCCTCATTACTTTAAATAGCATTTGTTAAGTTGTTGTTAGTCTGCTGAATACCTCTTTACTGACCTTTGCCTGTCCATGGATATGTTTTGTCTGAGTTGAAGTCCTGGGAACATCTAATTAGCTGTGAGATCATCACTCTCTATAGGAAAGGTGGCTTGCTATAGATGAAGACCTCTCATATAGGTTGTTTTTATAATTTAGCTGGTGTCCAGAGGGAAACATTACATACATTTCTGTAGAAAGGAGGCAGATCTAGGATTCAGGAGAAATGCAGGCCTAGGACTTCCTAATCTTCTCCAAAACCCCTACGCCTTTATAATTGTCAACCTACACCACTGGACATATTACTACTCAAATAATGCTAGGGTACAAAAGCGAAGAAGTAATCTTGAGAGTTCCTCTCCTGGGATATCTCATATAGCCATCCTATTTATGATACCCTCCCTATTGTGGCCTATAAGAAATGGGACGCTGTCATGCAGAAGAAAAAGAGAAACATCATTTATGTAGGCACTACATTAAAATTCTCTATGGAAATGAGCCTCTGCTTCCAACTCCCCAAGAGGAAATTTTACAAATATTTCCAAAACAGATACCTCCTTACCTCTTCTTTATCCCCTCATCTACTGCCCCATTTTCTACCGGCACTTACCGACACCTTACAATTCTGGCCACTTCAGAAAGGAGCTAATTCTAAATTTTATACATATTTCATCCTCATACTTATTGCTACTAAAGCAGTCATTGCCCTGGCATAGAATTATTCTAACCTGTTCACTCATCATGAGAAAGTTATCTCTTGGGTTCAGTTTTGTTAAATGGCTGAGGGCTCCCAGCAAGGAGGAGCGTACCAAAGAACGTACAATTATCATATATACCAGGTTTATTTACACTTTCACTAATTGTACTGTAACTTCACTGTTTTACCCTTCCACTATAATATATATATATATATATATATATATATATATATATATATATATATATATATATATTACATTCTGTCCTGAAACCAGAATAGGTAGCCTGTCAACCTGTTTTTCGGCCAGGACCTGGACCTGAAAGATTATCCATGATTTCGCCATCCAAGTGTAGAATCAGCGGTACATTTGGTTGTAATGTGGCTTTCATCTCACTTATGAAAGCTTCTCTGTGCTTTATTCTTGCTCGCCGTATAGCGCTGGGGCTTAAAATAAGCTGTTCTACATCCAGCTGGAGTTGAGTCGTAGCAGCTATTGCAGAAAATATGTGAGCAGCATTTCGATCGCTGGTGTTAGTCCGATCAAGAGCTGCAGCCACTTCTGGAGGTTTTGGTGTGGTTGGTGATGCATCAAACATCTCTTCTTCGGTGTCACTGCTTTTATAATGTATATTCTTAACATAAAGTGTGTATTGGAAAAGTCACTACGTCTGATATTGTGGAAAATCGTATAACATCAAACTTTGACCATCTTGTTCAAGACCAACCCCCCACCCCAGCCCCGCCGGAAATGCATGTGTATAGCTAGATAGATAGATAGATAGATAGATAGATAGATAGATAGATAGATAGATACAGATATACAGAAGTCGAAGTGGGGATGTATACGGTGGTATGTCATACCGTTACTTCTCCTACTGTCTTCTTTGTAAAACTATTACATTTCATTCATTTACATTTTCCATACTGCCAATTCTAAATGTTCACTTGGGCCACTGCGTATATATACAGTATATTGAATATGTAAGTTTTTTTTCTACCCTTCCATCTCCCTAATTCTTTCTCTTCTGTATCCCAGCAATTACAAAACATCTATCAATAAAAATTATTGAAACATAAACCAGAGACATATTACAATGAAACATGGGAAAAATGTTACCAGTCAATAGTTGTAGTTACCAATGCACCCCAAATCCATTCAAATAATTGTTTATTAAATTTCCTCACTGCTTATACCTATGCAACTCACCACATATCACCTATTCCATGTATGGTAATACTGTGGTTTGGATTCACAGCTTAGATTGGCTATAATGGCATAGTAATGTACCGTCATGTAATCCACCATAGTCCCCATTGAGGAATATAGCCCTTGTTTTTTCTCTTCATACTACCACAGCCAATTTGAAAAGACTTTGGGCTAGATTTACTAAACAGCGAGGTTTGAAAAAGTGGAGATCTTTCCTGTAGCAGCCAATCATATTCTAGTAATCATTTATCTAGCGCATTCTACAAAAGGACAGCTAGAATCAGATTGGTTGCTATAGGCAACATCTCCACTATTTCAAACCCGCAGTTTAGTAAATAGACCACTTAGCCTGCTGACTACAATGTGTCATTACATGGGCAATTCACCGCTTCAGAATGCAGAGTTCAATAACTGATGGAATGGTGTCACACAAGATTTCAACACAGCAGAAGACAGCTAGGGAAAGCTGTGTCAGAACAGTTATGCTGCTGGCAGGAAAAACGCTGCATGATAAAGTCTACATAGTATTCAAGCAGTTTTTCAGTAATTGTTCAATCACTTATATGGCACATGTAGAAAAAAATAAGAGACTTCGATGAAGGACTTTTTAGCCTAATTTGTTTTGTCAGCTAGCCTTAAACACTGCTTGCACCTACTAATAGCTATCAAAGCAGAAACTTTACTCGGTGTGACACTCTATAAACAAAACCAATTCATTTCAATAGCACAGCATCTTTAAAAACTGCTAAAACAAAAATATACAGCAGAAAAAGCCATGTGACGCCCTTTGTGGCCAAATTATAATTAAAATGGACTTAGTTTCAGGGGGGAAAAAATTTGAAAACCCTCTGTCACAGTTCAGTAAAGATGGATATACTTCTTATGATACACATAGTTTGTTTTACACAATACTCATCTCTGTGTCGCTACTGTTGGACAATATTTTATTATAAGAACCTGCTTAAACTATATTTAAACTATATATGAAGCCTCCCATTGGGAAGTATTAGAAATGGGTATTCCAAATACTGTAACATTGCTAATGTTAGATAGATATTTAGATAACTATTAATAGACAATGCTGGTATGTCCCTGGATATAAATGAAAAGACTTGAATGTAGTACATTAGTCATACCAACAATGCAGAAATTAAATAGACAATTTACCACCTGATTCCAAGCTGATTGATGAAAATTTATTTCCATGTAGGAATTATCTATGGTTGTCAATGTATTCAATTCATTTTAAATATTCATGGAAATTATTCGATTTACATTTTTATGCAGAATGGAATTACAGCTCACACATCTCAGGTCCTTCAGACACCGAAGAGTTAACTTTGTAATAACGAGCAATAGATGCGTCATCTTGTAGGCAGGAAAAAAAAACATAATTCTTTGTGAAAAGCGATCTGAGAGACTATGCTGGAGAAATAATGAATAACAAGATGACACTTTGAACAAACCAAATCAAAGAAATCCCTGCTGCCCAGATCCTAGAGAGCACAGAATGGAGCTTCCTGCAGGAAACATTAGTCAGAAATTCTGAAAAATCCAAAATATTTTATAATTCATATGGTAGCTACATACCGCTGAGTGTGAGGAATTCTTTCTGCATGAAAAGCCAGCAAGTGGCACCTCATTAAACAAGACCTAGGCTTAATCTAACTTGGAACAGATAAAAAAGAAGACTTCACGTGAGGCTATCCAGCCTGAGGGCTTAATCTCAAAGCTTTTCTGTATAATTAATGAATTAAGTAGGGCAAGTGATTAACAACAAAGAAGCTATTAAGTTATGATTTGAAAAAAAAACAGCGTTTCATGTAATTTTTCCTTGTGTTTCCACAAAATTATATATATATTTATATATATATATATATATATATATATATATATATATATATATATATATATATATATATAAAAATATACAAGAGGAGGGATAAGGCACCACAATGGTGCAGTACAGTCAGTTAAGGATATCGTCCAATGACTTAAGACAGCTATTTTATGCCTACCAAGAAATGGATGTTTTTTTACACACGTCAGCTTATTTCAAATCCTCATAGCGAATCCAGAAATATGGTAACTGAAAGTAGATAGATAGCACAACAGGGCTGGTCATTGTTGTTGCTATATGTTCCTTGTTGTGCTGGAACATACCAGCTTTTCTAACTAAATAAACAATTTTAATCTACAAATAATAATATGAACAATTTTAGTAACACTAACAAACTTAATAGAACTTATTCATTAATTTTATAAGATATTTTATTTATTTTTATTTTTTATTTTTTTTTCTTCTTTTTCTAACTCATGCAGTAGTCTTAGACTCTGTCGTCTGGTTGGACCCATCAACTCCTCGTCAGCTGCTAAAAAAAATTAATTTTTTTTTTAGTAAATGCACTCTTAATAGATTGATGTGGTGAAATGCTAGGTCTATGGATGTACATATGGGTATGCATTTTTCAAGCTCAGTATCGTGCACAAATGGTATGTTACTAAAAACTGGGCCAAACTTTTGTATTATGCTGAACACAGTAGTAATAAGTATATAGCATAATTGTGTGTGTTTGTCTATATTTCTGCTTTTTTTCATTGCAAATGTTGCCAAGCAGAGTCTCACCCTCTAGGCTGCTATTTTCCAGACAGCCAGCTGCACACAAGACAAGAAGTGGGGGGGAGCAGTTTCTTAGGATGGCCTCTACTGTGAATGTGTTGGGCAAACTGTTTATCATGTCAACGTATATATCTAGTTTTTAAAAAAATTGTCAAAACTCCACTACATGACAACTGCCCTGTACTTACTTTCTTCCACCAGCACTTGTGGCTGCTGAGATGGTTCAGACTGGCTCTGGAACAGGACTGGGGAGATGGAAAGGGTCTCTTCCAAGACCACCGCTGCCACCTCCTCCTGGGGCAGGTCAACCTCATCAGTGGCCACTGCCGCCTCCTCCGGGACCACCCCCGCTGCCTCCTATTGGACCACCTCCTCCTCATGTGGCCCTTTTTCATTGCGGCGGTGGTGGCGGTAGCTACATTGGCATCCTGTTGGAAAATAGGATGTGTTATATTTGTTTTTTCTAAGTTACTGACATAAAGAATGGTGTGGCCATTTGTCTTTTTTGCTGTGCACTTACACACACAGCAGACACTTGCCATTTATGTGGCATGACAGTTAGACTTTTTTTTATTGTTAATATACTATTATTATAATTCATTCATATTACAGTAACACTACATGCATGAAAGTAAAGCATGTAATTTTGGACTAGTATTCTACATGTTAAGTGGTACCTAATAAACTGCACTAAATGAAGCATAATAAGCACAAGAAAGGATATAATACTGTAGTCAATAGAGAATGGACACATAAGAGGCCTTTGCAAATGTGTCCATGTTTTGTGTATGTTAAGCCACTTGCATATAATATTGTGTTTTTGGGCGTACTTACGAGCAACTATTTCTGTCCTCAATTCTGCAAGGAGGTCGGGCTGCCCTCTCCGCAAATTACTCCATCTGCGCTGCATTTGGACAATGGAACGATGGCTACACAATTGGATCCACAGATACCTGCGGACGACCCGATAGGCATTCACCTTCTCTTTGTTTGTTACATATCGAGCTGCGGGTTGAAAGCATTGGTCAAGTGTTGCTTCAGGACCCGCAGCTCGGTACATGAGAAGGTAGCTGCTCGCATGTTATCAGAAAAGTGAGACCGTTTAATATCCTGCATAGCTATTGGTTCTCAGTGCACGTTGGTGCGTCTGCATGTCATGTGCGGAACAGTTCAATGCCATTACAAAGATGGCTAACCTGTTAATTAAATGAAGTATCCTAGCAATTGGGGGGTTTGGCCTAGCGTGCTGGTGCCTGCGCAGGAGAATGCACAGGTACCCGCTAAAAAATTCCCACTGTATTCAATAGTCGGCTCTGACAATTTATGCACGGCTGAGAAGTTATTGCTGTTAGGAATAGGCCCTTACATAGCATATAAGGAGAGGGAATCATTTGTCTTTCCTATCTGTTCTTTAGCTTTCCATTGACATTGCTGTATATCACCCTCCATTTTGTGGTAAGTAACATGGGCCTAGGTGTGCGCCTTTTTGTATAGTGAAGGTCTAAAGTTTGTTGTTTTGATTTTGTAGAGACGTCTGAACAAGAGACAAGTCAGGCTTCAGGATCATCCTCCTTTGCGGGAAAAATAAACAGCCGCCAAATTTCACAAATGCAGAAATATAAATTTTGGTGGAAATGGCTGTTGATAGGCTCCACTCCACTCCGGGTCAGCTCTCAGCCGGATCCAAATCCAAAATATGGGAAAAATAAGGAAAGAGGTCAATGCCGTGGCTCCAATAAGAGGCAAGGTGACTGAGGTCCAAAAAAGGTAAATATGGAATCGTGAAACAATTTTCTGTTTGTTCTTATATAAAATGTGTCAAGGTTTTGGGGATAATTTAATTCTTCTAATGTATCTATTTTGCACACAGGTGGCAAGACTTTAAGCGTTGCCTTGAGGACATATTGACAGAGAACAGGAGACATGCTCAAAGGACAGGCAGTGGTCCCTCCCACTAGAACTCACTTCATTGGAGACCAGAGATGGCGCAAGGGGTGGGCTGCATTGCCACATTAACACCGGATGTAGCCCACCCGCCATGGTGCCTATTATATATATATATATATATATATATATATATATATATATATATATATATACACACATATACATATGCACTGTCTATATACCACCAATAATAACCAGACATATTTATTTCCAATGATAAAGGTTGACAGCACCAGGTATATCATGTGTGTTTATATATATATATATATATATATATATATATATATATATATATGTGTGTGTGTGTGTGTGTGTGTGTGTGTGTGTGTAAAAAAAACAACTAGTGTGTGTGAAAAAAAACCCTGCCTCTTAACTAGCAAGTCCTGAACTCAAACATTCAAACATATTTGCAGTTCGATATAGTGAGAAGTAATGAAGCAGCATTTTAACCCCCAACACACTGACGGAAAAAAATTGTATTGGCAATGTATCGTTACGCGGTGGTACATAACTTAACACAGTATTAACTTTTCTTTTTGGATTTTCCCATCATTCTAGGTGCCAATACAGCTGAAGGGAATACTGAGGATGAGCTGGTGGAAGAGGCACATGATGTGGGAGAGCATCAGATGACTGGGGAAGCAGAAGTCAGTGAATGGGAATCACTGCACGCCTACTATCACAGTATTTGGGAGACTAATACCTCTATTCAGACCAACACCACAGAAATTTCCACAACCCTCACCCGTATGGAGAATACTTTGCACAGTACCCTCACCCGTATAGAGAACACTTTAGACCTAAACCTAACCTCAATTAACAATACCCTTACATGTCCACTGACCTTATTTCAATCTATATCACCAACAATCCTTCAGCATCCATTTCCCAGGAATCTTATCCTAGTTCTTTCTTTCTTCATCTCTGAGTCCCATCTATCAACCATACTGCACCCCAGCTGATTATAGTTCCACAAGTAGACCCCATCACTCACACCCGTGTTTGCATGCTGAACCATTTCCCTCTCAAGGTCCTATTGTTTATAGCGCAAAACCTTGAATGCAACACCGACCTTTCCAAAGAACCCAATATTTTGACAATGAACCAATGATTTCATATACCCATTATAATTCGTCATACAACACTCAATTGGCTCCATCTGCCCCTCATGCCATCTCTCCACCTTCTGCCATATCTGCCCCTCCTGCCATCTCTACCCATCCTACCCCTCCTGCACTCTGTGCCACCTGTGCACCCCGTGCCACCCATCAACCGCGTACCACACAATCGATGTCTGCTGCACACCCATTCCCTGCTGCTCCACTGGCCTCTGCTTCCTCCCCACTGTTGCCTTCCACATCACGGGTTACCCGAAGCCAGACTCATCCAAGAACAGCAGCAACTATTGTATCAGCAAAGAGACAACGCAAATCAAAGTAATGTGCTTTGTGTTTTTTCCTTACATTGTAAATAAAATATAGAATGATATACTTCTCAGTTATGTATGTTTTCTTTAGTTAAAAAAAAAAACTTACAAGAACAGTAAGTGTCCAGGACATATTCTTTAAATGTGACAGCATCAACCGATTCAGGAGGGCTGGGGTCAGCATCTACCACCTCCTGGCCAGCAACCTCTGCCTCTTCCACCCAAGGAATCCCACTCCTAATGGCGATGTTATGGAATACCACACACAGAGCAGTGATATTGCACACAGTGCTCTGCGCATACATTAGAGCACCAACAGACCGGTCTAAGCAATGGAATCTGGCCTCTAAAAGACCATTTGCCCGCTCCACAACCGATCTATTGGCTGTATGTGCGGAGTTGTATGTGACCTCCTGCTCTGTACGTGGGTTCAAAAGGGCGAAAAGGGTACGTACCACCTCAGCATCAGACATCTCAAAGAGGTTGATGCGTGGCCTGAAGACACTAGTTGCTGGTTTTGGAGTCGTGGACATTGGTTGCCCTCCTGTGCTGCCACATGTGCTTCGGCCATTTCTAAGAAATGCTATATTTGAAACAGAAGGATGTTACAAAAAATTCCTTACTTCATCACTTTGGAAATGTCACTCCTGTATGCACATGAAAGATTTACAATATTCTTACACCTACACGTGAGTTGGTCAAACTCATAATGGGGCTGAAAATAAAAAGAAAAAAATATTAACAAATAAAACAGAGAACACAATTAGCCATTGTGCCACATGACTAGGTATGAAACAAAGTAAGAAAAAACAAAAAAAATTAGCACATACATATGTATCAGGGGAAAAACCAGTAATAAGAAAGAAAGCCAAATTATTCCTTCTCCTTATAGGCTTTGTAAGGTTGCACACTTAGGGCCGTCTTACTTACCACAAAATGATGGGTGATCCTTTGATGTAAATGAACTGTTAAATAGCAATATCAATGGAAAGCTATAGAACAGATAGGAAACATAAGAAAGCTAGTAAACAGCCCCATGGCTAGGCTAAGAAACAACTAAATTATGACATGAAACAAAGAAAGAAAAAAAACAAAAAAAACACGCACATACATGTTTCAGGAAAAAAAAAGTGTTAAAATCAGAAAAACTAGGCTACCAGTAAACACTTAAAAATGTACAAACCGAACAAACCTTGCTAATTGCTTGAAAAAGCAAAGCCAAACATAAACCATGTACATGTAAATGCAGAAATGGCAGCATACAGGGCGCATGCTGTAATCAGACTTTTATAGCGGTGTTTAATTGGCAGAGAGTATGCAGGTGATTGGGAGCATACATCATGATGACATGGCAATCCAGAGTCTTAATTGCGTATGCTAGTAGTTTGGCATTGCAGGTAAACTAGACCCAGAGCAGGTGCATACTATACGCCGAGAACCAGGCGATTACATACATTCGACCAAGTCTGACTTTGACGTCCCTGCATGGGAACGCCTTGATTGTGAATTGAGTATGGCACCACAACCTGTCACCGCCCTTTTAACTCCCCAAAATCGCAGGCCATGGTAAGTGGTGATTGCGTTCGCGAGCGTCGAGGTTCTGCGTTCTTGGCCGGTCGATGGTTCCTTTGCTGGGCATGCGTCCCTTAAAGACTCAGGCCCAATGGGCCTTATGTAGAGTTAAACACAATTTACACTTGTGTATATTAGTGTCAAAACAGAACAAGGCACTCCAGTCCACTAGTACATAGTTGTATGTAGTAGCATAAATGTATTATTTAATTAAAATTCACCTATATTTATTCCATGGTTGGCCGAAGCCTTTATTTAGAGCAGGTTGGCGAAATATTAAAATCATTAAAAAGAGAATGTCCTTATGTTGAGTCGGACACAATTTACACTTACAACTTAAGCATAAATTGTGTCCCGTAGTTTACTATGTATTCCTAGCCGCAAACACGTACGACTCAAAATATTGCACAAAAAGCTAAAATTTTCAAAAGGTTTGCAGAAAATATATGCACTGTTAAGGCTGTTCAAAAAAGAAAAGAAAAGGGTGCACCGCATAAAAAACATGACCAGCACTAAAACTGCTGCTCTAGGCTGGTACTGGCAAAATCAGGGGGAAAACCAGGATGGGACCCTACAAAATACCAGTATTAACAATAGGCTATGCCAGCCAGGACTGGTGGCACTACTGCAAGGAAACCTGCACTGTGGGGTTGCCCTACCATAGTGTCAAACCAGCCCTAGGCCTCTCAGTACAGAACTGGATTCCGTAAGGGGCCTGCAAAAAAATGTGAACTCTCCTTTCCTAGGTTTAACCAGCACCTTGCTGAATAGTGCTAGGAACATTCTCACACTCCTGGGCAGTTGGTGTGTGTTATTCTGTTTAAAAAAAAAAGAATTAATTAATCATTTCATACTGGGAGCACTACAGGTCCTAGCATGCCCAGGCCACAATAAAGTATTTGGGCATGCTGGCGGCTGTAGTTCTGCAAGCACCAGTATATCCGTAGCTGCTAGGGCATGCTGGCACTTAGAACCACATGTGCTAACATGCACCCAGGGCCCACTGGGACCTAAAGTGCACCAGGGAAAATTGTCAACAATACGCAGACAGCAGTTTTATAAAAATAAAAAAATAACCTCTACAGTTCCAGCATTCCCCTTTGGGAACCTCTGGCATTGTCTTATGGTATATATCCATGTCTTGGCAAAATAACAAACCATATGTAACGACCAAAGACTAGCTCCACTAAGAGATCCCGTTGAAAATGTGCTCTTTGCAGTTATGCACTCATACTTTTAGTCAGAGGATTTCTCATTACCTGAATTCAAATGTGGGAATTTCCCCACTTATAAATATGACAGCATAACCACTTAGAGCTCTTTTGCGGCTGGAGCTCTTAGCAGTGCTTGTCTTGCATTGTTACATATGATTTTTTATTTTGCCAATACATACAGTATATATGCACTATATTAGGTACATTCAGTACATTTGCCCCCCAGAACAGTTTGAATTCTTCCTTGTATGGATTCAAAAAGCTGCTGGAAACATTCCTTTGTGATTCTGGCCCCTGTTGACATGGGAGCATCATGCAGTTTCTGCAGATTTGGTGGCTGCACAGTCATGCTGCAAATCTCCTGTTTTACCCATCTCAAAGGTGCCCTATTGGATTGAGATCTGGGGACTGTGGAGGCCATTGGAATACACTGTACTCTTTGTCATTCATAGCACCAGCTTGAGATGGCATGTGCTTTGTGACATAGCACATTATACTGGTAGAAGTGGTCATTAGAAGATGGGTAGAATGTGGCTATAAAGGGATGCACATGGTCAACAACAATACTTAGGTAGACTGTGGCATTTCAGTGATGCTTAATTGGTATAAAGGGGCCTAATGTATGCCAAGAAAACATTCCCCACACCATTACACCACCACCAAAACCTGCACTAGTAACACAAGGCAGGATGTATTTTACACCCTATTCTAATCCTACCATCTACATGTCACAGCAGATATCGAGATTCGTCAGACCAGACAACATGTTTCCAATCTACAGCTGCCCAGTTTTGGTAAATGCGTGCCCACTATATCCTCAGTTTCCCGTTCTTAGTTGGTAGAAGTGGAAACTGATGTAGTCTTATGCTGGCTGCTGCTGTAGACCATCTGCTTCAAGGTTCAGCATGGTGTGTGTTCCCAGATGTTCATCTCCATGCCACTGTTGTAATGCATAGTTGTTTGAGTCGCTGTCACCTTCCTAAACAGAAGTGTTATTCATCTGGGGCAGGACAGGGAATATTTACAACAGCAATCCTAAACTGTCCTTCTACAAATCATGATCACATCAAGGTTACAACATAGGGCTGCCAGTAGCACAGACACAGGCTGACAGCTCTCAGCATGTCAGGTGAAGACAGAGGGGCGAGGAGGAAGGGAAGTATTTTACAGTACACAGACCAGCCTGAGAGGTGTGTTCCAAAGCCTCTCTGCTCACTAGATCAAATGTTACGTGACTGTGGTTGCCATGGTAGTCCATGTGCAAAATTGTAAATCATTGGTATGAGCCTGAAGAAACAAACCAAGGACAAATGGTAATAATTGACATTTTTCGTATAACTTGCCCAGTGATTTATGTTAAAAAATATGGGATTGTTGCTTTAAGGTCAAATCTCACAAGCATAGTCTGTTAAATTTTGCTACTAAATGCAAAATGATGCAAATAATTCAGGGAACCGCTTTGAAAATTGTGCTCATCTCTAAGGTTAACACAGTATTAGAATAAGTAAAAATTTTACAATTATATTTTACAATTAACTATAAATTAGCCGTAAAGCTATCATTATTTAAATGGGGAAGTTACTGATATCACAAATGATCAACACCATCATTATATATCATCCACTTAACTTTTTCAAAGACACGTTTTTTCACGTGTTTGAGATATAAAGGGGAACAAACAAGTTTCTTATGTTAGCCTAAAGTGTCCATTTAATAAATGTAGCCTAGGCTGTTGAGTTGATTCAACAACATTTTAACAATAGGAGAAATTAATGAAAGATTTGGAGACATTTTAAGTTCCTACGTCAGTGTGTAAAGGTTGCTCATTCAACCACATTTGAAACATTATAAAATAGAAACATTTACAAATGTACATTCTAAATTACTTTGTAGGTCTTTAAAGCAATGTTCGAAGTGGAAATTTAGAGGTAGCGGTATGGAAGTTTGGAAGTGGTGGTATGTAATTGGAAGGTAAGTGAATTGAATTTGATAGTTTAACAATAAAGGCAGTAGGAGAAGTGGTGGTATGGCATACCGCCATATACGTTCCCACTTTGACCACTGCTTTAAACTGTAATTTTAAATGACTTTTTTTTAAAAATAGTAATAAAAGATTAATTTATCAATTCATTCATGGCCCTAAACAATTCATATATTAGAAATTCACATGAATAGAGGTGATGTTGTAGTAAAAACATAATGGTTTATTGCAGTTCAGTGGATATAATGATGGTCTGAATACAAACATATTAAATATTGCAATAATCAATGAAGCCCGGAGAAAACATAGACTTTTTGGTAGTGCAGTGATGAGTCACTGCCTATAGACAGTGCATGAATATAAACAATCTTTATGGAAATGCAGGTATATAACATTGCTTCTGTAGCAATGATGGTATATATAACAGTCTTTGTAGCAATGCAGAAATATACAAAGTCGTTATGGTAATCAGGTATATAACACTGCCTCTGTAGCAATGCTGGTATATAACAGTCTTTATAGCAATACAGAAATATACACAGTATGTGAATGCCCAGCAGAGTGAGCAATGATAGTTATCTCAGTCCGTGCCTGAGGATACTGTATAGAGCTATGGGAATAGCCAGATATCAGGAAACAGAAGACAATAGGTTGCACAGCCAGGTATCAGGCTGCTGAATACAGAGCTAGGAACTGATGAAAGGTCAGAATCACACAGGAACCAGGATACTAGAGTGTAACGCTATAACTGTCAATGAGTGCTAGAGAGGTGATAGTTTATAAAGTGCAGTCTCCCAATGAAAAGTCAGATACACCTAAACTGCATAGCAGCTCTGAGTAGCAAGCAGAATACAAAGCAGATAATTCAAATTTGAACAACAGCTAGAGAACCATAGGCTTTCTAGTGATAACTGAGCCCATTTAGCAAAACTATCCTTTACCAAAATTCTAAGAAAAACATTATTTTAATTATTTGGATTATTGATCTAGCAAATGCTAAATTATGCAAAAAATAATAATATGTTCCGGATAGGACAATAATTGATGTGTTTCCCCACCCTTAATAAATAAATAGTGATTGCAAATTGTTCTAATTATTATTTATTAGTGGCAATTTGTCATTGACGCACAGTCTGGCAGATGGCAACATCATGACGTTTGTATAAGCTCTGCTTAGTAAATATTAATACACCACTTGCATTGCATTAACATTTGCGAAGACCCACACATAATTTTGTGAATTTAAATATCTTTTTTATATTTGAAATATATATTTCATGAGTTTAAATGCAACAAATTAAAACCAATTAGGCAACATAGATACATGCATAATGGTAGTGATTATATTGTATGGCAACATCAGTGCTCAGTGGGTCATTTAAGGATTCCTCTCATATTTTAAAGTGGAATTGGCATCATTAACACTTTCTGACTTAATAGCACATCAGAAACCACCTATTTATCATATTCAGAGTTAGTTCCAGAACCACTTGTTTTTATCATTTTATTTTCCGGTGTGAAATCATGCAGTACACTTCATCTCCTAAAGATAATGCAGTAATAATCAGTGTTAATACAAGCCAATTAATTATTAATAATATATTAAACTAATACATAAAGAACAATGTGCTGAGTATGGATGAAACCACCATGTAAATAAATAATGCACAAACTAAATTGATATACCTTTATAAAATGCACAAGTTTCTAAGTAAATTAAAATTATTCACATCAAAATATAGAACAATATATGCAAATTAATTACATAAAAATATATAAAAATACAGTATATAACAAACCTATGTTTATTATATATTTATATAGGCTAGAAATAACCTAAGTTTTATATGCAATGAGTGCCAATCAACTCTTATTTTACTTTATTTTATATTTTTAATCAGTTTAAATTGGTATTATATTTAACTGGGTTTGCCAGTGCCCTATTATTTAAAGTTATAGCATTTATTTCCTAGCGCTTGGTATTTTAACTAATATATTCAACTGGTCAAAAAGCATGTAACCTCTGCCGATTCAAAGGCAAAAAGTATGTGTGCCAGACAATGTCTTGACAAATTTCATCATAGGAAATCCACGCAAACACAGGGAGGACATACAAACTCCAAAGGCCATGGTCGGGAATTGAACTCATGACCCCAGTGCTGTGAGGCAGAAGTGCTGACCACTAAGCCAAAGTGCACCCCACAGAAGAGATGTAGGTTGTTGGATCTAATCAGTCAGTTCACCTGTAAGCGTCAGTTTACCAGTTTATGAGCTCATCAGCCGGAGAGAATAAAAGACACTGCAAGGTCTGAGTGTTCAATATGCTCTACTTTATTGTTTACAAATTCACATATTTATAACACTCTGGTTACACAAAATCACATACTTCAGCAAACTACACCCCTAACTGTCTTATCTTCATCTTAACCACTCTTTGTGCATGATTTAGTTACACAGACCTTGTTACATTCTCACAGGAATTCTCCCAAGGGGGCTGGTGGTTATCTCCTGTCTGCCATATCCAAGGTCATGAACGCAGCTCCTCATAAACAACAACATAATAATGAATAACTTCTATAAACTAGCTGTATCTAAGCTGTCTTTAAGCTGTACAAGGACAAAATGGCTGACAGGAAACAAGATGGCGCCGGCTCAGCATAATCACATTTCTCAAGGTCTAGACGTTAGTCGTTAGGCAAATATGAGTGTTTCCTGTGGAGATATTCAGGGGTTAGGGACAGTGATAGGTAGTACAGAGTAGAGTAGAGACAGAGTGTTAAGAACCTGCAGCAGCCGCCCACAAGGGGCAAGGCATCTACTGTGACCAGAATCTAGAAGACCACACAGATTGCCAACTGTGGATGCAGGACTCTTCTTCCTTGACTAGGACACAAGGACACTACCGAGACTTACCTGAGTACCGGCCGACCGGAATGTTTCTGTTGAGACACCTTTTAATATGATGTACAGTACATCCAATGCTTCACATAATATTTAACAAGTCCTGGCCAGGTGAAAACAGGGACATATTTCTCCTTACTTAACCCTTTACACAGTCATAAGAGGACTAAGAAGCAAGTTAATGCTGAATAAACACAGACTCTAATTAACTGTAATAGAGGATTGTATTTTAAGTAGGACTTTAAATATTAATATTAAACTTTCAACCCATATTAGAAAGATAAAGATGAACTGAGATATGTGCCTTAACAATAAATTTAGTACACTTAATTTAATAATGATAACTGGTAAATCATATTTTTGAATCTTTAAGTCAAAATATAATGTTTTCATTAATGATGTCATAATTTTATGTATACATAACTTGTAGTAGATTATTATTAATAATAATAATAATAATAATAATAATAATAATAATGTAATGTAAACCTTGACCAATAATTCCCTTCCCTGCCCTTTCTCCCCCATTTTCCAAACTTCGAAACCAAATTCTTCCCTTAACCATGTACATTTATGTGGTCCTGTGTCCCTATTGTGAAATTTCGTCTCTCTCTGTGACTTGGTCAGCGATCTCTCTCTCACCCACAAAGAGAGTTTCCACCACCAACCCCCAAAGAGCACCACACACTGAATCGCATATCAATAAAAATAATTGCAGATAATATAACTAGTGCTTCCTGAGCGTTTTCTTGTCACATTTGTCTTGTGACTCTTATTTTTATGACACAGACTATATTAAAACATCTTAACACTGAATGAAACACTTGTAGCCTTAAAATTGTTGCTATTAATAAAAAGCCTGTAGGTCTGCCAGCTTCTCTAATGTTTTTTGTTGCTGGACTACAATCCTGGAGGGGGTGAAAGTAAATGTACCACAACTTTGGGAAGATATCTTCCCTTAGTCATCATTTTCCTATGATAGTGCCATCTTTTTTATTACAGTATCTAAACCGGGGAGGCACAACTTTGTTTTGTCTGAGGGCCACTTTGGGAGATTTGGAGGGGCTGCATTAAGAAATTACAAATAAGTAGAATTTACAACAGGCAAAGAGGAACCTCAATCTATTTATAGTTATGTCATACCTCTCACCACTATGAAAGTCCCCATGGGCTAGAAGCAAGGGTGCTACTGTGTAGAAGCAGGGAAAGTTAGTATCACAAGGTGAGACGTTGATCCTGCAGTATACTGACAGTCTGGCAGTGAATGAGAGTGTGAGTGCATTATAGGTCAGAGGGATTCACTGCCAGAATGTCTCTCACTGGCACATCTCCCACTTATACAGTCGCAGTGAGACCTGGTGCGGTGTGGGACAGGACAAATACTGGGGTACCCAAGTTACCACAGTATTTGTGTCCTGACATCCCAGGGCCCACTCTCTATCCTACTTCGTGTGGGCTGCAAATTATACACCTTGAAGGCAGTGGCGGATCCAGGGGGGGGGGCGATCAGGGCCCCCCCTTTAGCAGGGGCTTGCTGCCGTCAGCAGTGACAGGCAGGAAGAGTGTGCTGCCCAGCTGCTCTGGTTGTGTTTTAAAAACAGTCGGAACAGCCGGGCAGCACACTCTCCCTGCCTGTCTCTGCCGAACGGACCTGCACATAGTGTGCAGCCGTAGGCTGCCTTGGTTTTCAAAAAGAGGGCAGGGACTAAACCGCCCCCCCCCCCAAATCACCCTGGGTAAAATAGAATTCAAGATCCGCCCCTGCTTGAAAGCGTGATGCGGCTTGTGGGCTGCAAGTGATACATGTGTGATGTAAAGCCTACACTGATGTGCATACCTCAATTGATGCAAACTACGGTATTTCATGTTGTTGAAGATGGGTTACATCCATTAGATGACTAGGTGCTCTTAGATCATTTAGTGTACATGTATGTAGCGACCGTGTGGGAATCTGGGAAAAGTGGTGCCACTTGTAGGTAAAAAAATGTCTTGCCTTTATGTGTAATAATAGTATGCCAAGGTCATTTACTTAGATTTCTACAGTATAGTTTTCTGACCTTGAGTGGTGTTTGCTGGTGGTTTCTGAGTGGAACCCAGCATTTGATTGGGTGGCATAATTATTTATTTTTTATTCTTTGGCAAATGAACGTAATGGCTGCACTGCTGGAACTCATGGATCGTAGTTTGAGCACTGGGCTGAAATGGCCGAGTGAGAGCCCAAACCTCAAACCCCTTTCAAAACCTGTGGAATGACCTAAATAGAGCTGTACATAGGAGATCCCCTTGCAATTTTATGGACCATGATTTTTTTTTAAGGAAGGAGTGGAATAGGATTGTAAACTCCAGGCGGGCAAAGTTGATAGAGCTTTATTCAAAAAGACACACGTTTTCGCTGTGGTAGCTGAGTGACAAAAATACCCAGAAAGAAAAAAGTTACTTATTGCTCTAGAGGTCCCCGTTCAGCATTGCTAGGCTTATTACAGATTTTGTTTTAAAGACATCGGGTTTGTTGTGTCAGGTATTTTTCCCCAACAATTGCAGCTATGGTTAGTTTGTTACAAACAACTTTTTCTTTGTCTGTTCCAGGTCATTAGAGCACTAAAGATACATACCTTTCAATCTATTCATTTCCCCCAGAATAAGATTGAGTGGTGGGAGCATAAAAAGGCTTTGTATTCCTTAGCAGGAAAAACAAATGTCCTTGGTGATATCAATTGCCCTCGTGGTACTCACACCTCCGCCTGAAAAGGAAAAATGTTTTTCTTTAAATAAATGAACATCATTTGGTATTCTTGTTGTTCTTGTAAAACAAGTAGGATATGGAAGTCATTCCTGGGGGTTACGGTATTAACCAGCGGATTCTTCAAGTCGCCCATATCCGCCGACTTTGCAGGGTAAATTTAAAAGGAAAAACTTGCCTTTGTTTTGGTTACAATTTGTTATTGGATTTATATTTCCTGTTGTCTTGCTATACTAAACACTAAAATAATGTATATTTCTGAGTAAGTTTTCTGTGCTTGCAACAAAGAATTCTATATATATAAAGGGTGAAAGTCCTATTGGCCTCAAAGATTTTGACTCCGATGGTAATTGCTGGCTTATTAAATAGTTGAATGCATTTATCAAGTATGGAGGTGGTCCTTGTACCATCATGATGCCTGTTCTGTTAATGCATCTCAGAATGGAAGATAGAAGCTGAAAAAAGAAATTTTTTCAACCCAAAACTTTTTTTTCAAAAGGAATGGGACTATTGCCCAGGCCCCAGAAAATAAATATTATTTTCTGTGAGGGTGCAGAAAAAAGATACATTTAATATAAACATTATATTATATCTGCCTTATTTTTTGACAAACATATTTGTTTGTTGTTTTTTTAAAAATATCCTGTATTTTTTTTCCCATCCTAACAGTGGATCTTTCAGTTCTATTCATGCACCCTTCATGTAGCCCTCTGAGCGATAAGCAACCCGTATTGTTCCGGATATTTTTCACCATGAGTACCGCTCAGCTGCCATGGCGTTAAAGCAATGGTAAAATGCATTAATATGTAATTTCTTATGGCATTAATAAAATTACACTTTTTACTGCTTTAATCATAATCATGATAATAGAGCCCACAATGTATCATATGTTCGGTTAAATAGCTGTTAAACTAAGCCCCAAAATATTGTAATCTTCATGAATAAATTAACTGTCTTTAAATAAAAATCTGATGTGTTAAATTCTTGTTAAACTAAACTCAATATATATTGTAATTTCCTTAATAAAATTAGCTGGCTTAAACTAAATCTGTTATATGTTTTTGCGGACTGCTATGCAATTCCCGCCAATGTTTCGCCAAACAACAGCTTTTACTTGTGATAATTGGGGAGAGAATCATTTAATCGATTTAATCGGACAGTTGTACAATGTGAAAAATACAGATATTCTCTGCTTATTGAACTGCCCCCAATGTCATCTATGAATACGAAGAATAGTTCCTTTTTTCTCTGTAACGGCACTACATAAACTTTTTGGTGCCTACTGTTTTACGTTTTATGCCTCTATCAATAATCGGGGTTTTAGCTTGGAAAGGAGCAAACTTAGGGGCAGTTTCAATTCCCTGCGTTGTACTTTAGTGTTCTCTGTGAGCTGCAAGCAAAAATCTGTTTTAAAAGTACCATACTAACACTAATAAGGTGCAACCCGGGATTTTCTACAGAACAACGCAGGAAATTGAATTTGCCCCTTTGAGTGCAAATAATATTGTTGTAGTGTGGGACATTTCTAATCATAATTGTGTAACTACATGCAAACTAAAAGGGTGGCAAACTGGAAGCCATTCCCAATTTTGCTGTCAATACCTTACATATGGTGGTATATAGAGTGCATTCAGTGGGATGCTGTTTTGCTCTAGATGTATATAATAGAAAGCAGTGCATTATTTTATGCAAATGAACAATGCATTTAAAATCTGAAAATCATTCAGCAGAAAAAAGACAAAGCTCCAATCAAATCTGACAGTAGACATCGTTATTAGACAACTATTAGACATTTGCAATTTATGTACATAAAAGTGCAATGATTGCTCAAAGCTGCCACGTCATTGCCCATTGGGATGTAAGTCTATTCATGTACTGTGCAGAAAATAGGTGCAACCACACTGTCTGGTATTCAGAGCATCCATATAATAAAACACATGGTTGTTAAATTAAACAATCCCATTTTCATAAGGCAACATGATAATAATAAACCATATGCATAGGCTAATGCTCAGTTGAACTGATTTAAATGGGGGATAATTGCATCTCATTGTGCCAGGACATGCTATGTCTACAGTAAGTACAGCAGAACTGTGCCTTTAAAGGACAAATTAATCCTATTTGATAATCAGCTACAGTGGCTGTTGTCTGGTGACAAAGATAAGTTCCCTTATTATCTGCTGTTCTTTATTGTGTTGAGACTGCAATTTCGCCTTGGCCAAATGTTGCAGTGTGCCTTGTCTTGCATTTTGTAAGCCAGTGAAATAAATTAGAATGCTCTCTCACATGACATAATAAGCTCCTTGTAAGTGTGCTCCAGCTCTTCCTTCTCTCATATACTAACAAAATTAAATATAATGCTGTGCAGTAAAAATATATAAATCCAATTAGGCTTTCAGAATAAAAACAGTATTAAAATATAGACATTTGGATGAAATGATGTCTGATAAATGGGTTTCAAGATTGCATTTTATTAAGTGTATATATTATTAGAATTGTAAATTATAGCGATTGATAACAAGTCCAATATCCAAACATTATTCTGTACCACTTACTACTAACCAAAATATTACATGCATGAATGCAATTGCAAGCAATTCATATCCAAATGCAAATGACACAACTGACCACATGGGTGCAAGGAGCACAAATAGAGGGTTCAGAGCTCAAATTTAACTGTGTGAGCTACCTGATTGGGGAGCATCAAGCCCCAATAGCAGATCTATAAAACAATCACATCTAAGTGCATCAAAACACAGTAATATTGATGTTGCAATGAGATAATAAAAGAATTAAAACATATACAGCTTACAGTCCAGCAGAGTTGTATGTTGTAAATGGTGCAGTGATATTAAACCTCCATGAATAGTAAGAGAATTGAAAATATTTAAAATGTTTAAAACCAAGCTCTTACAGTTGGCAGATAACTATAACTTATATTCCATATACATTCCTTATAGGGTAGAGAGGAGGAGGAGTGCAGGAGTGAAGGAGTTACCATTCTAGAGATTTACACTGACCCCAGTGTTTTGGTTTTGGATCTGGATTACCTTCGTGTTTTGGTTATGGCTTTGGTTTTTCCAAAACCGCCCTTGCGTGTTTTGGTTTTGGTTTTGTTTGGTTTTATTTTGCAATTTGTTTAAAAATCACTTTTTGGGGGCTAAAATAACCTAATTTAGTGCTCCATCTGTTTCTTCGATAAGTGAGTTAATTCTACAGCTAATAAATTAGGAAAAAACAGTTTAATCTCTGGTAGGCCGTCCTTAATTCTACACAAAAACCTGATTGTCTTCCTCTCCATCTTAGCCTATTGGCAATGTAGCCATCGTCTTTGGGTGTATATTACACTCTACAGTTATAGTTAAATATAAAAAGAAGCAGCCTGCAAAGACAATTTTATAAATACAAATGGCCAAAGCAGATGTTCTGTTTGGGTGTATAATATTCCCCTAGATTAAAATTGAAAAAGACGAATAAGCAGCCTGCATAGACTGTACAATAAAATATAAATAGACAAAGGGAGTTTGGTGACAGTGTGTATATCACCCCCTCCACATATAATTAAATAGAAAAAAACAGCCAGGATATACTGTACATTACATATAAATAGACAAAGTTAGTTTGGTGACTGTCTGTATATCACCCCCTCCACATATAGTTAAATAGAAAATATATAGTGCTGCTAGATAATACTTTCAGCACCAGAAAAAATTGTTTGTTCACACAGCGGAATATGGGACACCAAAAAACACTTGTAGTGCAAATTCAGAAATATATACTGCTGGTATATAGTATTTTTAACTACAGAAAATGGCTTTTTTATAAGTGGGGAATATCTGACACACCAAATACATGTACTGCAAATTCAGAAATATTTACTGCTGGTATATACTTTTTTCAACAACAGAAAATGCCTTTTTTTAGAAGTGGGGAATATCTGACACCCCAAAGACTTGTAGTGCAAATTCAGAAATATATACTGCTGGTATCTAATAATTTCATCACCAGAAAATAGATGTATTGGAACTGGGCAATAATATGTCACACCCCAAGCACTTGTAGTGCAAATTCCAAACTTTATACTGCTGGTATATTTCTATTTCTGCAAGCAGAAAATAGTTTCTGGAGGAGGGAATATGACACCCCAAACAGTTGGTAATGTTTGCAAAAATGCCTCCTCTATCCTCCTCTCTTCCTGCTATAACAATTGCTAGAAGAATTGCTAGAAGAATTGCTCTCTCCATGCTGTAATGCTGCCTGCGACCTAACCATTCTCTCTCCCTCTGTCAAATGGCGCTGGATTGCTGTGGAGGCGGGTATTTATGGATTTCAAATATCGCGAGAACCGAGCTCCGAGATAATACACTATGAAAGCGCCCCCTTCTGTTTGACATTTTAGAAATACGGTTGTCTCGTGGAGATGGGGTGCTGGAAGGGGAGGACATGCAGACTAGGACCTGCTGGTGTAAACTGACGGTGTGAGCAAACAAGAACTCTCTGGACATTTATTAACACTATAGACACTATACCAAAACTGGATGTAATCTCTTGTGGTTCACTGCAAATTATTATATATATTTATATATTTATCATTATCTAGCGCTTTCTTTTAGGAAAAGATTTATTGTCAACATTTTTGTACATATGATGTCTGTACTGAACTATAAGTGCAAGGTTCCAAGTCAGATATAATAGCAAAACAGAAGGTCCGTTTTTTTTACAACTTTAAGCTTGAAAATTCCCTGTTTCTCCAATTAAATATTTAACACTGAGTAAACATCATGGTGTCTCTGGAATTATGGTTTAAACCACGTTCTTACAAGTACAGTATACTACATATATACATGGGTTAGTAGTTACACTATTCTGTGTAGCGTCACTATAGCTTAGTTCAGCTATCATATTCATATATTCATGCAAAGCAAATATTCTGCATTGTGTTGCAGTAGAGCTGTGTTAAGATATTGGCCTGATTCGTTAAAGAACACTAGTTTTATTTAGACTGAACTTTTCTAGTTGAATATAGTTCTATGTATCCTCTGCCTGTACGGCACTTGCTGTATGCAGCCATACACAACGCGCTGCAGGATAAGCACAATGCATATGTATGTCCCATCAGTATACACAGGTAAATTAAATATCATATACATTGATACCTGTTACCATATTAATAAAAATACATTGAAAACATTTTTTATTTTGCTTCCATTTTTTTGTATGAAATATATATATCAGGATGCTATTAATGCCACTGTGCATAAAATGCATTTTTACAGTTGTTCTTAATTGCAAACACTTGTTCTGGCAAGCATAAGAGACCCTCATCACTATCAATCAGCACTTACACCCGACCTGTAGCTGGTGCAAGTGATACTGCTAAAAATCACATATCTGAGAGGTGCCTACAACTTGACTCAGATAGATAAATGTGTGCTAGACCTTGGCATGCCCTTACTGTGCATTGCCTACATGCATACACCCCTTCCCTTCCACATTCTGCCCTTGAAATCGTAGGTTGTTGGAAGTGTCAGTTGCATTCGAACATGATTTGGACCCACTTGCGTTCACTGGCATATAGTCTGTTTCTGAACATGCGCAGAGCAATTTTACGCAGAATACAGCACATAATGGGATTCAGGTTGGGCCCAAGATCTCCATAGTCGTGCAGTTATTTTGCTGTACTGTATATTTCAATTTAGAGTAGACTACATAAGGTATATACATATATTCAAATGTGAGCCAACAGCTATAATGTGTTATATTCAAAGGTTAGATAATGTTCATGAGCTGTGGCTTAGAAATACATTTTCAGAAATATAGTAAGTGTTTTGCATATCATCCGTCTACAAAAAATATGCAGTTCACTGTAAATAGTTTTCACTGTGCCAGAATTGTGGCATGATCTTTCATTCTATTTAGTTGTAAAAATGTAAATTTGCAAGTAAATAGCGAGTTTGTAGTTTCTATGGGACTTTCAATTTTTTAACAATGGGTCATATTAGCCTAAATATGGTATACCTATGGCACAGTCCATGTCTATTATGTCCTCCTTACACTCTATGCGGTAGGATTGGGGATAGGTCTAACTTCAGCTTCATTCGCTGGGAAAGAGTGAAATGGAAGAACCAGCAGCGACAACATTACACGCATTCACTGACACTGAATTTACCAATAAATTAATAAATACATACACACGCACATACATATATATATATATATATATATATATATATATATATATGTGTGTGTGTGTGTGTGAAAGAAATGATCACCTACAATGTCCTCAACAACACTACCCTTTAATCTGGAAATGTTCTTCCTCATGCCCTGTTAGATATATGTCTCTTACTTGTGCCTTGTCTCCTCGCTGCTAACCACCTCACTACTGCTTACAAGACTTCTCCTGGACCCTCGCCACCAACAGAATTCCCTACCAATGGCTTAGGTTAGTGTAGAATCTACAAGAAAATGAAGTACCCTTGATGCTGGAATGCAGGCTTAAATGTTTTGATGAATATGAACTATTGTCTCATGTTTTCATTTTGCTAAATACACCCAGATATGTAGTGTTAAAGACAAGCACTGAAAATAACTGTCTTTTTGCTTTCTATACATATAGGGCATTTATTTTGATACACAGTTGGTATCAAACGTGGGATTAACCGAGTGAGGTTTTAATTCTTCTCTGGTGTTGCTTCAAAATATTGCCTTGTGTTGTCTTGGTAGCTGTCTAACAGGTCTATTTAAGGTCTTTTGGGTGTGACTTATAAGCCAGCCCCTGCTAGTCATAAGTACCTCTGCTTTGGAGGTGAGTGCTTCTGATTTTAATTGCCTTTTAATGGCCATTTTAAATATGTAGAACAGCTTATCCTTAAAGTTAAATGGTGGAACCCTGGCTAGGGCCACACCTGTAAAATAGTTTGAGGGTCAAAAGGCCCAAAAAGGCCGATTCTGGTGTGAACGGGAGATATTTTACTAGTATGTCTAGAGCAAATTGTGTAACTTTAAGCCAAAAGGCTCATACTAGTGGGCATGCCCTGAGGCAATTCAATATATCTGCTTCTCCTTCTTGACATCTTGGACAATTGTGAGAGAATGATGAAGCCATCACACATTACCTTTATATGATAAATAAATTAAAATAGTCCTATAGCAGGTGTAAAACAAGCATACTTAAGCTAAACACAGGATTAGAATTATGCAAGTTCTACATTAGCCTGCCCCTTCCCTCCCCCATTCTGCTTTGTTGTAAGGGGGCATCAGTGTCAGATGTGTGCAGAATTTCCTGCAATTGCATGCAGGTCCGTAAGTTTGGTCTCTAGGCATGTAGAGTGCGAACATCCAGAATTGAATGATGCCCTTAATGTCTCCATTTCTCAGAGATCAGAGTCTCTTTTATCATATACAAGTGGGAGGGGTACACTCCTTGGGTGGATATACACACAATTAGTATTTAAACAATCAATGCAAATGTCAAGCTTAACCGTCCCTCCGTGAAGGGTGCCAAGATTATTGCTTATAAAACTTATGTGCTTTGCCTTCTGATTTGATATGATGGTGGTCGATGTGCATGTGAATTAATAAACTTGATTAATTTCTTCATCAAAGCATCTAAGATTCCTTGTTATGCTTATCACTCCTTGACATCAATGCCAAATACAAAGTGAATATATCACTAATCAACAAACATAAGGATTTATTTCTAAATTGTTTATTTAAGCTCTAGACCATGCTGAAAACTACAGTTCCTGTAATGCCTGACATGCCTATATGATAGAAACTGCAGGCATGGTCATTACCAGTTTTGGCACCATACCCCGAGGAGACACAGATGTACACAAAACCTGTGCCAGTATAGCTGCTGAGCCTGCCATAAAGGGGGAAACACACAGTGAGAGTGTGCACTGTGTACCAAAGTGCCCTAAAACAAGGAAAAGGAGCAGATAAAGTATACTGCCCTTAGAGACTGTAGGAAATGAAAAGCACCACCCAATCCTAAGATAGAGCTGCAAGCCTCACAGAGCAAGCTGCACTTTCTAAAAGCTGCCAACCTTACAGAGAAGGCTGCCAGTCTAGTCCAAAGAACTGTCAATCTAGCAGGAAGAGCTGCCAGATTGCAAGATCTAGCTGCCAGGAACAACAGAAACTACCAACCCCAGAGGAAATTCTGTCACTGCAAGAAAGTAAGATGCAAGGGTGTGAGTCCAGGTTCAGCCCGGAGGAACAGGGAGAGTTCAGGTCCAAACCTAAAGAACATCGGGGGAGTCTAGACCAAGCCCAGTGATACAGGGATAGTTGTTCCAGTTTTCTCCTTGTCATTTCTCTTTGCCAATTTGTTTCAGGTTCCTGCTGCTACTATTGCCAATTTTTTTTATTATTATTATTATTATTAGTAGTAGCAAATGCTTCTCTCATGAGAGAGTCTACATTGTAATTGGAAGATGGCACAGCTGAAACAAGAGGTGTGAGTGTGGCACAGAGTGGAGACTGGGAGGGTTGTGCATTAGTGTAGGAAATTTTCCCTATCTACATTGCCTTTTGAAGGAGAGTGCAATAAAGGTCTTTTCAAGCCTTTACTTGTTTACAGAGTCCTCCAGGTTTCCAGAACTGGTTAGTGTCTGCTGCATGTGTGAGTAACCTGCCTAATTTTGCACTGCTCCACACCTACAGCATGTTTGAGTCAGAGGTACAGCCTCACATTGCCCTACACTGCTGGCACTATTCCTCACCTCATCCTATACACTTATTCAGTCCTTCCTAGAACTGGATGTATTGCCTACCACATTTTCATCTTCATTACCTACTAGTGATGGAACTACAACTCCCATTACTATTGTCTTCTTTACATTGCAAGTTATCTTCTACAATATTGCTATACTACTGAGTTGCTACCATTTTCATTATTGATATTAAGGTTTAACACTACCGATGACTACCTCATCTTCTGCAAATTCTGGTCCAGAATGTTCACTTTCTCATAGTAGTTTCTGCATTTCATCTATGTCTCCTGTATTCAATTCTTCATATAAGGGTGTGAACCCAATGATAAATATAAAGGAAACAACCTTCTTTACTACCTTGAATAACGTGATATTGGTATACCACCACATTCTCTGAGTTTAGAGCTGAGTATACTTGCCTTCTTAAGAGTCATTTAAAGTATTTGAATTTTGATCCATGACCGGGAGTGTTCTCCAAGGAAACGACAGTGAGGAGGTGCAGTACATAACAACAATACTACTTAAAGCAATAAATGTGACTGAATGGACATAGAATGTAGTGTTTTTGAGCGTATAGTAAAATAGGTATCCTACAAGCTAAGTGAAACTGCTGGTTTTGACTCATGTAAAGAGATGTAAACCTAAAATGGAAAATTGTAATAGCAAAGACAATACTCATAAGACCATTAGAGAGGGCAACATCAACAATGCAGGAAGACGTACAAATATTTATAGAATCCTG
Organism: Mixophyes fleayi; assembly: GCF_038048845.1. Taxonomy (NCBI): domain Eukaryota; kingdom Metazoa; phylum Chordata; class Amphibia; order Anura; family Limnodynastidae; genus Mixophyes; species Mixophyes fleayi. Next base: position 42,765,444 of record NC_134410.1, on the reverse strand, counting down.
ATGTTATAATAGGAAAATATGAACATTTATATGTACGTACATTTTTCTTCTATAAGGATTCTTAAGCTTGCCTTACATGTAACAATCACATATGGGCAACATTCCTGAGATTACTTTCAGTGCAGGACCAATATATGATCAAAAGGTCAATTGGATCTTCACTGGTTAGGCTGGGAAATCACTTTTGTTTATTATGGGCCCCCTTAACTTACATTTCAATTGCCCGATCTCTTTCTCTTCTTCTTTCTTTAGTCCTCCGTGCTGTGCTCGCAGTGAATGTTGGGTGTGATGATCATCACGACCAACATTCATTTTTCATTAATTCATTCATTTATTTATTTTTTACAGGAGTCCCGTGGCCGCCCCTTGGGACTCCTTTCCGCCTGGGCCCCCGGGCACCTGCCCACCTTGCCCAGTCGAAAAGACGGCTCTGCTAGATGAGACACTGCAGGATACGTCCATACCTATATGGAATATAAAATCAGAGAAGATTGCACAGAAATAAAAACTATTCAGTTAATGTCACCTGTTAATAATACAGGGCCTGATTCATTAAGTTATTTAGGCAAGAATTTAAGTAAGTTTTCTTACTTAAGTTTTCTGGACAAAACCATGTTACAATATAAGGGGTGCAAATTAGTTTATTATTTTGCACATAAGTTAAATACCGACTGTTTTTTCATGTAGCATACAAATACTTGATAGCTTATTTGTACACTGAAATTTAAAGTTGACATTTGTGTGCTACATGAAAAACAGCCAGTATTTAATTTATGTGCAAAATAATAATCTAATTTACACCCCTTGCATTGCAACATGGTTTTGTCCAGAAAACTTTAGTAAGAAAACTGACTCAAATTCTTGCCTAAGTTCCTTAAAGAATCAGGCCCATAGGCATTAATGATAAAACAATAAAAAATAAAAACATTTTTTTTCCATGTACATAAAAAAATGTCTTCTGTATATAAAATACAGTTTTACAGTTGCTTCTGATTGCAAACACATGCAATAGCATGCATACACAGCCATCATTACTACTAATAAAAAGTTAGACTATTTGTAGCTGGAGTATGAGATATGTCAGACAAGTACCTGAGAGATGCTCACAGCTTGAAATGAACACTGCTGTGTGCGCTCGGGTATGGCACACCCTTACTGTACATTATCTGCAGACAATCGCCTTTTCCCCGCTCTGTTCCCTCCCTAAAATCATAGGCTGTAGTAAGTGCCTTTTGCGCTCGAAGATGAATTGAACATGGCTTCATTCTGTGGTGGCGTATTGTCCAGTTCTGGGCATGCACAGAGTAATTGTGCAGATTATACGCTTAAAATTGCCGTTTACATGTTTGAATCAGGCCCAATGTATTTTCTCTCTTTTTAGCAATGTATTTATATAAGTCGGCATCATTTGGGGTTTTGGCCCTTGGAATTGACACAGCTTTGCTGAGATCTCTGCATTGGATACCATTGTTTCAAGATAGCAACAGACAGCAGCACTGGGTCACACCTCAGAGCATCAAAATTAAACAACTCTACCTGATGATATAATACATGGCTAAAGAGTCCAGAGGGAATCTATTTAGTAAATGTTGCAGGAGGGCACATACAGACCATATAATTAAGGCCATCTAAATGAGCAATACCCTTTAAAGTCAATTATTATCCATATAAGCCTTGATACCAGTGGCCAATTAATTTTGTAAAATCAAATAATATTTGCTTGGTTTTATCATCATTAATGGTTTATAAAAATATCTCTCAGACATGGGACTACCCTTGTTGTAGTCTTTATAAAATAGTAGCAAGTAATAGCCCAAAAAAATACACATTTTCTCACGGGCAGCAGTACACAAAGCACAAACACCCATCACCTAGTGATCACCCAACACCAATAGCTAAATTAACTAAAACTCGTGTTTGACACAAGTAATCGCGGTTCTCCCGCCTCTTCTGTTGTAACTGTTTATCTAGCATTTTTCCCAGCGGTTTGGTAAACCGCAGCTTAGTATATCTGCCAGCTTTTATTTTTTCATGTTAAAAATAGGGATGACGATTTTTAATGTGACCCTTTCTTAAACTGTGGTTTTCCGGCAGTGTTCAAGTGGATTGGCCTTTAGCAAATCCAACTGTTTTCAAACAGCTGGAAACTCCATTGACCACAACCAGCTTAAGCAATCTGCCCTTTAAATCTAGCCTCTAGAGTACAAATAATAGGGTATTCCCTGAAAAAATGCAAGTCACAATATACTATGTCTAAGTATTAGCAGATGATCCGATACAGCCATTAGATACTTAAGTTTCTTTACTGATTCTATTGTATTTTACTGTTGATTGTCTGCTTGTTATTTTAGTTGTTCTTTACTATTTGGGCATTTGCTTTTTATTTAAAAGAATAAAATAAAACACGATACAATTTCAGGTTTATAAAAAAAAAAGTTTGGCAGCTGAAATATATTTTTGAACATCACAAAGTACATATCTCTGCAGAAGCAATGTTATTTTGCATTTTGCATTATACACGTTCTCAGTACACACATCCCGGGCAATGCGGTATACATAAAGGGAAATGCAATTTAAGCACCGCGGATGGCACTTTTAACATCGCAAACTGTAAAATGGGATCAAACCGGATAGCAATCTTTCTCCAAAATAACTAAATAAGAATGACAGCCTGGGAGGCAGAAAATCAAATTAGCTCCACATTTTCCATTTCATTGTTTCCAGGAAAATAACAATTCTGTAATGAACATACTTCTAGCAAGCTGTGCTAAACAGGTCTCTCATCCAAAAACTCACACACCAGTTGCGAAAGTCAAACAGGAACTAGGGGACATCTGCTCTGGCGTAGCTATCACATACAATCTTTTTGACACATATTGATAATAGTTTTAACTTACTTTCTCTTTTTTTTCTGTAGAAACATTAGTTTGTCCGCGTCTGAAATCTGGCATGCAGAAACTGACAGATGCTTCTGCCTTTACCTTGTCCTTAACTCACAGTTTTTTATTAAACCAGCACTTCCACTGGAATCATTTCTCTGTTCTGGAACTAAGACAAAATGCCATCTGTCTTTAACTGATTATCCAACCTAATGCTGCGGTGAAAAAAAAAAAAAACATAACACAAAGCAATAATAAAGTCTAAAAATGATCAGGAATGCCTTGGTTGTATTTAAATGATGCAATGGCTTTTATATTTCACAATGGAAGCTATCTTTTCTAACATCAATAACCTTTTCACCCGAGGTCTTGGTTTGATCAATGTAAAATGTAATGCAAATATAAATTACAATATATATTTATAACTATAGGTCAGGCTGAAAAAAGGTTTGCATTCGGGATAAAATTGCCTTTGTGTTTATTTTTTGAACAAAAGGTTAGAATGTTGTATTGGTACAAAATTGCCTGTTAAAATTCCATTGTGAACAATGAATTCTATAAAAAATAAAATTGTCAAAGGTAAGAAATGAGGCACAGTTACATCATGAACAAATTAAATGTCAATTATTTTTTTACATTTGAACCAGTAATAACAGTGTTTAATAATTTTACTGACACTAAAACAATTGGACCAATATTTTGAATTGTTCTGCAAACTGATCCGCTGCACCTTCTCCAGACTCTATTGATAATAAATACTCAGTAAACTGTTATAGTCATACAAAAAAAGCCTTTCCAGTTTATTATATAAGTGAATTTAAGGTCAATGTAGGATGACAGTAATAATGCACTGTTTTACTTCTGTTCTTTGACATCCATCCAGTTTGGCGTAGGTGGCTGTTAGCAGTTGGAGTGAAAATGTGATAATGAGCTTGTTGATGTGTACCTCTGGCCACTTATAATTGTAACATCTGTCTCAATTATACATCTGAGTATAATAATTATGTTTGTACTTAATTACATCATTACATGCCCTTAAAACATGACTCTTGGGGTGTCTGGCATCATTGTATAGAAAGAAACCCTAACTATAGGATGCTGCTGTACTGCAACACCAGAGCACAGCTTGCTTAGAGTCAAGTAATATGTGCAATGTTTTTTATGAAGTGTTGCGTGTTACCTGTGGAGATCATAATGAGTCTGACAGATACAAGGCTGAAGTCCCGAAAGTCTTCTTGCCCGGGGTTGATAATTCTGTACAGTCTGAGAGATCAGTGAGAGATCAGTTTACTTCTGACTTTTCCAAGTTGTTCTGTGTAACAGAGCTGCATTACTATAAGATCATACTTTATATTTTATGACTTTATTGCAGCAGTTTCCTACTGATTTGGCACATTGTGACTGATGTGTACTCAGATCTGGACTGTACATTTCCAGAAGGCCTAAGGAGAAACATTACAAATGGCAGCAGAACAAGGATTTGTGTTCATTTTCTGTTCTTTTCTTCACTTATTTACAGCAATTTCTTTTTGTGCTAGTTAGTCTCCACTTTCTGACAAGCTCTTCTCTTTCAGAAGTGCTCTGACAGAGTTTCCACTATTGTTGCCTGTTTTCAGCCATTTTTTCTAGGACTAGGAGAAAAGCCTTCTCTTCAATTACAACTTAGGTAGTTAAAGGTTAACCCCAGTCAAAATCAGTATACTGGATACTAACACTTACTGAAATAACTACTTATCTTTGAAATATGACTTATGCTTGAAATTAACTGCTAAAAACACAGAAACTATTTGTAGCTGCCATTTGACAGATAGGTTGTGAATAACTGACCTTTTAAATTTGGATACAAACTGTGCAAATATAAGATAGATAGATAGATAGATAGATAGATAGATAGATAGATAGATAGATAATTATGAGCTATATAGATAGATAGATAGATAGATAGATAGATAGTTATTAGATAGATATATGTGAGATAGATAGATAATTATGACATAGATAGATAGATAGATAGATAGATAGATAGATAGATAGATAGATAGATAATTATGAGATAGATAGATAGATAGATAGTTATGAGATATATGAATAGATAGATAATTGTGAGATAGATAGATAGATAGATAGATGGCTAAGTGGTTAGCACTTCTGCCTAACAGCACTGGGGTCATGAGTTCAATTCCCGACCATGGCCTTATCTGTGAGGAGTTTGTATGTTCTCCCTGTGTTTGCGTGGGTTTCCTCCGGGTGCTCCTGTTTCCTCCCACACTCCAAAAAAACATACTGGTAGGTTAATTGGCTGCTGACAAATTGACCCTAGTCTATGTGTGTGTGTCTGCGTGTGTGTTAGGGAATTTAGACTGTAAGCCCCAATGGAGCAGGGACTGATGTGAGTTTTCTGTACAGCGCTGCAGAATTAGTGGCGCTATATAAATAAATGGTAATAATAATAATAATAGATATGAGATAGATAGATATGAGATAGATTGATAGATAATTATGAGATAGATAGATAATTATGAGATATATGGATAGATAGATAGATAATTATGAGATGGATAGATATGAGATAGATAGATAGATAGATAGATAGATAGATAGATAGATAGATAGACAGATAATTGTGAAATAGATAGATATTTTAACCATGCCTTGCTCCTATCAAATGACGGAATCATATTTGATTTCTAACCAAAAAAGCCTGTTCATTACTATTGGACTCTGAATTTCTCACGATGTATATCTTTTTCCATCAATCATAATAAGCTTTGTAGAGCACTAAACTGTCTGTTTTTGTAATGTACTTGAAATATAGTTGCACGATATTGTACATTTTATTATAATGTTCACATTTTAGAGCGACTGCTTTCTTTTAAATGAGTTTTCCACCTGTCAGAACACATTGTTATGCTCAGCTGTCAGGGGGTAGTCTGGTTGATCTCCATGGTAACAGTGTTTGCTGCAAATGAGAAGTAGGACCTTCTTCATTTAAGATACTGTATTAGGTAAACTAGCCATTTGTGCTTCACAGGAGACCCAGTGAGCTACAGGCACAATTTAATGCTCAAATCCTAGTTTGCTTAATACTAATATTTATTTCCATATCATGGTGCTACGTTTCATCTCGATTATGATTTATTTTTTAAATCTATATTTAATCAAAACCTCATACATTCTTTTTATCTATTAATGTGTGGCACCAAGGTAAATTGAAGCAGTGCAGCTTGCTGTGTTCAAAAACGTTTTTTTGCGGCTTGAAATCTGAATTTGTATATATACCCCACCCCATTTAACAACGCTGGAGTAAATTGCAACATTTTTAGTCGCATATTCAATATTAAATCATAGGAAAACTTAAATTATTATTTCAATGGGAGAAATTCTCTTATGCTAGTACTTTTCACACTGTAATATACATTCTAGTACTGTTGATTCACATTGTAAAGTGTGAATGCCCTGCAACATGAAATAAGATTCAGAGGAGTTACATTATAATACTTTAAATAGTCAACGTTTTTTTAAGTTTTTGTCTATATTGTGTAACTATAGAATCTTGTTAGTTTATATCTGTGTTTCGGTTGTAGTCGCTTTCCCGACTACCACCACACCGACACTACTTACCCCTACAGCGTCATCACGAAACTGCCATTCCCGACATCTTCACCTGGCCGACTCTTGTAAAAGCTGACTTTCAATAAATTAGAGAGATCGAGTGTCCGGCCCACAGGAATGACGTCACAGGTAAAAAGCGACAGTATTGTTAGTGCAGTTAAAGGGGCAATGACAGTATGCCGGCTGGACAGTGCTTTTTAATAAACCTGTGTATAACTATAACCTTAGTTTATCGAATGCAAAGTATAGGTTTTTACACATAGCTGAAATTCAGTTCAAAACAGTCCCATTCCAGCACCATGGACAGCGATCACTGCCCAGCCTATGACTCGCGAGTGCAGTATGGAAACACGTATGTTAGAAATGTTCTTGCTATCTTACTGAACTCTAATTTTGTACAGATTTCAAAACTTCCTTCTCTTTGATGCCTGATGTAAATGTTCACATTTCTATTTTTGTTACATTGAGTTTAATTTGTTTATCTACAATTAGTAATATACTATAAGGAATAATACTCCCCTCCTTTGATATATAAGAATGTTAAAAGTTATCTAAGGCTAAATGTACATCAATAAACTACCCTGTGACTTCTATATAATATATAATTCTTATATATAATTCACAGTAATTGGTGCATTATGATATTAACCTTAACCACATCTTAACATATACTGATTTGAGTGTACAAATATTTCTACTTTGGGAGACAGACCCTTCATGTAAAACTCACTAGGAGGGAGGTATAGTGTAATGTTCAGTTATTATCATGCTTTTAGAACATGATAAGGGTTAATGCAGTTCTTCCCTTGCTTCTTCAAAGAATTATATAACTTTAATTACTGGCTTTTACTGTTTCTTTTGTGATGAGTATGTTTCACTACTATCACTCTGTTGCCGGCATGTGCTCGAGGTATTTGTCCCATTGTTAGCATTTGTAAGTGTTTGACTAAATACGTAATTATATTTATTTCATACTTTGAGCAGTTCTTTTTTACTTCTATGTTGTATCTTTATTCATTTTCTAATTTACAACTGTACACTTAGAAGTACATTTTGGAAGTGTTTTTTAGTTTTTCTTTTTATGTTTTTTTGCCTTGCATACATGTTTATTATAGTTCCTGGTATATTTAATAGCAGCATACATTGGGCCTGATTCAATAAGGAAAGTAAAGCAAAAAAAAGGAGTAACTTTGCACCTTGACAAAGCCATGTTGCGTTGGAGGGGGGATGTAAATTTAAAATTTGATGGCAGATTTATAGTTGGGGTAGAACATGTCCCAGATCAACTTTAAATTTCAGTGTACCAATAAAGCCATCAAATATTTGTGTTGTACATGAAAAAATAGCCAGTATTTATCTTATGTGCAAAATAATAAACTCATTTATACCCCGTGCAGTGTAACATGGTTTTGTCCAGTAGAAAACTTACTCCTTTTTTTGCCTTACTTTCCTTAATGAATCAGGCTATTTATGCACAGTGATCTAACCTGTGACATTGTGATACTTCCCAATTCCTGTGAATGAAGATGTGTGGGTTTTTCTGTATGCTTTTTTTAATTGATTGTAATATGTTGTGACAAAATTAAATCCATATTGTATTTGAATTAAGTCTTTTGCGTGTTTATATATTTAATATTGCATAGATGAGCATTTTTTATCATACTAACGAAAATCTAGTGATACTTATGCCACCCAATCACAAGGGGATACACATGGTTATGAGTTATTCACAGACTTGCAAACTCGTACGGCTCAGTTCACCTTTGTGTCCGCACCCCCTGTAACTTTTTATAAATATGTTAGTATTTAATCATGTCACACAACTTAAAGTCATCAAAGTGGATACAAACATCAACACCTGAAGAGATGTATGCAAGTGTATAGAGATGGATAGACAGATATGCATGTAGTTCACTATAAGCAGCAATAACCATAGAATTTTTATATACTTAGGTATATATTACTAATAAATATAATTTGAATCGATTCAACACTACATTAAAATCATTCTGAAAGAGTTTGCATTCACTGTACTTCTGATCAATGTGATCAGCTCCATCTTTATATATTATATATTATGTATACAGTACATGTGATTTTGTGTGCAGGTCAGGAAGGATGCTATTTTAGTTGCTGCCTCAGGCAATCCAATTGCTAGTCACATCCCTGACATAAAGTATGCATTTATTATTAAAGTACTGCATGTGTTATACCTGGTACATAGGGGATCAGCATTGCCAGACCTTGAAAACAGTTTTTACTGGTACTGTTAATTATTTTTTATTGATGACCTATATTTTACTGACACTTTTTTATGCAATATTAGAATCGATCAGAAAGTGAAAGTAACATCATCTAGAGAATAGGGCTCAGAGATTGAAAATAAACAGATTATAACTGAGCCTCCATATTATTGCTGTTATATATAGTATGTGTGCTATACTATACTATGTGTAAAGTAGAAGTGTCCAATTAATGCCTTTTTTTATTGATTCAAACTTGTAATGTTGACATTGCATAACAGATTTCTTCAATATATTTATTTATTGCATTGGTGTTTAAGGGCTACAAAATACCTCTTTCTTAAGTATACTAAGACAACATTGTAAAGCGCTATGGAATTTGCTGGCGCTATATAAATAAATGTTGATGATGATGATGATGATTTTGCTCTCGGACACTGGCACTCATGCTAATTGGTGTTGGGTGAGCGGGATTCGTTTTGGTAATGTTATTTGTATTGATCTCTACTTAATTTTATTTACCAACTTATTTTCTAATGCGCCTTGGACTGATCACAGGATCGGAGAATTTCAAAGAAATGTATAGGGCAGCGGGAGAGTGAATGTAGTGAATATGACAGTTATCACCCTATCCCAGCTCTAGGCTTTTTACGTTAACCCTGGTTTCAGGGAGTTGGTTCAAATATGACTAAAGTTTCAGTTGAGTTTAAGTTCAAACCAGATGACATATCTGTGACTTTGCTTATTAAGAATACGAGAGAAAGAGAGCAGCATTGCAAAGATTCACAGGCCAGAGTTCAGAGCGGGAGACTAATGAGAGCTGTGCGGAGTTTCAGAGACATACAGTACGTTACAGTTATTGTCATGGTGGAGATACTTTGAGCCAGAGACTGTCTTGTCAACCCACTCAGTGGGTGATTGTCAGAAAGCATGAGGGTAGTGGCAGTGCCCAGGTACCAGCAACCTGTGTAATACCCCATGTTTAGTGAGAGGGACATAGAACACTCAAGTGAAGTGTAAATTTGCCTGAAGTTAAGCGATCTGTGTAGCTGCTAAATCAGATACTGTGGAGATCAAGGCCTCAAGACCTGTATTGTCAGCTCTTGTGGCAAACCTGTGAGACACTGCTGATTATTTATTTGCAACTACTAGGTTTGTGCTGTGAGAGTTCAAGAAAAGACTGAGCTTTGTCGAGAGACGGTCTTGTGTCCTTTATTCCCACAACTGGGACGTGAACGGTACTTTTTATCTGGTTCATTAACTAGAATTGTTATTGTTCTAGCCGACATATGTTAGTTTCGGAAAAAACGGGACAAACCAGGAATAAATAGTAGATGCAAGTGTAAAAAGCACCTACATCACACACTAGGGAAAAGGGGGCAACACTTGTATTACATTTTTTGGCTGTTGATTAAGTTACTGATGGCTGGTAACCATGATTGGGATTATAAAGGTTGTATGAATTTTGAGGAAGGAAGAGCTGCCTATTTTACCCCTCGATTATGAGACTGCATGAGAGAAGCAAGGTCTGGTAAATTTGTAAAACAATACTGGAAAAAAGTTAAGACCATTGTTTTCATGAAAACAGAACGCCATCTTTGGATTAGAAGAAACACTGATCCAACCTGTCATGCCCAACTTCTCTTAGGCTGGAGTGGCATTATTTTAGGGTGATTACTGGACAGAGACTGTAAAAGAGGCAAGGAAGAGGTGAATGATGGGAAGTTTGGTAAAAGAGAACCACTACTACTAATAAAAATAATAATCTATCAAAAACCAACATCTGCTCCAGTGCTGTATGGAGTTAAAAAGTACATAACTGGTTTAATAACAATTAGAGGCAGCACGGTGGCTTAGTTGTTAGCACTTCTGCTTCACAGCACTGGGGTCATTAGTTCGATTCCCAACCACACTCCAAAAACATACTAGTAATTGGCTGCTATTAAATTTAAACTTATTCTCTCTCACTTTTTGTAAATGTTAGGGAATTTAGACTGTAAGCTCCAATGGGGCAGGGACTGATGTGAGTGAGATCTCTGTACAGCGCTGCAGAATCAGTGGCGCTATATAAATAAATGATAATTAGATCATTTTAATGTTTAGACAAATGGAGACGATACTAATGAGAATCTTGTTGAAAAAAGGCTTATTATTTAATGGAAAATGGAATAGAAGCAAAAGGTGCCATATCCAACGTGGGGAACCTTCAAAATTAATCATTTAGATAAAAGATTACTTGTTCAAATGCTATCATTGGTTCTTGTCCAAGGGCATACCCGTGCTGCACCATTAATGTGACAGTTATGGTACTTGCTTGTATATAGAGCAAATATGTTTCCCGCAGACAGCACAGTTTGGTGATTTCAACACAGCAGGATGGTCTTACCAACAACATTAAGCCACTTTATACACACTTATAAGGGTTACAGAGGGCTGGTGCGGGGGGCAGGAGGGCATCGCCCCCCCCCGGGCCACTCAGAATTACCCCGGAAGCTATATCGCCGTTTTTTACTGGCGATAAATGTGATGCGGCCGCATCCCGCGTCATGTGGTGCGGCCGCCTGTGCGCCCCCTGGGCAGACATCTGCCAGCCCGCGCCTGGTTATAGTTAAGTGTATTCAAATCAAAATTGACAAGTACTGGATTGGATCATATTTGGGAAAGATTGAGAACATGTAGGAAGTCCTGGACCTGTAGAAAAAACACATTCTTCTAATTACATACAAAGTTAACGATTTTGCTTAATTAATGAATAAATAAAATTCAAAATCTTCCTTAGCAAAACTGCAGAGACTAATAGCAGGGTTGTCAAAGCACCTCCCTTTTGAATTTCCCATTCATGTGAATTAGCAGGAGGAAGGGTATTGACTACACCACTGCTTGTCTGAATCAAACACTTATATATATCACAGGCTACTATCTTGTACGTTTTAAAGCCCCAACTTTAGGAAAAGCTGATAAGGGTCCTTAGGATATGAATGGAGAGAGAAGGGTTGGCTCCATTCATAAGGCCCATTCCTGGTATTCCAAATTACCTGTGTCAGTGCTGGCAATCAGGAGTTGCACCTGCATAGTGCTTGTAAAAGGCTGCAAGGCAGCTCAATCAGTCTCTCAATACCTGGGGAGAAGGTTAGATAGCCCCTGAGAGAAACTGAAATTTGTGAGCAGTAAGATCTGTTGTTTTGTATGGGTGTGGGACACCGGTCCCTCAATTTAGAGGAGTGATCCTGTGCTTTATTCAGACACCAGACAGGCAAGGATTTTGTTTATGTTCTGTTTATTTTTGATGCTAGTAAATAAAACCAACTGGACTGGTATAACATATTTGACTGATTGCGTGTGAAGTGCAGCTGTCTACCCCAGGAGACAGTACCCACAAAATATAAATATATATATATATATATATATATATATATATATATATATATATACAAGTTAACCCATGCATGATACTCATGCATTCTAGTCAAATCAAGCTACTTAAGGTGTTAAAAAGGTTCTTGTCATGCATTTGGGCCTAGCCCAGGCCTCCTCAGGGGAAGAGCATTACTTCCCGACGCAAGCGCCCTTTTTTAACGTGGTTTTGTCCACATGTCACCACCTCATCATTTTTCTCCATCACCTCCTCCTTCATCTTCATCGCCACATCCTTCATCAAGCTACTTAAGGTGTTAAAAACTCCCCACTGTCACCCCCGGCAACCACCAACCACTCCCAACTGTCACTTCTCCTTCAAGAAATATATAGGTCAGTGTATAACTATGCCCAGCAGGTGGCGCTGCAGCTTTTTTTTTTTTTTTTTTTTCACACACGCCACTAGGCATTTATATAGTAGATTGTGACAAAGAGGCCTATTTGCCACTCCTCTCCTGCATACAGAAAGGTGTGGTCCCCAGAAATTTGCAGCTTATGGTTGCAGACAGGGTTAAATATTTACATAGCAGGACTCCTAGGCTGAACCCACACAGATGGTCTAATGAGGCAAGTAGATTAAAGGGAGGAGTTTATAGTATTTAAACCTGTACTGTGCTGCTATGTTTGTGACCGATGCTAAACAAGTTGGCCAGTGGCTAGAGAGATGCACTGTGTTATCTAGTATTAGGGTCACCAGGATATGTAGGCAACAGGGTATTGCCTACAGGTGTCATCCTGACAAAAATGTATGCTGTTATTGCGATGTGAACAATAAAACACCATGTGATTTCAAGCCAGGAGCTGTTGGTGTCTAATATCTGCGGGGAGTCAGTGTCACAGGGTGTCAGAATTTTAAGAATATAGATAGATAGATAGATAGATAAAAAAAAATAATAATAGATAGATAGACCAAATATATCAAAAGACCTAAAATATAAAATAGCACGCAACAGAGAATTGAGCATGCTTGAATAGGTAAATGTTTATAGCAGGGAAACTAACCTAATTCTGCACTACAAATTCATATTCTGCTTTATTTTTCTGTTTCATCCATTAAGTAGGCTGTGTGAGGTTTTTATTACGTGCAGGACTGTAATCCTTATGTTCGCTTTCTTTATTGCACTAATTCATGACATATTTTCCACTGTTAGTTTCCATCTATAACTTAACACACACACCTTGAGCTATGCCCGGGGTAGGCAATATGCATTTAGCCGCTGACATCTGTAATTTGTGGTATCCTGCACGGGCATCGCTCATGGATTAAACTAACATTCAGTAATAACAGCTGAACAAATGTAAAATACACACTAATATTTCAGGTGCTGGTAAACAAGCAGTGCCCTGCTTCAGACAGATGAAATGCTTATTTGCTGGAAAGCTTGAAATGGCACACTTGAAGTATTACCAGTAACAGATGAGATGTATTTCTACTATTGTGAAATGTGCTAAATACATTTATAAGAAACACACAACCCTTGCAAATGCACTTAATGTTGCTTTGGTTGCTTAATATTCATTTCAAATTCAAATACAGCTATTTCAAGATTACTACATTCATTACTTTAGCTACAGGTGCAGACGATGTTTGCTTGAACTCCATAATTTAAAATAGGCACTGTCTAATATATTTGTTTTGCATAATCCTTCCCTTTACAAACGTGTAATGTTGCTATTAAAAATAATGCCTTAGTGCTCTCTGCTGGTGATAATATATAAAGAATACCAATAAATAAAACTTCCTAAACTCTTGACAGAAAGGAACATTGGATTTGACTACCAGACAAAATTTGGTTACATGATATGTCTTTTAAAAGGGGAATAACAAAATATATCATATCCTGTATAGAAATAAAGAAAAGGTTTATTAATAATAATAATAATAATAATAATATAATGATAAAAAAAAATATTTTATTTAAAAATAAAGATTTTTTTAATTAAATTTTGGCTCAAACAAGACCACTTGCAATATAGCAGAAATCATCCAATCTACATAAGAAAAAAACTATGCTGAAATTGTTCTGTAACATGGGGGTATATTAACTAAACTACAGGTTTAAAAAAGAGGAGATGTTGCCTATAGCAATCAATCAGATTCTAGCTATCATTTTGTAGAATGTTCTAAAAAAGTGACAGCTAGAATCTGATTGGTTGCTATAGGCAACATCTCCACTTTTTCAAACCCGCAGTTTAGTAAATATACCCCATAGTCTTGGTACTTTATTGTAGCCTATTCAACTTTGAAAATCTTTTATTACCTAAATAATTTGTACTTCCTTTGGGGCATTGTTCTTGGAGCTCATGAGAAACATATTTAATTTTCTTTTCTTTCAATAATATATCCACTACTGTGGGTAGATTACTTCGTATATGCGCCAGCACTGCATCATCTGCCTAATAGCAGTATCTTAAAACTCATTGAAGCAAATTAATTATTGAAGTGGGGAATTCGAAAATGCTGATGGCAGCAGCTGGAAGGGCATTTGGGGTACAAAAGTGGTATTGTAAGAATATGTGCATCTATAGGGGGGTGCAAATAAGGAGAAATATACATAATCCCTGGTTTAATGTGTGCTTGAAAAATTGTCTAATATTTGTTCATTGTTTTGTATACAATCATTAGGTATAGTACATAATCCTCAAAGGAACTGTAACTTAAGTCGAATATTACTTCTTTCCAACCATTACTTCTGCATACTATGTCATGAGGTGGGTATTCTCTTAGTGTCAACAAAGTATGCAAATTAATTTACTGGATTTGGCCTTAAATAACATGAATATTATATACACAGGGATGGTTTATTCCATTACTGCTGTGCTTCATTCAATTCATAGTGACTGAAGAACTAAGAAAGTTTGTGATAGGGACCATTGATCCCTATGTCAAACAGAAAGTGTATACAAACTGATTTGTAGGCAGAATAAATGATGATCCAGTAACAGAGTATGCAGCATTCGTCATCTGTCATCTGTTCTGTACAAAGTCAGTGAGTATGGGCATTCATTGATCCCTTTTATTAGGGCAGTAGTGCTGTAGTCACACTATTGTGAAGAATAGTGCAGTGGTAAATGTAAACCACTACTGACAATACAATAAAAGAATTACTATAAAATAAAATGAGTGGCTGCAAACTTATATTTGTATTACTTGTTTCTCCTACTAGTATAAAGAAAAAAAGGTACACACACACTTTTTTATTATGAAATTTAAAATATTATATACAAGTTGTGTACGACAACTGTTGGCCCAACTTTGGATTAGTAAATAAATGGAAAATGTGAAATGTCTTCCTCTATTTTGTGCCACTTATTGGAAACTATTGTGCAATACAAGCTTGGGTTTGAAAAGCAATTGACTGCTCATTTGATGTATTCCGCTTTTATGCTGTTGTGCCTCTGTTACCATTACATTACACACCTCTCATATTTGAAAAAATAAATAAAAAGTCACACAAAAAGTGATAGTAGTACAAATATGCAAAATCAACCCATTCAAATTAGGTTCACCGATATATCTATAGCTATTCTGAAAGGTATGATAATCCCTTCTTTTTAACTGTTTGCCCAACTTACTCCTAGTTAACAAATGCATTATTTTCCTATTGTGCCACTTACTGAAAACAGCTGTGCACTAGAGATGCTCAAACTCGGTTCCTCGGTTCCTCGAACACACCCGAACTTAGGGGATCCGAGTACCGAGCCTTTCGCGCTTTTTCGGAATCGAAAATGAGGCACAACATCATCGTTACGTCGTTGAATCTCAGATCTCGCGAGTTTTGAAATCTTTAAATACTGCCCTCCACGGTGATTTCGCGCCATTTGAAAGAGAGACACAGAATGGGTAGCACACTGTGTAGAGGAGTTGATCAGCCAAATAGATAAAATTGAAAGAAGAAGGGGTAGCAGTGTTCAACAAAGTCTACAGAGACATTCAGGAGAACTTCCTTGCTAATTTTCATTGCAGAAAAATACAAATATTAGTGCTGTCAGGTTTAGTGTAATTCTGCAGTCAAATTCTACTGTGTTATATAGGTAACATACAAAGAGGAGAGCTGAATTGCTAATTCTCATTGCAGCAAAATACAAATACTACTGCTGGCAGGGTTGGTGTAAATCTGCAGTCAAATTCTACTGTGTTATATAGGTAACCCAAAAAGATAAGAACTTCATTGCTCCATTGCTAATTGTCATTGCTGAAATACAAATACTAGGCCTTGCAGGCTTTTCTTCTGAATTTGCAGTCAAAGTGTACGGTGTTATCAAAATGGATTCACAGCAGTACACAGAAGAGCAGGAGCACCAAGCAGCTGCTGCCACCAGTCATGGCGATAGTAAATCCCTGTAGATCATCTGGTAAAACCTATGTAAAAGGACATAGTGTTTTTAAGTCTGGGAAACAAAAAAGTAAAAAAAAACCTTTTACCTTGGTCAAGAAAAAAAGAACTGTAGGAGATTGCAGCAGCTGCAAGAGCAATTTAATTTGCAAGAGGTGGTGATAAGGTGCAATTCCACCCTGTATATGATTCTGCGGATGGAGGAACAGTGAAAAGCCATCCACGCTTACTTCACAAGCCATGACATTGGGAGAGGAGAGGGGATGCATTTTAGTCAAGCGCAGTGGAGAATACTTTCCAAGTTGTGCAAGGTGCTGAAACCATTGGAAGTAGTCACCTGTGAAGTGAGTTCAGACACTGCTAGCTTAATTAGATTTTTGGAAAAGCAGCTTGAGAAACTGAAGGAGGAGATGAAACAAAGCAATTACGCTAAGTATGTCGGACTTGTAGATCAAGTACTTTATTTGCTTCGCCAGGATCCAAGAGTTATCAAAATCTTGAAATCGGATCACTACATTTTGGCGACTGTGCTTGATCCTCGGTTTAAGAGCTATGTCTTGCCTTTGTTTCCAACTGACCCAGATCTGAAGGGATGCAAGGAGCTCCTGGTGAGTAAGATGACAGCTCAAGTGTTACATGACAGGACGGCGTCTCCTCCTTCAGTTTCTCACTCAACTGCAACTAGGAAAAAACTTAGCTTTCCCAAGAGACCCAGGGATGATGCAGATGACTCAGCACCAAATTTTGACATCTGGTCTGGTCTAAAAGAATTAACCAAAAAGAGTGATACCTTTGCCGTAACTCCACCTGATCCTACTGTCAACATCCAAATGATGGTGGAGGATTATTTTCACGACAGCATAGAAATAGACACATCAGACAGTCCCTTTACATACTGGGAGGAAAAAAAGGGAATTTGGAGACCATGTACCAACTCGCTTTGCACTGCCTGAGCTGCCCACCCTCCAGTGTGTACTCGGAAAGAGTTTTTAGCACAGCCTGGAACCTTGTCAGCGATCGGCGTAGGAGGCTACTTCCTCAAAATATATAAAAGATGATGTTCAAAAAAATGAACTTCAAGTTCCACGAGGAAGGCCTTTCCCGCCAATTACATCAAAATACTGAGACTTCTGTAATGGTGGATTCCAGCGGTCATGAATTAATAATGTGTGAGGATGATGTACACACTGATGAGTGTGAGGATGAGATTGAGGATGATGACAACAACATCTTGCCACAGTAGAGTTCATTAACAGCACTATTACCTTAAGCGGCTTAAGGCCATTGTTACCTTGTTTTGTGGGGGCCCAAACAAATCAAGCACTTCAGCCACAAGCATTGACACTTTTGTGACTGAAGTGCTTGCTTTGCTAAAGTGGGCATGTCCTTTTTAAGATTCAACATAAGGGTGGGTGGGAGGGCCCAAGGACAATTCCATCTTGCACCATTTTTCCTTTCAGCTACCGCTGTGTGCCAATGTTACCTACATGTGCTATATCTTGTTGTGTGCTTAGCAAAAATCTTAGACAACCATTGATGATGCAGATGACACAGCACAACATTTTGACATCTGGGGGTAAATGTATGATGCTCCGATTTTTCAACTCGCTGGAAATCAGCGACTTTGCATTGAAAATTTAAAACGAAAGTCGCCGATTTCCAGCGAGTTGAAAAAATCGGAGCATCATACATTTACCCCCTGGTCTTGTCTTCTGTAAAAGAATTTAGCAGAATTAGTGACACCTCTGCTGTAACTCCACCTGATCCTACTATCAAGTATCAACATACAAAGAATGGTGGAGGATTATTTTTAATTTTTTTGAACCGTATAAAGACAACAGTTTTATTAACAAAGAACAACGTTGCTTGCAGAAGTAATGTAAGCATGGATGTCTAAATAGATGTGTATATGTATTACCTTCCACTTTGCTGCTGCTTCATCAAGTGTTTGTAATCTGCACTTTACAGCAAAGGTATCTAACTAGATTATAATTTTGTGGGAATTGGGACTGATTCGAAGCTTTCTAATGAACTCGCTTTTTGCTGGGAATTACAACAGCTCTTTCTAGTGCATTGTCTGGCACCCTGGATTGGTGTGGGTCTGATAAAAGCACGCATTCCTGGGGTCTCAGCGCTCGTTGCCATGTATTAGCTGTAGAATTACCTCAGTTATCCAAGAAACAGGTGGAGCAATCAAATGAACCATAACTGATTTCATGATCCAAGGACAATTCCATTTGCACCACTTTTCTTTACTGACACTGCTGTGTGCCAATGTGTCCTAGCTGTGCTAGGAACTGCTGTGTGTTTGAGTCATTGCTCTGTCCCTTAGCATCCAGCCAAGTTGCTGTAGTATTTGTCCGAAGTGTATGAAAATAATATTGTGAGCTGTGAGGTGGTCAAAATTGACTGCAAATAACTTGAAATTAATGTTATTGAGGTTAATAATGATTTAGGATCAAAAAGAGCAAAATTATGTGATTTTAGCATATTTTAGCAATTTTTTAAAAAAAAATAGATGTGCAAAACCAAAACCAAAACACACAAGGGTAGTTTTGCCAAAACCAAAACACCAAGCTAATCCAAATCCAAAAACAAAACACTTCACGGGGGCGAGTGAGCATCTCTACTGTGCATTCTAGTCTTTAGCTATAAACAAACCAAATTCAAGTTCTGATTTATGAGGATACTGCACAGAATAATTATTACTGATCTTGCAGTTAGAGTGTGATGAGCTCAAAAGAGTCAAAATAGTCTCATTTCAGCAAAGGGGTGCAAACATGCCTTAACAGCAAAGAAGTTAAAAAATGTTGTAATTTTGGAATTTTGAATTATGGAACTTTTCAAAAGAATATATTTAGAGTGCAGAAGTATTTTTTTGTATAACAACGTCAATCTCTATACTGCTTGAAAACTGAAGTACTGAGAAGTAAGGAAAGATGTTGTCCAGTAAAACTCCTAATAAATTACACACTGCTTCATTAAAATTTATACCCTGTAAAATCCAGTATGTTTTTAAAATGTTATTCATATGATTATCTTATTTTCTTTTTCCATTGTTCCCAATCTTCCCTTTTCATTTTAATTTAATTTGATTCCTTTTGGAATACACAGTAGTATCTTAATTTGCATTCTTAAAATCTTATGTTGATTAGGTGACAGCTTTCTTTAAATATTGAGCCATATTTGTAAGCAAGTAATTCCTTTGCTATATACAATTAGATATAACTATATAGTTAGAGTAAGTCTAAAGTGTCAATATTTAATTCTAGATATGGTATCATAACCTTATCAGGCACAGAAATGTTAGAGGAAGGCAGGACAATATTACTTGCATTCTACCTTAACATCTTGTTGTTTGCTGAAGTTTAGATGCAAAAGCAATATCAACAGCTGTTCAAAGATCTCAGTAGGATATGCAGCTTCTCTCAGCCAAATTGCCAGAGCTCCCACCAAGGAGAAAGCTATTTATTTTATGCAACCATCTGGGCTGTGCACAGTAAGTTTGATACTTCACATCTTTTTTTTTTATTCTTTATCTTCTTATATACGGCATGAATACACAAAATGCTGATTTTGCGTCTATGTCTTTGGATTACATTGCTGTCTTTCCACATAAATTTATATTTTTATTCTGCATGTTTTAATTGGTACACATTGGATATAAAGAATCCAGCAGGTGCAATATTGTGGATGTATAACATTTACATTTTGGTGAAACAGACCATCCTAAACTCCCCGGGACCCATGTAAAGCTGTCTAAAACATCTCTTTTTGTATAGCAACCTCAATCTGTAGAGTGTTTTAAAGAAAATTGAAGTAATAATGAGTAGAAGTCAGGGAGGATATTGTATAAGTACAACACTTTAAACATCAGGAAAACTGTTACTATGTTACGGTTATGGCAGGGCATGGTACAAGAGGAATTGAGCATGCCTTTTTTATACAGACTATCTGAAAGATTGAACAAAAATAGGAAGAAATCAGTTGAAGACCTGGATTTCCAGCACTTGATTCATATCATCATTAATTTGGTTTTCTGAGCTTTAGGCAATAAGCATTTAAAAGTGAACTTTTGAGAAATTTCCCCATGGGAAGAGGTGGGACAATTATTCACCCAGTCAAATATTTTACTTACTCTGTGTATGACTAAGGATACTCTCAAACATTACCTGTTGGTGGTCACATCAAAAGATTTTGAGTTCAACTAATAGTCACAGGTGCATTATGGTAATTATACTAAATTCACTGTGAGTATTTGATTTTCTAGTCAAACCCAGCAAGATTGGCAATTATTCTTCTATACTTCATCCACTGATCATCTGTTCCATCAAGCACTGGTTTCATTGACCAAAGGGCAGTGCCACCAAGAGGAAATTGGGGCTCTCGGTAGTGCAACTTCTAATTCATAGATGCTTAGGGTAGAGTTTGGGCAACGCCGAATCGCACCAGTGCACCAAAGAAGGGGTTGTGGCCACACTGTGTTGGGGGTTTAACCATGCTGAGGCATGGTTGTGACTCTTTGGGGGCATGACTAGGTCATGAGAAGTGCTAGGCCATCCCTTACTCCCCTACAAATATAACCCTGCGTTGCTTTAATGCATCATTGGCAAGAAATATGAAGAGTCAAGAAATAAAACAACACATAATACAGATCACACAGTATATAATACATGCATCAGTGGTCAAAGTGGAGCTTCTTCTACTGCCTTCATTGTAAAACAATCAAATTCCATTCACTTACATTTCCATTACATTTTTCATACAGCCACTTCTAAATTGCTACTTTTACCATTGACATTCATTATATTATAACACACAGTTTGTATAAGAGGCTCACATAAAAGATCTGTGGTGGCTGAATGACATTCAAAGGAGGCTTGGAACTTTTAGCCTGGTGGGAAAACACAAGAAAGAGGCCCAGCCTCTTTTACTAATTTTCCAACAATAGAAAAATGGGCTTATCAATGTGAAATGTCCAATGTGGATGTGGTTATATATAGTGAACACAATCATGCCTCCCCCAGCCATATCATGTACTCATCATCCATACCATGCCACCCCAGCCACATTATGATCACCCCCATCCACATCATGCCACCCACAGTCACATCATTCTCACAATCCCCTGTACTTACCCATCGTCAGAGCTACTCACAAAAATACCAAAACAAGAGCACAGGAAATGTTTTTTTATGGTATAGTTGCAAGTGACACATTCATTGTGCTGGCCTCTCATGTTAACAGGGAGTGTGATGCTCCATCTCGGTAGTGATGTCCCCTTCAATCTAGTGAAGATAGGAAGTGGGGCAGCCTCCAGCTGTCCGCATCACTCTACTGAGCATGCACAGACAGGAGGTTTGGTTCTCAGCAGGCTCTTTTAAGTGACAGATGAACTGTAAAGAGGACATAACTAGGGCTGCATCCTTTTTGTATAAACTTACTTATATAGATATATATATAGTGAGCCAAGGCAAAAAATATATATATCAACCTGATCTCTGACAATATATAAACTTACTACCATCTGCATATATTAATGTACTATAATATTGTTAAGTACATTAACTGCATAAGCTTGTCATACTGCATGTCTGTGAGCAACTGTATATATGTATATATCATCTGTTACAAGTAGTTCTGAAGTAAAACCAGCAAATTGGTTAAGTCTAAAAACTTCTTGTGGTTTAACATCTACCACCAAAACTGCTGACACCTATTACATATAACAGCATAAGTGCCCTGATAATAGGTTTCATGCCAATTCTTATTGGTTGATTTAGTTGCCTCTTACATAGGTAATTATTGGAGAAGAAGCAAATAGGGTAATTACAGTACTGGGTGCTTCTAAATAGTAACTATAATCTGGCAGGTAATTGTATTCTCATATGAGTGATGGCACTAGAGAGGGAATAATTGAGAGCATGGACTGTATTATATACAAGTTGCAGGACTGCATTATATTGAGTTATACTTTATATTGGTATTAAATCTGTGTTGCATGCTTGACAATGTAGAGTATATAGTTGTGCTGTGCACTGTCCTGGGGCCACATAATATGGGGCTGCTTTTTATTTTGGTCTTGTTGGCTACATTTTATTAAGATGTCCATATTGAGGTCATATTGGCCTTTGTTAAATACTGATCTTGATGCAGTAGATACCGGTCTTGGATATACATTACCAACATCTCATAATGCAATAGAGCAATATAACATGAGCACTGGCATAGTCAAAATATAATTTTATTGTACTGTCAGTGGCTGACATGGTTTACTGGAACATGTAGAGGGTGGCAGGGAGAGACCAAGTGCTTTTCAGCACAATGCTGCTTGGCTCTTCATTGATTTTGCGCAGACCTGATTTCTGTAGGGGCCCCAGCCGTGCACTGCGCTGGTTCAGACTGGCGCATAATGTGACATAGAGGACCCCAGGCTGCCGGTCTGTTACAGCATAGTGCTGGGGGTGCCCAAACTAGTTATGCCTCAGTTATAGTGATAATCATGGTTGTAAAGATACGTGGTTCCCAAATCACTCAGACACGGTACATATCGCCCAGCCCCCTTAACAATAGCAGGTCCAACAAGGGAGGAAATCAGTCCCTATAAATCCAGTGAGATATGTATAGCACGGCCCCCTTAACGATAGCAGGTCCAACAAGGGAGGAAATCAGTCCCTATAAATCCAGTGAGATATGTAAAGCACGGCCCCCTTAATGATAGCAGGTCCAACAATTGAGGAACTCAGTCCAAATAAATCCAGTGGGATATGTTCCATTGCGAATCTCTGGCAGCGCATCACCTCTTGGCCAAAGTCAGTCACACTCGTCTCCAGCTCCCAGGATAGCCTCTTTTATCACATAACAATCCCCCTTGGGAACTGCCTGCCCAGGGAATTGCAAAAGGTCTCGATTGGTGGGTTTCTCACACTATCCAGCCCCCTCTCCTTCCTTTCCCCAGGTGTCATCCCTCAGGTGACCCCTGCTGGGTCCGGCTCCTGGCTGTCTGTAATGCTCACTAGTGCACAATAGGGAGCAAACAGAAGAAACAATAGTGCCTCAATTCACTCAACTCCTGAGGGTTCCCTGTGGAGGTGGAAGTTAACCACCTCCACAGGGAATCACTAAATTGTTCTTTTCCACTGAGATGTGACATTTCGATACAATAACCTTTATATTAAGACATTGTTCTGATTACAAACCAAATCGAAGCCACACCTCATAACAATGGACAATTGAGACAAATGGTAATTACCTTAGCTAACACAAGCAAAATGACTTCTGCTGTCCTGTTATTTTCACACAATATGGCAATATTCTTTATATGTCTAATACATACAATATTGCAGGTAATAGCAAGGCCAAAATGTACCTAATAACATGAAATAATAATACACATTATACACCGGTGCTCTTGTGTATATACTTAGACTGGGCCAAAGATTAAAAAGTACATTAAACTGTAAGAAACGGGTGATGAATAAAAAGTCCCCAGTCCAGTAGCACACCGTTTCGTGACAATGGTAAATTGCTAAATGTTGCTAAAATATATCTATTATTATAAGTATACATGAATTAGGTGCTAAGACATAATAAACTTAAGTTATATCAACTTCTTGATATAAATGATAAAGCATTATGATATACGTGCATAAAAACAACCAATTACAAATGCAATTCATACTAGACTTGTGCCTTATTTATCTTGATGTCACTATTGAACTGACACACTTAAACAAAATTGAAGAATGACAGAATATATATATAGATTTTTTAGTTACAACATACAAATAACATATTTAACATCTAATCTAACTAACATCTATCTCTGCCTATGTCGCTATAAACATTATACAGTGATATCTAGTGAACTTTTAGGGTGATGATATCATCATAGCAGTTTTACTACACTCCAGGTCAGATCCATTGAAGCTGCACAGCGCTGAGTGTTAACCATCCACCTGGTGAATCCCCAAACCCACCATATCATCCTGAAGATGGTGGATAACATAACTTGATTTAAACCAGTGGTGCCATATCTTATGGTATTTATGTATGGCCTTTCTACTTTCATAATGAACGCTCATGCCTCCATACATCAGTAACTAGGTTAATCTAGTGAGGTACACTAGGTGGGTCAGTCGCCATCCATCCCCTAGCTATAATAAATATAATAACGACAGAATATTTAATAAAATGCCTGGTGATAAGAAAAATTACCTTCTAATAATGGTAGTATTGCATTTTAATTTTAAAAACATAACCTATCTATAGTTGTTCATTTCCACTGCTTACCTCTGCAGAACATTTGTGTGCAGTTGTTTCACGCAGGAAAGCTTACTTTTTTATAATATTAAATTACTTAATATAAGTGTAGTCTGGCATAACGCTTAATCCTGAGATAAAATGGAACATTATCCACAATCAACTGTGTCACTCTATGGAACAATTGTCCTGAGAAGTGAAGTGTTATTGTTTCTTTTAAACAATTTAAACATTAAAGTGCCCCTATCTTAACATAAATGA
Organism: Mixophyes fleayi; assembly: GCF_038048845.1. NCBI lineage: Eukaryota > Metazoa > Chordata > Amphibia > Anura > Limnodynastidae > Mixophyes > Mixophyes fleayi. The sequence continues at coordinate 42,740,436 of NC_134410.1, read as the reverse complement.
AGTAGCTGAAACCACATATGGCTTTAAATTAGGCAATACGTTATTAAACTATTACTTTAAACTACCCTTATCACCTGCAGCCATAGGACATACAGTAGACATTTTTTTAGCTAAACAAATATTAATGAGAATGCAGCTTATTGATTCAGCAGGAGCTGCACATGTGAAATGTGTCTACTACAGCAAGCTGCAGAAAAGGTAGAATTTGCTGTGATGTGACAATACCCCTGAAAGAGCTTAGAACTAATATGTCTATCACAGAAAGGGAGAATGACAATACTAAGGTGCTTCATTCATCTATCAGTAAGTTGGACCTTAGACAAAGGCAATGAAGTACTCTAGCTGGAAAGTGCCTACCTCTGTGGATACAGTTCAACACAGATGGTATGTTTACAAATAAATGGAACTCAGCCTGCGGGAAAAATGTTCACCTTGATAGAAAGTGAATTAAACTCCAAATGGCCAATATTCTCCCTTTGCACATTCACCTTCTGTCCCTTGTATAACAAAGATACCTACTTAATACCTAAAATAACACACTGACACAGTTTTTAATTTTGGGGAATTGAGGTCACAGTTTTATTTGTACAGATGATGGTGGCAAAGAAAGCAATGCCAGTTTAACTAACAAGCTAATACTATATAATATAACATAGGGATGTCCAAATGGCCCAGAATCCTAGGCGCTAGCTTATGACATCAGAGGGACTACACTCCTTCTGGCCTCAAGGGCGCATTTGCTGAACCGCTGCCCAGGTTCTTCACAGAAAGGACCCTAAGAGAGACATAGAGCAAATGGGAAAGAATCCTGAGGTTAAACATAAACTCTTGCGGCAAGTATTAACCGCTGACTGCACTGTGCCTTGTTGAAATAGGGAAAAAATAAGGTTAAAAACAAACAGAAATTAAACAGACATATTGTGATAGGGAGGGAAGGAGGGATTTCGTGAGGTAAAAGAGTGAGAACGTCCTGTTCTTGGATGCTATATAGGCTTGTTTGCCACTCCCAGTGGCAGACTATTGGATGTAAAGTCAAACAAGCCAGGGAAAATTTAAACCCCTGAAGGTAAGTTCCACAACAAGCTTGGCAAGTGCGTTGATACCTATGCAGGTCTTCATTTATTAGAGGAATAGCAGAGAGTTGAAGTAATGTTTTCAGTGGAATAATGGGCAATGTTTTAGTAGAATAATTAGGTTGGTGATTGCGTAAGAAGACTGACTGTAGGAGAGGCGATTAATTAACACTGCAAGATTCTTGATTAGAACACTTATTTATCTTGTATTGAACTTGCTGTAATTATCACAGTTAATAATGGTTGCTGTATGTCTAGCTTATTGAACCTTTAGAGCTTTTCAATCCAATAATCATAACTTAGGCTAAAGAAACCACGGGCACAGTGCGCTAAAATATGCTACATTCTAATATTATGGTTAGTTCACGTCCTACAATACAGTGAATACATAAACACAAACACACACACACACTCAAACACAAATATATATATTGTGAAGGGAGTGTTATGTGCAAGACCTGTTTTCACACTAGTTTTAACACAAGAATTGTATTTAAAAATATTCAATCTAGATTCTGGGGTAGAGGAATAGGTACTTGCAGAAACCTGTTAAAGTGTGAAATCACCAAGGCATGGGCATCCATGTGTTTCTTGGTCCTGCTCCCTTCTGTATTGACTGCATTCAGCAGGGTACTTAATGAGCTCCCTTGTTTGTGACTTCCAACAACCAAAGGGGTTTGAAGCCCAGAATTCTGTGCATGCGAGCTGGCATTCTAAGACTCTAAAATAAAGTTCTGCTCAGACGATATTGGAACTCGGATGTTCCTTGGCGTTCTGAGCAGGAAGTGCTTGACATCAAGTCAGCTCTTTTGGCAATGAAAAAGTGCCCTTGAGTTGCTGTTGCTTTTTGTAAAATCTGGGAGCAAAGGGTGGCTTTTAGTGAGTTGTTGGTGATAAGATTAAGCCATTGCTCTTTAGGCCGCTTTAGCCTTTTATGTTTATATATATGTCTTTTATGGCTGCAGCTAAGCAGACCCGATAACAAAGGAGGCGCATTTGCAACTGTTTAATGCTCTCAATCTAAGGCCAGGACCAGAGGTCCTGTGAGAGTCAGCCTCAGAAGAGCCATGATGCTGTATGCCAGCAGTTCCCAAAGTGTGCGCTGCGGCTCCCAGGGTTGACACGGCATTGTCACAAGGTTGCCGTGGCCAGGAAAAATAAAAAAAGTACCAATCCGGTGGCATCCGGGACCCAACATCCTCCTCCCTCCTCGCTTCTCACTGAATGTTGGGCGTGACATCATCATGTCCGACATATTTAGTGAGGAGCGGCAGAAGAGAGGTGGATGCTGGGTCCCGGGCGCTGCCCCAATGGGTAAGAAAACAGAAGAAATAGAAGAAAGAAGGCCAAGTATGGTAAGTAAAGAAACGGAGGGGAAATGGTGATAGGAAACAGCAATGTAGGGGTAAAAGAATGAAGTAGGGGGCAGAGTGAGGATACAGACTGAGGATGAAGGGGCACAGAGTGTTAGCATGAAGGGGCACAGAGTGTGTGGGTGAAGGGGCACAGTGTGTGGATGAAGGGGCACAGATTGTGTGGATGAAGGGGCAAAGAGTGTGTGGATGAAGGGGCACAGAGTGTGTGGAGGAAGGGGCAAAATAGTGTGTGGATGAAGGGGCACAGAGAGTGTGGCTGAAGGGGCACAGAGAGTGTGGCTGAAGGGGCACAGAGTGTGTGGCTGAAGGGGCACAGAGAGTGTGGCTGAAGGGGCACAGAGAGTGTGGCTGAAGGGGCACAGAGAGTGTGGCTGAAGGGTCACAGAGTGTGTGGGTGAAGGGGCACAGAGAGTGTGGCTGAAGGGTCACAGAGTGTGTGGGTTAAGGGGCACAGAGATTTTTGTACATGTTGTTGTTTTGTTTGATCTTATTCCTCTTAATATTAGCTGTAAATTATTCTTTGACAGAAATATAATTAAAAAAATATATAAAAAAAATATTTTCCCTTTTTTTGCAAACAGCTTACTAAGGGGCACATTTATCAATGTTCACATAAAGTGAAACATAGTTTTCAATCCTTATCGCAATGATAAGGATTGAACTATTTCTCAAATGTATGTACAACCCAGCACAGAAACAGCAGTTCCGATAAACTGCTGTTTCTGCGATTAAAAAAATCATACTTACCCCCCTCTTCGGAACGCGCTATCTCCGGATCACCTCCTCGCCCTCTTCACTTCTCTTCTTACAGCAATTGCGCATGTGCAGTTCGAAGTTGCAGTTGCTGGCTAGGCACATGACCTCCCTACAGTAGTCCGAGACCACAAACAATGTGAGAAAGTGCCGGACAAGCATATGCTTTATTCTTCATTATTTAATTTGTTTGTCTTAATCCCTGACAGGGAAAACAACTCTTTAAATTAAAAAAGGTCTGTGTATGCTTCGAGTGTCAATGGCAATGCTGATAAGTTTTCTGGCCACATAGAGTGAAGGATATGGGCTGAAAAATTATTGTGAAAAATTTGAATGGCAGACATCAATTTAATTCATTTCGTGCAAGAAAACAGTTTTCTATTGCCAAAACCATGGAGGATGTTACTAAGCATTGGTATAATCTACAGCTGCCCAAAGGGAGGGCCACTGAAGAGGTCAACCACGCAGTAACAGCACACAATGACACTCTTGATAGAGACTGAAAACTCCTAAGTGCTAATATATTGGAAAATCTACAATCTATTAATACTACTATGCAACTATGTAAGTAATACAGCAAAAGTAATAGACAATCGGTGTCTATATATAGACACACATATGAGGAATATGACAGAATGACAGCCACAAACACACTTCTTTAAAACGCATCACATTACTCCATAAATCAAACCAAAAGCCTAATTAATCTTGTGATATACCCTTAAATATTTAAAAAAGAGAAAGAGAACCCACTGAGGAGGCCACAAGCTGGTGACAAAATGTATTTGGAACACTTCCTATGCCCACAAAAAACTATTTATAGTTTGAACTCTCTTATTGTTTTTTTTTCCTGCTATCTATATTTTTTTTTAATTTCAATTGAATTTTCCCTTGTGTTCTTTGTTCCTATTCCTTTAGTTGCTTGCCACATTAATACTTCATTGTAGGAGCTCGTGCACCTCATGCCCATAGATAACGCATGCACCTTGAAATCCTTTAGGCCCTCCACAGTGTATGTGAAAGTAAAAGTGAACTGCGCATGTGCCCATACACCAGAGTTTGTTTCAATACTTGCTCTGTTATCCACAGAATAGGGTCTCAGAGTTGAAAGTTGTACATCGCCCGAATTGGGGGGGAAAAATGTTGCAGGTGGGTTGGTGGGGCTTACAGTGGTCCATTGGCTCTGCTCCAACCTTATTTTTCTACACATAATCCAACCTTATATATTTGGAATTTTATCCTGCAGATATAATCCTTATTTCACTTAATTAGACACACCCAATATTGTTAGCACACTGTAATTCACACCAATCTCTCTACAAGCTACATCTCACAACTCTCCTATCCATATCACTCCTTCATACAGATACACACGCACTTTCTATAGTATCACCTTTAACCCCTATCTGCCCTTCTAATGCGTAAACATTTTTTTTAACCTTTTCTATTTCCTTTAATACATTACCAATGAATTGGATGTAACTGCCAACTTTTTAAAACTAACTATCAGCTTAGCAGCTCTTCCAACACACCCATGAGGTGGCTGCCCAATGTTGTTTTTGTTTTTATATTAAATGTCATCCAAATCCATCCAGTGAAAGGCTCAGAACAGGCTCCATGGGTCAAAGTTTTGCCCAGTGTACACCAACAGGAGGTCCGACCAGGACCTCAACCCCCTAGTATGTCTTCTGAGAACCAATGTTACCAGTCTGTGAAGTTTTCATCCAAATCCATCTAGTGGAAGGCTTAGAACAGGCTCCCTGAGTCAAAGATCTGGCCAGTGTACACCAATGAGAGGTCCCATAGAGACCCTAACCCCCTGAAACCCTGCCAGAAGCCAACTTTATTTGCTTCGTCAGAATCTGAGAGTTATCAACATCTTGAAATCAGATCACTACACTTTGGTAACTGTGCATGATCCTTGGTTAAGAGTTTCCAGCTGACCCAAATCTTAAGAGATGCAATGAGCACAACATTTTGACATTTGGTCTGGTGTAAAAGAATTGCCCAAAAATAGTGACAGCTTTGTCGTAAAATGAACTACAAATTCCACGGGAAAGGCCATTACCGGCAATTACATCAAAGTACAGAGACTTCTGTAAAGGTGGATTCCATCCGGAATGAATTAGTATTGTGTGAGGATGATGTACACACTGATAAGGGTGAGGATGATGACAGTGTAGATTGCAGGTGCTGGGATCTAGCTGAGAGAAGGGAGCTAGCTGATGCTGGTATGCTTGTTAATATTTTGGGTAGAATGGCATGTTGGGAATATTATGTTTTTCTACAGTAAACTTTCACCTTTATTAGAGAGGTGTTTTTTTATTTTAAAAGGTACAAGCTTTTTATTTACATTTTTGTTTCCCTGACTTAAAACCACTGTGCACTTGAACTTAGGCTTTAGCACATGACGTAGAGGGATTAGTATCATCATGACTGAGACTGGAGAGTGACAAGAACAATGTGACTTAAGACTGGAGAGTGAAAAGGACACTGCCACCCCTCCTGTTTCTATATGAGCTATGGCACAGTAGAATGTGACTTCAGATTTTGAAGAACACTGACAGCCCTATCATTTCTATTTCAGCAATGACAATTAGCAATGGAGCAGTGGACCTCTCCTGTTTCTGTGTGAGCTATAACTCAGTAGAATGTCACTGGAGACTTTTAAGAAAACTGCCACCCCCTCCTCTTTCTGTTTTAGATATAACGCTGCCCAACTGCACTAGAGATTGCCAAGAACCGTGCTACCCCATCTGTGTCTCTCTGTGAAATGGCGCTGGATCGTTGCGGAGGCCGGTACTCATGGAATCCAAAACTCGCAAGATCCGATGACGCAATGATGACGTTTTGCCTTGCTTTCACTTCCGAGGGCACGCGAAAGTACCGAGCAGGCTTGGCTCAGTACTCGGGTCGCCAAGGTTCAGGTGGGCTTTGTTCTTGGTGAACCAAGCCTGATCGTCTCTAAAATAAAGAGGTTCATTTATAATTGGATATATGAAGATACACATTACCGTACTGCTTATGTGCACCTAAAATGCATAAGTATACATGGGTATTTACATTTTTACAAATAATTGGATTGGCATCCTCATGTACCTGAAAAGATAAAACAAGCAGGGTCGGGTAAGTGTAGGTTTAGTATAGTAAGGGCGTGTTCATGTAATTGTGACATAATTAGTCATGGACGAATTTCCAAATACTCCTCTTAGGAGACGTTTCTCTTGCAGGTGCTATAGGGCTGTCATAATTATACGCTAATTATGATGATGAGTATTAGCAGTACCATCAACCACTTCTTATTGGCTGCTTCCGTCTTGACCCATCCAACTGATAGTACTTAAATCATTAGCATTGTAGCTATATTATATAAAATCGCAGCCGGCTATTTGCATTATTTATTTGTCCATGCTTTTTGTACAACTGCAGGAAAGAAGAGTCAAATTTTTAAATGGGAAAAACAATAGATGTTGCTGTGTTTGCACTGAATCAACATATACACGTATAATGTTAAGTGCGTAAATGTGTCCAACTTTAGAAGTGTCTCAAAATGAGCAAATACTGGACAAACATAAGACTTATTTTTTAACATCTTTTCTTTTTTCTTATCCTGGTGAGGATAACCTTCTGTGAGATGGTTACACCAAAACTGATGGGTCTGTAAGAGAATATTAGTAAACCTGTTCCCAGTGGAACCAGGCAGTTTTGGATATACAGTGTTAAATAACAAATACAAGGAAACAAGTCTCAAATTCAAATATAACAATTTATTGAGAGTACATAAGAAATAATCATATACTTAGCTTCAAATATGAATACAGCGTAACTGTTAAAGCTTGATGCTCCAGGAGTCTTGCCCTCTATAGAGAACAGCATTTGGCAGATGCCGGGAGAATGTTACCTGCCTGACTGCATTATGCCAACTGTGGAGTTTAGTGGAGGAGGGGTAATAGGATGGGGCTGTTTTTCAGGGTTTGAGTTAGGCCCCTTATCTCCAGTGAAGGACAATCTTAATGCTTCAGCACACCAAGTCATTTTGGACAAAGCTACACTTCCAACTTTGTGGCAACAGTTTGGGAAAGGCCCATTTCTATTTCAACATGACTGTGCCCCAGTGCACAAAGCAAGGTCTACAAAGACATGGTTTGATGAGTTCGTTGTGGAAGAACTTGACTGACCCACACACAGCCCTGACCTCAACCCCATCAAACACCTTTGGGATCCACTGGAACGAAGATTGTGAGCCAGGCCTTCTCGTCCAATCAATACCTGACCTCATAAATGTTCTACAGATTAAATAGGTACAAAGTCCCACAGAAACACTCTAACAACTTGTGGAAAGCCTTCCAAAAAGGGTGGAAGCTGTTATCGCTGCAAAAGGGGGACCAACTCCATATTAAAGTATATGTATTTGAATGCAGTGTCATTACCGCCCCTGTTGGTGTAATGTTCAAGCGTCTGAATACTTTTGTCCATACAGTGTATATGGGAACCCTAGACACTGCTGCAGACAGTCCCAAGTTGAGGCTATCCACATGTCATAGTCACAAAATGTTTTATACTAGATACAGGATAACATAAATAACTATATATAATTGGTTAATGTATGCATTAAACTGCTTATATGTGTTAAAGCACGGAAAAAACACATTGCAACTAATATTGCCATGGCAGGTGCTTTCCAATATGATATCAGAATACTGATGTAAGCATAACTAGCCGTTAACCCGTAATGTACCATAAATTTATATTTGTTTTCACAGTTATCACAAAACCACACATTGATACATGGGTACCGTGTATGGTTTCATTCAGGAAGAAATGATAGTGGTAACAAAGAAGCCTTTTATTTATGTAGCTTTCACAAAATATCTTACATAATAAAAGCTTCCATAGCCTACAACCTCAGCATGCTGATTCATCTATTACCTCAGAGATTAAATCATATTCATTACATGTGTATTGAAAAAGCCATATTCTCAGACAACTTATTAGAGCTCACTCTAGATCTAATGCAAATATACTAAATCCCCATACAAATATTTCATTTCCATTGCTAATGCTTGTAATTCATTGGTTTATGGTAATATTTCCTGCCACCAGTGGTCAGAAGTTTTAATTGAAGAGTATATAAAGAGTATATAATGAGGTGCTTTTGACGTTGGGATGCAGGCTTAAATGTTTTGATCAAAATATGAACTAATACCTCATGTTTTATTTTTGCTAGATACACACAGATATGCAGTGTTAAGAGCTGTGTAATGTAATTTAATATACATTGTACAAATTAACAAAGCTCGCCATTGTAAATGGCAGCAGAGGGAGGTGTGTGTGCAGGAGGACGAATTGCAACACCAGCATCTCTGGCTGCCGCAACAGGCAGGAGAATTTTTAATATATGATACAGTAAATGCAGAGACCACAGAGTGATGTTGTGACAGTCATCCAATCAGGTACTTTCCCTGTTTGTGACCACATGAGCACCAGCCTGACCCGTTTTGCAGTTATAGAAGGCTTTAAAAATTGAGGGTGCTCTGCCATGACATCACTGCTTAGCATTGTCTTGAGAATTCAGAACTAGAAAATCTCAGATACATACTATACAGGCCAGGTTGGTGCTTGCACATTTCTAGGTGCATAATATGTAGCTAAGCCACTGCTTTCAATGCACTCTCTTGACACTGAGCACTGGAATGCCCCATTCTCCTGCCTTCACTGGCAGGGGAAGTGATTATTACCGAAGTGCTGATGGGGTGAGTATCTGAGAGAATTGTAGGGATTATTAGTTATGGCCATGGTGGAGTTCTTCTTTAGCTTATCCTATGAGTAAATACTAATTATGGAAAGCCCACCTCTCATAGTGGCCATTTTTAAACATCTATTAATGATGGCGCTCTTGCTAGTGCACTGCCATTGCTAGACTCCCACCGGCAAGATCAATCTTGTGGCCTAGTCTTAAAGCTAGAAACTGTTTAGTTTGGTTCCTGACCCATGGTAATATAACATTCAAAATGAATCAAATGTTTTTCTAATACAGAGTGCACAGAGCTTCTTTGTTAGTAAGGCAAATCCTGTGACATCACAACATGATAACTCTAGGACATCCCCTAGGCTAGGGAAAAGCAGTGTAAGCCTATTGTAATACAATCAGGCAAACTGGATCTAATGATACCTGGCTTGCCAGTTTCTATTAGCTCCAGTTTACACCTACTGGAGTCTCTTCTGGCTGCTGAAGTTTCTGCCTCCAACAAAAAATGCTCCCTCCCCACTCCCTGCTCCTACCGATATAACTATAAGTGTATACATTTGGGTTCCCTCTACTCTGGAAAATTAGATAAATAAAGCTTGGGGTAAATTAATGGTTCTCCCCATTTTTATGAAATTAGCACTTGGTGATTTCAAGAAAGTGTGCTTTCATTCCTATATTTGCCTACATTTTCCTGTATATTACGTTACAATAAAATTATAAACATTCCAATATGTTCACAGAAGAAATCTCTACCTATCCCTAAAATGACAACCTAAAATTATACTTGGCTAGAGTAAAGAACATACAAAAGCTCTTCCCTAAACCGACTCATCTCATGAAGGTGAAAACTGGGCTGGGCATCGAGGTACAAAATACCTCTGCTCATTAAGAGGTTAAAAGATACAAAATAAAACCAATCACCATTCCACTAACTTTAAATTGTTTTCAGAAATTAATGAAAGGCAGGATGTACTTTTTTTTTTTAACAGTTGGGAGAGTGGAAAGCAGAAGAAAAAATTGTAAAATGATACATAAGAGGTATACTAAAGAAATGTCTGAAAAGTCATGTAGCAGAACTGACATCCCCAATCTGCAAACATGGAGGAAATTGAGTCGGGTATATATCTCACAAAATTAATGTGCTGTATATCTTTCCCTTTTAGTCATATATTATCTTTTTATGAAAAGACAATTTAGAATTATTACAATGGAAAACAATTCCAGCCGATATACATCATTAACATCCAAGAGCTATTATGAAAAATAGACATGTTCCATCCTTTGGCAGCTTAGCTGCAGGGGCACTGGTTTGAAAGATGACAGCTGACTTTTCAATTGAGATTGCTGTGAAACTTCTGGTTGTACACTGCACAGATTGCTAAGGTCTAATTCAATTTAGGCAGTATGTTTTGCATTTGCAGTTAAAGCCATTTGCAGAGGATAGTAACTGTTTCATTTTTGTATTAAAAAAACCCCATAATGTTGTATGGTCACACACAGCTTAATCCAGCAATGACTTTACAATATGATTGCTGAAAGGGATGACAGAAGGTTAGGCGAAAAGATTGAAAACTGGTTAATAACAATTCCAAACTTTATTAGTTCCTTCCAACAAACTTCATCTAAAGAGTTTGTTAATTGTTGGTTATTGGAACTTAGCATTCTTGATTCTCCAGAAATATATCTATCAGTCAGTCAGTCAGTAGTATCATGGGAAATGTAGTTCACTTATAGCTTTAACAAAATGCTTAATGCCCACAAAATATATGGCACTTAATGGAGCAGTCTTTTGAGCATTCTATATAATTCACAGAATTCCGTTATTCAAGATAAGGGGAAATTATATATAATTGATGCTGCTTAGACTTTCTTTGGATATCCATGCAGGCTGCAATTCTGATGGCCAGTTAGGTCATTTTGAACATAATTGACTGCAGATGGGTCCTATATGCTACCAATCCTAATCAATAGCTGATCACGTGACCATTTACTCAGAGAAGCATGAAGCACCTAAAGCACCTGGTGGAAAATGCAGTTGGGTGATGCCTGTGACCTGACTATGTTAGCAGACAGTGTTGCGACACATTACTATGCCTCATTGGACACTGCCATAATGAGCAGCCAAACTGCAAATACATCTGGCTGCTCACTACTCAGATTAAGCAACTGGATCTATTTGTGACCAGCTTTACTGCTTCTATATGTTTTTATGTGACAAAGTTTTAAATAAAAATAGACTGTTTTAGATCCGGAAATCAGATATCTGTAACATTCTCTGTGCATTGGGACTTTAATATATATAAAACAGTATGTATTTCACAGGCATTTTATATATGTAACCTATGGAGCTGAATAAAATAAAATAAGCTCTGGGTTCTCAATGTGTGAGAATAGGCCTTTATGTAAGGTGAAGCCTACTTGGTGCAAATAAATAGACATACAGAGTCCGATTTATTAAGAAACATAAATGCCGATATGTGCTGTATTTTGCATTTTCCGTGTGAGCATGTGTGAAACCAATACAAATGCCAAAGCACGCAATTCATGTTTGCCCGTAAATGACATTTCCAACAGCCTATAATTTCCCGGGCGGAACAGGGAGGCGATGGGGTGTATGCATGGAGTCGGTGTAAAGTGAGGGCCGATTAAAGCTTTGGGCGTCACTCAGGTACATGTTTTTCTGTTATATCACTTGCCCCAGCTAGAGGTCAGGTGTGAGTGCAGAGTGATAGTAATGACAGATGTGTAAGCATGCTAGAACATGTGTTTGTAATTAGGAGAAATTGTAAAAATGCATTGTACGTACAATAGACATAATAGCATCCTGACAAATGTATTTCATGGGGGGGGGGGGTAATAAATTTTCATTAATGACTTATTAACAGGTGACAATAATTTGAATACTTTTTTTTCTGTGTGTTCTGATGGGACTTTATATTCAACATATGTATTATACATATACAGCAGCGCTGTATCTGTCAATTCCAAAATGAAAAGCCCTATAATCAGAGCGTAGATAGACCCCTATTTAACAAGAGACGTGTCTTCAGATCTGCTCCTTAGCACCGTACAGTAGGGAAAACAGCACATACACAAAACAATAAACTTAATGCGGATAAGCATAAAGATAGCATAAAGAAATCATACTCTATGAGCTTATTTAGAGGCTCTCGTTCTCTTTAAAAAAAATATGTTTGCAATGCGTAGGGTGGCACTGCACTGACAGAAGGTATCAGAACATGTTACTATTTGCATAATATTGCATTTTCTAATAAAAATAAATAAAAATAATTATGGTATCTGTACACACCTCTCAGAGAATGTAGTTATTTTGTAGACAGGTGAGGCTTGGACCTTGCTGGTAATTGTGTTGGCAATGAGTGTATAAAGCTTTGTGGAATTTTTCTTGTGAACTACTGATTCAAATGCACTGTGCCAAAATGGGCCAAAATTAATATTTGCAAAGACATACCACAGGACAAAGAACCACACTGGTAGAAGAGCAGTTAAATACTATGGCAACCCCTACTACACAACAACATATATTGTGATTGGCCGGGAAATCTGTAGCTGATGTAAGTGTTGACTGATGGGGATGACTGACACGGCATCTGCATTGTCTGTGTATTAATTAACTACTCTGCCACTAGGGCGCAGAGAAAATATCTATGGAAGGAAGACTGACTATATAAACACCTTTTATGTGCAGTACGCAATAAGGACATCCTGATTTATGTATTTAATGTAAAACAATATGATTTTTTTCAATGAATATTTTTATTAATGATTATAGTAAAATGATTTCTTTTATAATTTTTGTTTGTGCATGTGTTCTGATGGAACTTTATATTGTGCAAATGCATATGCGAATCCTTCAGTCTGTTCTGTCTGTTAATATATGACAAGTACTGTATCTTGAGATCCACTAGTATTTTAATACTAGCAGACTCTCTTTAAAAACGCAAGTTGCACAAGTTGCACACAGGTTGCACTCGAAAATTAAGGAAACCCATAATGCACATGATCTACCCTAAAACACCCTCTTCAGCTAGATATTATCAGCTGCTGACGAGTCCCCCGACCATTTCTTATAAATATTGTGATGGGGCCAGGGGTTTCCATTTATCTTAAGATTAGAAAGAAAAGAAATGGCAGATAAATGATACCTGAATAAATCCTTGCGAAATAGGAGTAAAGCTGGGTACACACTACAGAAAATTTCTCCCTATGCAATATCTTTAACGATTTTTACAAATGACTCAAAATCCCGATCAGCATGCCGATTCCTGCATACACACTTACACAATTTTACACGATTTACCTTCAGATCTGTGCTCTTCATCTGTCATAACCAGCTGCTGAAAAGAACTCTACCGAGATCTGCCTACACTGCTGGTGAATACACACTTCCTAATTTGCACAACATCGTTCCATCATTTATAGAGATTTTTAGTCCGGTTATAAAATCAAATGAAATGATACAATGTGCACTAATGCTAAATCGGACCTAACAATCGTTTATTGTGTGATTGGCACGATAATTGGGTGAAAAACCTGTAGTGTGTACCTAGCTTAACACCTTAGCAACAAGCATGTGAAACTAGTAAACATTTTATGGCAGGATATTCTTTAAAAGAAAGGTAGTGTAAAACGTGCATAAAACACATTTAAAAATGCTGTTAGGTCATCTCTATTGGGTAAATGTATTAAAGAGCGATTTTTGCAAATTGCCGATATTCCGTGACTTTGACAGCTAAATTTAAAATGCTAATGTGTTTAAAGGCAAATCTTGCCTTAAAGTTCTTGCATCTATCAGGAAGTAGTCACCATAGCAGATGCTGGCATAAGTAAGTGACTCCTCCGGGGCCAACACTACCATTACTACCATTAGGCGAACTAAGACAGTCGTCTAGGGTACCAACATTTCAAGGGCTTCTAAAACACTGAATGAGTGTCATCATGTGACATATCTGCACTGAGCGCTAGCGACCCTGGGCTTTAAATTAAACACATCCCCTTCCTCATTGGCTGAAAATGGGGAAGAGGAGGTGTTCTTAATAATTTTAATGAACCTGGGACCCTACTGCATAGTTCATACCTTCCATAGTGATTCTGCCATCTGCTGCTTCTCTGGGTCAGTGATAGGCTGGGAGGCTGGGAGCGTGGCGCTGTGCTGAAGTCTTACTAGTGGGAAAGTTATTGGGTGGCATCGGTGGCTGAAGTAATGCCACTGCAGTTGGTGCAGCCACTAAGGTGGAGTTCTCCTTCCAGCATACTCCAGTTTAGAATACGTCCTCAAATATGTGGTGAGCATAACACTGGCAAAACACAATGACGGATCTCTTTTATGGTGCAGAGCAGCTACTAAGTATATTACATAAGAATGCAAAATATTTTTAAAAAGAGTTATAAATATAGACATTTTACCAAGTTAAAAATTCCCACATAGATATGTTACTTGCTACAAATCTATATTTATATACAAATGCTACAACAGAACCATGCTAAAGTATTTTAATAAATATGTCTAAACACACCAAAACATCAGCTTTGAAATATAATAAAGTGATAATGCCTATTTCTGAAAACAGTACATTGATTACACCGTATACAGCAGAGGTGATCAAACCCAGTCCTCAAGAGCCAGGGGCGGATCTAGAAAACTACTGTACCCGGGGCGATTTAGGCCCTGCCCCTTTCTAACAGTTTAGGCTGCCGATGGCTGCACAGTATGTGCAGGTCCGTCCAGCCGTGACAGGCAGGGACAGTGTGCTGCCCGGCTGCTCTGATTCAGAGCAGCCGGGCAGCACACTGTCCCTGCCTGTCACGGCTGGACGGACCTGCACATACTGTGCAGCCGTCGGCAGCAAGTGTCTGCTAGGGGGGGCGATCGGGGCGGATCCGCCACTGCCAAGAGCTACCAACAGATCATGTTTTCAGGATTTCTGTCTGTAGAAACAGGTGGTAAAATGACTGACTCGGAGAAATAGACAGACTCACCAGTGCATGATTAAGGAAATCCTGAAAACATGAACTGTTGGTAGCTCTTGAGCACTGAGCTTGAGACCTCTGGTATACTGCATTAAAGCACCTTCAGTACTGTCTATTGATGATCAGTGGTTCAATTAAATAATTAAACAAAGTAACAGGTTCAACATTGACAGTCATTCATTTCAAGTTATTTACACCAGCCCTGAGAGGCGTGCAAGAGATGCACTGATCAAATTTCCTTTGAGCCTCCTAAGTGTGTGGGTCATGATTGGCACATTTGCGGAGCTTCGTAGAGGTGAACGGAGGGAGGAGCGAGCTAAGTGAAGGTGTTCCTAGCCAAGTACATAGTAGGCACACTGGTGTGCTTCGATCCGCACAAACATAGCATAATATTTAAATAAGACCATGTAGTCAGATTCTATTGTATAAAAAAATAAAATATATTTCTAATGGATTAAATTCAAAGTATCAGAAATATACAAGACAAAACATAATAACAAGTTGCATGTATGAACCTACATTCTAATAGAGGTATGCTACATCAGTGGTGTTACACATGTGCATCTATATACAATGAAGGAAGGAAGAAGCGTGAAGACAACAATCTTTGGGTGGAATTCGGTTCTGTATGATGTGCTGCTGAATATCACAGCGATATACTATGGTACCACAAGATTGTGGATTTCCCTGTACACCTTGATCTTGCACACAATTAAATTCTCCCAATTGACTCTACAATGCTACTGCCACTGCATCCAGCTACATTTCAATACTTAAATACATGAACAATTTGAGAAAACACCATCAGGCTGTGAAATAGCTGTTTGTTCAGAGCCAACATTTTCTGAGCCATTGGGTATGAACTAGAGATGCTCACTGACCCCCGTGTTTTGGTTTTGGTTTTGGTTTTGGATCTGGATTACCGTCGTGTTTTGGTTTTGGTTTTGCAAAACCACCATTGGGTGTTTTGGTTTTGGTTTTGTTTGGATTTGTTTTGCTATTTTGTTGTAAAATGAATGTTTTTGGGCATAAAATAACCAAATTTAGTGCTCCACCTGTTTCCTGGATAAGTAATAATTGTAAAGCTAATAAATTATCAAAAAAACTGTTTAATTCCTGGTAGGTAGGCCTTCATTAATTCTACACACAAAAACGAGATTGTCTTCCTCTTCATCTATGCATATTGGCAATGCAGCCATCGTCTTTGGATGTATATTACACCCTACACTTATAGTTAAATATGTAAAGAAATGGACAAAGGCAGTTTGGTTTCTGTCTCTATAGGCCCCCTCCACTTGTCGAAAATACAAAAAAATTCAGCCGTTATAGACTGTACAATATTAATTGAAATGGAGAAAGCCAGTTTGGTTTCTGTCTCTCTAGGCCCCCCTCCACTTGTCGAAAATACAAAACAATTCAGCCGTTATATACTGTACAATATTAATTGAAATGGAGAAAGCCAGTTTGGTTTCTGTCTCTCTAGGCCCCCCTCCACTTGTATAAAATACCAAAAAATTCATCCGTTATAGACTGTACAATATTAATAGAAATAGACAAAGCCATTTTGGGGTCACTGTGTGTATGACACCCTACCCTTAAGGATAAATTGCCCAAACAGCAGCCTTTCAAGACAGTACGTGATATGGAAATGCCCCAAGTCCCTTTCCTTTTTGGGGCTAGACTTAAATAGAAAGTTTTAAAGAGATGTTATCGTCATCATCTGGAGATTCATCCTCACCCTCATCAGTGTGTACATCATCATCACAGACTATCAATTCATCGCTGCCTGAATCCGCCATTAGAGAACAGTCAGTGCTTGGATGTCTTTGATGGTGAAGGCCTTCCTCGTGGAAGATGTAGTTAATTTTTATAAACATAATTTTCTCCCCATTTTTGGGAAGTAACCTTCTACGGCGATCACTGACTAAGTTCCCGGCTGTGCTGAACACTCGTTCAGAGTACACACTGGAGGGTGGGCAGCTTAGGTATTGCAAAGCAAGTTTCTCATGGGTTTCCAAATGGCCTGCTTTTCCTCCCAGTAAGGAAAGGGACTGTCTGACATTTCCATATCAATTACCTCTTGAAAATAATCCTCCACCATCCTTTGCATGTTTATACTCGTATTGGATGGAGTTATGGGCAAGGTGATACATTTTTGGGAAAAATCCTTCAAACCAGCCCAGATGTTAAATTGTTCTGGTCTGCACCCTGCATCTTCCCTGCTTCTTTTTGGGAAATTAAATTTTTTACGAGCAGCAGCAGCAGCTTGAGAAAGTGAAGGAGAACACGTTGTCAAGCCGAGTCCCAGTTCAGCGGCCAACTTGCTGAGCAACAGCTCCTTGCAAAAGTTCACATCTCGTTCATTTTGACTCAATGTAATTAAACCTTGGATCAAGCACAATGGCCAAAACGTACTGATCCGAGTTCAAGATCTTAATAACTCGAGGATCATTGTGAACCGAATGAAGTACTTGATCGACAAGGCCAACATACTTTGCGGAATTGCTTGATTTCATCTCCTCCTTCAGTTTCTCAAGCTGCTTTTCCAATAGTCTAATTAAAGGAATGACTTGGCTCAAACTAGCAGAATCTGCACTCACTTCACACGTCACAACTTCAAATGGTTTCAGCGGCCTTGGACTGGACTGAAAGGATTTCCCACTGTGCAAGAGTGAAATACATGCCCCCTCCTTTCCCAATGTCATGGCTCGTGCAATACGCTTGGATGGCTTTGCGCTGTTCCTCCATCCTCTGCAGCATGTACAGGGTGGAATTCCACCTAGTTACCACCTCTTGCTTAAGTTGGTGGCAGGGCAAGTTAAACTGCTCTTGGAGCTGCTGCAATCTCCTACATGCTGTGGCCAAGTGCCTGAAATGGCTTGAAATCTTACGGGCCACCAAAAGCATCTCCTGCACCTCGCGGTTATTTCGTAGGAAGCTCTGCACCACCAAGTTGATGGTGTGTGCAAAACAGGGAATGTGCTGGAAATCACCCAGCTGTAATGCTCGCACTATATTGTTGTCGTTATCAGAAATGACATATCCTGGGGAGAATTCAAGTGGTATAAGCCATGTATCAATCACATCTCTTAGTTTGCATAACAAATTGTCAGCTGTATGCCTGTTAGTGAAGCCAGTGATACAAAGTGTGGCCTGCCTGAGACAAATGTTACGTAGTGGTGTACATGCTGCTGCTGTTCCTGCTGGTGAAGGTGAATGACCAACCCAGTGGGCTGTCACAGTCATATAGTCTTTGGTTTGACCACTTCCACTTGTCCACATATCTGTGGTTAAGTGGACAGTGGGCAGAATGGCATTTTTCAGCGCAATCTCTACATTTGTACACACTTTTTTGGTATAGTTGTGGAATAGCTTTATGGGAAAAATGGTGTTGCGATGGAATTCTGTAACGCGGACACAAAACCTCTATTAACTGTGAAAAACCAGGTGCGTTTATTGTGGATATTTGATGCAGATCTAACACAAACATGGCAGCCATGGCGTCTGTGATTCGCTTGGCGACTGGGTGAATGCTGTCATATTTGCTTCCCCTAGCAAATGATTGTCTCACAGTTAATTGTTGAAATGTAGGACTGCTCTTTTTCTTGGCCTTCCTCTGGGCTGACGATTCACCCCCAGCAGCAGCAACAGCAGCAGCAGTGGGACTAACGCTTTCTTCAGAGGAATCAATAATAGTGATCCAGCCTTAATAAGTGGGATTCAGGGCTAACTCCGAGCGCTACTGAGGATATTGATGAGGATGGTGTGGTGGGTGTATTTTGTAGCTGTCGGGATGTCAGAGTTATAGTGCTTACTGTTACTTGTACTGTGCTGTTTCACCTTGTACTGTGCCATTGTTTGTCCTTGTACGGCGCTACGGATACTTTGTGGCGCCCTATAAATAAAAATTAATAATAATAATAATAATAATGTCGGGGAGCGGAGGGTCCTAGCTGATGATGGAGTGCTTGTAATTTTATTGGAAGAACTTTCAGCTTTTCCCAACACTTTGCCATGAAGTCTCGTCAAATGGCGTAACATAGACGAGGTTCCAAGATGGTTAAGGTCCCTCCCTCGACTGACTGTGGCTTGACATACACTACAAATGGCTATACAGTTGTTGTCTAGATTGGGGTAGAAATAATTCCACACATAAGTGGATTTTTTAGTTTTATGGCCTGGCATTACAATGCCCTTTTTCTTGTCACGTGCCAGAACTGCTGCCACTGGTGCAGGACTTACACAAACAACCTCATCCTCATCAACATCCTCATTAGCGCCCTCGTCGCCTACACAAATCTCCCCCTCATCCTCTTCTATTTCCATAGTGGCGTCCTCAATTTGTGTATCACCGGCTACACTCGGGCTGTTCAGGCACACATCAGCAGAACTGCTGAAAGGGTCACTCTTTATGGGTACACTAACAGAATGCTCACGATTAGACATCCCACTGTTGGATGAACTCTCCACAGGCATTGGTGTCATTTGTGATTCAGAGCAAACATTATCCTCTAATGCCTTACTGTTATCTTGCAGCTCGGCTTTGTCGCGTAACAGTAGTTGTGCACCACTTGTAGGCTCAGTAACATTTTTGGATCTGCCACTAATAGAGAAAGGTGAAGGCCTCATTCTCTCTTTGCCACTGCGTGTGTAGAATGTCAATTTTTTTTTGTCGGCACTTAACTTTTCCTCAGTTACACTTCTTTTTCCCTTCAACAGGGTAAAAAAAATTTTGGGGTGTCTTTTTTTGACTGATTTCAAAAGACTGTGTAGTTTGACATCGCCTTGCCCAGATGACATACTGGGAACACTACCATCAGGACTGGTGACAGAACCTGGTTGCTCATTCTGCTCATATGTGGACTGCTTTGAATCCATTCTGAGCCCAAAGCACTTGTAGTGCTACAAATTGTTTTAGATACTGCTGTCAAATAGGACTTTTGACAGCCAGAAATATTAATGCAAAAGAATGGGGGACACCCCAAAAGCACTTGGAGTGCTAAATATTATATTTTTAGTCTGCTGAAAACTAGTACTTTTGACAGCCACAAATATTAATGCAAAAGAATGGGGGACACCACAAAAGCACTTGTAGTGCCAAATATTGAAAAAAAAGACTCCTCTATCCTCCTCTCTTCTCTATCAATTGTTATCAAGTTGTTATCAGAATTGTAATCAGAATTGCAATCAGAATTGTTATCAGAATTGTATTCTCTGTCCCTGCTCTAATCAGCCTGTGACTACACCCTGCTCTCTCCCTCTGTCAAATGGCGATGGATTGCTGTGGAGGCGGGTATTTATAATTTTCAAGTATCGCGAGAACAGAGCCCCGAGATCCGACGGCGTCACGATGACGTTCGGCCTCGATTTGGAATCCGAGCGGGCGGGAGAGTACCGAGCCTGCTCGGCTCGGTACTCGGATAGGCAAAGTTCGGGTGGGTTCGGTTCTCGGGGAACCGAGCCTGCCCATCTCTAGTATAAACTTACTTTTAAAAATTAGTTTAAAAATTCTCATAGACTCTGAATTTGATGGATGTTTGTTGTTTGGTGGTCCTGCATCTCCTCACAAAACTGACTTGCAGGAAGTCCACGAATGTGAATTATTTGAGCTTAAGTTGTACACAAAAAGTCAAAAATAATAAATAATCAGTAATTGTACAAATGCACTTTTTACTTTTAAAATGTCTTTTGAATGGACTTGTTTTAAAATGTATTAAAAGATCGGAGAATATATTCACTGAAAAGTACGACTGGTCCAAAATCATAAATTGTCTGGAGAATAAAACTGTGAGAGTGTTATTCACTTCTTCTTATTATCATGTTAAGTGTGGGGTATTTTTGATATGTTGAGAATAGCCTATTTTATATGTAGAATTCTTTTTTACACACAATGGGCCTGATTCATAAAGGAAAGTAAGGCAAAATAAGGAGTAAGTTTTCTCCTGGACAAAACCATGTTACAATGCAAAGGGTGCATATTAGTTTATTATTTAGCACATAAATTAAATACTGGCTGCTTTTTCATGTAGCACACAAATACAGGATAGCTTTATTTGTACACTGAAATTTAAATTTGTTCTAGGGCATGCCCGGTCTCAAATCTGCCATCAAGTTTTAAATTTATCTCCCTTGCAATGCAACAGGGTTTTGCCAAGGTGCAAAGTTGCTAAAAAAAATTTACCTTTTTTTGCTTAATGAATCAAGCCCAATCTCTTTGAATTAACAGTTTTGATGAACTTCACTACTTTGGACATCCCCAAAATGAAGGTTACAATTAATATTGCAATGTGGATTAAGCTTAAAGAATGTTGGAATCCTTGTATAGACTGTGCAACAGGGGCGGGCTTGGCTGGGGGGGCAGGGGCAGGGCCGGACTGGCCATCTGGCAAATGCCAGAAGGGCCGATGGTCAGATGGGCCGGTCTGATCTGTCAGTGCACTGACCGTGCACTGCACGGTGTGTGCACTGACACTTCCACATGTGACCAGTACAGGTCCTGGAAGGCAGCAGATGAAGAGCGGAGAGAAGCAGACTGGCGAGAAGCTGAGAAGGTAAGTACAGAAAACGGGGGGTGGAGAGAAAAGGTGCCAGAGAGACAGAAACGGGGGAGAAGAGAAAGATTGTCACACATGATACGGGGGGGATAATAATATTGGCCACTACTGTGTAGCATAATATCAACTGGGGGCATTGTTTGGGCATAATATCAACTGGGGGCACTATTGGGGCATAATATCAACTGGGGGCACTTTTGTGGCATAATATCAACTGGGGCACTTTTGTGACATAATATCAACTGGGGGCACTATTGGTACATAATATCAACTGGGGGCACTTTTGTGGCATAATATCAACTGGGGGCACTTTTGTGGCATAATATCAACTGGGGGCACTACTGTGTGGTAAAATATGATTTTGGGGCACTACTGTGTGGCATAATATCAATTGGGGGCATGTATTCAGGCATGAGGGAAGGAGGAGAATGTTAATATAATGTGGGAGGTAGGCTATTAATTTAATGGTGGAGTTTAGGTGGGGGCTAATTATTTAATTTGTGCTATTTTATTTGTGGGGTGATGTGGGTTAATTTTATATTAGGGGCTAGCAATTTAAAATAGGGTGATTGGAGCATTCAATTAATAGTCCCCAAACCACCCCAGCATTAAATTAAAGTGGGGCTGTTTGGGAAAAAAATATGAATTTAATGGCAGTGATGGTTGCGGGAAATAGCATTTATGTTTAATAAATATACCTATTTCATTTATGGCTGGGATTGTTTGGAGGGAGGGAAATAGGTTTATTTATCAGCAGCAGCAGCTATTTATATTAAATGTAAATACTAGTATTTTAATGTTGGGACTGGATGGAGGCCTAATTATAAAACATGGGTTGTATTGATTAAACACCAGGGCTGGTCGGAGTTTTCTAAATTACATATACCCATTTTTTTTTCCAAATAGGGCCTCCAACATTCCAGTATCCAGACAAGCAGCAACTGAACTAAAGACACCAGGAGCCATAGGTGGTGAAAGTAACAAAACAGGTAGGAGAGAGCAGGACAGTCTGCCAACTGTCCTGAATCTGGTGGGGAAGTCCCGAATTTTGGTGACTGTCTCGTTTAGTGAGATTTGATCCGACTACAAGGACAGTTGGGAGTTATGTCCCGCTTCACACTGTACTGCTTGTGAAGGCAGAGCTGTGTGCAACTAACAGTATTGCACACAGTATTGCCTGTGTATTTGTCTAACATTTGTCTAAAATGATAGCCATGTTACATAATAGGGGCTCCCTGTCTTAAACACCCCAGGCCCCCCAAGTGTTAATCCAGCTCTGGTTAGCAGGAGGGAGCGGATAGCTGCTCCAAGTCTATGGATAGTCTATGCAGAGCAAGCCGAGGAGCTCTGGGTCTCACAAGATTTGGTAATCTTGTGAGACTAAGAGCTTCCCTGCTCACTCTACAGGAAGTTCCCACCCTGATGGATGTCAGCAGCACCAGAAGCATAGATAAGTACAGTGGGCTGGGGGTATCATAATGTGCCTCAGGGGATGGCGTGATAAATGTAATGTTTTATTTTAATGTATGTATCATTGCCCCATGTGGCCACACCCACAACACAATGTGGTCACGCCTTTTTCGGTGCTGCCACGCAGGCCCACCTCGGTTTCTTTCCTGCTGGAACTAAGGTGGGCCTGTGGACTATAAATGCCAGGGCTGATTTTTAGTCCCAGTCCGGCCCTGGGCAGATGTCCCCCGGGCCGGACCGAAAATTACTATTTTGGGCCGGTCCATGAACAGGCCCAAGTCCTTTTGTCGGTGGCTGCGGCTGCCGTGGCCCCTGCGGCCCCGCAGCCCCTCCATCCCATGTGGCTTTCCACATGGGATGCGCACCATGTGACATGTGCTGTCCCATGTGTGAACTGCCGCAGATGTGTGTGTGCAGGTAGTAGAGTATATATACTGTGTGTGTGTGTGCGGGCAGTGTATATATAGTGTGTGTGTGTGGCCAGTGTATATATAGAGTGTGTGTGCGGGCAGTGTATATATAGTGTGTGTGTGTGTGTGTGTGTGTGTGCGGGTAGTGTATATATAGTGTGTGTATAGGCAGTATATCTATATAGTGTGTGTGTGGGCAGTGTATATATTGTGTGTATGTGTGCGGGCAGTGTATATATGTGTGTGTGTGTGGGCAGCATATATTGTGTGTGTGTGTGTGTGTGGGCAGTCTATATATTGTGTGGTGGGAAGTATATAAATATAGTGTGTGAGTGTGGGGTGGGGCAGTATATAAATATAGTGTGTGAGTGTGGGGGGTCAGTATATAAATATAGTGTCTGAGTGTGGGGGGCCAGTATATAAATATAGTGTGTGAGTGTGGGGGGCCAGTATATAAATATAGTGTGTGAGTGTGGGGGGCAGTATATAAATATAGTGTGTGAGTGTGGGGGGCCAGTATATAAATATAGTGTGTGAGTGTGGGGGCCAGTATATAAATATAGTGTGTGAGTGTAGGGGCCAGTATATAAATATAGTGTGTGTGGGGGCAGTATGTAAATATATGTGAGGGAAGGAGGGGTCTTAATATAGTGTGGGAGGTAGGCTATTTAATGGTGGAGTGCAGGTTGGGGCTAATTAATGAGTGCTATTTTATTTGTGGGGTGATGGTGGAGCAATTTAATTTAAAAGTGGGGCCTATGAATTTATAATGGGGTACTTAGACCTTTAATTTAATGCTGGGGTGGTTCGGGAGCTATTTATTGATTGAGGGCTCTTTGTGAAAAATGAGGTCTATTTATTAAATGTAATTATGTATTATTTAATGCCTGTGAGTGTTGTGGGAAATGGTAATATTTGTTAAATGTAAATGCTATTTAAATTATTGCTGGGGCTGTTTGGAGGAAGGGAAATAGGTTTATATACTAAATGTGTTTGCTATCAGGGTTGGTTGGAGGGAAAGAGATCTCTTTAGCAAATGTGATTATTATTATTTTAATGTTGTGGCTGGAGGGAGGCCTAATTATAAAACATGGGTGCTATTGATTTAACACTGGGGGCTAGATTTACTATCAGGCGTGATGCATGGCGTTTTGAAGCCGCCATGCATCGCCGCGGTTTTCCGGCGTGTTTGCATATGAAACAGCCGGATTTACTAATGGACGCATTTGATCTTCATTTTGAAGCCGCCGGCGATGTCACGGCGGGATGTAATGCTCAAAGCCGCCGGCGGCTTTGAATAGAACATGGCGCTTTTGCTTTAAATGACGGCGCTTTCGTGTAAAGGCGGTTTTTTTGAAAATTACACCTGCCTCATGGCCTGTTACTATTGGCTATTTTCAAAGTCAGGAGATTTGACATCACAAGCCCTATATAAACCACTGGCCTGACACTTTTTCTTTGATAGGGGTTTGAGGAGTTTTGTGAGAGGAGTTTGGAGGAGAGTTGTTTGCTGAGAGTTTTTGTGAGTTGGAGTTTGGTGGCTTTGTGTATCTGAGAGAAGTGTGAGTAGTCCTGTGGTTTTTTCCTGTTTTGTACATTTATTTTCTCATTTATTTTCGGTATTGTCTTTTTTGTATTTGACTTGTCCTTTGTCTGTGTTACTTGTGTGTGATTGTGTGGAGAGTGTGTCTGTACTTAGTGTAGTTTGTCCTTTGTGTTTGTAAGTCTTTCTGTGTTTTGTGTGTTTGACATTTCTTTGTCATTATGTCCAGAGAGAGGAGGGGAGCAGAGGCTGAGGAGAGGGAGATGGAGGTTGAGGGGTCAGAGGAGGGAGAGGGAGAGGTTGAGGAGACAGGACAGAGCAGGAAGACCAAGACAGGGAGGAATGTGCGTTTCTCACATGATGAGAATTGTGTGTTGGTGCACAATATCATTCCCTGCTACGAGGTGATCTTGGGGAACCTGGCAGCCCGGACTCCGCTAAGGCGGCGCCACCAATTGTGGGGGAGAGTGTGCGACGCTGTTAACGCGGTGGGCCCACTAAAGAGGACAGTGGCGCACTGCCGCAAGAGATTTTCGGACATTAAGAGGAGGTTGAAGGAAAAAATGGCCCAGGAAAGGAGGTCCACAAGACGCACGGGTGGTGGCCCCCCTCTTCGCGTTGAATATACCAGCTATGAGGAGGAGCTGCGGCAGATAATGCCCCGTGAAATAGTGGAGGGAATTAATGTGCAAGACACAGATTCGCCCTCGTTTGCCCAAGTAGTTGGTGAGTGATTTGTCCTTTTTAAGCTAACAATATTGAAAATGTTTTTTTATTGTAAAAGTGTCTTTTTTCCATATAAAAGTGTTTTTTTTACTCAATCAGTATTTAAAGGGCAATAATTTTGTTTATAACTGTTTTTTAATGTGCAAACACATGTCTTCCAAAGATTTATTATTTGTAAAAGGCTTTTTGCTGCAAATACATTGTATGCTTTTTCTAATACATCCAGAATCACCTGGACCACAGTTGAGTCCCATTCCTACAGCTACACCTCCACCTTCAGTCAGTGATTCGGCCACAGAAGAGCAAGCAGGTGTGTGATTTATATTTTTGTGCTAAATAATGGAGTTAATTGTTTTTCTGTGGAAATGTTGCTGGCAATGTTTTTTTTGTTAAAATATGGTGTGCTATGCGACCTTAGGGCTACATTTACTAAACTGAGATGTTGGCTAGAGCAACCAATCTGAATATACCTTTACTTTATTTATTGCATTCTACAAAAAGAGAGCTCAAATCTGATTGGTTGCTATAGGCAACGTCTTCACTTTTTTACACACGCAGTTAAGTCAAAATACCCAGCATGTACTACACAGAGGGAGGACTGAAATAGGATTTGTGTACCCCAAGGCACGGTCTAGCCAGATATTGCGTAATAAATCACAATATTTGTAGGTTAAAAATACTATGCTTTTTTAGCCCCCTCAACCATACATAGTTCATATGATACTGGGTATTAAAAGGATAATATGTGCATCCTTAAGCAGGTAGCATAGGACAATAAATCATTCATGCAAAAATTGTGAAACAATCTGTAGTTTGTAAAGATTATTCTTTCCTATCAAGTGTTCAGAATGCAATATACAAACATATTATATCCTATATACTTACCGTCATTTTCATACACAGGGCCCTCTTCATACCAGGCACCTCAGGTGGAGTCCCTCCAAATGTCCCCTGAGCCAGATGAGCAAACCATAATCACCCTGGAAACAGTGGATGCCCCTGTGTCTGGTTTCCAGGATGTTGCACCTGGCCCTGCTGAAGCCCCAGCACACCAGCAGCCGGCACCTCAGAGTATGGACCCAGCCCGTGAAATGGCGCAGTCTATTGGTGCTTTCCAGCAGCAGCAATCAGTCTTCATGGAGAGCCAAACTCGCAACATTTCCCAAATTGCGGCCCAGTTGAGGCGGATACACCGCACAAATAGCCAAATTCCTGCTGCAATCAATCGTCTGGCTAATGCCTGGGAGCAATCCAATCTGCAGATGGCCCAAATGACTGGGGCTGTGGAGGCATTAAATTCCTCCGTTCGCGAGGGGAATGCGAACCTGACCCGGCTGGCAGGCCAACTGCAGCAAGAACTCATTGCCCGCTTGCCTGCACCCTTTTCCTCGGCCAGCACAAGTACCGCTAGTACGCCAAGCAGATCGGCACAGAGTACTCCTCCAAGGAGAGGTGCTCGCACCAGGGGTGGGCGAGGCAGAGGAGAGAGTGGGGCAAGACATAGCGATATGCAAGCAAAAAGGCGTCGCTAGCGCTAACACATGACTATTGCCTCATGCTTTTTTTACTTTGTATAAGCATTATCCTTTATTATTTATTGTGTTGTACTGCAATAAATGCAGTTAAATTTCTATGGTGTCAGTGTTTATTTTCTGCTAATTAAACAAGAGTATAGTGATGTTTTAAAAAACTAGGCACTCAAATCATTTACACATTGCCCTCTGACTGTCACAAACATTGCACTCACATCAAACACATTTTAGAGAAATAAATGTTTTTCCTATTGTGTAGTAGTTTGTAATGAGACGGACTCTAATCTGCCTTCCGCCCTCTGTGCTCTGCACATCACCAGATGTGACACAGACCCCTTCTGCTTCAGTGTGTACTGCACTAATCGGTGGGGTAAATTGATGTAATGCTAGATTATGTATCAAACAGCCAGCCAGGATAATATCAGACCCCTTTTCAGGTGCATACATAACCACCCCACCAGATTATTCTAGTAAGCTGAACCTGGTTTACCAAAGTACAAATGTACGCTATAACACACCTCTACTAGTGGGTTTGTGCCTGAATTTGTGCTGTGCAGATGTGTGAGGATGCAGCAGAGGAGTCATCAGCCAGAAACCCATTCTTTATTGAGTACAGGTAAAATTGCTTTTACACTCTGTTAAGGGATTTGTTGCAATATTAAACAAATGTTGAACTTAGTAAAAAAATTGCATCGTGGGAAAACAGAAGAGAAAAAGAAACCCAAATTACACTGCCATTACAAGACACTGGCCTTTTAACATATACAATCCCAAAGGGACAAACTTTGCACATGAAATGGCCCTTTCCCTTCTGTTCAGATTGACCAAATACCTCAAACAGCACACTGTTTGAACAATCTCGCCGCTCACAAGCAGCGCTTTCATTTTGGTCTTTTGAATGGCGGTTTTCCGGCGCCTTTATAAACCCCCTAATAGTAAATCCGGCTGTTTGTATGTGGAGCATTGTTGAAACCGTCACGGCGCTTTATACAGAGGCGGGTTTGAAAACATCATTTCTGGCCGTTTGGATGGCGGGTTTAGCGTTAGTAAATCCGGCGATGGCTAAACCGCCGGCAAACCCGCCGAAAGTCGGCGGCTTTACAAACACGCCTGATAGTAAATCTAGCCCTGGGACTGGTTGGAGTTTTCTAAATATTATGTACCCATTTTGCTTCCAAATAGGGCCTCCAATATTCCTGGATCCAGACAACCAGCAAATGAGCTAAAGTAACCAGCAGCCACAAGTGGTGACAGTTACAAGACAGGCAGGAGAGAGCAGGACAGTCTGTCAACTGTCCTGAATCTGGTGGGACAGTCCTGAATTTGGGTGACTGTTTCGCTTAGGACAGTTGGGAGGTATGTCCCGTTTCACCATGTACTACTTGTGAAGGCAGAACTGTGTGCACCTAACAGTAGTGCACACAGTATTGCCTGTGTATTTGTCTAAAATGATAACCATGCCACATCATAGGGGGTTAACCTGTCTAAAGTGCCCAGGGCCCCCAGAGCCTTAATCCAACTTTGGGCCTGGGCATGAAAATATATATATATGGATTAAGCAACACTAAAATAGCCTCTTTTTATATATATATATATATATATATATATATATATATATATATATATAAATATATATTTTACCAAAAACCACCCTTTAAGGATGGGCCACTACTTATGGGACGGCGCTGTGTGCTTGCCCCCTGGGCTAAAGTCTGCCAGCCCTCCCCTGCTGAGCAAATATGTCAGATGTCTGCATAAAGTACATATATGAGCTCTATCTGACTGCTGAATCAGAATATTACTGTGATTAATGCATGGCTGCCTGCTTTAACTTATCAATAAAGTTCACATACAGAAAATACAAAAGTTGTGCTGATAATTAGAGAGTAGAGGTACAAAGTTCCTGTGACTCAGTGTCTGAGTTTCACCTTTGCTTTATCATTCAGTTGGGTGCCACTAAACACTGTGTTTGTAAATTCTTATTTTACTGAATTGCTAGCTTATAAACAGAGCTGATTGATGAATATCAAGTCATTCTGCTGTGTGGTGTGGTTGAGAGAGGACTGGGAGCACTTAACACTAAATTCCTCAGAGGAAATGTGCAAAATGTGTCACCCAAATTCAGGATGAGTTCAATGTTTCACTAAAGAGTTCTGAAAATTTCACTCATGATAAGCTTTGAAAATGCAGTCTTTTGCTGCCACCTGGTGGACATCTGGAATCTAACCATTCTTTTTCCTATTTCTCAACCCTTTATGTTTAAGTACCCTGTGGTCATGTTTTAAAGTGCATACCAAACCTCAGCTAATTGATAGAGACAATAAATTATTCCTCTTGTGCTGACACTGATATCCTTAGGTGTGCTTGAGGAATGGATTGAGAAATTCTTATTTTTAGCACCAAATTCAATTT
This sequence comes from Mixophyes fleayi, assembly GCF_038048845.1. Lineage (NCBI taxonomy): Eukaryota > Metazoa > Chordata > Amphibia > Anura > Limnodynastidae > Mixophyes > Mixophyes fleayi. Next base: position 42,710,847 of record NC_134410.1, on the reverse strand, counting down.
TAAGCAAGCTTTCACCTATCCCTATTAAGTATGAATTATGCAAGCATGTATAATTAATAAAATTGGACAGTCAACACCACAAACATAAAAAAAATCTGAATATTAATAGACCTTACATAATGGAAGCTATTAATCTTATATATAAAAATCATTGGTCTGTTTGTCTGTCTGATTATGCATTTGGAAACCCCTGCACCGATTGGGATGAAAGCAATGCGAGGTGCTTCAGTTGGATCGTGGCAAGGTTTTAAGGAGGTTAGGGTCCCGGTCGGACCTCCCATTGGTGTATGCTGGGCAGAACTTTGACCCAGGGAGCCTGTTCTGAGCCTGCATTCGGACACCCCTGCACCAATTAGGATGAAACCAATGCGAGGTGGTCCAGTTGGATCCTGGGCAGGTTTTAGGGGATTTAGGGTCCCAGTCGGACCTCCCATTGGTGTACGCTGGGCAGAACTTTGACCCAGGGAGCCTGTTCTGAGCCTTCCACTGGATGAATTCGGATGAAAACTTCACAGACTGGTAACATTAGTTCCCAGAACACATACTAGGGGATTGAGGAATCGGTTGAACCTCCTGTTGGAGTTCTGGGTTTTCCACTGGATGAATTTGGATGACATCTTAGCTACTATTTTTAAAATATTGACAGCTACATCTAACTCATTGATAACTTAATTATTTAAACTTGGGCAACGCTGGGTACTTCCGCTAGTTACTGAATATAATCTGTAAACAGGACACAAAAGATGTTAAAAAAGAACAGATTTATTATTATAGATATACAAAACTGTGCAAAAGTTTTAGGCAGGTGTGGGAAAAAATGTTGCAAAGTAAGAATGTTTTCAAAAATAGAAGTGTTAATAGTTTATTTTTACAAACTCCTCACAGATAAGGCCATGGTCGGGAACCAAACTCATGACCCCAGTGCTGTGAGGCAGAAGTGTTAACCACTAAGCCACCGTGCTGCCCAAAAGAAGGGTTAACACTGCAAATATTGACTCTTTGCCTACACTTTGACACTTATGAAATGCTTGTAATTTTACTTCAGTATATCATAGCAACATATGACAAAAAGGTCTAAAAACACTGAAGCAGCAAACTTTATGAAAATCAATACTTGTGTCATTCTCAAAACTTTTGGCCATGACTGTACATCTTCTACCATTTGTAGCAGGATTTCCATGGGGCGCGAGCAGAAATCAGTGCTACTTCTGTCAGAAAATATCCGTGCGAGGTGTCTCGCGACCGTTCCGGAAGCATCACGCGTGGATATTTTCTGAATTAAATCTGCCCCAGAATATCTTAAAAGTAAATTGCACTTGTGGAGCAAGCTTCCTTTCACAGTGAGAGGAAGAATGAACTTACTTAAGATGGTCATTTAGCCCATATATTTATACTCTTTGCAACATTCCCTTATGTAAATCCTGAATAAGGTATTTATGAATATTAACAGATATTTTTAAACAGAAAGAGGGCCTTATCTGCGCTCCCTTATTGTGTTGTATCCGTGAAATTGCAGCAGGTAAGGAGGAAAGATAGGAAAAACCCCGCCTGATCCTATAAATATTAATCAAACGAAAAGTAATCTCCTAGGCGCATATTAAAATAACAAGTTGTAATAAGAAGTCAGGTCTTCTAAATGTGTGGATGCATATTCAGTGAGACATTCTAAATATGCTAAAAAGGCAAGGTGCCACTTGGAATTATGGTTAGGTAGAGATACCAGGTAAGTAGACGGGTTATATATGTATATAGAGTATTGTGTGTGAATAAATAGATGGCACAGATGTAATTGTACGAAATCACTTTAATAACTATCTGCACAGTATTTACACAATAGTTCCTGGCCAGAAAATAAACAAGTTAATACTGTGTAAATACAGCAGAGAGTTTATCAAAGACTTTAAACGAAGACTACATATGTCAGTTTAGCGTATTTTTCATAATGCTATATAACATTTACTATGTCTGTCTTTTTATTCTCCTTTATTAGATTAAAAATGCCAATTTACTGTGTTGTTACATTATGTTTTCAATGTGTCAAATCTCATATTCAACATTGAATGATTAATGTGTTGTATTTATTAAGTTGTGTATGAAGCAGTAACCAGTGTTTTAATATTTTCAGCTTTTGTATTGTTTCATAACATCATGAGTGAGCTAATTGATTGGCTGCAACAAGTTTAAATACTGAGAGTGGACACAATTATCTTCTACCCTTCTGATGAAACTGCCTATCAAGCAGAGAAACGCGTTAAGTATTTAACATATTGGGACAGCACATATTCAAGCTCCTGAAACATAAACAAAGTATTACACGGATCTGTTATGAGCATGCCATACATATTGAATTTTTTGAATCTTAAATATATATTAATTAGATTATACTTTATGTTCACAGTAGTTTCTGCATTGGATATATGTAAGAGCGCTTACCTGTCCTCGTTCCAGCGCTGTCAGCCACACTTCCGGGTTCACAGCGAGGAGCTCATGTGACTCCCTGTCGCAAAAGATCATGTGAATCTGAAATAAAAGGAGGATCTGACATCATACCTGTGTCAGATCAACAGGTTAATTCTCCTGACTCTGTCATTGTGTTTCCGGAGCTCTGTGTGGCTGATTGTTCTGGCGTCTCTACCTTGGCTTCCTGAATAGCTGCTCCTGTGGTGTCTCCACTGCCTAATCCAGAGTACCAATGCCATCTGACTTGTGTATCGACTCGGCTTGTATACCAGACCACTCTCCTGTCTAATCCTGAGTACCGCTGCCATGTGACTAGTGTACCGAACCGGCTTGTATATCAGATCACTCTCCTGTCTAATCCAGAGTACCACTGTCATCTGACCTGTGTACCGAACCGTCTTGAATACCAGACCACTCTCCTGTCTAATCCTGAGTACCGCTGCCATCTGACCTGTGTACCGAACCGGCTTGAATACCAGACCACTCTCCTGTCTAATCCAGAGTACTGTCATCTGAACTGTGTACCGAACCGTCTTGAATACCAGACCACTCTCCTGTCTAATCCTGAGTACCGCTGCCATCTGACCTGTGTACCGAACCGGCTTGAATACCAGACCACTCTCCTGTCTAATCCAGAGTACCGCTGTCATCTGACCTGTGTACCGAACCGGCTTGAATACCAGACCACTCTCCTGTCTAATCCAGAGTACCGCTGTCATCTGAACTGTGTACCGAACCGTCTTGAATACCAGACCACTCTCCTGTCTAATCTTGAGTACCGCTGCCATCTGACCTGTGTACCGAACCGGCTTGAATACCAGACCACTCTCCTGTCTAATCCAGAGTACCACTGCCATCTGACCTGTGTACCGAACCGGCTTGTATACCAGACCACTCTCCTGTCTAATCCAGAGTACCGCAGCCATCTGACCTGTGTACCAAACCGGCTTGAATACCAGACCACTCTCCTGTCTAATCCAGAGTACCAATGCCATCTGACTTGTGTATCGACTCGGCTTGTATACCAGACCACTTTCCTGTCTAATCGTGAGTACCACTGCCATCTGACCTGTGTACCGAACAGGCTTGAATACCAGACCACTCTCCTGTCTAATCCAGAGTACCACTGCCATCTGACTTGTGTATTGACTCGGCTTGTATACCAGACCACTCTCCTGTCTAATCCTGAGTACCGCTGCCATCTGACCTGTGTACCGAACCGGCTTGTATATCAGACCACTCTCCTGTCTAATCCAGAGTACCACTGTCATCTGACCTGTGTACCGAACCAGCTTGAATACCAGACCACTCTCCTGTCTAATCCTGAGTACCGCTGTCATCTGACCTGTGTATCGAACCGGCTTGTATATCAGACTACTCACTGTCTACCCCAGAGTGCTACTGTCATCTGCTCTGTGCACCTAACCGGATTGTATACAGCCCTCCGCCTGCTCGGTCCAGATAATCCTCTATTATCCTCTAGTGAATACCACAGCACCCTCAAGGTACCCTACTTTTACTCCTATTGTATTGTCAGTTTCCCCTATTCCGGTCATATCTAGGGGCCTACCAGGGGCTGCGACTTGCAGTTCCCTAGCAGCTAAGTCCATCCCACCTTGCGGTAATTCTTGGTGAATACCAGGGGGCTGTTAGACTCCGCGCCTTGCTAGGTCTGCACAAATCTAGACTGAGTGTATCCTGAGTGCAACAATATATCTATTAATCATTCTTACTATATGTTTCTAACTATAAGGTGCTATATAGTGCTGCTAGAGCTCCTGTCATCTTCAATCAGCTTGCTACACTGATTCCAATTTACGGGCAGCCCCTGCATCACAAGCCCAACATCATCTTGTCAAAGTTAGTAGCTCAAATAGATTGGTGTCATTGGCATTACACGGTAGGGAGAGCAAACTGTAGTTAGAGGTCTCAGTATAGCCAGCTCACCAATGATAGCAGGAGCTACATGAGAGGTGAATGCTATATACACTATACTAGACAGAGCATATAGATAACAGCTGCAGGTAGCGATTACATTACCACTTGTATGGTCCATCCTGCGCCACCAGTTTCACCATTGTGTTAAGAGCTTAAAGACTCATTCCACCGAACATGAAAAATTCAGTTTAGAGTGAAATTCTCCTAAATTAAACCTCGACTGAAAAGACTATTTACCTGGGGTCCAGCATTCACTCGATCCAGCGAGCCCTCTAACGCTTTACTCATGCCTGGCCTGCTTGCTCATTCCCAATGACAGTATAATTGGTCAACACTCTGCATAAAAGACTGCAGCCTGCATAAAAAGACTGGTTTGGCAGGAGGGAGGAGAGTCATCGCTATTTACTTTTAAGGCATCTCAAAATCTGCTGCTCCGAGTTGGTACATACATTAAAAAAAGTAATATATAGAATCAGAATCAGTATGTACTAGGTTTTAATGAAGAAGGTGCAGATGTAAGACAGAGGATAGAGTGGGACCTGCTCATGAGAGCTTACAATCTAGAGTTCCCTGATATCTGCCTACTCTCCTCACTTCCTCCTTTTTTCCATACAAAACGCATGTTGACCACTGACACCACACTTCCAGCAGAAGCAGCACCGGGTGAATGACAGACATATGGGTCTGGCTAGGTCACAGGAATCCTGCACCACAGATACACAATCTTCTGGGATCGGGTTTAACGAAGGATGTTCCTTGAAAACTTAATTTTCAATTTAGGGTAATGTTATCCTTTGACTAAGGATCAAACCTGACATATTATTTTCCCTTTCTAATCAAATTAACAAATTAAACTAATTATTTTTCAAGATTTATCCCTAACATTTATAAAGTGAGTTTTTACTGCACCATGTTTATATTTTACATATACAAATTAATGAATATATTTCAAAAGTGTAATGTGCTATCAGGGTTACTAAGCATTGGTGTTTAATAGGATTTATTTCCCTGAATATTTTAATAATCAGTGGTCATTGCATATAAAACAATTCCTGTGGCGATGAATTTGCTTTGGATTTCCAGTTCATGTGTAATGCATTCTTATTATAAATTACAATTGGTGTAATCTTATTTTTCACTGCTCCTGGCCTTGAAATACACTGATATGAAATGCATTGGAGTCAGGTTTCCTGCTTACTTAAGGAAAAATGGCTTAGAACCAGTCTCTGTTACATAAACTACACAATAAACGTATATGTACAGCAGATTTGTATGGAAAATGGTAAGTTTACTAATCTGAGTGAGGGGCCATATCTGAAGAGATTCATGATGTGTAGCAAAAAAAAATATTTTTTAAAAATTATTATTGCAGTACCGTATTAGCAAGAAATATCTATGTGATGTTAAATACTTTCGTGTCAAAAAAGACAAAAGTATTATAGTAGTGATACCTTTATTGGCTAACCAAAAAAAAAATTATTATATTTGCTAGGTTTCAGAGCACAGAGGCCCCTTCATCAGGCAACTTTACAAATGAATGAATAAGAAACAGGCACAACATTTAAGGGCTGTTACATCCAGAATTTATACGGGGGGGTATATATCATTAAGATAAGCTAAAGTAAAAAAACTTCATTGCAGATGGAAGTGTAAAGTCCTATGAGTTGAGAGATTTGGATTCACTTTGCTGTGGGGTGTGAAGTGTGTCCAAGTAGTGGGTAATAACTCCAGGGAGTAAATGTATCAAGGTGCGATTTTGCAAATCCAGCGTTTTTCTCGGGAGAGTTGAAACTCATAGATGTATGAAGCTGAGATTTCATGTAAAATCGCCAGTTGTGCGTCTGTCAAAATCGCTATTTGCAAAATCGCTAGAGATCAAACTCCCGACTGTTTGCCATTGCAGCTATACAAGTCTCAAATGTATGAAGCTGCGAGTAAGCAAACTCGGGAGAGTTTGCTTTAAAACACGCCAGCAGCGTGTTGTATAAACACATCACTGTTACACTGCCTGTTATACAGCTACTGAAGCTCCGGCAGCTGTTAAAACTGTAAAGAATAGATAAAAGTTTTGGTTTTTTTAAAAGCGTGGGGTCCCCCCTCTATTCAGTCTTAACCTTAGTCCTGCCAGCCTACTTATGGTTCCGTGAAAATCAGGGAAAAAATTTGCGTGGGGTCCCCCCTATTTTCACGGGGCCAGCACTAGGCAAACCAGCCGGGGTTGGAGGCACTATAGCAGGGGGACATGCGGCAGGGGTCCCACTGCCATAATGACTAACCAACCCCAGGCTGTTCAGCGCTGGGCTGGATTCCCTAGGGAGTGGGGTCCGCCAAAAAAAAATGAGCGCCCCCCTTCCCGAGGGAGACCCAGCCCAGTGCTGATAGCACTAGGGCTCTTCCTACACCCCTGGGCGGTGGGTGTAGGGAAATAACGGCGATAAAGTGTTAAAAAAACAAACAGATGCCATTTTGTTTTGTGGAACTACAACTCGGGAGAGTTTGCTTTAAAACACGCCAGCAGCGTGTTGTATAAACACATCACTGTTACACTGCCTGTTATACAGCTACTGAAGCTCCGGCAGCTGTTAAAACTGTAAAGAATAGATAAAAGTTTTGGTTTTTTTAAAAGCGTGGGGTCCCCCCTCTATTCAGTCTTAACCTTAGTCCTGCCAGCCTACTTATGGTTCCGTGAAAATCAGGGAAAAAATTTGCGTGGGGTCCCCCCTATTTTCACGGGGCCAGCACTAGGCAAACCAGCCGGGGTTGGAGGCACTATAGCAGGGGGACATGCGGCAGGGGTCCCACTGCCATAATGACTAACCAACCCCAGGCTGTTCAGCGCTGGGCTGGATTCCCTAGGGAGTGGGGTCCGCCAAAAAAAAATGAGCGCCCCCCTTCCCGAGGGAGACCCAGCCCAGTGCTGATAGCACTAGGGCTCTTCCTACACCCCTGGGCGGTGGGTGTAGGGAAATAACGGCGATAAAGTGTTAAAAAAACAAACAGATGCCATTTTGTTTTGTGGAACTACAAGTCCCAGTCAGCCAGGTTGCCCTAAATAGTGTGGGCATGCTGCTACTTGTATAACTACAAGCACCAGCATACCCATGGCAGCCAGGGCATGTTGGCACTTGAAGAACCACAAGTGCCAAAATGCCCTGACACCCAGGGCTGGCTGGGACCTGTAGTTCCACAAAAGAAAATGTTTACAAATCCACAACACCCTCGTTAAAACCACTAACATTTAATAAAAATAATAAACCCACAATAAATACAGTAAACACCCTCATTTACACCACATATTTTTATTAAAAATAATAAATCCCCAATATACTCACCAATAAAGTTTTCTTCTGTTGTCAGCAGCTTTCAATCCAAAAATGACTGTCACCAAAGTCCAAAATAAATTTGCAATTCCCAAAGTCTATGCTTGACAAAGTCCAAAATAAATTTGCAATTCCAAAAGTCCTGCTTGTAATGTCCAAAACATATTTGTAATTTCCAAAAGTCCATCCTTGAAATCTGTTCAGTTCTTCTGCCCAGGAGGGGGGCTAATTGTTGCTTGCATGCAGTCTTTTGTTCTTCAGCCAGGGGGTTCCATATTTGTAACATCTCCGAATCTTCTTGCTTAATTGAAGGAAAATAAAAAAAAGTGAAGGACTGCCTCAAACAGCTTCTGCATAGTAGAAGCTCCGATACACAATGAGCTTAGCTCATTGCGCTAGGTCTATTTATAGTATATGGGGTTTTCCCACGCTGGTGGGAAAATCACCTAATCATCTGCTTGGTCTCTCCAATGTACATTCCCTCAGGGCACCTTGTACACTGTATCATGTACACCACATTGGAGGATGTACATGAGAATGTGTCAGTGATTTTATAGTCCCGTTGTGTGTTGGGTATGTGGACTGTGTTTGTTGGTAGAACATGGGTGCAGGTTTTGCACGGGAAGGTGCCAGTCTCTGATGGTGATGAGAGGGCACTTCTAACGAAAAGATTTCTTAAATTTGGAGGCTGTTTGTATGAAAGGAGAGGTACATCTGGGAATATTTCCTTCGGTCTATTGTCTTTCTGAAATATGGTTGAAGGTCAACAGTAATTTTTCCCAAGATGTTCATGTGGGAATTGTAAGTGACCACTAGGGGCACCCTGCTGTAAACCTCCTTCTGTTTGTAATCCAGGAGACTACTTCTGGGATCCTTGGGGCCCTGTGGATCTTTTCGTCAATAACTACTGGATGGTATCCTTGTTGTATTTCTCAGGTGTTGTTTTCTGTCTTCACTGTCTGAACAAATACGAATGTATCTCAGAGCTTGGCTGTAAATGATGGACTTCTTTATGTGTCCTGGATGAAAGCTGTTCCATCTCAAATATTCTGGGTGGCCTGTAGGTTTATGATAGACTGATGTTTGTATAGTATTGTTTTTATTGTATAGGATCATGTCCAGGAAATGTATTTGAGATCTTGAGTAGTTAAGTGAGTCTAAAGGTTGGGTGAAATTTGTTGAAGTTTTTATGGAAAGCGAGCAGCTTATCTTCAGAGCCAGTCCAGATTACTAGCAAATCATCAATATAACGGAAGTATGCTAGAGGTTTCATTGTGCAAGTTCATAAAAATTCCTCCTCTAGTTTAGCCATGAAAAGATTAGCATACTGAGGTGACATCTTACTACCCATGGCACTTCCCATACACTGAATGCATACGTCTTCCCCAAAAGAAAAGTAATTATGATTGAGTACGAACCTGATCAGCTGCAGGGTCGGCTCCGTGGGTAGACTGTTTTTTTGAAGGTAGTGTTAGCATGCGGCTATGCCATCCTTGTGGGGTATGTTAGAGTACAGAGACTCCACATCCATAGTTGCCAGTATTGAGCCTTCTGGTAGTGGACCCAGGAACAAACTCTCTCCTGAGTTATAACAGAATTAGGTAGCAGTTGGAAGTCTTTTCAACAACTATAGTGATGAAGATAATAATGGAGAAAAATAATTACTCTTTCAGCAAAGACAATGAAGAATATAATTCTCGATTTCTCACTTTGAAGACGAAAATAAATATAATGGGGGTTATAATCCCAATAATAACTTTTAGGAGGATGAAGACAATAATGTCGGTAGCAGTCCCAGCATATGCAATGATTGGTAGAAAGACAATAATGAGGGAAGCAACCCCTCAAAGAAGAATAAACACAGATAAGTTAAATAGATGAAGGAATAGTCTCAGCAATGTAGTGCAGTTCAAGGCCAAACCTTTAGCTCAGGCAGGCTGCGGTACTGGTGGGTAACCCCATTCGTTGCAGTATGTATTTGGTTACTCACACATGCTGTGGACACTGACACGTTCTGGAAACCTGGAGGGCTCTTGAAACACAGATTAAATGCCTTGATGGTTCCCCAGGTACTCTCCTCTATAGGTTGTGATGTAATAGTAATAGCACTGGTTGGCATCTGGAATAAATGAAATGAAATGAACAATATAGTATGAAATAACTGTCACTACATCTGGAACTCTGAGCTGTAACTGAACTCCCTCTGGACTGGACCTGAATTCAGTCTGGACTTGAATTGGAACACTGGCAGTTTACTCTCTGACAAAAGTAGACTCCCCTTTGAAACTGACACTTCCTTTTAGGAAAAAGGGACGTCTCTTCTTGTCGATATCACTGTGCCCCATTGCTAAGCAAAGGAGTGCTTTTAGTGATTTAGGGCATACAGAAGCAGGGCGCTCAGTTGACCCTGCTGCCAGCCTTTTCCTCAATCACTGCCCTATTAAAACTCCACTCTGGCACTTGTCCTGTGCTCATGTTCTGTCCTTATTATCAGATCTCCGGCAGTTCCTAGGAATGACTTGGCTTTGACCCCTGGTCCTGACCGGACTACGCTTTATCTTCACAATTTAGTATCAACTGCGTTCAGTTGTGTCTATCTAGCAGGTACATGCACTTCCAGGTGATCAAAAAGAATGGTTTGCTGCAATCAAACACCTTGAGGATAGGGTGTTGGCCATATGGCTTATCCATTATACATTTGAAGATTTTCATCCATTAACCAGGTAAATAACCATCACACTGGGCCTCATGTAGATTTGGGATGCAAGTCCCACCTAAAACGGTGATGGAAATTGGATCCGAAAAAAGACACATTATACAGGGATATGTCGAGTCAGACGTATCTAAGGAGATTGCCATCACTATCAGTTAATAACTTACACCAGTGATTGTGTACCCGCAAGGTTTCCATCTCCTCATAGTCTACATCTCTCACATTTGTTCCAACATGCCCTTACATGCCCCCTCCTTCCCCTGTTTCACCTCTTAAATCATAAGGGGCTGCAAGCGCCCATAAGGGCAAGATGCAAGTCAGCCTACATATGGCCACCACTGTAACTAGTGCTTTGTGGCATCTGCAGAAGTAAAAATAAAGTATATTATGCGCACCACTGTGTTCATTTACAATAATGTGTTAATTTAGGATCTATTTTGCTCCTATAGACACTAAACTGTACTCTAAGATAATAGAAAACTGATTTAATGTATATCTTCCTTATCTAATCCCTAGTGGGATTTGTCCCAAGTAAGGAGGGTATGTTGTGTTGACACGAGGGTTGTAAACACTATACACCAAGGGCCTCATCTAGAGTTGGACATAAATCTTTTTGCATGACAAAAACGTTTTGTTCACATGTGCAATACTTACATTTGTGTATGATGTTAAATGTGTTTTACACTAGTAAGTTAAACACATCCCTTATACTTTTCTAGAGTTTTCAGTTGTACATTTTGCACCTACAAATAGCAGGCAGAACGTTGGCATCTTATAATGATGACTGATGTAGCTTTCATTAATCCTTAACCACCACCAGTAGTATGAGGTACAACTGCTAAAGTGGGAACTGGCCCCAGGCTACAGCATGATCATCACAGGGCTGGAGCCCCTAAGGTATGGGCGACTACACAAACTGAGCAGTTATCACCTGTCACAATATCTGCAGGTATTCACCCAATGGCTGGTGGTCAAAGAATTGTAAAAGACAGCAGTGGGGTTAACACAGGTCCAGCATACCAACATGCCACAGACTTGAGACACTGGATAACTGGAGAACAAACAGTAACTAATGTCAGATGTTTGGTACACAGAACAGATTGACACTTATTGCCAGCTGTGCTCAGAATTAATATCATTATTATTATTATTATTATCTTTTATTTATAAGGTGCCACAGAGGGTATATAGGACAACTTGTGTTTGAACAACTGTTGTGATTAGGGTTTATGTCTAAAACTCAGTACACAGGATAACTTAAGAGTTAGTCAGGATTACTGCATTATGTTTATTAGCGCATTTGGTATCAGTCATCTTCGGTACTTCATTAGTCTAGATGCCGGTTGCCACAGGAATTTGTCAGGGAGGAGATTGTTCCATTTTGTAGATATGGTTGCTATTCAACCCTATTGGAGTGAGGTCCACAACTATATTAACAACCATACTGGCCTGTTCTTACAACCGGATCCTATAATGTATCTGTTATGTGCTAGGCTTCTACCAATATCTAAATACAAAGTCTCTCTTTTCAGATATTTAGTTAATTCTGCTGTTGGTGTGATCCCACTTTATTAGCACACAATCAGCAAACCCTGAATAGCAGAGTGTTATTTTTTTGATTAATAGGACTCGCCTATTGAAGAGGGATTTCATGATTGGGAGGATGCCTATATAGAGACCGTAATTAGAATTTACTGGAAAAAAAGCACGTAAAAAAATTTGTTGTCTGCCCTATTAGCAGCTCTCACTGATACAGCCAATCTGGTTTGGAATTGTAAACTATTTGTATTACATAAAGCGGAATGTTATAGAACAGGGGTGAACAACAGGCCTGCCGAGCCTTCATCTGCAGCCCCCCGCTGGTAGCCCCCAATCTCACTCACTCTCTGCTTTGTCGAGGGTCTGAGGGTATATGGTGGAATTTTGGAATGAGTGATGTGGGCATGCAGAGGTTGTTTTTTTAGCTATTTTTTAATTCTGGAAATTATGGGCAATGTGCACCCTTTTGAAAGTTGGTCGGTTGCTGTGTCATTCAGATACCCTTTCTTTTGCCCCATTTGACTTTTTAATTGATAAAATCTGTATTGTACTTATTTATAGTGCTTATTATATTTTTTACACATTTCGTATTCCTATACTGTTATTGTGTATGTATAGTATTTTGCAATTAGCTTTTCAATAATAAAAAAAAGGATCTACAAATGCTTCAGAATATCCTTGATTATTAACTTAGATTAGATGTACTGTATATTCTTCTTTGACTATAATCTATAGAAAATCACTGCAAAGAGTTGACAAAAATGCACACTTTTATATCTGCACCTTAAAACATACTTAGTCAAAGCACACATCGATGCAAAATGCACTCTGGATTAAAGTAGATCTGAAAATGTGTTCGATAGCTTTGGCCAGTCCCTTGTGAATTCCAGCAAAAAAAAGTACTATAAATATATGCTTGCAGTAGAAAAGAAGTTTTCCTGGGAAAGCAATCGTAGACCGATTAAGAAAATAACATGGTTTGATAAATTGATGGCAATTTGGGCAAAATATATCCCATTTGTATACAAAAGAATTTTCAAGACAGATCAGGTTGCCTATTTGGTAAGCATTTTTATTTCATTTAAAAGTATATATTTCTGGTTTAAGTTGCTAAGCAATTCACTGTATTGTCACCTAGTTTCCACAGCAACTAATGAACGCACTGAAATACACAATGCGGTAAGGAATCTGTAATAATTTTGCTTCTCCAAACCTACAGTATTTTAAAGGAATACGCTTTAAAATAGGCAGTAGTTTGGTTTCACCAGTTATAACTAGGACAACCAATAATTAAAACATGGAGGATTCCAAGTGAAAACGAATTGTATTGATAAGAGAAACACAATTATGTAATGTCTATTGTCATTTATGCTTAATGTTTTACTGTTAAATGGGCTGTTTAAGGCTGACTAGGGTCCTGCATTAGAATGCGTTTATACCAAATATAACAAAGTTACAAAATGGCATTTTCCAGTAATTCTAATGCAAAGATCGACAAGCTGAAAACAGCATTATAAATACTATTAATAAAAATAACAGAAAAAGACTTCTTCTAAGTCCTCCCGATGGACTGCTGACGTTGTGTATATATAGGTGCCACAAAGTCCTAGATAGATATCAAAAACAAAAAATTGTGCATACAAACAGGCGCATACCAACACATATTAAAACAAATACAAAACACAAAAGTCCTTAAAAAATATATTAGAGATTACCAAGTCCTTTTATGGGAAAGTTCAATGGTGGAAGAGATGTGGGAATCTTCTTATGACCTCACGTACCATAGATGGTAATATAAAAGACAAAAAAAAATGCCAACATCTGGCATAATACTTTTAAGGCAATTTAATATAAAAGATAAAAACATAAAATCATAGCAGTAACAACAACTGCAGACTGGAAACAGAAATCTTCTATAGAAAGAGCAAGTAGACTCCTACCAAAATGATATGGAGAAGTCAGCATATAAGATGTTAAAAGTCCCTGGTCATGAAGAGCCAACTTTCCCTTCATCCAACGGTATGGAACGACTTGTGCACGATCCACTTCTAACCAATGGAGTGGATTGTGCACAAGTTGTTAAGAAGATTCTAAAAGAACGGGGATATAATTGATGACTTACAAGTGTACAGACTTAGGTTTTTAAGTAAGTGGATCTGAAGGGCTAAGAGCCCTGTCATCACACTGATTGCTCTTCCTCATGTGGTTTATAATTTTTATTGGTTGAATAAACATCCACATTCATACACCGAAGTGTATAAGTTATGCTAATGGCTCCATTGATCTTTATTGGTATTATACAGTGAAAGTGAAGTGTGTTTATTTGATATACTATACATATTTTCATTTCTCTTTCTCTATTTTTCATTTGATTACCCTATGGCCATATATGTGGAAGTACAACAGAACTGTGAATAAGTACTGGCGTACTGATGTTACACAAGGTCTCTCGGTCCATTGGATTTTTTATTCACACATCTCTTCCACCATTGAACTTTCCCATAAAAGGACTTGGTAATCTCTAATATATTTTTTAATGACTTTTGTGTTTTGTATTTGTTTTAATATTTGTTGGTATGCGCCTGTTTGTGCACACAACTTTTTGTTTTTTATTTTTCAATATGCACCTGCTATAAAATTTAATTTACACTTCCCTGCTTATGTATGTGCAACAAAAGTACATACATTCTTTATTTTCTTTCTTCATCTTGAAGTGTATATATTTTGCAGCCCTAACTTTGATACCAACCAATGGAGTTGCTTTCTCAAAAACACTAGTCTACAATGAGTTCATCTTTTGTGTCAGATTTCCCAGTAAATACTCCTGTGATATATTTTTTTTTTTAATGAAACATAAATAGAATTGAGTTTAGTCCCTAATTTAGTTTGTAAGCACTTATCACCTTATTTCTGCAATTAAATTCACAAAAGCAGACAGACATCCAGGAGTAATGTATTAAACAGCGGTTTTGTCAAATAATTAAAACGGCAATGTTATTAAAGAAAGAACTCTCCCTCTTGCCATTTTATAATATTTTTGATAATCCCTCTTGGAAACATATGAATGGGCTTAGTGCCAACCAAGACAGGTAGGACCTATGTTAAAGGAGCTCAGATAGAGCACTCTGATTTGGGCCATCAGGATCATAGAAAGACATAAAACGACATTATTTGCTGAGAGTTTAAGTAAGGATTCGCATAACTTAATTTACCAAATCGATCCATTTCTTAACTTCAATTTTAGTTAACAAAGTTTGTTTTAAAGCAGCCGCTTCACCAGGTCCTGTACAATTATGTTTTGTACTTTATTACATTGTGCCTTGTAAAGAAAAAAAAAGGATTCTCTCCTGAGAGAGCACTTTAGTCAGCATGCTACACGTTCCAATGCCTAATTTAATCCATACTGCACAGCAGGAGAGCTGTGACATCTAGAGGAAGCCAGAACACTGAGTTATCAGATTGACCCATGCATGGGCACCTTTACTTATTAAAACTACTTTACTTAAGTCCATTAGTGTCAATATAGAGACTTGGCGTTATCGACCTGTGCTGTCTGGGGCCAGAACAAAGATGCATCAGGAGATAAAATTATGCTGGAAAACACACTATCACTATATCCAAAGATAGGGGCTTTGCTCACTCTATCTCGGGCAAGAGTGCTAACCACACCTATGGGCCCCCTCTCTGCCCATCAAACAGCACAGCAGGGACCATAACCGTGGGTTCTGGGGGCGGTAGTTTGAAACTTTGCAAAGACCTTGCACTGGCCTTGACAACACATAAACAGAATATAACACTATAATGGTGAATTACAGAAAAATCCCCCACCTTAACTTGGCCTTTGAAGCTGCCTACATTTACATATCAAATACTGAGATCCAACATCCTGTGTGACCCTCCACTTAGGTTGGTAGAGCTAGTCATTCACTCTCTCTGGACAGTGTAGACACAGATACGCACCTTTCTCCCTCTCTGGACACAGGAAAAGAGAAGAATTTCATAGGCCTTTCTGGGCTGTGGTAATATTTGAACATGGGAGAATATATACTGGTTAAATATGTTTAATATGTTCAGTGTTTATTGCCATAGTGCTTTACATGTTTTAGTGCCAGTGATAATAGTGGTAAAGCCTTTAGCAATGGAAGTTAGTAGAATGAGTGTTGTTGATTTGATTTAGTGCTGGATAAATTGAGTGGACAAAATGGTCCCTGTGAGACCAAAGGTTAGTGAACATTGTGTAATGGCTGCTAGATAAAGAAATGTTTGTGGTAGACTTGCAAGACTTGCATTGTTTCTTTATACGTTCTGTATTGTGTAATATGCTTGTTATATGGTTTTGTGTTAATAAGACGTTATACTGTACCTGTTTTATAGCCACATACCTTGAGTGGTATAAAGCAGGCAATTAGAAATAAATATAAATATATATATATATATATATATATATATATATATATAATATAAATGTCTAGTGGCGTGTGTTAGTCTGTCTGTGTGTGTGTGGAAAAAATAAAACCAAGCTGCAGCGCCACCTGCTGGGCGGAATTATACACTGACCTACTAAATTCTTAGTGTGTGTGGAAAAAAAATTCAGAAAGGGCTGAAATTTGGTATACTAAGATGTTTTTAATTTGTTAATTTAATTTGTTAATTGTTAAAAGTGTTTATAAAGATTTAAAAAAAATATATATATATTTCTTGAAGGAGAAGTGACAGTTGGGAGTGGTTGGTGGTTGCCGGGGGTGACAGTGGGGAGTGGTTGGTGGTTGCCGGGGGTGACAGTTGGGAGTGGTTGGTGGTCGCTGGGGATGACAGTGGGGAGTGGTTGGTGGTTGCCGGGGGTGACAGAGTGAGAGGAGTGTGATACTCAGGACCGCTTAGAGAGATCCCTGTGTCTGGATAGACATCTGGATAGATGTGGCGATGAAAATGAAGGATGAGGTGATGGAGAAGAATGATGAGGTGGTGACATGTGGACAAAACCACGTTAAAAAAGGGCGCTTACGTCAGGAAGTAACGCTCTTCCCCTGAGGAGGCCTGGGCTATGGCCCAAATGCATGACAAGAACCTTTTTAACACCTTAAGTAGCTTGATTTGACTAGAATGCATGAGTATCATGCACGGGTTAACTTGTGTGTATATATATATATATATATATATATATATATATATTTTTTTTTTAAATTACAAGATACAGCAATTGGCGCTTGTAATAAATCACCAATATACAGTATACCTATATACCAGTATAGAGTCTATATTCTTTTCAGTAGACACTTCCCATGTGCAGGCGGCTGCCAGTCCTCTTTACCAAGCAGTGTAGCATGGAAATAACCTATAAAAGAAAAATGGAGGAGGAGGCGCACAATAGTGTAGTATATTGATATAATGTTGGGATCACACAACTGGAACACACCAGTGGAGAGGAAACCAGGAAATGAAAACTGTAATATAACATCCAATGTATGATGTAGAATACAAGTTACAGCTTATTCTCAAATAGAGTCACAGTGAGTGAACTCACAGAATTTCCATATATTAAACACCCAGGACACACTTATGCAGTAATCACTACTGTTGGATTAACCCGTTCAAGACTTGGAAGTCATCAGTGCATTGCATAGCAGACTTTCCTGGCAGTGAACAGGTTGCAATTGTTTGCCTTTTACATGTTAAATTCAAATTTGTTTAAAACCTTGTTTTGTTGTTTTTTTTACCAGATAGCAAAACTTTTTAGCTTTGTATACGTAGATATCCTTCATCTGGTCATAAACGGGTCACACGACTGGATACATAACTATTGCTCCTCCATATGGACCAACTGCTACAAGACAATCTTTAAATTCTTCTTTGATGTTCCATTCCATTTGGTATAGATCAAATTTACGGTAGTAAACGTCACCCATAGGATACCAATTGGTATCCTATGGGTGACGTTCACTACCGTAAATTTGATTATGAATTTTACACTGTCTTGATACAGTAGATATTATATACAGAACTCTGTGAGACACAGTAAATTTAGTTTAAAGTAGGTGTGGCATAAGAGGGAAGGTGTTAATGCGTGTGGTTATGTAATGAGCATGTCCAGGTACAAAATATGAAGACAGAGTACGCAATTAAGGTGTAACCGCGGGATCCTGAACAATGACGAACAGGCCCAACTGTTTTAATTGCAATTTTCATATTACGATAGAGTGGTGAAATTATTTGTTATATTCGGTAGAGGGGCGGGGACAAATAGCATAGGTACACAAAAGAGGGGATACTTGTGTGTTATTATCCTTTGCTTAAATGCAGTTGGACAGGTAGCGGATATACAATTAATTACAGCGAATCTAAATTAAAATTAGAAGTTTTTTGGATACTTTTTGCTTTATTGTGTCTTTAAGTCACAAAAGAAGGATGCGGTTTGTAGGATGCGCACAGCAGGATAGGTATGTGGATATCTAATATAGATGTCTTTGTGACTCAGCATCTAGAATGTGGGGGAGTCCAGCCACCATAAAGGGATAATACAACAAAATTTTGCGCTAGAGTCAGTACAATGTTTAGGGCTGTAAATTTGAAGTGGCTGATAGATGTTGGATAAAATTTAAGTATTTAATCAGAACACATAAATATACATATATGAGCAGCTAATTACAAACATAATAAAATATACAATCAAATAGTCAATGGCAGTGACATATGAATAAAGTCCATATATTTGAGGCAGTCCACTATTTGTCAATGGAGAAGAATCCCTAACTCAGTAGACAGTATTTGCTCCAGCAATTGGAGAGAAGGAAAGTCAATGAAAAAAATATGTGGGTGGATAATCACAGATACTTGCGTTTGATCCTTCCATATGCTGTCAGTGATCGGCAGGGTATAGATGAGGCCGCGTCCTGAGCGGTGTAATGCAGCTGTGATTCTGTATTAATTCTGCAGTGAGCAAGCTGGTGTGCGTTCCAGCTAGGAGCGCACGCAGCTATTTCCAGATGTAGGTGTGGTAACCAACGCGTTTCGTCACGGGTTGGTGACTTTCTCAAGGCTTGTATTGTAATTGGGTGATGTCCTGATCGCTTAGGTATATAGTTCACATCGGGTTCTGATTGGTTGGGGTTAAACAATTGAAGTTTTCGGCATCTGTTTGTGGACAACTATCTTTTTTTGTCCATTATATACTGTGTTTGATAAACTAATTCAAAATAATCTTTCTGTAATCAGAAGATTGTGGTAAATATATGTGTTATGTGCAACAATAACAGATAGTGGTTCTCTTTACATCAACAGTAGAATATTGCTGCAATGCTTGATAATCTGTGATAATAAACTTATGCACCCCTCCCCTTAGATTGTACGCTCCTCTGAGCAGGGCCATCTCTCCTCCTGTTTCCACCACTTCTAACTCTGCTCTCCAGCTACTTAGCCCTCCTCCTCGAGGGTCCTCCACCCCACGTCCACTCTCGCTCCCTCCTCCCCCCTGGGGGTCTTCCTGTCTTCCGCGCCCTCCTTCTTGGGCCCCGTCGTTTGCGGATCCTCCCTCCCCCTTCCCCGCCCTCTCTAGCTGTGCATTGAGCGTACTGAGTTGCTGTGTTTACTGTACTGTGCTGTCTCCCATTGTATTGTGATTTTTTTTGTCTCTGTACGGCGCTGCGGATGCCTTGTGGCGCCTTATAAATAAATATTAATAATAATAATAATAATGCAATTGTTACATATTGTACATGAAACAATTAAATCAATTTGAAGTACTTCATTCCATGATGGTGACTGTAAGCTAACGACAGACATATAATTTAATTAAATTTACACATTCTATGTTGTAGATGAAGATCTGAGTGACAATCAATCACTCCATTGGATGATACACAATGGATCATGAAACCTCTATGGCAAATTTAATGCAATTTGTTGATGAATTGATGTATATGTACTACTGAGGTTAGGTTATAGTTACACTGATATATACGCATGAGGGTTGCTCCTATGTATACTAGATTATGCTTATGTATGGAAGTATAGGTGGTGGGGATTTATATTTAGGCTTGTATCAAACAGAGGAGCGGGATCAGAACTTGGTCCAAGTCTTGGTACATACTAGGATAGAAGGTCCTGTAGGGATCATCAAGGAGTCTCTGTTCCGAGAGTGTCTCTATACTATCATGCAATGTGTTGTAGATATTAGTATCATCATCATCAACATTTATTTATATAGCGCCAGCAGATTCTGTAGCGTTTTATAATTGGGAACAAACATTAATAAGACAATACTGGGTAATACAGAGAGGTAAGAGGGCCCTGCTCACAAGCTTACAATCTATAGGACAATGGGAGTTTGAAACACAAGGGCATGTGCTACATCATATTGCACAATGGACCAGCTAGAATGCAAAGGTAAAAGTATTGAGTGGGCTGTGTGTGTGGCAATGTTGGTTGTGTGTGGCAAGAGGGTTGTTGTCTTGCGTTACCTGTGTAGAGGATGGTAATAGGGCAATCTAGTGAAATTAAGATGGTGGTTGAGGAATATCATAACCTTGTCTGAAGAGGTGGGTTTTCAGTGAACGCTTGAAGGTTTGAAGACTAGAGAAAAGTCTTACTGTACGAGGGAGGGAATTCCACAAAGTGGGTGCAGCCCGGAAAAAATGTGATGAGAGGATGTGATGAGAGTGAAAGAGAGACGTAGATCTTGTGCAGAACGGAGGTGTCGAGTTGGGAGATATTTTGAGACAAGTGAGAAAATGTATGTCAGTGCAATTTTGTTAATGGCCTAATGTTCCTCACATGTTCTGCTATCCTAACATTCAATGCCCTAACAGTGCATCCCACAAATTGTAAAGGGCAGGGACACTCAAGGAGGTAGATTACCTCTTTCGAATCGCATGTTATGAAATTCCTAATGTTATATTTGGGTTTCGTACTGATGGACAGAATGTTTTTGTTCGGTTTTGTGCTTCTATTATCACATGTCCTACATGCTAGGCATCTTCCACATCTATAGAATCCAACTGATTCCTTGAGAGGTATGAGAGTGGCTTGTATGGGTGCTTTGGGAATGAAATGATTTTTGACTAACTTCTTCTTAAGGTCTGGAGTTTTGCAAAATATAACATCTGGTTTAGATGAAAGATGATGTTTGAGGTCACTGTCTTGTAGTAATATGTTCCAATGTTTGCTAATGACTTTCTTAATTTTGAATGTGCTATTGTTATAATTGGTAATGAAATATATTTTCTTTTGTAGTTCTGAGTTGGAAGTCTTGTCTTTTTATTTAAACAATTCTGATCTGTCTCGTGCTGATGCTTGAGTGTATTATGATTCTACATTATCAATCGGATATTGTTTGTCCAGAAACTGTTTTTTAAGGATTTGTCCTTGTTCTTCGAAATGGGTCAGATGTGAACGGTTTCTCCGTAGCCTAGTGAATTGGTCATATGGAATATTTTGAAGCCATTGTGGATGGTGGTTACTGATTGCTAAGATGTAACTGGTTACATCAACAGGTTTCTGGTACGTTTTAGTGTACATTTGATTACTTTGTATGAATATTTTCAAATCTAAGAATAGCACCGAATACTTACTGTATTGTGTGGTAAAATGAAGATTGTACGGGTTATTGTTAAGAGTGTAAATGAATTGAGTAAGCAGGGATTCCTCTCCTCTCCAAATGATGATGACATTGTCTATGTATCCAAGTCAGAGGACCAGGTTAGCCCCACCGTGGGGTTAGACCAGATATATTCATCCTACCATCTGCTCATGAACAAGTTGGCATAATTGGGGCAAACTTGATCTCCATGGCAGTTCCTCGTTTTTGTAAATAGTATGTGTTGTTGAACCAGAAGCAGTTATGTGTTAATATGAATCTGATGCTGTCCAGTATGAATTTCACTTGTGGTCAGAGAGATGGGTCTCTGGACATGAAATATTCAATACTCTGTAGTCCTTGTTCATGATCTATAACTGTGTATAATGAGGTAACATTGCTAGTTATCAACCAATGGTCCTCCCCCCATTTTACATCTTGCAGAATGTTGAGTATATATGATGTGTCTCGAAGATAGGATTTTTTTATACTTTTGCAGAAAAGTGTCAATATATTGCGAGAGGTTCGAAGTGATTGAGTTAATGCCTGAAACTATGGGTCTTACAGGGGGATGGGAGCCATTTTTGTGAACCTTGGGTAGATAATAGAAAACAGGTATAGTGGGGTGTACCATATAGATGAATTGGTACACTTGTTTGAATAGAATGGTGGGATTGTAATACTTGACAAAGTTGACTATATCATTGAGGCCAACAACATCCTGAAAAACACTGCCACATATAGTATCCTGAGGGCAGAATATGAATATATATATATATATATATATATATATATATATATATATATATATATAAAAATATATATATATATTTATTTAGTGAGAACAATACAGATTACAAAGATAGCATGCACAATTAAGGCGTAACCATGGTGGCCCTTCTGCCTCCAAGCACTGGGGTCTCGAGTTTGCTTGTTCTACCCAAGTTTGAGTGGGTTTCCTCCAGGTGCTCTAGTTTTCTCCCACACGCCAAAAACATACTTGCAAGTTTATAAGCTTCTGCCAAAATTAACATTAGTGTGTGTGTGTGTTAGGGAATTTAGACTGAAAGTTTCAATGGGCCAGGGACTGATGAGAATGACAAGTATTCTTTGTACAGTGCTGTGGAATTGGTGGCACTATATAAATAAATGGTGATGATAATCTTTAACACATGGATTCTTCCTGCCTTATGTCAATCATCCAAAAAAAGGAACAAAAGAAATTCAAATTAGGACAATCAAGTTCTCTACAAAACTAAATTTTCTTTTCTTTAAAGTTATATCATGTTCTGACCATTATAGCAAACTTTGTGAAATATAAAATATCATAAATAAATGTGTAAAGGTGGACAGTGCTCTGAAAATATTTTAAAACCAAACTAGTAATGCCTTGTTATTCATTGTACTATCCAACATTTCTCAGTGGTCAATGTAAGATGCAGTGATTTCCACTCTCTTGTATTAACTTGTTGGATACTTGGGGCTAAATTTACTAAGAATTGAGTTTGGTGGCAGTTTTAAACCACCAAACATCGCCGGCAGTTTAGTGGTCCAAACCGCTGCATTTATTATAGGACTGTTGGAGGCTGCAATGTGTGGCAGATTGAAAAAGCTAAACTGCTGGCGGCTTGGTTAAAACTGCCATCCAAAAGACATGACGTGACAGTTTTAATACCTGGTTCTGAATTACTTGATAACTCACATATGCTATTTGAGCTATTTAGCCATTCAGAACATAAGAGAAAGCACCATTGACATTTAAATTATTTGGACAACCATCTGCTGATTAAGGAGTAAAATTAATTTAACTTATGGGGGAATTTTTTTCCGTCATTATTTAAAGGGGACAAAATTATTTATTATATTATTCAGACACTACATAATGCCAAATTGTGCAACATAAATAATTAGATCCACCATCAACAATTATATATTCACATTTCCACCATAATATGCTAGAAGTGTCCCATAAAAAAAAAAATTCTAAGCTAATATTAAATTCATTTTGCACCTTAATCAATAAATGATCGCCCAAATAATTTAAATGTCAATGGTGCTTTCTCTTATGTTCTGAATGGCAGCATGCAGTTTGAGCAATTTAGTCACTCACAACCACCTCTTTTATTTTGACCATTTGGATGGCGGTTTGGCAAACCCCAGCGTCATAAATCTGTTTGTATGTTCATCATTGTTAAAATCGGGATAACGATTTGTAAAGTGGAAGTTTTGAAAAATGTCAATTCTGGCCATTTAAGCTTCAAAAAAAACGGTAGTTTCATAAAACCGCCCTTTAGTAAATCTAGGCCTTAGTTGTAGGATTATGCACACTAGGATAATTAATTGTCTAACTTGAATGTGTTCTTGGCACTCATTAGACCCCATTTGGGCATTGTCATTCTATGGGGAGACGTATGTGGGGTTAGACGTGTGTGATTTCTACACTAAGTGGGATTTTCTCACAAAGTGGACGAAAATGCACAGTTAGACAACACAGTTGGACAAACATTGGACTACATTTGACTTGATTTAACTCCCAGCAATAAGCAACATCTGCCACAGCCTATTTCAGCACTACTTGTCTATTTATATGGAATACTGCTAAGAGGTAATTCTTAAAATACCCTTGCTTTTTGCTTTTACCCCTTTTATCACAATGTTTCACAAATTGCTTTTCTTAGTCTCATTTCATGGCATGATCTTTAGGACTGTGTCATCTTTCACCCCTCCACCAACACACAAATTTGTTCATATTGCACCTGCATTACTCCACTCACCTCTATTTAACACCCATGAACTGTTGTCCTATTTATTATCTCTAACAAGTACAGCCTCCACCTGTCGCCAGAAAATAAAAGGCCACACATCTTACAATCCCCTTGCCTATCTTTCGCTCACTCTGCTTCTATTAGCTGGTGATATATCACCTAATCCAGGTCCCCCACACTCCTCACACACACATACATCAGAACACTACCGTTCTATAGCAAACCTCAAACACATCACCTGTCTTCCCTCTCTTCCCAAGTCCTTTAAATGTGCCCTTTGGAATGCACGCTCTGTTTGTAACAAACTTACCTCCGTTCATGATCTCTTCCTCTCAAAAAACCTCAACCTTCTGGCAATAACAGAAACATGGCTTATGCAATCAGACACTGCCTCACCTGCAGCACTTTCACATGGTGGCCTCCATCTCACCCACACCTCCAGACCTGAAGGCAGACAAGGAGGTGGGGTTGGACTACTTCTCTCCCCACAGTGCACATACACAGTTCTACCAAATGTCCCATCACTCACGTTCACATCTTTTGAAGTACATGCTATTCGCATTTTTAATCCATTCTCCCTACGTGTTGCGGTGATCTATCGTCCCCCTGGAGCACACCAACAATTTATTGAGGATTTCTCTGCATGGCTCCCTCACTTCTTATCTTCAGACATCCCCACCATCATCATGGGTGACTTCAACATCCCCATTGATAACCCACCTTCCAAAGCTGCTTCCAAACTACTCTCTCTAACATCCTCACTTGACCTCTCCCAGTGGATTGAATCATCTACTCATAAGGATGGCCACTGCCTTGATCTTGTTTTCTCTAGACTATGCTCAGTTTCTAATTTTATTAATACACCCTTCCCCCTCTCGGATCATCACCTTATCAGCTACACTCTCACCCCCACTGCTCTAACCTCTCTACTGTCTGACTCAACCAAGCCTCCTCATACTCGTAGAAATCTTAATTCTATTAATCTTCAACAATTTTCCACCTCTCTCCAACACCTTCTCTCCCCTATCTCTACATTCTCATCCCCTGAGATGGCAGTACCTCATTTTCACCTAACCTTAGCAACGGCCCTTGATCAAGTGGCTCCAGCGACACTTCATACTACACGTCGACTTCGATGTCAACCGTGGCACACCAAAGCAACACGAAATCTTCAAAAACTGTCCCGTAAAGCAGAACGTCACTGGCGTAAATCTCGAAGCTCTAATGACTTCTTCACATATACTTCTGTCTACCACTCCTATCGAAATGCTCTGGACACTGCAAAACAAACATACTTTCAATCTCTTATCTATGCTCAGGCTTCTAACCCCAAACGCCTTTTCAATACATTTAATCATCTTCTCAATCCTCCCACCCCGAACCCTCCATCTACTATCAGTGCTCAGGATCTTGCTTCCTACTTCAAGGACAAGATTGACAAGATCAGACTAGAAATGGTATCCTCTTCCTCAACAAGCCATCAGCTCATTTCCTTCCCACTACCCTCTGACACCCTTTCTTCATTTGACCCCACAAATGAAGAGGAAATTTCTACGCTCTTCTTATCTTCCTACTCTACCTCCTGTCCTCTTGATCCTATTCCCTCGCAAATTGGTAGATCCCTGTCTTCTGTGCTCATTTCACCTCTAACTCAAATCTGTAATCTCTCACTCTCTACTGGCATCTTTCCATCACTATACAAGCATGCAGTGATTACTCCTATTCTAAAAAAACAAAACTCCGACCCAAACTCTCTCTCAAATTACCGTCCCATCTCTCAGCTCCCTTGCCCCTCCAAGCTTCTAGAGAGACTTGCCTACACTCGCCTCACACGCTTTCTTTCCGCAAACAACCTGTTGGATCCTCTTCAGTCTGGCTTTCGTTCTCAACACTCCACAGAGACTGCGCTGACCAAGGTTGTTAATGATCTGATCACTGCTAAGACTGAACGCCATTACTCTCTCCTAATTCTCCTTGATCTCTCGGCTGCATTTGACACCGTTGACCACTCTCTTCTCATACAAACACTGCAATCCCTAGGTCTTCAAGACACAGTTCTATCCTGGTTCTCATCTTACCTCTCTAATCGCTCTTTCACTGTTAATTTCTCTGGAGCCACCTCTGCTCCGCTTCCCCTATCAGTTGGAGTACCACAAGGCTCGGTGCTAGGTCCTCTGCTGTTCTCTATCTATACCGCTTCTCTTGGAAATCTAATAAGTTCCTTTGGCTTTCAGTATCATCTCTATGCGGATGATACCCAAATCTATCTATCCTCTCCTGATATCTCGACATCTGTGTTGTCCCGTGTAACTGACTGTCTTTCTGCCATTTCATCTTGGATGGCCTCTCGTCAACTCAAACTTAATCTTTCTAAAACAGAGTTAATAATATTCCCACCCGCCAACAAGAGCATACCTGACATTTCTATCTCTGTTGATAACATGACCATAAATCCCACCCCACAAGCTCGCTGCCTAGGTGTAATCCTTGATTCACGCCTATCCTTTGTTCCCCACATTGACTCTATATCTAAATCATGTTACATACATCTAAAGAACATTTCCAGAATCCGCACATATCTCACACAAGACACTGCTAAAACCTTAATTCATGCACTAATCATCTCCCGCATTGACTATTGCAATTCCCTCCTTACTGGTCTTCCCAAAAACAGACTCAAACCCCTAAAATCTATTTTACATGCTTCGGCAAGACTGATTTTCCTTGCAAATAGCTATTCCTCTGTTGAATCACTCTGTATGTCTCTACACTGGCTGCCTGTCTTCTACCGAATCCAATATAAAATACTTTTACTAACCTACAAGGCCATCAACAAAGCTGCACCAACATACATCTCCTCTCTTGTCTCAAAATATCTCCCAACTCGGCAACTCCGTTCTGCAAAAGATCTGCGTCTCTCATCCACCCTCATTACATCCTCCCATTCCCGGTTACAGGACTTTTTTCGGGCTGCACCCACTCTATGGAACTCTCTCCCTCGCACAATAAGACTCTCCTCTGTTCTACAAACTTTCAAGCGTTCTCTGAAAACCTACCTATTCAGACAAGCTTATAATATTCCTCAACCACCATCTTAACCTCACTACCTTTAGCCTGTTACACAATTTCACACAAGACAACTACCCCCGGAATAACATTGTTGTGTGACAGGATCATTTAGCTTATGAGTCACCCTACCTTTGCAGTCTGGCTGGGCCAAGATGCAAAATGTATACTTAACCTCATGTGTCAATCTCCCATTGTCCCATAGATTGTAAGCTTGCGAGCAGGGCCTTCTCACCTCTTTGTCTGTTTTACCCAGTTTGTTTATTAGTTTATTACGTTTGTCCCCAATTGTAAAGCGCTACGGAATATGTTGGCGCTATATAAATAAATGATGATGATGATGATGATGATTGTCTAAATGCCACAGCGAGTTTTATTTCTGATCACATGCATCCCCAAATGGCCACAGTGTACCCATCTTCTAATGGCTACTTCCAGCAGCATAATTCACCTTGTCCCAAAGCACACATCGTTTTGTCCCATTAACATGACAAGGAGTTCAATGTACTCCAGTCAATAAATCTGAATGTAATGGAACCCCTTAGGGATTAAAACATCTGCCTAATATTGTGTAGGTAGACCTCTGAAGGTGTCTTGTGGTATCAATCCTAGAAATTGCGAGGTGGGGCCTCCATAGCTGACTTGTTTATCCAGCACATCCCACAGATCCTCAATTGGATTGAGATCTAAGGAACTTGGAGGCATTGGCCAACATATTGAACGCTTTGTCATATTACTCAAACCATTCCATCTCTTCCGCTAGGTAAACGCAACTCACCTGGCCGTTCACAAGCCAACAAAAGAAAATGTGATTCATCAGACCAGGCCACCTTTTTCCATTGCTTCATGGTCCAGTTCTGGCACGCATGTGCCCATTGTAGGCACGTTCTGCAGTGGACAGGGGTCAGCATGGGCACATGGGACTGGTCTGCGGCTACACAGCAAGCTGTTCTGACACCTATCATTGCCAGCAGTAACTTTTTCAGCAATTTATGCTACAGTAGCCCTTCGGTGGGATTAGACCAGATGGGCTCTCTCGTCTCCGGTTGTCCTTCCTTAGACCACTTTTGGCAGGTACTAACCACTGCATACCTGGGAACACCGCACAAGACCGGCTGTTTTGGAGATGCTCTGACCTAGTTGTCCAGTCATCACAATTTGGCCTTTGCCAAAGCTTTCCCATTTTTTTTTTCTTGCTTCCAACACATCAACTTTTAGTGACCATTAACTTGCTACCTAACATATCCCACCCCTTGACAGGTTCCATTGTACAGAAATAATCAATGTTAGTCACTTCACTTGTCAGTAGGTTTAATATTGTGGCTGATCAGTGTGTGTCTGTGCCACTTGTAGTTCTTACAGCTATGCACCCCATCTACATAAATCTAAGGGCACTTAGAAGATATTTTTTTTTCGTCTGAGTAACTCCATGCATGCAGAGTTCCCAGTATCTGCCAGCTTTTGACATACGGCATAGGAGTATACACTCTCATATTCCTCGCTGTTCAGCCCCTCCCTTGAGTAATTCCCTTCTAAACTGGTCAGGTTTTCGCTCATCTATTACCTAGGGGCTTCCTACAGACAAAATTTTAATTTTCAAGTACATTTCAATGAGGATGACGAAAAACTATCTAGGGAAAAATACCTGCTTACCTTCAGCTAAACAGAAAAGACAAGAGGAGGTAGCCAACATCACCTTGGCCCCAAGTAGCTAGCCGGTGAGGTACTCTGCCAGTCAAACATTAAAATGCAGTAACTGTATGGAAATATTGGCATTTTTAAGAGAATCTACACAGAGAGAATGCCATGTTACTTAGTCTTAGGCAGCAGGGAAAGCAAGTGAGCCAAAGACTGGGGGAGGTTGACAGGCAGTCTTGATAAGAAATACAGGGAGAGCTGACTAGGAGTCTTTACTACTGTTGGATTTTTCTGGGATCGTTATACCTGTGTGGTCATCAAAGCCTACATGGAGTGTACTTTCTTTGTGTACATTTCAAAAGCAGGAGGACATCAAACTCTTTCGCTACTGGGATTGTGTATGGAAGTGACAGAGAGAGGCTGGCGATATATAGAAGTGTTTAGTTTGCAGTGAGATAAATCCCCTGGTATTTAATTTTTTTATTTAATACTATTGTGTGCTGTGTGTTTAATATATAATAAAATGGTGCATCTTTCACCCACTATTTGTTTAGGCGATTTTCCTTAATCCACACCGAGGTACCAGTATCCTCACTTCTTGCAAAACAAAATCTTGAAAGCGTAGGTGCATAACCCATACACAAGTAAAGCCCCTGATGTGAATAAATTCTCGCAACGGGCTGTGCAAACAGTTGCCACCCCTGAAGGTGCTGCCATCTTGGTCTGTATACCCTTTCTCGAAAGTTGGTACATGACATTCTAAAAAAGCATTTGCGCTGTGTGTCTGATAATGACCCTTACAGATGGGTTTTAGTAACATTGTTCACCCATGCAAAAGAGCAAATTGGTACCAACATCAAATCAGCCAAATATAACCTGCACTGGTCAGATTAGGATGTTGGCACTTAAAACTACAAAATGAATCAAGAGATGAAACAATATTAAAAATTTACTGTACTATAGAATAACAGCACCAGGTTTATTAGGGAAAATATATAATTTCAATTAGAACACAAAGGCAAATTTTGCAAACAATGTTGTGGAATAATGCAATTGTCGAGTGTTAAAGCCAAGTCAGAGCTATTTAGTTACATAAATATCAATTGCCAATAAAAATATACTATGCAGCAGACAACCTGAATTTGGCCAGTTGAGTATTTTTGCCATTTCTACAATGCATTTTTCTTTTCACAGTTTAGTTTTGAATTACACAGAGAAACAGTTTTTTTTTTTTTCAACATATCAGTATAATATAAATTCTCTACGTGATGGGGAAACACACATGTTCATAGCATGATGCAACACAAAACCTTGACTATTGATTATTTTGCACCGTGAACATGTTTTCACTATTATACATAATTTTAGGAATATTCAGTATTCCCCTTTAAATAACTGAAAGATGAAAACCTTAAAAGTGGGCATGTCATCTACACAGTGGAAGCAGCCATTTTATTGATAGAACAAATATGCAGTCTATTAATTCACCAGGAACTGGCAATATCACTAAGACAACGAGTTCCTAAAAAATCCTTAGGCTAAATACTGGCAGTCTCATGCCTCAGCGATGCCAGTGGCCTAGTAAACTGATAGACTTGAACGTTCAAGCTCATAGAATGGCTGCCTCATGGTGTGAAATTACTGGTCCCCTTCAAAGAAACAAAACAAACTATTTCAATGTTTCGTTATTCAACCCAATTCAGGTAGCAGAGGAAGATCAAACTTTATTGAAACTGCTTGCATACAAAATATATTGCACTATAACCAAACAAATGTCAACATAAAGTCCAATCTGTTTTAGCTAATATGTACACAGGAAAATGCCCACTATGGGCATTAACAAGGTTAGTCTACCTTGGTTAAAGTATCTACAGTATTTTAAACCAAATAACAGCGTACAGATGATGTGTGCAATGTACCAATTTGTTTGTTGTTTTCCAAATACTATACATTCCCAAAATAAATAACTAGAAATTAAAATTAGTGTTTGGCAATAGTTTTAAGACTTTTATCCGCTAAATTGTGTGCAGCATGTCGGCATTTTATATAGTCACTTGTATGCAAGGGAACGCCAAGAGTAGGAAGCAAATGAAAATTGGTTCCACAGAAAACATCACAGGCAGTGATTAGTTTTAGGTCTCTGTACAGAAGGGACACCCTTTTAGTAGTGTAAAAGTAGCCCAGTTGCAAAAGCTTTTGTACAATTTATGCAAAGAGTCAATTTCATATTCAACAGGAAGATGAGAAAGGTTAGGTTCAGGTGACCTCTCTCTTTCTGTATCACATGAAATGAATCAGACAAAAGCTACAGTGTACGTGTTTTGTAATTAGACATTGTTCCTGGAACATATATACTTTACACAAAGAGAGAATCCATCCAATGCCAGCACGGGTGTAAGGATTTAGGCTGCATACAAGTATCTACTATCCCTTCCTGTACATGGGGAAGATCAAACAAAAAAAATTGCCTTCGGGAAACGGAAGTGAAAAAGACAATAAATGCAAATAAAAGTATAGTAAGTAAGTACTCATTCAACTCTCAGACAAAATAAAATCCCCAATACTCTATCTCTCACAACATAAAAAAAAATGGTTTACCTATAGACATTGTGTCCCTGGCATTACTTATTTGCTCATTTCAATGCAAAACCAAAATTTCTACTTTTTGTTTTGTTTTTGGAGCCGAGGCTTATGTTTACATATGTAAAATATTATGGAAAGCATGCACTCTTCTTAAAAGTTCTAACGGTTTTCAAGGTTTGCTACATATATTTTACACTTAATATTTTTCAACTCTTCTCCCCGGACTCCCGCACCCAAACACTAGTCATACCTGTCAAGATATAAAAAAGGCACAGATCATACAATTTTTTTTTTGTTTTTTTGATTTTTACCAAATGGAAAAAAAAAATATGACATTACGTTGCACAATTATTAGGTCCAACTAAGATATTGTCAAGTGAGTGAGAAATGTGAAAATGACATAAGACATACTGAAAAAATTGGAAACATGAGCTCGGCTGATTAGATGCATTCAGTTTGAAAACTGAAATAGAACATTGATTATTTTTTTTTTTTACTTTATTGTTTTATATCAGCTGCCTGAAAATAGTGCAACTGAACACAATTATACCAACACACAGCTTAGTATTTTTTCTTTTATTTTCTCTTTTAAACAAAAAATACCTTTTTTTTTTTAAAGTCAAGTGCAATATGTACTTGAAAGCCTCATAAGTTTTGATATTTAATGCAAATATGTTTCCAATGTCAGACTTTTGAAAACTGTTTATAGCCAATGCTAACAAAATAAGGCTAACAGGAACGCCTTGTTTCATGCCCCGTGTCTTCTGGCCTATTTGTCTTTGGCCTAACAGGCTTCTATAATGTGACATATGATGTATCTTTTAGAATTTTAGACTGTGTAGGATAGACAGTAGACATTTAAAGTTACGGTACGCCATTAACCACCACCTGCTGCCCGTCAACTGCTTCTGACTTCTCTTTCTTTTGAATACGGTCTTTGCCAGTGCGAAGTCGATTGCCTTCAATGGGTGTGTTCTGCAAACTTCTAGTATGTACACTTCTCTCGTTATTGCAGTCAATTCGAATCTAAAACAAAAAGAAAAAGCAGATTCAAATTACGTTTTTTCATGGTTTTAATTATTGCTTTACAAAATGATCTAACGGAGTGTCAGTGTTTCATCTTTAGGCCCATTAGATTAGGCGTGTCAGTGATGTACGTCATTCTTCACATTTGAACATTCCATATGCATAGACACGCTTTTGAAATTTGTGGGGCTCCGTTAAAATCCAGAGTCCACAGAAAAGATTTATGAAGACCTGCACTTTTAAAGCGTTGAGCAGAGATCCATTCTGTTGAATTCAATACTTCTTTTTTTTAATGAGAAGTGTGCATTGTTTTTTAAAGAAATCTGCTTATGTATGATATTTATAAAAAGGCAAACAAAATATGCATGCAACACTTTTGTTCATATATCCAACTTAAGGAGCTGAAAATCTAGACAATGTTCTTTGTCCCTTTTGAACAATGAAGTGTAAAAATGTTTGCATTTAAGACCAACCAGCAGATCAAAACATAAAAGAGAGCAGTTTCAAAGTCTATAAAATAAAAAAAATAAATAAAAAAAGTTTGTGATATTTAAAAGATTTTCAAGTAATACACAGAGCACATTTCCCAAGGTCTTGAAAATAAATAGTCAAGTGGTAAAAGGCTGCACTCTGTTAGCCGTGGGAGTTGATGTTCACCATTGTAAATGGCTGCGCTGCCATAGATGTGAGCGATGGGACAGGTAAGAGCCAGCAAGCTCTGTACTTGCAGCCGTGTCTTGCTACGCGCGGCGACACCCTCCTATACAGAATCACACAGCCCAGTTTACGACTGGGACTGAAAGATAAACCATAGTGCTCGAGGTAAAGCTGCTGTAGAAATCAGCCCCTGAGGCTTCAGTGATGCATTGGTTTTTTTTTTCTTCTTCTTCACCCTACCCGAGAATGTAACTTTAATGAGAAGTTACAGCTGTTTAACTACATTAGCATTAATTGGCAATAAAACATTCTATACAGAAGGCCATCTGTAATGTATTTCTGTGACAGCAGGTTGAGACTAGACTACAGCGATATTATTCATGCAAGAATATAAGAATCTATAGAAAAAAATGTGACATTTGAAATACATATACAAGTATTGCATTTATTCATCATCTTACTAAATCATTAAGTGTCCATGAAACTTCAATCCAAATATAACTAATCCAAACTCAAAGAGACAGAAGACAACAACGTGCAAGTTAATATGATAAAAACCTGAATATAGAAATAGATGCGGTATTCACAATAGCATGCAGCTATTTCCAACTGGAGTTTCATTAGGAATGTCATCCCAGTCCAAATGCCCTCTTTATTTTTACAGAAATGGACATAATTACACTTTATTGCCTATTTTGAAATTGGAATGATACTATATCTATTCATAACCAACTTAGCATAACATTTACTGAACTGTTAAAATTAAATGATCATATGTTCAATTAAATTATGTGTAATATGTTCATGTTGGTAGTCAATTTAAAGATCAACACTGCAAAAATAAGTTAAGGGGGTTTTCCATCTTTTAGATTACCAATTAAATTGGCTTGTACATGTCTCTTCTGCAACTTTTACTAAAGACCTCACATTTCTTTCTTGACCCTTCGGTGGTATTTAGCAATTTTTGTTTTCATTAGCCAGTGCTGTTATTGTAGTCTGGTGAAGTGACACAAAGTGGCCTAGAATTCGGATTATAAGTCTAACCAAGCCAACACAGATACCTGTGCCAGATAATGCACATACATGGCTAGGAATAAGAAGCAACATATTCTAACATCTTCCAGGTCGCTTGTAAAGACAAAACAAATCAGAGACTTATCTACACCGGTATGGAAAACAGATGTGTTTGATATGTGGGAAAATATTTAAAATAAAAAAATACTACATTTCAGCACCATTTACATTCATTAAAACATTCAAATATGAATTTCAGAACACAGCATATAAATACAATATCTTGCACATGTTCCACTAGTCACTTGACATTTAGAACAACATGTAGACATTATTGACTGACCTGGAGAGAGCCGTCTGCTGTCCTTACTTTAGGCTCCCTTGAATTGCGCTGTCTGTTGTCGGGTCGAGATTGGTCATCATTTGCTAAAATAAACAGAAAGCAACATTATAAATCAAGCTATTTGGGAATATTTATGTTTTAGCCTAATTTTTTCAGCCATTACTTACAATAATAAATGATTAAGTAACTTAATATAAAACAAAATAACATTTGCTTTATAAAGAAACTGTTTGCATTAACCTAGTTTTGCTCGCTTTGTGAGTGGTCCCAAACTTACGATCCACCGGGACCTTCGGTAAGATGTTGTAAAACTACAAACGCACACAAGTAGTGAGTGCAAAGTCTTGAAAAGAGTGAGCTATGATCCAATCAGGAGACTTATTATTTTGGGACAGTGGGAGTCCTTTATTAACCCAAGTTTATAAACCTAGTTCAAAAGGGCAGCAATCCATAGGATCGGAAATTAGCAGCTGACCAGAACAGGTTTTTGGAAGTGGTAAATACTGGAAACCTAATAACGGAGCAAATAGTGAGAGCCCCAGGGTTAGAACCCTCACTTGGCTACTAGTATGGTTAAAGTGGCGAGTATAAAGAAATGTGGTCAGTGGAAAATCCCTTTAAAAAGTAAATATAAAAGCTCCAGAAATTACAGCTCATTACACACAGAAAAAGAAAACGAAAAAAAAAAAAAAAAAAGTTTAAATGGTTAATTAAGTGAGTTGTAAGCCAGTAAGTTGAAACCTGATGTCAGGTTTGTGATGCAGCAGAAGGGGCCAGCTGTTGATAAGAGCATTGCATACACACTGCCGAAGTTAAGGAATCTGCGTGAAAGGTGAGTGCCAAGTATAACCTGCTATATAGTGCATCTAGTAAAACATTTGCCATTCGATATGGATTATATTTGCAAAACAGCCAAAATAGAATAATAATAAAAAAATAAAATAAAAAAAATGGTGGACTTAACTTGTTTGGCTTTTGGACAAAATAACAATAACTACAAGGTACAAGACTAAGGGTCATTTATGAGAAAGGTGTATCAGTAACTGCACATGAATTAAGTTCTAAGGTAGAGACGTAGACAACTGTACTTGCAGGACTCCAATCATGTAAATTAATAAGGTTCTGCTCAGTGCATCAATAATAAATCCCTTGAATTGAATGGAGGCCTGGTAAATACATCAAAAACACATGATATGTACTTTGATGTCACTTTAACAGAATTCCAATTCATTGAACTACAGAGACACCTTATTAATGCAACATAACAAAATGAATCCCTGCACACAAGCACTTAAAAAAGCCGGACATCACGATCTCC
The DNA here is from genome assembly GCF_038048845.1 of Mixophyes fleayi. Lineage (NCBI taxonomy): Eukaryota > Metazoa > Chordata > Amphibia > Anura > Limnodynastidae > Mixophyes > Mixophyes fleayi. The sequence goes on along the minus strand of NC_134410.1, from coordinate 42,674,896 downwards.
AGAATGAATGCAATAGGCGATGACACCCAACAACAGGTCAGAAAAGGAGAGGTAACCCATATTAGGCAGATGTTTGCTTTCATTATTTAACTTTATATAAAATTATGTTGGCTAATTATTATAACGTCTTATAATTGGAAATAGAACTTCAGCCTGAAAAGGCGTGATGCACTTAACATGCATGTAAAGTGATCTGAAAATAAAAAAGTCCTTCTACCAAGGAGAATCCGTCTGTAAATATTTGCATTTTTATGTGTGTTTAACTTCCAGGTTTGATTTTTTTACACTTCTTGACCCATGTCAGCACATGTGACACGCATCAAACTGGTGAAAACGTAAATTCATCTCAATGGCAATGCATAATGAACAAAATAAGAAGTGGTTAAGAAGAATTTACATATGGAGTTTGCTTGAACAAAACAACTTCCTGTTTATTCATAGATGCATGTTTAAAAACCTCCTGTAAACGTGTTTACAAACATATGAAATGTATACAAATCACAATGCATTTCCGATATTTTACTTATATTTTAACATGCTTAAAAAAACAACTCTGCCCCACAAAAAAGCCAAACACATCATAGTTATATGACCCCTAAAAACACATTGTTGGCAATATTTGAAAGGCAGCAAGCTGACTGCACTGATATTTTGCATGGTTGTAGATGCCGATAAGGAGTACCTGTCCTTAAAAACTGCTCTTATACACATTGAAATGAGAGATATCCATCTATACACACACACGCATATATATCATCATTTATTTATATAGCGCCACTAATTCCGCAGCGCTGTACAGAGAACTCACTCACATCAGTTCCTGCCCCATTGGGGCTTACAGTCTAAATTCCCTAACACACACACAGACTAGGGTCAATTTGTTAGCAGCCAATTAACCTAACAGTATGTTTTTGGAGTGTGGCAGGAAACCGGAGCACCCGGAGGAAACCCACGCAAACACGGGGAGAACATACAAACTCCTCACAGATAAGGCCATGGTTGGGAATTGAACTCATGACCCCAGTGCTGTAAGGCAGAAGTGCTAACCACTTAGTCACTTATATATAAATAAAATAACCCATTTGTCAAACAGCAGCAACAGTGTCTGAGTTTTAAAGTAAGTAAAACAATTCAGGCAAGAGACCCATTTCATCTGGTGTTACCATGAAAAGTTGTGATAAGCGTAAATAATTTAATTAGGTAATGTGATTTCAGTAGTTACCCATTTAACTGAACAAGAAAAATTGTAAGTCAAAATTAGTTGATGTGGGTTACATAACCTTCTTGTTTCAACATTTAACATTTTAAATTATGTAGCTTTAAGTAAAAAATAGAAAGTTAAATAAAAAAAAAAGCAAAAATGACAATTACCTTTGAAGCCTCCACGTCCCCTTAGCCCTTGACCTCGTGCTCCACCACGCCTTCTCCCATCTCCTCTCCGAACATAGTTATCTCGATCTTCTTCAGCAGGGGCCAAGGACCAGTCACTGAGTTCATCTCTGTGGTCTGATTCAGTCTCTGAAGCATTCGATGCTTCAGAATTTGTACCTGCCCAAAAATATTTAACCATACTCGTTTTACTACTTTATTACATTTTTACTTTTAGCTTATTTCAGACCATTTTAAAAGAACAAGTTTATTTTTAAGGAAAAGTTAATAGTCTAAAAAATTTCCAGTAAATACAACATTTTTGGGGGGGTTTTCAAGAAAACAAAGTATTTATGCAATAAACTTCTCCAAAATAGCAAATCCGCAGGGTTCCAATTTCTGGAACATGGAGAACCCCTGCCCTACATGCATTGATCATTTGCATTTGCAGGAATTTGCATTTAAAAATCCAAGATGTGAGCTCTGGAGCATTAATAGCTTGAAAACACCAACAAAGGTATGAATCTGCAGAAGCTGGATGAAGTTTTGAAACTGTATGAACACCAGAAGGTAGCAACTGAACTATTACTAAAAACAAAAAAATGGATCATGAATAAGCATAACATTTGTAATGCTGAATGTGCACTTCATGTGCCTTCTAATTATGGAAATACTCAAATTCTGATGCTCCTTTAGAGAATTTCTAACATGAGTGGGACTGGTAATTCTGCTTAATTGTTATGCAGTCACAAAAAAAGGACGATATGCACACGCATGGCCAGATTGGGTCACAGTCAATGGTCCTATGTTGTAGTCAATTGATCTCTTTATAAAACACTTGCTGTAATAGAAATACCTTATGCATAATGTAAAGTTGGGTTAACTAGATATTCTTGTGATTCACCCCTTTGCAGCAGCTTGCTATGACGAGCTGTTATGGTTGGGTGAAGGTGTCCCAATGATCCAGCAGAATGTCAGATATGCAGACTTACTCTGCAGAAATGTAATGTGTGTTGGATGAATATAGAAAAGGAAGGGACAGTGATGTCGAAACAACTTGTCATCTTTGAATTGTATTTATGAACATGCCTGTTAATATCACAATAGCATCATCAGGCCATACAGTTTGCAATATCAGGCAAACTGCTTGATATTGGCTGCAACAGTATCCTTTGTTACCCACCCATCTCAGTGTATGGCCAGCATTAAAGACAATCACTTCCCTTCCACCACCTCCTAAATCAATATGGATATATGAAAACTCTATGCATCATTTCAACTAAAACTTTAGGAAAAGGCTAGCACATATTCCGCATCCTTATGGACTCACCAGAGGCATATCCTGTGCCCCGCCTACTGCGCCCTCTGTTGTTGTAAGGTCGACCTCCTCGTCCTATGCCACTGCAGTCCTCACTCAAATACCCCTTCTCTTTGTCTGGACGATTAGGTGGAGGCCTTGAGCTGGCTCCAATTTGTCGAAGTTGCTCATCAATCTGCAGCCGCTCCAGGCGGAGTTGGTCCACTTCCTAGTGTTCATTTGAATATATAAGATAAATGTACTGTTTGGCAAAAACATAATACCAATTCAGAGATCGAATAAAGATAGAATAACATTAATAATTAAAATTAGGTGTATTACAGGGGCATTATAACAAAACAGGACTCCTTTTTCAAACAAATGAAGATTATTTAACACTGTTCAAATGCACAGGTCTGCACGAACACAAACAGCAATCAGACACATCCTTTCATTAGTAGAGTAATTTGCACTTTAGAGATGAGACCTTATTGCTAATTGGTTACGGTTTGCAATTTTGGTGTTTGCACCTTTCAGAATTGTTCACAAATATCCAATTTGTTTTACAGAGCTTTCTATGCGGAATAAAACATAAATGAGATGAAATGTTGTTACTTGATAAAGATAAGCAAATCTTGTCATGTGATAATTTAGATTATGAGGATTCTATAGCAGCTCCCTTTCTGTGGCCCTTTGGATTAGACAGTGATGCATAAAATATTGGCACTTCATACATACTAGATAAACATAATAATTTGATAATTAAGAGTTGTAATGCTATATTACTTCCCCCCCCCCCCCCAAGACAAGAAGGCTGTACACCAGCTGAAACTCATTTTAAAATGGTGCTGAACCATCCCTTGAAGATAATAGACTTGATCAAAAAGAATGATATTAGCAGAGCCTTGGGGATAAAGTGGATGGTATGTGGGTTGAGGATGTGTGTGTCAAATGCCAATGGGACAAGTCTCCATGCATTGCTAACGTGTCTTCTATCCTGATCAGAAATCAGGTTTTTCTGCAGAGGTGCTCCAACCCTTTGAAGAAATGCATTTTGCAAAATAAAAAAAAATACAGATCAGGCCAATTACTTTTTGAACACACCCACTACCAAAATTAAATCGAAAAAAATTTCAATCCAGCGGATCCTCCAAAGTCTAACAGTCCGAGTAGGAGATTCTGCTTTCTCAAACTGTTGTTGCATTGTCACATAAGCACACACACATTTCTTTCTGCACTACAAACCGTGGCACTGATTCCCAACCAAAGTGGCACATAACATATGTGCACCATGGTACCAGGCAACCTGTGCAACAAGAATTTATAGGCAACAAATATGCCAACATTTGAAAATAATATCTACCGACACATTTGGCTGGTGCATACTAAACACAGTGCACTATAATTCCCATTAGCATATCTTCACTGATAATTTATTTTTAATTTTTGGCTTTTAAAATACCATTTCAATAATTAACGAATAAAATTAGCGGTTTTACAATGCATTTCATATCCTCTCATATATACTTGATTTTGGATTCTTACAGCTTTTTACAGCATTTTAATATTGATGACTCATGTGACAGGTCTCTGTGAAGCTGTCACAAATCTACCAAGGCTGGAAAGCTCCAAATTAGGGATAAGTGCCCAATCACTATGCAACACTGTCAGCTATACTAAGCTACTAACCAGCAAGTATGGGTCAAAAAAATTAGTTAAGAACATGATGAAATGATGTGAAGTGGCTCATATAACCAAATGGAGTATTATCAGACAAGTTGGTAGATGCAAATGATAGATGAACTCTAGCTGCCTGTGTATGTCACCTTTTTACCAAACCAACAGGCTTCTGTGACACAAGGTTGTTCGGCCAGTATGTGGACTGGATGCATCTTGTGCAATCTGGTCACCTACCTATATTTGTGGCTAAACTGAAAATAGACTTTTGCTCAGGTTGAGAGGCAGGACTGTCACTTGTGTAGCCCTCAAAAGAGATCTCAAGGACATATATCCTGAATATACTCTTAAAATGGACTATAGCTTATATACCCATCAATATGAAAACATTAACACTCCTGAAAGATTCCATACAAAACCAATGTGCCTGAAAATAATTGTATTTTTGTATGAGCATAATAACTTGTATTTAAAATTTAAGGTTGTTTCATAGTAAGGTTGGGGGAAAACAAAAAAAAAAAAATAGATATCCATCAAGTTGTTTTCATCAAGAGAAAGGCAAAACACAACCCCCAATTTGCCCTCACCAGAAAAATGTCATCCCTAAAATATAAAAACAGAGTAATTACCTTTAAATAGTTAAGGTGGTAGTCCAGCAGAACTGTTGCATTAGTGATGCTGTCCTTCGTGCCAACAAATACAAATGGAACCATTCCCTAAAAACATATGGTCACAATTTCAATACACGAAGGCTGCAGATACATAGTGTAAAGTATTGAACGATTTATTTACCAATTGACAGTTCTTATGGTCATCAAAAAAGTTCAGCCACAATGATAAACAGAAAACTCCCAAACCCTGGAGTTCAGCTTTAAGCTCCTCAGACAAGTCCTGCTTGTCAGTGCAATATGCATGACCTCCATCTCTAAACACAAGTTCCTTTAACAAGCTGTTAGTAACCGAACAACTTTTTATGTTTCATGCATCCTTTCTATAGCAAAAGCTCTAAAAGGATTGTCCACAAGTGTGTTGTCTTACGTTTTCCATTGATCTCTATGCTGCACCACATTGATGCCCTCTCTTTGGAAGTTGCCACGAGAATAAGTGATCAGCAACATTTCCATGCAGGGCCGGATTTACCACTAGGCAACCTAGGCAATTGCATAGGGCCCAGCGGTCCCCAGAGGGCCGGCAGTGAAACCACCCTTTAAAAATAGACTGCTACTTATGGGCCAGTGCTATATACTTGCCCCCCCCCCCCCCCGGGCTAAAGTCTGCCAGCCAGCCCCTGAATAGGGGTATATGTTATGCTTAAAAACTATAGTGCTATGGATTTTTTCAGGGAGGGGGCCCCAAACCAGTATCTTGCCTAGGGCCCCATGAGGTCCAAATCCGGCTCTGTTTCCATGTATATCATTACTATGTGGACAGCAGAGGCAGTGGCACATTATTTCTCTAGTGGATTTCTTGAGAGGCTGCTTATGAGGACGAGCCCTTAAACTAAACTATTACTGTAAGTAAATTAACATGGCTGGCAAAGACTGATAGGCCTGACAAGCTAACTAATAGGTGGGACATTGAGGGTTGGACTTGAGATATAAGCCACAGCTTGTATGGTTAAGGGGCATACAGCTAAATAATCACGACACTTTGTATGCTTTACCTGAAGAGTTGTAGTCCTAGACTAAAGGCCCTGCAGACAAAATTGAAACCATACAATAACCAAGGCTGAAAAGAAAGATCAAAAACCAAGACACTTCTATTCAAACCAAATAATTCCATAATTTAAAGAATGAAGAAAAAAAAAAAATATATACCTCCTCTTGGGACATATTTTTGTCATTTTCAGCTTCAATCCTAACTCGAACAACCCCTGATTTATCCACTATTTCCTGAATGAGTTTCCCATTTTTCCCAATGACTTTTCCTGTAACAAAAACAAAAAGACATCACATTCATTAATAAAAACAAAATGAAAGTGAAAGGAATTATGCATATAGCATAATAAGATGCACAAGATTGAGTTCTCTGTAGAGCAAGTAACACTTAGGGCTAGATTTACTAAGCTGCGGGTTTGAAAAAGTGGGGATGTTGCCTATAGCAACCAATCAAATTCTAGCTTTCATTTATTTATAACCTTCTATAAAATGACAGCTAGAATCTGATTGGTTGCTATAGGCAACATCCCCACTTTTTCAAACCCGCAGCTTAGTAAATCTAGCCCTTAATATCCATTTAGCCATATATATATACACACACACACACACACACACACCGAACAATATTTTGTGTTAAGTCTGTTGCAAGCAGCATATGGAGAAACGACTAGTGTTTGGCAAAACATGTTACATGTTATGTATGTTGCAGACTGCCATCTTGTGGTCAAATATTGAATAAATACATTTCACCAGGTCCAATAAAAAGCTGCTTCTCTTATGACCTTACTTCTATAGTTCAGGGATAAGTAACCATAGCCACTTGTAAACTACAGTTCCCACAATGCTAGACAACAGTTATAATGACCAACTGTCATCATACAATACTGAACTGTTTTCACTGTGAAAAATAGCATTTGTGCTATCATACTTGCTGTTCAAAGTCTGCATGGCAAGTTGCACTGATATTAATAATACATTACTCCATCACTTGTGTCAATAATAATGTATTTACAATAGTGTCCCTTCCCTTTAAAGCAATGCATTTACAATAATGTCCATTACAGGACATTTCGCTTATCAAACAGTCTATGGCTCAACCCTATTGTTTTACCATGCGCCTTTCCACCAGGAAAGTAAAATATTACATCTAGAACATTTCAGTTAGTGTACAGGGACTGGGGTCACTTGCAGGAGAAGAGGGGACAACCTTTAGAAGGACTCTGCAACCAGCATGCAAGAAAAAAAAATATTCCCGGGTGAGAAATTGATTATTGTCTATTTGTAGAGTGTACCCATATTAACCAGAGCTTGACATTGAATACTGATTCATTCACATAAGTATCAGTTCCAGTAGAGATTACACTCTAAATTCCCTAAGATACACAGCCAATTTTTGACCAAAACCAAGTTTAGCCTACTAGTAGTTTTTAGACAGTGGGTGTAAACCGGAGCACCCTGAAAAAACCCAAACACGGGGAGAAAATACAAACTCCACACAGATAGTGCCATGGTTAGTTAACCAAGTGAAGTAACAAAGCTAAACATTGTGCCTCTGTCGCTCGGATAAAGATTATATGGCTTTTAACAAGTGGGAAGGTTGAGGGTCACACCGATACTATATGTTCTAACCATTATTATTAACCTTTATTTATATGGCAGAGAGCATACAACAAGGCATTACATGGTATAACTGTAAAATACAATAAACAAATAACACTACAACTCTCCACACAGCTAGTGATAGCCTGGATTGGCAATAGGGAGCAAGGGGTATATTCAGCACAGGCTGAAACCTGTGCCTATTAGTGTGGGCACAACTAACAGGTTTAGAGCCACTGAAAGAGGTGTGAAGACAATGGAGAGTGGAGTCAATTGGCAGAGCCCCTAAGGAGGAGGTGCGCAGTGTAGCTGGTGAGCTGAAGTTATAGATAATGAGAACAGGAGGAAAGAGGGCCGCTGGTCACTAGAGCTTACAATCTAAAGGGAAAAAGGCAGACAAACAGATGATGCATGGGAGTGAGTCAGTGTAAGGGGATCTGAGGACAAGAAGCAAGAGTGGAAAAGATGGAGGATGAAAGATGGTGAGTATACTACATGGTGATATGATTAAGTGGAGGAATGGTAGATTTTTATGAACAGGTAGGCTTTCAATGACAGTTTGAAGCTTTGCAGGCTAGGGGGATAGCCTAAAAACAAGGGAGATCGTTCCAGTGGAGGCAGGCAGCACAATACAAATCTTGAATATGGGAGTGAGATATGGTTAGATTATAATTATAGCAATATATAATCTCCAGCAGGTATTTCAGGATTTGTCACTATTTCCCAATTATCACAATATAATCTATAGCAGGTAAAGAAGGTATCTAAACTATGCCAAGGGAAGTACAGATGCTCAGTGTATTCTGAACAAGGTAATGGCTGGCTGAGGTATAGTTGACTGAAGGAAAGGAATGCAGGAAGGAAGCTGCAAGTATTATTCAACAACATCGCCTGAAGAAATGTTATGTATGCCTTATAATGGGCACCACCGTGAAAGATATTACCTTAGTGACGTCAGAGAGTGACAAATATTATGATATATTTCATAACGGTTTACATAATGTATTCGTATCACTCAAGTCTTATAACCGCATCACCTTTTTCACCACCTCTTGTGCACGTTTTGCAGACAGACACTGATATAAAAAGCAAAAGGAAACCCTCTTCTGAACCACAATTTTTCCATGACCAACTTCTGTCTGTGTTTTTCAGCTTTGCATCTATCAGGCAGATTATTTTCACTGCCCTGGGATAGGACACAGTACTGCTATATCATCTGCACTGGATACAGTTGTATCCAGAAGATGTGTCTCATATGCCATGGTTAAACAAATACAAAAGCCACCTAAATAACTAACAGAACTGATGTAGCCCCCATTAAACCTATCTGAAAACAATGTATAAAAAGTATAGGTAGGATAGCTCAGGTACCGCCCAAAAATGAATAATTTTGTAAATAAAGAGACGTTTTCATTGACTATCCAGTAATTTAAGAGCATTAGAAAAAAAAAATCCAATATTTACATATAGAACAAACCAAAATGACATACCTACTAAATTTCGGGGAACTTGTATCACATCTTCAGCAAATTCAAGGTAAGTCCTTGCTTTCTTTACAGCATCTTGGTCCTAAAATATCACATGTAAAGATCAACTTTAAAAAAGTAAGACATAATATAAAATGTTAGAATTCTTATTGTGCAATAATTAGAAGACAGGAGCCACTCTTCTTACACAATTATCATACTTCTGCTTTTCAAAAATGTGAGCAGCCAATGTAGCCAATATCAAACTTATTTTTCATAACTGAAATGGTATAATCCTTACCTCCCCATAAATATGAAATGTGCATGTGTCTTCATCCAAGTCGATCGCAGTTACACCAGGAACCTTCCTCGCTTGTTGTATATTTGCTCCATGAGTGCCAATGGCTAAACCCATCAGATCTTCTCGTACAACAAATTGCTCATGAAATCTGGATGCTAGCTGCCGTGAGCTCTGTAAAAACACATTCTATACTTACAAATCACACCTCCAACATGTTTACTACTGAGAAGCTGCTAAAATATCATACTGTTATTTATAAAATACCATGACTCCTAAAATGAATAAGCAACATGCTAAAAAGATGACAATTTGATTTACAGCCAATGTGGTCTTTAATTTCCAGTTACAAAGTACAATAAAGTGTAATCCACATACTTCAAGTTGCTTGCTGGCTTCTTCATTTCTCAACATCAGAGACAATTTGGTCCGCAGACTCCGGAAATGCATATCACTCAACATGTTCGCCCTTTTGATTGTAACTTCATTGACTGACTGTAATAGAGAGGTTATTACAAAGCTTCTCTAAAAAATGAGACGATAGTGTTCATATGATGCTCCATAAATCTAATAGCAATGATAATTTAATTTATTCTACAAAAATGCATAAAACAGATTAGATGTATGAACTTCATTTATACAGTGTTCACATATATATTTTGTTGATATTTCTACTGCATTTGGCTCTGTTAATGGTTTTGCTGTGAAGGGATCAATTGACTACAGGTTGATTCTGGAACCACACACTTCTATGCAGATTTTTGGTGCACTTGACTGTCAGAGAACCTATTTCCGCAATTGTTAAAATCAGGGGACACACGTGAAATAGCAGGAGAGTAGGCAGAGCTTGAACAGACTATAGCCAATCAAAACATTAGAATGTTAACAGCAACGCAGTATTATCTGTTCATTAGGCAACATGATTTCCTGGTTAATGTGAAAAATGTGGCAGGGTACACAGGCCACTTTATACTGTAGTGCCTCATTTTCCATAAGGCTAAAGTACAGCCTATTCAGAAACTGCATGAGGAACGCACATCGCCAACAAAAAAAAGAAACTACACATGTGCACTAACATCCTACTTCAAAAGGCACTTATAAAAGGAGTTTTCCTGCCTGGTTAGGACAGGAACAGCTTCGTTTTATTTTAGAAAAAGTGATCTGCATCCAACGTGTGGCACTTAATCTCCCATTGTCAGTCTGCCTCCCAGGTGAAAAGTAATTTATTACCTTTCTTTGCATTTTTCAATTTATGACCTCACAGAAAAGTATTATGTAGTGTCTAAAAATACAGTACTACTTTAGTAATCCTTGGTAGACTACGGAGATGTTTATAATAAATAGCTCTCTAAGGAATGTGTCATAAGTGTTTTAAAACCATGCTTTTTAAAGTCCCAACAAAAAAATTGCATTCTTAAGTTCCCATAGAAACCCACAGCAGTCTACCTGTCACACAGGAGTCAGTAAGTGCTTCAGTGCAACAGGAAACCTAGTTATCCTTTCACAACAGGAGCTTCTAAACTCTAGGCTTTCTTGGCTGGAAAAGAGTAACTTTTTAAAATGCTTTGGTATCATTACACCAAGAACGACTTCAAAACATCTCAAAAGCAAAAACAATTGTTTTTATATCAAAGAATGCAAAAAGCAAGAGTGTAAAAGAATGGGAAAATCCACCATTGAGCACTTTTTTGGTTAAAGGTGCAAATATAAGCCCTATGCCAAACCGAACTGCTGGTTAAATACAATCCGTAGCGCCTTTTTTTTTTTTGCTACTTAATTTAAATCCAAGGAAATTGGGTATGTGATGCAGTGTAGAATTAGGACTGCGTACGCCTGCAGAGAAATAATCTACAACAAAGTGTAGTAACTGGATACACACTGTTATAGTGTATCTAACCAACAATTTGACTAAGTACAGAAGCTTGTAAAAAAAAAAAAAAAAAAAAAAGACAGGTTATGGCAATGCTTACCAAGATGACAAGCTGGCAGTTTTCTGAATCATAAGTGACTGAAAATGCTCCAACTGCCTTTTTGAAATCTTTATGGGCAGATTCTTTTGCACACCTGAAAACAGGAAACAAGTAGTTTAAAAAAAAACTTTAGATTTACCTCTAGGAGTCTCAACTTAACCTGTGTTTCTTGCAATATGAGAAATGTTTCTTTTTTTAAACACTACAATGAGTAGAGATAGTAAAGCTACTTCTGAACCATTACCTAATATAACTACACCATTATCACACCAGAATTTGGAAATACTGGCTTCTCAGGGTATAAGAGCGGATTCCTAGATACAACAGTGTTCCAATGGTTAGCCCTGGCTTGCTAACTGTTAATGGATAACGTTACCCAAAACTAGGATGGGATTTCCACAGAAATCAAAAAAAAAAATGTTTGACTTTGTATTGATCCGCACAATAACATAGATATACTTAGCCGGTATGAGCATTACCATTCATTTTATTTGATTTACCGTATATACTCGTGTATAAGCCGAGTTTTTCAGCATACTTTTGTATGCTGAAAAAGGGCACTCGGCTTATACACGGGTGAACTTACCTGGTGTCCGGTCCCTCGGCTTCAACTTCTGCATATGCGTTCCAACACAGGAAGTTCGGCATTTGGAACGCAAACTTGCGTTCCAAATGCCGAACTTCCTGTTGTTGGAACGCATATGCGTTCCACTGCGGGGTGGATTTACAAGCCGTTCGATCACATCTTCTGGGTCTCCAAGTTTTGCCTTGATTTAAACAGCACCAGTACCTCTTCTACTTCTTAATGATGGTTCTGACAGGGTAAGTTCCTAACTGGAAGCATTTTGCTATATTTGTATAGCTTTTCTCTGCCTTGTAACTCTGAATTACTGTTGTTTTGAAGTCCTCAGTCAGTTGCTTAGAAGAACTTGCATGCTTGTTGAGAGGAGGCATAATATCCTTATATATTTTCTGACTCTCTCTCTCTCTCTGATTTTATAATCATTTATGAATGTTCCTTGTCATCTAGCTAAAAATGATTTCATAGATTGAACCTATCATTTTTATTTAGGTTTTTAAAATTAGCGCTCTTTTCCACCCTAGGCTTATACTCGAGTCAATAAGTTCTCCCAGTTTTATGTAGTAAAATTAGGTGCCTCGGCTTATATTCGGGTCGACTTATACTCGAGTATATACGGTAGTTACAAATGCAGTACTTAGCAGACATTTCTGCAAAAGTTGCTTGTTTTATACCAATATTACATTAACATGGTTAAGACTGTTTCAGAAAAAAAATAATAAAAAAAATAAGAGTTGTAATATATATATCTCTATCTTTCACATTCTCCGATTTTCCACCTTTCAAAAATTTATACTTTTTCCCCACAGTCCCCTTAAGCACAGTCCACTTTATATAAATGTATTAACTAAATGCAGTATTTTACTGCCATGCTGCAATACAGCATTTTTCTACTACACCACTGTGTAAAGTACAGTATTTTTTCAATAAAGCAATGAAATTTTTTTTTTTTAACATTTCACTGAATATTATTAACCAATTCTTTCCTTTTGCATTGTAGCAATGCAAGAAATCAAAAGTTAAATAAATGGGGAATTAAAATGTCAAATAGAAAAAAAAAAAAAAAAGAAAGATGGAATAAAGTTATTGAAAAAAAATAAAATAAATAAAATTTAGTCATTTCATTTAGCAGAAAAAAAAAATGTCACTTTGACAAGAAAAGGCAATTTATGGAAAAGAATGAAGGATCCATAAGGAGGTTTTTCGATGGACACTTACATTTGCCGCAAATCTTCAGGTACTTCCAACTTAACCTTATGGAAGGTATTTTTTGTTGCTGCCTTGTTAGGGTTTACAGATCTCAATCTTTCTATGGTGACAATCTCATTATACGTAGCGTCACAAGCTGCATATTCTATTACGTAAAACTAGGGTGGAAGAAAAACAAAACAAAAACAAAAATATAAAATTTGGTCATAAAATTCTAACCACCTATGTCATCATTTGTCAGCTGGCCCACATGCCGGTGGAAGGACTTAAGGAAAAGAAAAGCTAAGCTATCACAGAACTGAACAAAAGAGAAATAGACATATTCCTACCTCACCCTTTATCATTCTAACTTTAGCAAGCCACCAGCAACATGGCTCTTTTTCATTGGCTCTGGAATAAACCTGGAAAACATATTGAAATATCATTAAACAAGGTTTTGCAATTTGGCCACAAAAAATAACTCAAGTGTAGAAAATGTCTCTAATACATCAGATGAGTCTTCTTAGAAACCAAAGAACACCAATGATAGTAACCTAATATGTGCTTACAAACACACACAAAGCATAAAATAATGCATAAAGCAGAGAATCCCGACCCTATACGTTACAAGAAAAAACCCAAAACAAGACCTCAAAATCAAAAAGCATGCATGTCAATGCTAAACAATACAATGAAAGTATTAGAACTACCCTTATATTAATTTAGAGCAGTGACTATGGGATAGGGCAGCCAAAATATCATCTCTATTCCCTGAAAACTTGGAAGTTATCCCACTCTAACTTAGTTATATTTCCCATATTATAGGAGTCTGCTAGGATAGTAAAAAAAAAAAAGCAAAACATAGCATAAAACAAGATAACATATTACACTTTTAAAACAAACTGTTAAGTAGTTATCATGGCCAGCGCAGCAAGACAATAGAGCCCTTACCATTTAAGCCAAGCAGAATGGCATCAGATCCCAACATTGGAAAGAGGTGAACACATATCTGGCTACCCTGTTCAAATTAGGCATCACATGTAAATCTGTCTTCCATGATGAAATCATTATTTAAGTATCCTTGGAGATCGCTATAGGAGACTTGTGCCATATGTCCCAGATCTTGACAATAATAGCTTAATTGTAACCATGTTAAAATTAAACCAAGGATAAAATAATTATGATTCATTCCTGCTACTCATGTACCCACTCAAACACAGAGAAACATTGTTTAGCCTAGTACAAGTAAAGTAATGCCAAAACACTGAAAACAAAGTTATGAAATGGGCCTATAAATTTGTATTCAATGAAGGTTTTGCAGAGCTTTCGGTTCATTTTAACTCGGCATACACTTTTGAGATGCTTCCAAGGCACATACACACTAGCAATATATTGAGGCAATGTACAAATACATGCGTTCCACCTAAGCCTAAAGAAGAACCAATGTTCCCTTTAGGTTTCCCATGTCAAAATTTCCATACTGCAGGACTACAAATCAAAGAATCATTTACTCTATGTAAGCTTCTTCACTCACTGCTCTTCATCTCTGCAACAAAGTTAGTGGGCTACAACACATAGATAATCCACACGTGCATGGTATACTACAGTATGAGTTTCTTCTATGTAAGTAAACATGGGAAGAAACTTGTAATGCCAATGACAGAGTTAGAAACACTTGCAGAAATCAGAAGATGTACCACAAATCCACACATTGTGGACATTTACATTGCATGAATAACTTTAGTAAGTGAATAATAAGCAGCACGGTGGTTGGCTGCCTTATAGTGCTGGGGCCATGGATTGATATCCAGCTAAGGTAATAACTGTGTGGAACGGTAATATTCTCAAGTTTACATAGGTTTTAAGCCATAATCCAAAACCATATTGGTAGATTAACTTGTATCTGACAAAACTGACCTTAAAGAGAGACAAAGTGAGTGTGAGTGTTAAAGCATTTAAATCCGTGGTTGAAGTGGGCTGGTATAGCGTGGTATGCCATACCATGCCTTTTTCTACTGCTTTCATTGGAAACTATCAAATTCCTTTAACTTACATTTTTCATACCGTCATTTCTAAGTTTCCACTTCGACCACTAAAACTATAAGTTTCCCATCCCTTTACCATACAATATTATCCGCCAACTCTGAGAAGTCATTACATGAACACTCCTGGGAAACGGAGCTTGGTCAGGATCTTCGGGCTGGTCAGTTATTTGGACTGGAGTAACAAAATCCTCCACTCGCATACAAATCAAGGAGAATGCTTATAAGTTTCCGTACCTATGGTACCTAGCTCCAATGAAACAACACAATCTTCCCCAACCCTGCTGGAGAGATTGTCGAGAATCTGTCTCTCTCCTTCACATATGGTGGTCCTGCATAGATTCTGGTCTGGTGCCCGGGACATTTTTCTCACCCTCACTGTTACCTCCTTGTTCCCCAAATATGTGTTGCTTACTCTATCATGCCAGATCTTCCAAAACATCAGAATAGGCTTGCCATAGATGCCCTGAGCGCTGCAAAGGTAGTGAATTCACATTTGTTTATCAACTACTTGTATGTGTTTTTCATTTTGATAATATTAATAATTATTAAAGCAGAAATCCGGGTTAAAATTACCATATGAACGGTAATAGTGCACAGGCCGCATTACTTTCGAGAGTAAAGTGGCCATTTGAATTTTCACCTTTAGTTTGCTTGTTTAAAAAAACAAAACAAAAAAAAAACCCTTGCACCCCACCAGAAGGAGAAAGAAAAAGGGCCACTTTTGTCTCCCCTGTAAAATACTCAGCTAAATGTCCCCTTCCCTAAAACTGTTCTATACTTTCAACACACGCAGAGGCAAACAACTGCGTGCTGCCTTAGGTATGCAGCTGTATCCCTGGGATGCACCTAATTGGATGATGTGGTGTGTATTCAAATTACTGAACAGTTTATGTAAGGGAAGGAGTGACAATGCATTCCTCAATACAGGTGAGGCTACATGCTGTTGAATGACAGCTTGTTTGTTACCAAGAGCAGCTGTATTTTATGGCAACATTTTGCAAATGTATGAGGGAAAACAAAAAAAACAAAACCCAAAAAACACGTGTTCTGTGGTTGGAAAAACATGGTGTAATGCTTAGCCTACAGCTAGTTAGTAGGCTAATCTACCTGTAATTCTTCCCCGATTGGGTCTTCATTTGAAAGGACTTCCCCAATTACCAGGAGAAATCATGCACCCAAGCACACAGCCAAACAGTGAGTATACTTCCCCATCCTAAACTGACCCGTATCACATCATCCTTGAGGCTGTCAGTCCCAGCATGTGAGCTTTGCTCCTAATAAGATTTACAAAATAATCAGTTTATTATTGTTTATTTATTTAGCATCAAACATGTTTTGCAGCACTGTACAGAGAATATTTGTCATTCACATCAGTCCTTGTCCCATTGGAGTTTACAGTCTAAATTCCCTAACACACACAGTAGGGTCCATTATGTCAGAAGCCAATTAATTTACCAGTATTTGTGGCAGGAAACTTGTGCAAACCTACAAATATCAAACAGATAGGGCCCTGAACCCAGCGCTGTGAGGCAGCAACGCTAAACGCAATATCATTCCACACTGCAAGATTCAACAAAGTAGTAAAAATACACATCGATATGTGTTTTACTACATTAATGTTGTTACACAAATTAAGCAATAATTAACAAAAACATACAAACATCAAAAAACCCACAATTATATCTTGGTATCTTCTCTCTCACACAAGACTGCATTTAAAAAGCTTTCTGTAAAAACAAATAAAATCCATCAACTGCTTTCTTGCCAAGATTCTACCATAGGTGAAACAAAGAAAAGGCCATACAAATGAGTAAAAATAACATTATCTGGGTGATATGTTAAATGCAGTGTAATTAGCTGGTTGAAAGTCCATAACATGTTCAACAAAGTCTGCAACATGATGGTGGCTGTAGTGCTGGCTTCCGCTCTTTTTAATGTATCTATAATTCACAAACTACAGCATATACGCAAAACAGGTTCCTCAAGTCAAATATAAATATATCTTTTTTGTAATGTGCTACATTGCTATTGAACAATGACTGTGCTTGGGGTATTTTGGATTTCCTGCCACCTCAGCTGAGATGGTAGAACTGACCTTACTTGCACTGTGAACAAGCCGAACAGAGAGCAAAGCAATGCCCATAATCTTGTCTCAATTTATCTCAATTAAACTAAACATAAGTATAGTCACCATATAAAAGCGCAAATTCATAGCAGCACAGCATAGCCATCAAATGCCACTTAAGCCGCCAATAAATAATATCCAGAACAATCTAACAAACAGCGGTGGAGAAGCTTAGCTGCTGTCATTCAGAACCACTTTCTCAAAAAGTAGATTACTATACAGATGGAGTGGAATTTGTTGCAATAAGGTATAGAGTTCATAAATAGTTCCCGTTTACTTCAATGGGGGGGGGGGGGGGGGGGGAATCAAGATGGATACAAAGCATAATTCTAGCCAATGGTATTTCTTGTAATTAAATTAAGAAAAACATCTTGCCTTTGTGAAAAAGTTCTTCGGTTTTTAAAACTCTAGTGTAAGGTTTTCTTTATTACTATAGAAATTCAAATGAACTTTCCGGGACCTCCAATGGTACCAAAACAAACAGCTACTAAACAGAAAAACATTGTGCAACATACGTGTCAACATTTTTATAACCTGTTAGAAAAGCTTTTCTAGTTTGTAGTTTAAACTTTGATATCTGAAAGGCAGTATTTTAACAATGTACCCACAGACTAAATAAAATAGTTTTCCTCCAATACTTTAAGGCATGCCATAAAGCTTCAATTATATTATATTTGGTCATAGGTTAGTTTCCCTCTGATCAATATCCCAAATTAGGTTGTGCATTGCAATACTTTCAGCTGATTGACATATACAAAGTAATCTTTCAGGTCTTACTTCATACTAGTATATTATGACCATAGAAAAACCATTTACTTCCTTAATCAAACGGACAACTTTCAAGCATGTTGTTGAGCCCAACAATATCACAACACAGTGTACAGATCAAAAAACAACATTGATGTGCAATACAGTGAATATTGTTTTCTGTAGGAAAAATGCTTTGTTTAGTAAATTGGCGATCCTCACAACCTACCATGAAATCATCTTCGCCTTTCACCCTCAAAAACTAAAAAGAATAAATGAAAAAAAGAATAGTTTATTATCTATTATTGGGTTTTAGAACAATAAAGGGATGGGGAGGAGAAAGGTTAGGAACACTGGACTACCACAAGGACTGTACGGCTTACCTCCACTTCATCACTTTCGTTTATGTCCTTATTACAACCTGAAGGTGGCGGAAACCTTACATCGTGGAATGGTATCTGTCTCTCTGGTTGCCAGCTGCAAACACAAGCCCATTATAATTGTCCAATGTAATTCATTACAATATTGCCAATGTATGCATAACAGACCTTTAAAAATGATCATACAAATACAACAAGGATTAGAGGGACTAACCAGCACATGGGAATTTAACCTGGCGTGATGCTAGAGTTGCACGGATGAACCAAAATTGCTTAAATTCAAATGAACAAATACAGCACATGTATATACATGTGATGGTGACGTTTAAAGAGACACGGTCATCAAAATTTTGTATAACATATTGAAACATACCTTTAGTAAAAAGAATATAAACATGTAGGGGCCTATAATCTATTGGGTTACTTAACTTTTATGTGCAGTTATGCATTTAATTACTAAACATATATTAGATTTTCTTGCATAATATTAGGACATATTTATGCTTAATACTGTGATAAGTTACCAGATACCCTTCTGGGTCCACATGGGCGTCCCTCTTACTTTCAAAAAGGGCAATACATTACCCAAGAGATGACACCAATGCCCTCCATTGACCCCCCTCCGCACAACTGAATGTCAAACGTGACTGCAATGCACTTTACATGTATTGTCACTGGCGTTTTCTCTACACAAGTGGGTATAAGCTTTTTCAAACTCTTTATCCCGTTAATGGCTTGTTTCCATTTTCTGTGCTACAAAACTAGGTATGGTAGCAGTCTCATCACTAATTGGATGATGGTATAGCCTTGGTAGGCTGAATCAGGCAATCGAATGAAGAGAGCAAGAGACAACACTGAGCCCTAGCTGCTGTGCAGCTCATATAGGTTCCCTACATACAAAGCAATTCCCAATAAAAACAAAAAACAAATCACATAACATCAATGACATTTTATTTTTGTAACACTGATTCTTGGACATAGCCCTATATCTAACACAGAGCACTACCGATTTACGATAGTCTCTTTAAATAGGAAAGACCCAAGATGTGACTGTA
The DNA here is from genome assembly GCF_038048845.1 of Mixophyes fleayi. NCBI lineage: Eukaryota > Metazoa > Chordata > Amphibia > Anura > Limnodynastidae > Mixophyes > Mixophyes fleayi. The sequence goes on along the minus strand of NC_134410.1, from coordinate 42,655,443 downwards.
GCATTTCAGCTTACTGCAGAGAAGCAGTGTCTAAAATCTTCTGTGCATCACTCTGATGTGCATTCAAAACGCTTTGTGAACACTCAGAAAACTAGAATTCATGAAATCTTTGGAGAACACCTTCCTTGTACCAATGGGTACTCATGAACACGGTGCTGGGACACAAGGCAATGGCAGAAACAGCTTTGCTTTTGGTCAAAGACCACAGTGGGGGCCCAAGCATACAGAGAGTGTTCACAAAGCCTAATGTTCTGAGCATCCACAACATGGAACACCTTAGGCAACAACGCTGAAACCTTATTGGAGACCTTGTGTTCAAAGCTATAGCAAACTTCACTGTAGTACCTTGCTCTTTGTAAGTACCATTGAAACGTTTTAGGTTTGTCGAAATCAAATATGAAACAACAGAGTAAAGCTACCGACACATGCAACGATTTGCATGGCCAATTTGACTAGTTTAAACCAAAATGGCCAGAAAACACTGCATATGTGGATCGAAAAAATGACCACATTTCAGATTAAAATCTGTGACAATCTGTTCAGCCAATCACCACAGTATAGAGTCGTCGTTTAACTGTTCCAAATGGTCTCTCTGTGATCCAGTTTCTCATCCTTAGCTCCAAGCAACCAAATCCTTCCAACTTGGTCACCCATATATTGCCATACTGAACAGTCACATCTACTCGCCACACAGGCCAACCAACCGAAACTGCCAACTTATACAATAAACAAATACAAACACGTTATTCACAAAAGGAGTAAGTGCAATATTTTAGAAATCCTATAGGATAACTTGTAATGAAAATGAGGTCACTGAGGATTGTTTTCAACATAATGTATAGTATTAGACCAGTAATGGACAACATATAGCCTTTGAGCCCTCACCTCTGGGGTCCCCAGCTTCTTCCTGCATTATTGTCAGTTTTGTTTGCGATAGCTTGTTTATATTACATTAAAATGAATGCTGACATATTACTACAAATAGGTGTATCTTTCATTGTTTAAATGTATTGTTTTAACTTATCACTGAGATTAAGGGTAATGTATGGCCCTTTAGGTAAGAGGCCAGCCATACTGCACCCGAGGTGTATCAGGTTACCTATCACTGTATTAGGCATAAATATATCCTGATGTTATGCAAGTAAACATAAAATACGTTAAGTAATTAAATGTAAAACTGCACACACATCGTCATTTTTACATAATAGGAATTAATATAAAAAAAATAAAATGATGTAATTCAAGTTCAATACACCTGGCTTTAATTAACATGAAACCAGGTACTTACTTATTTTCGAAAGTAACAGTTATGGAATCCTCATGCACATCTTTTACAAATGCCTATAAGATAAGGAAATGAAGTATGTTAATAACAAATCTTTAGCCAACATACAAGAATGTCCATTATGAAAGCACAGAATGCAGCATTCAAAAATATGAAACATACTGTATTGCTAAATTACCACTAAACTTACAATACAAAAAGTTAAAATTATACAGTGTAAGTTACCAAACATGTTTGACACTACCGAAATATAGCCTATTGTGATTGCTTATCAGTCATTGCATATAAAGGTTGGCCAGTAGTGTTGTACAATTAGCTTAGTGACAGAAAGGTTTATGAGCATAAGACACATATCTACTCCTTGACCAAACCTTTATCTCAAATAACTTTCTTAAGAATGCTCCTCTTGTAAAGTTAGATACACAATTGTATGGCAACATTCCAAAAGATTCATCAATACTTTTTTAAAAAGGACCCAAACATGACTCATTGGACATTAAATTAGGCCAAGTGAAGACAGTTGCACAGGTGAATAAATATCCTGACCCTTCTAACCTCTCAGGGGGTTGTGTCTACTGTCAACAATTATGGGACCTTTTCTAAGCACCAGACTGAGGACTTGAACATATAGACAATTTGACTGTTACAAGCAGTGGAGCGCTATAAAATGATATCCAAAACTTCCAGCTTGGAATTTCCACTTTCCACTAAGAAATGGAAGTTAACAGGAACTGCTGAAGTCAATATCTACAAGAGCAAGAAGGTTTAGCCAAAACCATTAGTGGTCCGCAATACAGCACTGATAACACAAATAAGATCAGCATAGAAGTTGCAGAAGAAAACTTTTCCTAGGAGTTCACAAAAGTCAACGTCTGATGTATGCAAACAATATTTATGTAACATAGAAACTTTTTGGAATGAAGTCATGTGGACTGATGAAACAAATAAAAAAAAAATAATTTTGGCCACAACCACAAAAACATACATTTGGAGAAAGACAGGTGAAACATTTTAAGAAAAGAACACCTTGCCAACAGTTAAGCATGAGGATGGTTCTATCATACTTTGGGATTGTGTGGTTGGCAGTGGAACAGGAAATATTGTCTGGTTGGAAGAATTAATTCAGCTAATATAACAAGTCCTAAAAGCTAGGGTTTCACAGTGAAGAACTTGAGCCTGAAAACAGGTTGGATATTTTAACAAGACAATAATTCAAAACATACCGCAAATTAATCATGCGAGTATTACAGGAATAAAACATTAAGGATTTAGAGCGGCTTTCACATTACTCAGACTTAAGCATTATTCAAAATAGTGGGACAAAATCCTAAAGAAAGAATAGAAGTAGATTTAGATGTTTGGAAGCTGTGATTTCTGCTAAAGGAGGTGTTACTAAGCACTGACTAACAGAGTGCCCACACATTTGCACATATCACATTCACTATTTTTTTTAAACTGTTAAATTCAGCAAATAAATACTACATGTATATTAAAAAATACTGACATAGCTCACTTAAGTTTCTACTCTATGGAGGTTGTGTCAACTTCACTCTGCATCAGTGAAACGTGCCAACTTACAACTATGTGCATTATGAGCTTTAGCAGTAGATTCCATAAGGCATACTGCATTGTTGATACGGCTGTGCGTTAAACTATAGAGAACGTGAAATAGCAGCTACTGAATATAGTATTATCAATATTTTGACGACTTTTTTTGCCTATAGAATATATGATTAGCATTAGCACAAATGAATTATATCAAGGAACAAATTAAATCTGTGAAAAAGCATTTTAACCCTGGCTCCATATGTAACATCTGTACACAATGTAGCAACCCATGCATAAACATCAGGCCTAAGATTTTTCTGAAAACTAGTAGCCACAGTATTAAGAGTTAGCAGTTTTGTAATGGAAAATGTGCATCGTGCAGAACAAATTGACAAAGTTATGGGAGGTATTATACAGTATATCAGTCTGTGCAATATATAGTAATGAAACCTTTGTGACTGTACCTACCAGACTGTGTCCCTATTGTATTCAAGCACCAGTGACTCCCTTACCTGCTTTTTTTCAAATTTACAAGCAACAGTGGCCCCCATACCAATCAGTGGCCCAGTTTATGATCCAATTACTTGTCAGTGTCCTCCATGCAGACTCGCTGGTCACATGATGGACGCTGAGGAATATTTGCGTGCTTTCAATTAGAGTTAACCGTCACCAATATGGGTAGCACGGTGGCTTAGTGGTTAAAACTTCTGCCTCGCAGCACTGGGGTTATGAGTTCGATTCCCGACCATGGCCTTATTTGTGTGGAGTTTGTATATTCTCCCTGTGTTTGCGTGGGTTTCCTCCGGGTGCTCCGGTTTCCTCCCACACTCCAAAAAACATACTGGTAGGTTAGTTGACTGCTATCAAAATTGACCCTAGTCTCTCCCTGCCTGTCTGTGTGAGTGTGTGTCTATATTAGGGAATTTAGACTGTAAGCTCCAATGGGGCAGGGACTGATGTGAATGAGTTCTCTGTACAGTGCTGCGGAATTAGTGGCGCTATATAAATGATGATGACGATGACCAATATGGAGTAAGTTGGCATGCAGCTGGTTGCACGGATGTCACTAAGTTCCGAATAGCTTTTCTTTTGTGTTAGCAGAGGCTGCTGGTAACATGAAGGAAAGCATTAATGCATTAAAGCACAAGTGGTCTGCTTTGCCATCGTACACCTTGCTCTAGGCGCCAAGATGCATTTTTTGGCCACCATGACGACTGGTATTTGTTCAATCCCCTTACGCATACTTAGATAATGGAAGGAATATACCCTTACTGCAAAATAAAGCCAAGGAGTTATGTGACCATATAAAAGCAGGAGATAGCAGGTTGAGTGCTTCTATATAGGCCACTGAACTCCTAAATGACTTCCGATTTAGTTTGGGTTTTTTTTACAGTCAGAGGTATACTATTCCCTAAAAACACAAGTCTCTATTTTACACAAAATTAGTTACTTGTATGAAGTTATCATCTTATTCAGTTGAATTTTACCTTCCAGTTATACATTCCAACACAGTATCATGCAAGAAGTCATGTGATAAGGGACATTACCGCTCAGAAAAAAAAATCATGTGTAAAATTGTAGGATTTTGTTTAATATATATTCATATCACTTGTGTAAAAAATATTTGGCAAAATCTTCACTTATATTTTGTGACTTGTAATGTCACATGACTCAATTTGAAAGTGCTCCATGGTGAAATGAGTGCCGGAAAAATATATAGGTTTGTTTTGCTCCATATGTAAACAAAGTAATGTATCCCATACCAAAAAAATAAAAAGGATACTAGAAATAATTTTAGTTGATGGCACAAAGGGCATTTACTATGTGTAGCTTTTATATTGTCATGGAACTTCTGTCACTTTTAATATCCTTATACTTTACATTGGGTATATTATTAATTGTATATTAAATATATACAGACATTACATTCTGCATAGAAAAAAATATATATTTATTTTACTTAACATAATTATATAATATGTGATGACTGTTGTGGCACTTATTATTATAATACACCATATTGGCTAATTTTTTATTTGTTTTTACCTTCCCACTCGTCTGCTAACAATAAAGCACCACCATTTCATTCAAATAAAACCGTCCTGGATACAGATGCAATATACTGGCGATACACAGGTTAATTAGAGAAAGTAAAATGCCAGAACGTCTCCGTATAGGCATCATGCCCTGCCCAGTATGGAGATGACATGATATATGTGGACATCCTAGAAGGGGGAGGGTTACACATCTTAGGTGATAGTGGAGACAGAGAGATTGGAGGTGACAGGGAAGGCTGCAGCCGGAGGATGGGGATGTAAGTGATCGGGGGGTCTGCCAGGCAGCAGGTGGAAGATGGTGCTGTGCTCAGACATGGGAGGAATACAATATGAATGGTGGGAGGGGAAGTTTGCAAGTCATTATCCGCAGACACAGGCCCCGGCCACACACTCATTCAGCCCGGGCCTGGCGCCAGACACTGCCCTACTTTCACTGCTACTTCGGGGAGTGGAGGAGAACGTGCTGTGCCCGGGGAGTAACAGGCCTCACCTTGTAGAAGGCTCCATTGGAGCCCCGCACCTCCACCACCAGCTCCTCCATGTTGCTCGGCGCGATCCCCTGGTCACTGGCGGCGGATAAGGCGGTCCCTCCAGGCCTCTGTCTCCCTTGTCAGTGGTTGGAGCGCAGCATGAGGCCCGCCGGCCGTCCGTCCCCTCTCCGCCTCCTCCTCCTCCCGGGAAATGAAACCGAAACGGGCCCCTGTCTGGCAAAGGATTTCCCTCACCCGCCTCGAATGTAAACATTAAAACGCAATCACGTGACGGAGGCCGCGGCTTCGAGCACGCCCATTCACATTTAGCGGGCGCAGCCTAACTTGGCGGCATCCCTTCGCGCCGTGACGTCACGTTCGATTGACAGCGGAGGCGTCCAATAGGCGAGTCACGTTGCGCGAGGTCGGCCAATCAGGGCGTCGGGTCCGTAGTTATTTATTTATTTGTGCCGTGTGGAGCTGCCCGTGCTGACGTAAAGAAGGGGGCGAGTGGGTTCTGCCGGGGTTGCCATGGAGGTGAGGGAGCAGACAGGGGTGTGACTGAAGAGCGCGTCTGGTGGCGGGAGAGTAACGCGAGGGATGGGGTCTCGGGTGGGACGTGCTCCATGCCCTTCTGGAGTCCTTTGTAACAGTTCTCCGAGCGAGGACTCCTGTCTCCAATAAGCGTCATCTAGGCCAACACTAAATCTGCCACAAGCTATGGCATCAATGCTAACATAGAATAATTTGTTGCATATCTATGTGCATTGTAGTCATGGTAGCTATGTAATACCTGACCAGTGCTTTGCAGAACGTAATAAGTATTCTGATTGCATGCCCTGTGTATTTGTGCTTGCAGGGTGATGGCATCCAAGGACACCGTTGTTTTTTTTTTTGTTTTTTTTTTTTAATAGTAAGATAGTGCATGCAATCAGAGTAGGATCAATGCAATGTATTAAAGTGGTAAATGAACATGACATTGGGGCAAAAATGATATGTGGCACCCTGACCATGCGATATAACTGAAAAATAGCAAGGCATGCTGACAAAATATTGGCATGGCATGTTTTTACAACAAACTGAATAAAATATACACCAGACATGAGTGGTTGTGTTAAAAAAAAATAAAAAAACATTCTAGCAATATACTTGGCAGGTGTGCTATGGTAAATATGATATAACCTGAATATATGTTGGGTATAAACTTAGAAGTAGCAAAAAAATAAGAAATTCTTGTTCTCCAATGCATTGCACCAGAACTATGTATAGGTATGGTGTGAAGCCAACATTTCAAGTTGGTCACAGGAAGGAGATTTTCTTCCGGAAGTGAAGTAATATTAAAAGTGGACATGCATTAGGCTAGGTTTACACTACACAAAATTTCTCAATGTCCGATGCAATATGCTTCACGACAGTGGCGGATCCAGGGGGAGCCCCCTATCAGGGGCTTGCTGCCGACAGCTGCACACTGTGCAGGTCCGTTCAGCAGGGACAGTATGCTGCCTGGCTGCTCTGATTGTGTTTTAAACACAATCAGAGCAGCGGGACAGCACACTTTCACTGCTGAACGGACCTGCACATACTGTGCAGCTGCCGGCAGCCTTAGAACACAGAAAGGGTGCGGGGCCTAAATCCCCCCCCCCCTAAAATCGCCCCGGGTAGGGCAAATGTCTGGGTCTGCCCCTGCTTCACGATGTTACCAACGATTAAAAGAAGAAAAAAAAAAGTCCTGATAAGCATGACGATTCATGTGTATACAGTTAACACGTTTTACAAAATTTTCTTTCAGACCTGAGCTCTTTATTTGTCAAAAACATCAGCAGAAAAGATTGTGACTCTGCACACTCCATAGAGGTCTATGGACACTGCTGGTCCAGAATGCGTACACATTGCAGGATTGGAATGATCTTTCATCGCTGTATGAGATTCCTAGTTCGGTTTAAAAATCAAATGAAACGATACAATGTGCTTTGCAATTATAATTGTTCATCATACGCTGCAAACAGTAATTCGTTGTTTGATTGGCCCGATAATCAGCTTAAAATACTAGTGTGTACCCAGCCTTAATCTTAATTTGTTTGGGGAGGGGCGGAGAGTGGCCAATGTAAAAAAACAAGGCCCTTTGAGCAATATATTGCTCAGGCTATTGTGGGCTACCCTACAGATCTAAGTCCTTGATGGGCAGTGTACAATGCAGAGCTTCTTCCCTTCTGGTTAGTTATGGTTTACTTCCATCTGCGTTCCAATGTTGGATTTGGTCTTTGAGCTTTTCTCAGTCTTTTATATTGGCCGATTGTAGCTCTGTTTCCATTTATTCACTGAATTTTACAGGGCAATCTGATTTTAGTGGAGGGGAACTACAGTGTATTTGCCAGTGATTTAACCATATTAGCTTCCCGTCCTGGACTGAACTACAATGTTAAGGTTATTGAGGGCTTCAGCCTAGTCACAGATAGTGGGTGGAGAATCTGAAGGAGCCTCCTCCACCTCTACCCCACCGCCCCTGACCAAGAATTTGAGATGTCATTTGGGAGATGGAAAATGTTTGTAAAAGGTAGAAATCCCCCACAGAAAACAGAGTTGGCATGTCTGTTTTACTTTTCATAGTAAATACAATAAAATATACTCTGCACTTCATTATATATATATATATATATATATATATATATATATATATATATATATATATATAAATACTGGCTTCTCTCTCAGATCAAGTGGTTGTCTATATCAATGGTTCCCAACCTTTTTTCGACTTGGGTATCCCTTTTGAACCCATTTCTATAAATTGTACCACTTGTTTTTAAAATAGCTGTTTTTAAATACTGGTACTTTTGTTCACTGCCTGTCTTAATGTATAATAGTGTAAATGAGGAAATAAGTTGTAAAAGGAAAATTACTACATTAAAAGTACAAACCATAGATGTAATTTAACAATATTCGTAACACAAGTATTTCACAAAATTTTAATTTATTATTAATAATATTTAGTTGTCTTACCTGAGAAGTCTGTAATAACTGTTCGACAGATCACTAGCCGATTGTTAGTGTGATTTTGTTTTGATGCACTTAGTTTCTTGAAATCAGCTTCAAAAGATGCAAGATACAGTTTTAAATCCGGATTTGCATTAAGCTTGTTGCGGTATTTATTTTTTCTGAAGGCGTAAGAAGATAAATCTCTCTCTACTAGTTCAGTATTAGTAAATGGCAAGAGGTATTTGAGTGCCTTCTCACTGAGCTGTTCGTATTCCTCCATGGCATCTACCCAGAAGGTAATAAGATGTTTTCTTTTAAAATCAGAATGTAAAGAAGAATCGGTTGAAAGTTCGATTAACTGCTCTTTTTCATTGATTGATAATTTAGCTTCTTTGAAGAATTTTTCATTGAAAGGATCTACAATCCAGTTGTTTGTTTTCTTTTCCACCTTGACGGAAGTACTTATAAAAGGACACTGAGACCTTCCAAGGGATTTACAATATTCTCTTTCACGTTTTGGGATAGGTGCAAGTCATTCTCAGATAAGAAGTTGTACAAAGTTTCAAAAACTTCAGGCTGACCTCCTTCAATACACTCTTTCAAAAAGTTAATTTTTTTAATCATTGACTCAATTTTGTCAGTTACTTTGAATATAGTGATTGAGCTGTTTTGAAGTACCAAATTAAGTTTGCTTATTTCTAGAAAAATATCTGATAAGTATGCAAGACTTTGAAACCAATCACTGTCATGAAACTTTGGAGTAAGACGGAAACGATGGTCTTCAAAAAATACCTGGACTTCATGTCTAAGTTCAAACAGCCGTGTGAATACTTTACCACGAGAGAGCCACCTTACTTCTGTATGCAAAAATAATGTTCTGTGAAGGCTGTTCATTTCTACACACAGCGCTTTAAACAATCTGGGGGTAAATGTATTAATGTCCGGATTCTTCAACTCCGGCATGTTCAGCGTCTTCGGCGATTAAATTTAAAGCGGCGCTGCATTGTAAAGGGAAGTTTCCCTTTACAATGCAGCGCCGCTTTAAATTTAATCGCCGAAGACGCTGAACACGCCGGAGTTGAAGAATCCGGACAGTAATACATTTACCCCCTGGAGTTTAGTGGTTGTGACTTAATACAATTTACAACTTGACAGCCTTATCAAGAACGTCTTTCAGTTCAGTAGGAAGTGGCTTGGATGCAAAACTTTGTCTATGAATGCAGCAGTGACTCCATGGTACATGAGGAGCTACTTCTTTAACTGGGCCGCGTAGGCCTATAAAATAACCTGACATACACTGGCTTCCGTCAGTGCATACACCACAACAATTCCACCAACTAATGTCCGTTTCAATGAAATAACCATTGATTACATTAAAAATATCTTCGCCCGTGGTACGCTTTGTCATTGGGTAACAAAGCAACATGTTTTCCTCAATTTTGTTTTCTCTCAAGTATTACGATGACGAGCAAAACTGCTAAATTAGCAACTTCTACACTTTCATCAACCTGGATGGAAAAGAATTTTACTTTTTTTAATTCTATCTACTACTGTAGCTTCAACATTGTCGGACATACAGTGAAGTCCATAAATATTGGGACATTGACACAATTCTCATATTTTGGGCTCTATACACCACCACAATGGATTTGAAATTAAACAAATAAGATGTGCTTTAACTGCAGACTTTCAGCTTTAATTTGAGGGTATTTACATCCAAATCAGGTGAATAGTGTAGGAATAACAACGGTTTCTATATGTGCCTCACACTTTTTAAGGGACCAAAAGTAATAGGACAAACTAAATAATCCTACATCAAACTTTCACTTTTTAATACTTGGTTGCAAATCCTTTGTAGTCAATTACAGTCTGAAGTCTAGAACGCATAGACATCACCAGACGCTGGGTTTCATCCCTGGTGATGCTCTGCCAGGCCTCTACTGCAAATATCTTCAGTTCCTGCTTGTTCTTGGGGCATTTTCCCTTCAGTTTTGTCTTCATCAAGTGAAATACATGCTCAATCGGATTCAGGTTAGGTGATTGACTTGGCCATTGCATAACATTCCACTTGTTAGCCTTAAAAAACTTTTTTGGTTGCTTTTGCGGTATGCTTCGGGTCATTGTCCATCTGCACTGTGAAGCCCCGTCCAATGAGTTCTGAAGCATTTGACTGAATATGAGCAGATAATATTGCCCGAAACACTTCAGAATTCATCCTGCTGCTTTTGATAGCAATCTCATCACCAATAAATACAAGGGAAGCAGTTCCATTGGCAGCCTCACATGCCCACGCCATGACACTACCACCACCATGCTTCACTGATGAGGTGGAATGTTTTGGATCATGAGCAATTCCTTTTCTTCTCCATACTCTTCTCTTCCCATCACTCTGGTACAAGTTGATCTTCGTCTCATCTGTCCATAGAATGTTGTTCCAGAACTGTAATGGCTTTTTTAGATGTTGTTTGCCAAACTCTAATCTGTTTTTGTGGCTCACAAATGGTTTACATCTTGTGGTGAACCCTCTATATTTACTCTTGTGAAGTATTCTCTTGATTGTTGACTTTGACACATATACAACTACCTCCTGGAGAGTGTTCTTGATTTGGCCAACTGTTGTGAAGGTGTTTTTCTTCACCAGGAAAAAAAAATCTTCTTTCATACACCACAGTTGTTTTCCTGGTCTTCCGGGTCTTTTGGTGTTGCTGAACTCTTCGGTGCGTTCTTTCTTTTTAAGAATATTCCAAACAGTTGATTTGGCCACACCTAATGTTTTTGCTATCTCTCTGATGGGTTTGTTTTGATTTTTCAGCCTAATGATGGCTTGCTTCACTGATAGTGACAGCTATTTGGATCTCATATTGAGAGTCGACAGCAACAGATTCCAAATGCAAATGTCACACCTAGAATCAACTCCAGACCTTTTACCTGTTTAATTGATGATGAAATAACGAGGGAATAGCCCACACATGTCGATGAAATTGCTTTTGAGTCGATTGTCCCATTACTTTTGGTCCCTTAAAAAGTGGGAGGCACATATAGAAACTGTTGTAATTCCTACACCGATCACCTGATTTGGAAGTAAATTCCCTCAAATTAAAGCCTAAAGTCTGCAGTTAAAGCACATCTTGTTAGTTTAATTTCAAATCCATTGTGGTGGTGTATATAGCCCAAAATATGAGAATTGTGTTAATGTCCCAATATTTATGGACTTGACTGTATCCTGAATTCTTCAAGACATTGTATTGTTTGAAAAAGAGATAGTATTAATTTTGCTGACATGCTCTTCCGCAAACATACAAAAAACAGCATACTTAATACAAGGAGAAATTAAATTTTCAGCTATGGTGTGGTTTTTGCCACATTTAGCTATGCGATAAGCAATACGGTAGGAAGCCTCAACTGCATTCTCATTGTCTTTTTTTTTTGACGTCATGTATGAAGTTAGAGTTGGATGCTTTTCTAAGTGCTGAAAGTAAAATATTTCTTTGTTTTTTAACATCGGATGTTTAGTTTATAATGTCGCATAAGTAGAGAGGTCTTCATGCAACCGTTGGCTACTACTTCCCCACACACAACACACAAAGGCTTAGGACAGTCATCATCCCCTATAAATGAAAACCCATATTTAATATAGTCTTGATAGTATTTCCTATTCTTCTGTGTAGTATCTAAGACACATGGCTTTATACTATCTCCCTGTGTGGGTATACTTGTAGCTGCGGACACGTGTTGAGAAGTACTTGGCGATGGGTTACAATCCACATCAAGTTTTGCTTTTTCGTTCTTTTCAACCACTGATCCATAACTGACACGCTGTATTGCAGATTGACTCGCGTTTTTGTCAGGGGTACTTTCAGCTATGTTAAATGACTTGCACTAGTGGTAGAGATGGAGGCTGGGTTCACGTCGCCCCCTGGGCTGTGTATGCCCCGCCCTCTGGCAGAGACGTTATGCAACGTTACCATCTCTGAAATTAAAAACAAGCAACCGGTAAGCAAAACAAGCCCAAACCAATCATAAAAAGCCCCAAAACCCCCCACAATGTTTATTGTTCATTATTAAATAAATACATATATAAATACATATACGATCTCTCTGTCCCTCTCACACCTGCGGCAATCCCCCTCTGCGCCATTCACGGCATACACATGAATTATAGATCTGTGAGGAACAGAATTTGATCGAGATATACAGCAATTTGAATAAAGCATCTTTTATCTACCTACCTGTTATGGCTTGATCCGATGGTTTAATAAATCCTGAAAGGTGGTATGGACTGGTATCACAAGGCTTGACAGGGACGTCACTTGAAGTATTTTATTAATGGCCGAGGGTGTCAGTGTGGGGTAGTGGAGTGCCACATAAGGGTCTGACCTGTCAGACAGTTGGGAAGTTCACCTGTTGATTATTCCCCAAGAGTCAAAGCACCAACTCTAAATGGGTCTGCCCTTGCCGGAAGTGAGGTGTCAGCGGTAGCGCCTGTAACAAATCCTGATGCAGGGCTTTCGCCGCCAGGCTGCATACACAGCTGCGGCTCTCTCCCAGCACAGGGTCGCTCACCGGCTCTGGAGCCCCGGATAGCTGGCCAGCAACTGGGGTTGGGGAGCGGACACGTCAGGCAGGAACGTCCAATGCGACCTGGAACTGTGGGAGGAACTTGTGCCGGCTGGAGCTCTGCAGAAACATACCTGTGCAGTATGGCGCACAAACGACTCGCCCCTCCAATCTTCATTATATGCAAATTAAATTTAAGATCTTATCTCACACTTGCCTACTCTCCCGGAATTCCCAGGAGGCTCTCGAATTTCGTGGAGTCCTCCTGGAAGAGTAGGCAAACCTCCCGGATTCACAGAAATGCACGGCATTAAATGGCGGGGCTTAATCGCATAATTAAGCCCCGTCCCCGCCGTTCAATGCCGTGAACTTCTGCATTTTATAGTGCAGGTGGGGCTATGGTGATGCAACAATGTTACCACCCCCCTCCTACCCCGTGTCACATGACTTCTCACCCAGGATCTCCCGGGTGAGAAGTTTTGAGAGTTGGCATGTATGTTTTATCTGTGTATTATTTCAGGTGACTCAGATACGGGTGTCACTCCTGGTTATTGACATCTCTATTGCATCCAAACACTCCTGCCAAGCACACATATAATGAGGTGCATATATCCACAAGGTATGTGATAGACCGTACCTTTTGAGTATTAAAGACTTGGTTCATGTATCTTGATATATTCAGTGGTGTGCTTCTCTATGCCTCTGCAAAGGTTTAAGATATTGAGGTGTCTTGTTATTTACTGCGCAATGTGAATTTAAATCAAACTAGGGATTTGCCTATTACAGTAGACTGTGAGGAGGCAGGGGTCCGCATACCATCTGCTGATGTGGACAACACAGAGGGAGGGGGAAGGAACGTCAGACAGATACTTATAGATACCTATTTTACATGTAGATGATTTTACTTTAACATTATATATCTTAAGCTGTAATGAAAAAAAATGTAAACAAATCTTTTTCTTTCCTTATTAAATTTAAATTGTAATGTTGAAAAATAAATTTTATTAGCAATGTGGAATAGCAAATAAATGTAGAAAAATAGTTTATTCATTCACATATTGGAGTTTTAACCTGTCTTTAGTTTACAGACTAAATTCTGTGCTTTCTTACGTTTGTCTATTTTCTTATATTTGTTTGCATTGATTTGAACAAATGTATAATGCTTTAGTCTTTTATTTAAAAAAATAAAAATAAAACAAATTATATAGTTCTACTCACCAGTATGTTGCTGTGCTGGGGGTCTTTCTGTGTCATGCACTTACAAGGACAAAACAACAATGATACTTACACCAGAATCACACACAAAAAACAATGTCAAAACTTATACCAAATTAGACAGTAAACAAATAAGGAACTAGACTACAATTCAATACCCTGCCTACCAACTCATAAATGCTCCTCTCCTATGACCTAGCTCCAGTCAATGTTAATGAGGAAGTGGGCCTTGTTTTATAGGGCTTCTGAAGTCACAGCCCTGCAGGTTTTCAGGGCGAAGAGAAAACAGCCAATCAGAAAAGGGTATTTAAAAAAAACAAAAAAACCTGGCCTTGTATTTGCAAGGAACTGCTGGTGATTTTGGGGTTTAGAATTTATTGCCAGTTTGAGTTTTCAGCCTCCAAATCGCTGAATTGGAGGGGCAAATAGCCACCAATGTCTAGCGGTTTCAAAATTGCCAAGTAAATGACACTTTAGCAAATCTTCCCCAAGGGTTGTTTATAGTACAATTAAAGTAAAGTAAAAATCAATTTGTGCTTTTGTTGAAGAATCATAAGCATAGATGGGTTACACTTAAATCTCAATGCTGGCAATTATTTTCTTAACTCAGGCTATGAGTATTGCTGTTCAGGAGTTAAATGAAGTATCTCTGTTAATCCATAACCTTTGTTTTTGTTTGTGAATGTAATACTGTATATCCTTTTAAATCAGAACATGAAAAAAATGTCATTGACAAAATTATAGACACCCTAGACAAGAAACGCACCAACAATTAGCATAAAATAACACAAAATATATATTCAATATCCTTATCCAGAATGTGAACTAAGGAGTTAATATCGTGTGGACTCTATTTCACAGGTATTTGCATCTTCTAGACACTTTGCAAGGCTTTTTTGTCCTCTTGTTCCGGAATGAGCCCCATTGTTTCCTTTGGGAATATATGTTTTAATAAAATTGTTATACTTTTAACAGTATTCCTCCATTCCATATTTATTTTTATTGAAATTGTAAGGTTGGTGTTTCCTACCTCAAACTAACAATACTCCACTATAGTATTTTTATTGTTTTCATAATTTGTCCATTTGGCGCAACATGGGACAGAAATAATTATTCATCTACAGAGGATCCTCTTAACAGCTTGCTACAATTCTTAAGGAATTCCATCATATTATATCTATGAAAGGCTTTTTGTGTACTTACACAATGTCATTGTGATGCCACGTTTTATCTAAAAAAATTTCACCCGTTTTATAGAACTTCACTATATACCATTACACCAACAAGGACTGTAATGACATTGTATTCAAATATATATACTTTAATATGGAGTTGGTCCACCCCTTTTGCAGCGATAAAAGCTTCCACTCTTCTTGGAAGGCTTTCCACAAGAATTTGGAGTGTTTCTGTGGGAATTTGTGCCCATTCATTCTGTAGAGCTTTTATTATGTCAGGCACTTATTTTGGACACAGTTACCTTCTAGGGTTGGGACTACCCTTCTGCTCTGTCCCCCAGGCAGCATTACTGATCTATATATTGAAAGGGAGCGCGGTAGCCCACCCCCCCATATTCTACTTATTTTGGACAAGAAGGCCTGGCTCACAATCACCGTTCCAGTTCATCACAAAAGTGTTAGATGGGAATGAGGTCAGAGCTCTGTGTGGGCCAGTCAAGTTCTTCCACACTGAACTCATCAAATCATGTATTTGTAGTCCTTACCTTATGCATTGGGGCACACTCATGTTGGAATAGAAAAGGGCGTTCCCCAAACTGTTGCCACAAAGTTGGAAGCATAGCATTGTTCAAAAGCATCAAGTTTTGTCCTTCACTGGAGATAAGGGGACTAGCCCAAACTCTGAAAAATAGCACCATACAATTATCCCTCCTCTACCAAACATCACAGTTAGCAAACTGCAGTAGGGCAGGTAACGTTCTCCCGGCATCCGCCAAATCCAGACTCGCCAATCTGACTGACAAACAGTGAAGCGTGATTTGTCACTCCACAGAACACGTTTCCACTGCTCCACAGTCCAGTGTCGGTGTGCTTTACACCACTCCATCCGACGCTTGCCATTGGTCTTGGTGATGTGAGGCTTGCATGCTGCTGCTCGCCCATGGGAACCCATTCCATTAAGCTCCTGCTGCACAGTTTTTGTGTTTACATTAATGCAAGTGGAATTTCGGAACTCTTCAGCTATGGAGTCAGCAGAGCATTGGAGACTTTTACGCAGCATGTGCCTTAGCAGTCGTTGACCCCGCTCTGTGATGTTACGCTCTTCCCCTGAGGAGGCCTGGGCTAGGCCCAAATGCATGACAAGAACCTTTTTAACACCTTAAGTAGCTTGATTTGACTAGAATGCATGAGTATCATGCACGGGTTAACTTGTTACATTATAATCATTTATGCTTGTATGATCACTTTTTTTAATTATGTTTTTCAAATAGTACTTACCGCCATTGCTATAACTTTTGAAACTGTTGTACCTTGTGTCTGAAGAAGTGGCAGTATGGAAAATGTAAGTTAATGAAATTTGATAGTTTTATAATAAAGGCAGTAGGAGAAGGGACAGTATGGCGTACCACTATATCTGTATACACCGCCACTTAGACCACTGGTCTGAGGGTCAGCTAGAATCTGGCAGTTGATCAAGGTGCTTTCTCCACTATTCAATCCTACGCTGCAATCTCCAATCACAATTTCTCTTGCAATCGTGTCCAGGGTGTTTGGCTGCAGTGCCATGGGCCTTAAACATCCTAATAACATTAAGTATGGCAGAAACGGTAACATCATGGACTCTGGAGGTTGATTTGTGGCTTTGAGATTGTTCATGCTTGGCTTCAATCTTCAGTCTGACCTCAGACAATTCTTTGGCTTTTCTTTTCTCCATGCTCATTGTAGTACACACATTGACAATGCTCATTGTAGTACACACATTGACAATGCTCATTGTAGTACACACATTGACAATAAAACAGTGGAATATTTTTTTTTCTTTAGCTTTAGTGTAATGAGTGATTTTTATATTGCAGGCACCAGCTACTCACCACTGGTGAATTCAGGTGCGAAGTGAAGTAAAATCACCTGCTTAAAATCTAATTATTTTTCTAACTACTTGTAAAAAGTGCTATTCAAGTACTTCTGTGTGGAATAAGCTACAACTTTCACACTGCAAACCAAAGTAAAACATGTGGATACCAATATATTTATTTAATGTCAGCAAGTTGTTTATTATTAGACAAAAATGCCATTTTGGTCTAAATTGTACATACACTGCTGTGTCTTTAACCTTCATTTACAAGTTCAATTGCAAGAAAAGCTAAAAACACTATTTAATATGTAAAACAACAAGATAACACAATGCAATAAATTTAAAACATATGCAGATTAAATAAAAGTGACATAAAAATAGATATCTAATTTTAGATATCCATAGGTTTTTACAGCTTATGTAAAATGATCCTGGGAAGCAATTAAAAACATAATTTAAATAAAAAAATAAATATTAATATAATAAGGGTCCATTGAGATGTGTCTGAATGAAGTGATGTTATAAATTGCATATTTTACAAAATAGGTAAGGATGAGATAAAAAAACAGGCCTTAAAGGAATTATTTGTCTAAAATACATTAAAATTACATCCATCATTAAAACCCTGGGGCATAAATGTATCTAATGTGTAAATCGAAAAGTCTGTCTAATTCTGAGAGCTTTAAATTTATCACCTCTGGGGGTGCAGTCAATAAGTAACATGTCAGCAGTTAGTATGTGTTTCATTTAAATTTTTTTAAAAAACCTGTTCTTCTGCACTGTAAGTTTTTGACTTTCAAGCTCAGTTATGACAACATCGAAAAATTATCAGTTATGCAATATCAGCAGAAATAGCTATAACATTGACCTGGCACAGTATTATTTAATGTAAGATCCGTCCGTAGAGTTTCCAATTATCTATCCAACATCTTTCTTCCAAGCAAGCCAGCAAACATATAGCGAATAAAGGATTTTCCATGTTGCCTCCTGTACTGGTTTGCCTAATTTCTTAATTTCAACTTGTCTACACTCACTGTAAGGTATTATTTTAATTCCCAACAATTGCAAGACTGTATTTTAATCATGACAACCATTATTGAACTTTTGGTAACCAAATTAGGATTTCATTGTCAATAGTATGGAATTTATTTTACATCATAATTACTTTTAATTTTTAAAAAATGTCTATCTACAGCTACAAGGTACAGCAATGGGAATGAAGTTTGCACCAAGTAATTCAAATATTTTATGCATCTCTGGGAATTAACATCTACAACAATAATTCCTTTTGTGACAACTTGTCCCTGTGGCATAAATACGTAGACAGTGTATTTTTCATATGGAGGAGTGGCCCTGAGTCTCTCGGAAAAAAAATTCTGGAATACATTAAGAATAATGATAATAATTTAAAAATTTGAATTAGTCCGGATAATGTGGTCGTTTTAGATCTGGAAATTTATATCCTGGAAAACAATATTAAAACCAATACTCTTTGTAAGAAGGTTGATGCTACCTCCTTCCTTCCAATGGGTGAAGAATATACCCAAGGGACAATTCCGGAGAGTGAGGAAGAATAGCACTGACAGCTCAGTTTTTAATAAACAAGCTTGACTTTTAAAGAAAAGATTTCTGGAAAGGGGTTATAATCCAAACCATTTGTAAGTTTATTTAAAAGACATTCAGGATTTGGACCAGGAGACCTTGATCCAATTTAAACAGACACGTTTTCTAAGGAAGAACTTGATGCTCTAACTATTCTTTAATAATTACGAGGAATCTCTACTCCTTTAGTTATCTATTACGCACCTATAGATTTACTAGATGCTTTTTTCCCATTCAAAAAGTGACTATTATTAGGCGGTCATTTAAGTTCCTTGATCTCTAAATAATGAAAATTTTATTATCCAAAGTGTCCCTTAACTCATCATCTTTTAAAAGGAGAATATTCCAGTGTTTCTGAAAAATTTGGATAATTTTGTTTCCACTCCGAACAGAAAGGAACTTTTATCATGCGCACTAGAATCATACGTTTTTGCTTTTGGTGGTGGATAGATCAATGATTCTCTGTGTCAGACATTAACTTAGTGTGCACCCCATTTGATGATTTTATTACTGTATCCCCTTCGTTTTAATCTGGTTTTCAGTTTTTCAGATCTCTTAGTAAATATTTGTTCATCTGAGCAATTATGCTTCATCCTTAAGAGCCCTTTGTTCAGAACCCCTATAATTACTGGAGGGAAATGTGCACTTGAATAATGCAGCAGACTATTCGTAACTGTCTTGCTTCTTATATGCGTTAAAGCTTAACTTGCCTTCAGTATATTTTTGAATAGTTGAATTAATTGTAGTGGCGTAAATCTCTGAAGTTAGTCTCAGATTCAAATAATTGTTATTAAATATATCTGTAAACTCGTGAAAAAGAGTTTCATCAACTTCCCATAAAATCAATATATCATCTATATACCTAAGCCATAAATTTCTATGGCTTGTATACTTTTCGTGCTCATCATTAAACACCTTCTCTTTTTCCCAACAAACGAGGGTTGAATATAAGACATTTATAGCACTCTACATGGTTCAATTGTCGATAAACTTCTGTCTTGTATTTCGAAAGAGGCCCTAGCACATTGTTGCCTCCCGTATCAGAGGACTTTATAACAATATTGTCCCAACTCTAAATTTCTTGAAAGGCACTAATTTCATCTTTACTCAGATTATTATGAGTTTTGTATTTGTGTTTAGAGTTCAGCAATAATTCATCCAAATCCTTAGACGCCAGGTCCCTATACACTTTATCTTAGGGAAAAATAGATAAGTCTTGGGATAATGATGATTTTTTTAAAATTGTTTTGTTCATCATCATCAGATATTTATATATCGCCACTAATTCCACAGTGCTGTACAGAGAACTCACTCACATCAGTCCCTGCCCTATTGGAGCTTACAGTCTAAATTCCCTAACACACACACAGACTAGGGTCAATTTTGAAAGCAGCCAATTAACTTATCGGTATGTTTATGGAGTGTGGGAGGAAACCCACGAAAACACGGGGAGGACATACAAACTCCACACAGATAAGGCCATGGTCGGGAATTGAACTCATGACCCCAGTGCTGTGAGGCAGAAGTGCTAACCACTAAGCCACTGTGACTGTATGCATATCTACATTACTCTCCTGATCAGTCCCTGCAAGTTCTTCTAATATTCTAAGGGCTTGTTTTTCTTCATCTGTTTCAACAACCAATTCTCCCAAGTTATTATCATTAGTATCAGAACCTGTCATATTATCTTTTTTATTATTAAAAAAACTTTTTAATGAGAAGTTCCCTGGAAAATAATTATTTTACCCATTCAAATCTGTTAAAAGTTTGAGTTGGGGAGAACTCAGAAGGTTGATATGAAGAGGGTTGATATTTTTCTCTGATAAATTAATCACATTCATTGTGTCTTCTGATGTCTCAATCGCCTGTTGCTTCTCCGATAACATTGTGGGGCTTACTGTCCCTCCATCTGTTTTCTTTTTCGTTCTTTTAGACTTTTGCCTCTCCTTCATATCAGTTTGTTTTGATTCCACTTCCTCCACCTAAATTCCTTAGACCCCTTACTACAAAATCACTATTTAGGTAGGGTAGGTCTGTATTTCTAGGTGAAGTGTCCGAAATTTCACCTTCTGAGAATTCAACTTCTGAAATCTCAGAATCCTCAGCTACTATATGTTACAGTGGATTTTCTATATTTGTCCCATTTAAATATTCTGTTCTGAATATTATCATTTCTATCCCGTGTGATTTTAATTATTTTATTTTCTATTGATGATTTTTTATACAGATCCAAATCATTTTTACATTTTTCATAAGATTTTTGAAAATTATCTATACCTTCATTTCTGTCAACTTATCTCCAGGTTGAGCTATATCCTGAGTATATTGATCCATTAAGAGTCTGTCACGCTTTAGTAGGATGTTCATTAATTCATTAGAACATTTGGTCAGTGTAAGTTCCCATTCTTTGCACAGTTCTTCAGTTTCTAGGTTAAAAGCTGGACACAAGTTGGGTCTAAGGCCTCTTGGTATCATCTTTTGCTTCAAATAAATTATTAAACATATTCTTATTCCAGTATGTTCTAGTTTGTTTGAGCATTCTTTAATTAAAGAAGATACTCTGACCAGTATTAGATACTTTAAAAATATGCTCTTAGGACTAAACAGATTTCTTGAAAAGGTTGATTATTTGATATGCTGATTTATACCTACGTTTATGTGAGTGCAAATTTGTCATCTAACACATGAACCCAGAATCAAATAGTATTACACTATTTTAGATTTGTTCCTTTATTTTAAAGAAATTGTCAAAGACCTATCCAAACTAACAGTACATAGTTTAGGTAGTATTTTGTTCTGTGTGTCTACTAAGCCTTCATTGCATGACTTTTTGAGACACGGTGGTGTTACCACTGTTTTTTAATTTTTCACACAGTTATGCTGGTTTTGTTAATTTTTTATTTTTTTTTGCAATAACTTTTTATTGAGAAAAATAATTCAAAATATACAAATGTGTAAATAAAGGGCAATCAAACAAAATGGATGTAAGGAAAGATGAATGAAAATAATTGTCACGAAATCCAGTAAAGAACAAGTTCTAAGTTCCAACCTTAAATCAGCCGATTTTACAAAGTATGACTTACTTGAGATTAAATGCCCTAGTTTCCTAAACATTGAATATTTAAAACGAATAAACCAAACAAAATTAAACATAAAGGAAGGCCAGGATAGGAAAGGAGGAAGGGGGGGGGGTGGGACTTTTTGAACAAGATCCCGGTCTTTAATGATAACTAGATAGAGGAAAATGTAGAAAACAGGAAAGAGTACTAACTCCCCTCAAGAAACTCTACAAATGGGGACTGTTTGGATAACGCAGAATATTGTTCAGTGTCTTTGAATTCACGCCACTAGAACCATGTGGCACAATAGTCAGTAAACCAATCAGAAGAGGGGGGCGTGTTTTAGACTCCACACTGAGAAGACGTGCTTTTGGCGAGCTCCGGTTCTGTAGTCTCTAAAGCCCCGAAATATCGGGCTCCCAGCACCGAGATTTGGACCCGGAGGAGGCTGACACCTCTCTGAAGACTCACCGATGCCTGAATATCTGCCTACACACGTGGGAGTGGGTAAACTCGACCGAGAACTGCGGCCTACGCCTGGTCTCTCCTCCTCATTCGAGATGTGATAGTGACTTGGCAAAACACCACAGGGAGCACCCGTTCATCCGGGCCATACACACTGCTCTTGCCAGAGCAGCGCCAGCGCTGCCAGCCTAAGCCGGATCGATCCTATGAATTCGGGTCATAGACACCGCTGTTGCTGGAGAACTTGCAACTGTAAGTAGAGCCGACGAGCCACATAACATACTTTAAGCACCATAGCTGCCGCAAGTTGACACAGTCTACTATCGCTGAAAAGAAGGGGATATTTCATAGCACCAGAACAATTGGTTAGTGGATGCTTATTGATCTTCAGTACTGATCACCAATTCTATCAGTCCATTCCCGCATTTAAAGTGTGTCACTCTTGCCTTACCCAATTTCAGTAATTATAGCTGTGCGCTTGATATATCAACGGTGGATGCTTTAAAGGGCAGGAAACCTCGGATTACTAAAGGCTCCATTTACCTATAATACTGTTGTTGCAAGTAAACATAAGTGTTGAATACTATCCTGACATTACCATCTGTGTGGGTCTACTGCCATCTAGTGCATATCAGCCATATGCGAGGAAAATATATATCTCCTACAGATCTGGTGCCATCTTGTGGTTTAAGCAGTTATATATTGCTGGTTGTACATCTTACATAGAGTGTTGCTGCAATCTAGTGACCAAATAAATTTATACACCAAAATAACTGTCTGGAACTGGATTAGCATTTGAAAATAAGTAGCTAGTATTTAAATCTCTCTTACCTATACTTGGAGACACTGATATAAGTACGATCTCGTTATCAGGTCATGCCATGATATGGACAGACATAATTGGCCAACATAAAATAGGGACTCATAATTAATGGAGATTTCCAAATTACCTAGCTAATTCTTTGTCATTCCGAAATATGCTTATTGCAGCTTGCCATGATTTCTTGTATGATAATGAGAAGCAGTAATCTGACCCAATTCTATTTTGGCAAGCAGCTAAGGCGGTGCTTAGGGGCCGCATCATCTCTTTCACGAGCCAACATATAAAGCGTCATACTAAATTATACTTAGATATGCAAAGAGAGCTTACAGTAGCAGATCAAAATATGAAGAAAAACCCCTCCCCTGCAACCAAGCTTTCCTATAACCAAAAACAAATTCAGTTTAATAGCCTAACAGCTCAAATAGCGGTTAGAACAGCCCAGGCCTCTAGATTCAGATTTTACAAACATGGTAATAAAAACAGTCGCCTGCTATCTAACTTATTTATAGGAGAAAGAATACCGACGGTTATGACAGCGTTAAGGGATAAAGATGGTTCTCGGCCCACATGTGGAAAAGACATACTTAATATATTCTATACGGCTCTCTACTCCTGAGAGCTTATTAATAGTATCTCTAAGCACCAATTTTGGGGAAAAATCTCTATACCTTGTATCACAGATGTACAAACGGAATCTCTTCTAGCACTAATACAAACAGAAGAAGTTACACTTGCCGTGAAAAATTTTAAATCCTTTAAAACACCAGGACCGGATGGCCTAAGTGGTGAATTTTATAAAATTGTGACAAATCTGGTGATAGAACCACTCACTAATTCTTTAACCGGGTCATTGAAACCTAAGTACTCCCTCTGCATTTTAATTCAGCAATTCTTAAAGTATTGCCTAAATCAGGGAGACAATTAGAGGATCCGGGTTCGTACAGACCAGTTTCCTTACTTAATACTGACAACAAAATTCTTACCAAAATTCTAGCTGAAAGGCTAAAGATTATTCTCCCTTTAATAATAAACAAGAATCAAACTGGCTTTGTTTGTGGCTGTAGCTCAGTCACAAACATAAGAAAGATTCTGACAGTGCTATCGCATGTCCAATCACTGCAAAGCTTGGATGCTAGTTTACTTTTCTCACAAGATGCAGAGAAAGCTTTCGATTTAATCACATAGGATCACTTATTTGAATCATTAAGGAAATTTGGCTTCCCTGAACCTTTTATCTTAACCATCCAAACTTTATACCATAACCCTTAAACAACAATAATTGCTAATGGTCATATATCATTAACGTTTGAAATCCAACGAGGCACCAGACAAGGATGCCCTTTATTCCCGTTGCTTTTTGCAATGACGCTAGAACCTTAGCCATTGCCCTTAGAGAAAGTCCAGACTATACAGGTATAATCTTGTTCGCTCAGAAGAATGTAAATTGGCATTATTTACTGATGATATGATGCTGATGATCACATACCCATAGAAATATATTCCTGCAATTCTTGATATATATATAAATATCGGCATTTATGTTTTTCACTCTCTTTCATTATGCTGTAGGTTGGCTCCTAAATCAAGAGTATTTTGTTAATTTATCCTTGGAGTCAAAATTCATTTACCCGTATTCACTAGGGGCACTTCTCCATCTTACGAGGAGGCAGATCCCAGAAGCAGTTATGCGCAATATCTTATTTGCTGACACTTATATGGCCTGGAATGTGATTGTGAAACGTTTGAACCACCCTAGAGATACCACGCATTATACGCCGATCTGGGGAAACCACGCGTTCCCTCCAGGTTTGGATAATAATTGCTTTTCCCTCTGGAAATCTAAGGGTATTGCATCACTAAAGGATGTTTTTGATAAAGGAGGCATCTTACTTGACTTCCAACAGCTTAGAGAAAAATTCAATTTACAAAATAATAATTTCTTTATGTATCTACAAGTGTGACATTATATCATGTTGCACACAGGCAACAAGATGTTCCTTCCAGTGTTTAGTATATTAGAAGATTTAATACATTTCCCCAAAGGACAAAAGTTCCGAATTAGATATTTACACGCCGATTTGTTACCCTCAAAAATGTCTACAATTTGGGCCACCGCATATAATGCTTGGGTAAAAGACTCTCTCTCACTTGATTCTGTGACAGATTTAGTCAAGTACAATGATAATATATTTAAATGGCTTCATTCCTCTAGATTACAGGAGATTCACTTAAAGTTTGGAAACCGTGCCTAAATCTCCCAATCCCAAAGAAGACACTTCGTTCCTGACGAGCCAGGCTTTTGCCTGAAATGTAAACGTACATATGCGTCCTTATTTCATAATGTCTTGCAGTGCAGGAAAATTCAGAAATTCGGGAATAAAGTTCTAAATGTTCTATCTTCAATAATGGTCACCCCCCTACCAACTGACAAACAGGCCATGCTCTTATGCCAATTTGAAAACTGAATTCCTCTGATCCCCCTTAGGGAATCTCGGGATGCAAAACTATTTCTTACAGTGACACTCACTATCGCCAAATTAGTGATTTTTAGACATTGGGTTGACCCATCACCACCTTCTCTGGCAGAGGGTAAACATGAACTGTTTAATACATTGTACCTTGATAGAAGGGCATCCTTGCCAGGCATTGAAAAGGGAATGATCAGATTTTATAGGAAAAGGAATATTTATTGAATCCCTTCATCCAGAGATGCAAGCCGAAATTTTAAAAATGTTTGAGAACACAACTTGGTTTCTATATCGCTCATTGAAATAAAAGTTGAAGGGGTATTGGCTCCTGAATTTAATAGCGTGAGCCGGGATTTAATGCGGAGTGAGCATGTGTAATGTGATCTCCCATGGGAATGTCTTCGCCTTGTCGGCCGTCAGCCCCCCGCCTCCCCCATCCTGTCCCGCACACGCTTGGAGAGAGGAAATCATTAAGATATATGAAAGCGGGATATAAATATGCAGCCTCCCTTAGAGGTTCCACTATAATCTCAAAAATTCTCAGGGTCGTTTGGTTCGTTTATCTGTTTGTTTATTGATTTTTGTTTTAAATTGTTTTAAATTGACTCATGTCTAGGTCCATTTATTAATGTAATAAACACATGCTTTAAACTGCTATTCATGTCTATCAGCACTAGTATAATTCGAACATAAGAGCATATGACTTAATACTCAAATAGTTTAGCAATGCATTCAGCGAGCTTATACAATACAACCATTACTGTACTATACTTTGATGTTGTGCGGAGTGGATAATCTTGAACAAGCCTGTATATTTCAATATGTTATAACCGCATTGTATTTTGGATGTCACTCTTACACTGTATTGTAATTAAGTGTGCAAAATACGAATAAAAATGTTTTAAAAAACAAACAAACCTATCAGAAGAGCAGAGAATCAGATCGTCCATATACCTATAAAATCCAAAGCGGGTGAGCCATTCTTTTAGAGTTGGAGGAGAGGAGGATCTACAATGTACAGGAATCACTTCCTTTGCAACACTATTTAGATGTTTTAACTGGGATTTTTTTATACAATGAAATTGGAAACTTTGTCTGATTCAATAACCAAAAAACTGTTGTTATAATTCTCATTATTTACATATTTTTTTATTGTTTTGAGATACATTTTTACCAACCACAACAAAATTTTAAGGAAACTAATCAACAGACGTTTTATAAACTACAACATTTTAACAAGGAAGAGACTTATAGGGCTAGATTTACTAAGCTGCGGGTTTGAAAAAGTGGGGATGTTGCCTATAGCAACCAATCAGATTCTAGCTGTCATTCTGTAGAAGGTACTAAATAAATGAAAGCTAGAATCTGATTGGTTGCTATAGGCAACATCCTCACTTTTTCAAACCCGCAGCTTAGTAAATCTAGCCCATAGACTGTTTTTTGGAAGATTGTGTTTTATTATTTTTTGTGGAAGAACATCAGCGCCATCACTTCCTTCACTTTTTAGCATTACATTTTCATATTTGAGTTCTGTGGGTGTGACTCGGGTGGAGCGGGCTGCTCCTGTTTTTTGGAGGGCAAATTAGTTTTTTGTTTTGTGTAACTATGGAGTGATAGGCAATTCTAACTAGCTATGACATATAGCTCATACAAGGAATATATCCCAATAAGGTGTACAGTTGTGCGGCCATTTTTCTGGGTGCTGTGCATGGGTCCAAAGTGTATCCATGCACTAACTGCTTCTGTGAAAGCAAAGGTGTTAGGCACACTTATATAGAAACTCCACTTAATATATAAAGCATTGCTAGCACCAGGAAGGGGTATAAACTCTATGTTTCTACCTTAATTTGATAAGTGAAATGGAATATTATCTATAGACCACAGTGTTGCACAGTAATAATTATTGACATTTGCAGGGAACCCATTTCTCGGTCACCTTGGCAGTCTGTGCAGCTGGGCCAAAGATAAGTGGGGATCTCTATGAACTACCTCTTATTCTTACATTGATCAAAGAATAAATATGTATTGCCGTTGGTAATGCCTTAACTATGCGCACTTAACTCAAAAGCATAATTTCCTGTTTCACTTCTTAATAAGAAATTAACTTTAATTAAGTTTGTTCACTTGATTCAAATTTTTTTTATATGTGTTTATATATCTATCATGACAGCATTGGTATAAAAACGTTTCACTGAATAAGAGTGATAAAGAGTGCATAAATAATCTATTATTTATGTTTAATTTTATAACATATGACAGAGATTCAGTCACAGTTGAATTAGCACAATAGCTTTCCTGGAGCCGGAGATGAAGGACTACGGCTCCCCAACCCTTCAGGCTGGCGTCTGTGGAGACTATGATCCATGACCTTGGAGCAAAGGACCTGCCCACCGACAGGTGATCCGGAACCAGCCACCACTGAAGTGTATTTCTCGCATCCAGAGACAGGGAGATCCTCTGGCGATCCAAATGTAGGGGGGATCCCGACCACTTTGTCAAAAGGTCCCACTGAAAACACCAGGAATGAGCACGACCGAAAGGGATCGTCTCGAGGGAGGCCACCTTCTCTAGGGGACGCATACACAAGTGAATTGAAGGACTGGGAGAGGACAAGATCTGAGATGTTATCCTCTGTACCGACCTGATTTTCTCTTCTGGCAGAAACACCTTCTGTTGTTTGGTGTCCATGATGAGTCCCAGGAAGATCATGCGCTGCCACGGAACCACCTGGGATTTCTTTAAGTTTATTAACCACCCATGGCTCTCGAGGAAACTTATGGTGAGGGACAAGTGTTGTTGTAAGCGAACCTCTGAGGAGGATTTTATGAGAAGATCGTCTAAATAAGGCACGATCTGAACTCCCCTGGAATGAAGACAAGCTGCCATTACCCACACGATCTTTGTGAAAACCATTGGCGCCGTGGAGAGGCCGAAGGGAAGAGCCCAAAACTGATAGTGAGAGGCCCCCACAGTGAATCTCAGGAGAGACTGATGACTGCTCCAGATAGGAACGTGGAGGTATGCGTCTTTTATGTCTATAGAAGCCATAAACTGATTCCTTTCTAAGCCGTTTATTACTGACCTCAGGGACGCCATCCGAAATTTGTCCACTTTTAGGTGCACATTTGGGTTCTTTAGATTTAAGATGGGTGGAAAGGAACCGTCCGGTTTTCTGACAAGAAAAAGATTTGTGTAAAAATCTTTCCTTTTCTGGTTTTCTGGGACCCTGCAAATAACTCTTGCTGAAAGAAGAGAAGTGACACAACTCTGTATCGCTTGTCTTCTTTGTGGATCTCGGGGTAGCGGGGTTACAAAGAAACGATGTGGAACAGGACCCAAAAGATCTATCATGTACCCCCTTGTTAGAATGCCCTGAATCCAAAGATCCTGAGAGGACGCTGTCCACTGTTCTCGAAAAGGAGACAGCTTCCCCCCCTCAATCGCCACCTCCTGGTGAGTTGAATTGCAATCAGGATGCAGGCTTCTCCTGAACCTTAGAGGCCTGAGGTCTAGCGGAGAAAGAGGACTTACCTCTGACTGAGAAGCCTCAAGAATTTGGCTGTCTGCCCCTGGATGATTGGCCCCTGAGAAAGGAGGGACGGGCTCTGCCTGCGTTCATTGGCAAAAAAGTGCTTTTGCCACCTGTTGCCTGAGAAATGATACTGTCTAATTCCGGCCCGAACAAACCTGATGCTGAAAAAGGAATGGTTTCTAGGGATTTCTTCGATTCCGAATCCGCATCCCAGGATTTCAGCCATAAGGTTCTTCTTGATGAAATTGCCGAAGCCTGAATAGAGGAAGAAACAGAAGCTGCGTTCTGAGCTGCCTCATAAAGATACCCAGATGCTTCTTTCAAATGTAAAGCCAGGGGAAGCAATTTTGAATTCTGCAAGCCCTCAGCCAGCTGCTCTGCCCGTGCTTCCATGGCTCTAGTGACCCAAGCCAAAGCAAATGTGGGTCTAAGGGAAGAGAAGCTACCCAGGCCGGTTCCTCCGTCAGGGGCTAAAGTCTGCTGGGTTTGCGTAGAGGGGGGCCCACCTATGCAATCAGAGCAAAGCGCCAATGGGTCCTTCTGCCCACAGGGTAACTTAACGTTACATCTAGTACAGGTAAAATATTTTGTCATAGGACCTTTCCCTTTATCTGACATTTTATAAAGGAAAGAACCACCAAGCACACCAGACTAGAGAGAGACAGAGAAAAGAACAAGTAATCAACTAATCTACAATAAAGGTTGCACTGGTATGTTTAAAGTACTTTAGGAACAGCTGTCAGAGCCCGGGCAGTCAGAGGAGAAGAGAGGGGGTAAACCAATATCCCCCATCAGAAATAGGAGGGGGAGATCGGGGTCCCACCGCTGCAGAAGACCTCAAACTTTTTAGAGGTCTCCAATACTCTGCTGAATATAGAATTTTATTTTAAAAAAAAAAGAGAGAAGAAAATCGGAAGAGGGGGAGCTAAAGCTACATAGAGCTCCCCTGCTCTTCAGATCACTTGGCACATTCCAGTCTTTTGGCGCCAAAGGAAGCCCGGGAAGAGAGACATCTTGGTGGGAGCAGGCACGAGGACACTGCTGTGGGACTCCTCTCCTATATAAAGTAAAGAGTACAATAATATTACCCCTACTAGCCCCACTTAGTCTGCAAATAAATACAGCATAAATGCTTAATAAAAATAGAAATACTTAGCCAAAGGCCAAATATATGAACTCTAATAAGATTAAGTATTTTCATTGATAAAAATGTACAGTGAATCACACTCTGAAACCAACATAAATAAATGAGGTTAAAACTAAAACTGAAACAAAAGCTAAAGCTGCTCTGGCTGTTACTAATATCATAATTAGTGGTCCGCCGTACACATCAAACCATATCATCTTGGAAGGGGAGGACAGCAAATTGAGCCTCATACCAGTGGTTCCAGATTTTATGATACTTATGTAAGGCATTTCTATTATCGTACATAAACTGTTCATGCCTACATTCGTCCAATGATCAACACTGGGAGCCTCCGGCACCATCCAACCCCTAGCAAAGGACCACCTTGGCCAGGGAGGACAATATAAATATATATTTCAATACTGGCTTATCTAAATTCTCAAGTAATGTAATACCAAACAAACATATCTTGGGGTACATAGGAAGGGTGAGAGATAGTGTAGAGGAGATGCGATCCCATATAAGTACACTAAAATTAGTGAACAACTGGGCATGTTCATAATAAGTGCCAGACAGTACACACTTAGGTCACTCAGAGGAGGTGCGAAGTCTCATGTGTAGACTAGAGGGGGATAAAATACACTCTATGTAATATATAAAAATGTATTTGCTGGAACTTGAGACATAAGGCGGCATTTTTTTGTACCAGCTATCACCAAGCTTCATTCGTCATCTGAAAGGATGCCCAGATCAGTCTCCTATTTACTTCTCAACTGATCCAATCCTCTCGCAGACACCTGAGGCAGTAATGTGGCATATAACACTGATATTAATTTAAAGGAACCTAGAGAACCCATCACATTTTTTAAAGCGGAGTTTAGGTTCTGTGGCTGCTCTCTAGGAAATTGAGCGTTAATGGTATGCCTCAATTGCAGATCTGAAGAACCGGGAGTTAGGTAACTGGTAAGCAGACTTTAGTTGCTCAAGTGATCTTAAGTGACCATCTATATATATTTGACCAATAGTATTTAGTTTTATCCATATCATTGTATCTTCTAACTTCACCAATTCCCCAAAATCAGAAATATGCAACAGAGGGGAGTCTGGATCCAGCCCTTCGCCTCCAAGAGCGCATGTGCCACTGACCATATCATTGAGACCTGTCTTATAATTGGAGCCACCGCACTTGTTTTGTGTTGAATCAATAGAAGCTTTAGTCGTTCGAGGGAGGGGTCCTTCTGCTCGCCCAAAAAGTGTCCAAGAGCAGTATCATGTGAAGCACTTAGCTAACGGATTATGTGAGTAAGTTGAGAAGATAGTAAAGTCTAAGGTTAAGCAGGGCCAGTCCACCTGAGTTTTTTGTTTTACATAAAGTATTGAAGCACACCCTATCTCTCTTCCCTCCCCACATCAACGAGATTAGGTACTTGTTAATATTTTGAAACACATATAGCGGCAAATACACTGGAGAATGTTGTAAAGTATATAAATATTTGAGTTGGATTGCCAATTTAATAAGATTTATTTTTCCAGTGACTGTAAGGGGAAGTCATCTCCATGTGACACTTATTTTTAAGGTATTCAGTTATTGGGTCTATATTGAGTTTGACGTAGTCAGATGTAAATTCCCAAATACTTAAACATGCTAGTCCATTGGATTGACTTGCAGAGCACAGCACCAAGTGGAGGTTGCCAACCTAGAGGGAAAACCACTGATTTATTCCAATTGATTCTGAGACCAGAATAGTCCCCAAAACCCTAAACAACTTCCAGAAGATTTGTCAAAGAGCCATCATGGACTTTAAGGAAGATCAGCATATCGTCCGCATATAGCGCAATACTATCAGAGAAATTCCCCGTCTAAATACCCTTGATGTTTTCATGAGAGCGAATCAAACAAGCCAACGGTTCTATTGCCAAGGCAAATAAGGTAGGGGACAATGGGCAGCCCTGCCGGGTGCCCCGACCCATATTAAACGGAGCTGTCGTAAAACCGTTAACACTTATCCTCGCCGCTGGTGCAAAATAGAAGAGCCTAACACGTTTGATAAACCTGGAGCCAAAACTGAAACTCTCCAGTACCTGCCAGAGATAGTCCAACTCGACCGAATCAAAGGCCTTGGCCGCATCCAAGGACACAACCACTGCTCTCTCCCCAGGCGACTGAGCCCTATGGATATGCGTAAATAACCACTTAACATTAATCAGGGTACACTTGCCAGGCATAAACCCCATCTGATCTGAGTGGACCACCTCATGTATGACTCTATTAAGCCTTATAGGATTTTAGCAAGGATCTTGGCATCAGTGGTGATTAAGGAGATAGGGCGGTATAATTCTGGGTGTAGGGAATCTTTACCCGATTTTAATATAAGGATTACTATGTCCCCTAACATTCCAAGTAAGTAGACGGAGCGCCCCGAGTAGGTCTACTCATGGCCATAGCGAGCCCGTATTCAGATGAGAAGACAGGTTTCTATCACAGCCCTGCACAGCATAGACACCTCTGCTATAACAATTGTTCTGGAGTGTATAGAGCAAAACAAATTAGCATAGTTAATAACATGGTTACAATAAGTAAAGCGACTAACCATTATTTCGGTAGCAATCTCCAACCCCCACCCTGTATACCCATTTTAACTAAGGCATACCTGTAACCCTTCAAAAAACAAACCATCCCAACAATTATAATTACCCCTTAAATCCTAGGAAGAGAAATCCTAGACCTACTATCTAAATAATAGATAAGGCCTAACTCCGCTAGTACACTATCTCCTGCTTCACTAACAAAATATAAAGACATCCCAAATCTGTAGCCCCAACACCAAAAATAGTTCATTGATTTATTTGGCATACAATTGGACGTCTTTCAAGCCATTGATCAGCCTCTTGTGGA
This sequence comes from Mixophyes fleayi, assembly GCF_038048845.1. Taxonomy (NCBI): domain Eukaryota; kingdom Metazoa; phylum Chordata; class Amphibia; order Anura; family Limnodynastidae; genus Mixophyes; species Mixophyes fleayi. The sequence continues at coordinate 42,622,334 of NC_134410.1, read as the reverse complement.
GTATTGAAGAAATGGGACTTGCCATCTGCTGTGATCCTGAGCCTGGAGGGAAACAGCATATTTTATGAGAGCTGATGCTCTTGCAGCTTTTTTTTAATTGAAGTGAATTGTGATCGAGCCCTCTGAACCTCTGCTGGAAAATCCGGAAACACCATAATTGTTTGGTTTCCAAACCGCATTGGGTTCTGCAGTCTGGTCATTCAAAAGACTGTATCACGATCCTTAAAATGCATTAGCTTAGCAATGAGGGTGCGGGCTGGAGCACCCGGCTGTTGAGGCTGAAGTGGAAGTCTATGAGCCCTTTCTACTGCAAAGTGTGGGGAAAGGCATCTCTGCCTAATTCTTTTATAAGATAATCTTCAAGGAATAATTCAGGGTTAGTGCCTTCCAATTTCTCTGGGATCCCAACAAACCGAAGATTGTTGCTGCGCAGTCTTTGCTACATATCTGTCATCTTAGTATGACACTGGCCAATCTGGGCAGCAAGACCTGAAATCACGAAGGGGGGCGGTGCAATCTTCGAGCTTGGAAAGTCTATGTTCGACTTTGCTCACTCTCTCCTGCATCTTCTGAAGGTCGAGGCGTATTATTGAGAGGTCACTCTGAACCTTTCCAATCTTATCCATAATTCTTTTCTCGGAGGATGTTATGGCCAATAGAACCTGTCGGAGGGATGTGGGATCTCCCTGTGTTGGGACATCTGTGTCGGCAGAAGGGGGGGGAGTCGCACTGTCGCCCTGAGCCGTCTTGGGCTGTCTAGCAAATTTCTCTAGTTTAGTCGCAGCCAAAACAGCAGGACCTATCTTGCCTATTTCGCTAGGCCAGAGGCTATTATTGTGATATATAACCACACTCTGCTTCTTCTCAGCCGAAGCCCTGCAGATCCACTCTGGCAATATACAATAATAACTCCCACACTACAAACCCTAGTGCTGTAGTTACAAATTATGGAGACAGCATAGCGGACAAAACCCAATTTACAGATCCCAGTACTGTAATTAATATGCTTGGTTGTGGAATATAGCACAGTGTAAAGGATCCTTTGCTGTATATATAATTCCCTAGGCTTTTTATACAAATGAGATTCCAGAAGTTGATCTCCGTGTGTTGTTGGGAGGCGTGAGGTAAATCATGGAAGTCAGGGAGGAGACTCCAAACAGTCCTGTGTCTTTTGGATTCAGTACCCTCAATCAACCTTAAATCAAACTTCCCAGAGGTTTTGGTATTAGTTAGTCTTGTATGTGTTTAAGACTTTATTGTTTAAGTCTGTCACTGGGATAGAGATATTAATTTACAGGAACATTTATAGAGAGGATAGAGGGATAGAAAGGATAAGAGATAATTTGGATCTCAAGTTAGTTTAGGACCCCTGAACCTGTCAATTAATTTTAAACCATGTTTAACAGCTTAGCTCTCCCTGGTAAGAATCATAGTTTTGCTGTTCACACAAATAAAATAATCAACAAATGAAACACTTTTAAAGGAGCTATCCACATATAGATGAACTGAATGTATTAGCTGTTCATGCCCTCTTGTTAGTTTTGGCAATGGGTGGCTCAGAGGCAGTTGTTCAGTTACGAATCTACAGCAATTCAACAGGAGCCTTTTCACAAGTAATCGGCAGATGTTTTTTTTTTATAATTTTGGGACCCAGAACGATGGGATATAGGATAACAAGCCGAATGAAGCAGGAGAGCTAAGGAGCAGACGTCCTACTCCATTGATAGCTAGGCCACGCCCCTATTTTTAACATGCATAGGAGATATATAAGGTAAACATTACAGTTCAAATACAGTATAAAGGGGGTCAGTAACTTTAAAGGTTGATGAGGAAGTCACTGTGATGTTGAGGCATATAAGGAGGTATACAGAAGGACTTGAGGAGACAAATATGTATGGTAGCAAGTGGCAGTTATTATGCAGGCTCACTTTTCCCTTCCCTCAATCTCAACCGATTTGTCGCTGTAAAGTCTCAGAGGGACAAAATTCAGGAGCTCGGAAAATTTGCTGTTAATATGTAGATGTTGGCATATAGGGAGGTATACAGAAGGATTTGTGCCAGATGAGGAGACAAATATGTATAGCCTCAAAATAGTGACAAGTGGCAGTTTTTATTAGGGATGAGCGCACTCGGATTTATGAAATCCGAGCCCACCCGAACGTTGCCGATCCGAGTCGGATCCGAGACAGATCCGGGTATTGGCGCCAAATTCAAATCTGAAACTGAGGCTCTGACTCATAATCCCGTTGTCGGATCTCGCGATACTCGGATCCTATAAATTCCCCGCTAGTCGCCGCCATCTTCACTCGGGCATTGATCAGGGTAGAGGGAGGGTGTGTTAGGTGGTCCTCTGTCCTGGTAGATCTCGTGCTGTGCTGTTTAGTTCTGTGCTGTACTGTTTAGTTCTGTGCTGTGCTGTGCTGTGCTGTGTTCTGCAGTATCAGTCCAGTGGTGCTGTGTGCTGTGCTCTGTCCTTCTGAGGTCAGTGGTGCTGCTGGGTCCTGTGCTGTGTCCTGTTCAGTCCAGTGGTGCTGTGTCCTGTGCTCTGTGCTTCTAAGGGCATAGTTGGTTCCCCAATATTCCCCTGTGTTTAAAAAAATAAAAAAAAGTTATTTAAAAAAATACCAAAAACTAATTTAATTTTTTTTAATTACCACAAAATTTGCACAACCAATCCTGCAGTATAAGCCCATTGGTACTGCAATATTACCAAGTTCACACATTCAGCAGTAAAAGTCCAGTGGTACTGCAATATTACAAAGTTCACACATTCTGCAGTATCAGTCCAGTGGTGCTGTGTCCTGTGCTCTGTCCTGCTGAGTTCCGTAGTGCTGCTGGGTCCTGTGCCGTGTCCTGTTCAGTCCAGTGGTGCTGTGTCCTGTGCTCTGTGCTTCTAAGGGCATAGTTATTTCCCCATTATTCCCAAGTTTTTAAAAAATAAAAAAAAAATAAAAAAAAATAAAAAATTAAAAATTAAAAAAAATATATATAATTATAACCAAATTTGCAAAACCAATCCAGCAGTATAAGTCCATTGGTACTGCAATATTACAAAGTTCACACATTCTGCAGTATCAGTCCATTGGTGCTGTGTCCTGTGCTCTGTCCTGCTGAGTTCCGTAGTGCTGCTGGGTCCTGTGCCGTGTCCTGTTCAGTCCAGTGGTGCTGTGTCCTGTGCTCTGTGCTTCTAAGGGCATAGTTATTTCCCCAATATTCCCCTGTGTTTAAAAAAATAAAAAAAAGTTATTTAAAAAAATACCAAAAACTAATTTAATTTTTTTTAATTACCACAAAATTTGCACAACCAATCCTGCAGTATAAGCCCATTGGTACTGCAATATTACCAAGTTCACACATTCAGCAGTAAAAGTCCAGTGGTACTGCAATATTACAAAGTTCACACATTCTGCAGTATCAGTCCAGTTGTGCTGTGTCCTGTGCTCTGTCCTGCTGAGTTCCGTAGTGCTGCTGGGTCCTGTGCCGTGTCCTGTTCAGTCCAGTGGTGCTGTGTCCTGTGCTCTGTGCTTCTAAGGGCATAGTTATTTCCCCATTATTCCCAAGTTTTTAAAAAATAAAAAAAAAGTAAAAAAAAATAAAAACTAAAAAATTAAAAAAAAAATATATAATTATAACCAAATTTGCAAAACCAATCCAGCAGTATAAGTCCATTGGTACTGCAATATTACCAAGTTCACACATTCTGCAGTATCTTGTGCTACATATAATGGAGACCAAAAATTTGGAGGATAAAGTAGGGAAAGATCAAGACCCACTTCCTCCTAATGCTGAAGCTGCTGCCACTAGTCATGACATAGACGATGAAATGCCATCAACGTCGTCTGGCAAACACGATGCCCAATCTCCTAGTACAGGGCATGTAAAATCCAAAAAGCCCAAGTTCTCAAAAAACAGCAAAAAAAGAAACTTAAAATCATCTGAGGAGAAACGTAAAGTTGGCAATATGCCAATTACGACAAGTAGTGGCAAGGAACGGCTTAGGCCCTGTCCCGTGTTCATGACTAGTGGTCCAGCTTCACCCAAGGATCTAAGCCCTCCTCCCCCCCCCTACAAAAAATTTAAGAGAGTTATGCTGTCAGCAACAACAACAAAACAGCAAAGAACTCTGCCTTCTAAACAGATGACATCACAAATCCCCAAGGCGAGTCCAAGGGTGTTGTTGGTTGTGAACCCTGACCTTCCCATCACTGTACGGGAAGAGGTGACTCCATCCAGCATTTGCAGCACGCCCTCTGCATATGCTGGAAGGATCACCCACAGTCCAGTTACAGATTTGGCTAATGAAGGTGTGAATGTTGTACACTGGGAGGAGGATATTGATGTAGCTGGCGCTGAGGAGGATGTTGATGATTATGATGCAGACAGATACCAAATTGCATTTCTCAATTTCTATTTATATTCTAGATTATATAACGGCTGAAAAGTTTTCTGTTTTACTCCTAGTGGAGAGGGGATCTGATGCAGACAGATACCAAACTGCCTTTGTCCATTTCTTTGTATATTTGAATTGCTAGTTCTACAGTCTATGCAGGCTGCTTTATTTATATTCAACTACAAGTGTAGGGCGGGGGGGGGGGGGGGGGGGCATAGATAGCCACCAAAGTAACGTGGTCCATTTAATTTCACTTTCTAGCTCCACAGTCTGTGCAGCCTGCTTTTTTTTATCTTCAAAGTATTTATATTTACAAGCCTTGCAATCTAAATTAACTAGAGGTAGTGACGTGGTAGAACTTCAAAAGGCAGTTTGGAAGCCCCTGTACAAACTGGCTCTATTTTTTAACTGAGTTGTCCCCCCTCCAGTGTGTACTCGGAAAGAGTTTTTAGTGCAGCGGGGAACCTGGTCAGTGAGCGGCGAAGTAGGTTGCTTCCTCACAACGTTGAAAAAATGATGTTTATAAAAATGAATAATCAATTCCTCAATGAAGTACAGCACTGCCCTCCAGACAGTACAGAGGGACTGTGGTTGTGGAGTCCAGCGGGGACGAATTGATAATGTGTGAGGAGGAGGAAGTACACACTGTAGGGGGAGAGGAATCAGAGGTTGAGGATAAGGACGACATCTTTCCTCAGTAGAGCCTGTTTAGTTTGTACAGGGAGAGATGAATTGTTTTATTGGTGTGGGGGCCCAAACAAACCAATCATTTCAGCCACAGTTGTTTGGTAGGCCCTGTCGCTGAAATGATTGGTTTGTTAAAGTGTGCATGTCCTATTTCAACAACATAAGGGTGGGTGGGAGGGCCCAAGGACAATTCCATCTTGCAACTTTTTTTTTGGCATTATGTGACCATTCAACAGTCGTTTGCCATGTTCAAAAAGTAAAAGAAAATGCCAACAAATTCAATAAATTAAATCAAAAGTTAAATGCCCTGTCATTATTTAAAACAAGAGGTTTTGACGTGCTAGAATTAGTGTAGTGTTAAGATGTTATAAACACTACACTTGGAAATTGGAGGAGGTAATGTGGCCCCGGTATCAAATTGGGTACCGGGGCCACCCCACTACGCAGTCCAGATACTTGTTTGGTGGAATTCAGACCAGTTGAGGGTGTATTTATTTTATTGTGGCCCCGGTATCAAATTGGGTACCGGGGCCACCCCACTACGCAGTCCAGATACTTGTTTGGTGGAATTCAGACCAGTTGAGGGTGTATTTATTTTATTGTGGCCCCGGTATCAAATTGGGTACCGGGGCCACCCCACTACGCAGTCCAGATACTTGTTTGGTGGAATTCTGACACGTGGAGGGTGTATTTATTTTATTGTGGCCCCGGTATCAAATTGGGTACCGGGGCCATCCCACTACGCAGTCCAGATACTTGTTTGGTGGAATTCTGACACGTGGAGGGTTTTTTAATTATATTGTGGCCTCGGTACCAAATTGTGTACCGGGGCCACCACACTACGCAGTCAAGATAGATAGATGCGTATCATAGATAAAGTACATTCAGTGGTGTGGGGCAAATTGAAAAATATTCAAAATGCACTGACATTATCAAAAACAAGAGGTTGTCACACGCTAAAACTCCAACATGTATATGATGGAGAGGATGGAGGAGCAGCCGTATGTGTAGTGTAATGCAGACCTGTTGAAGGTTTTTTATATATTTTATTGTGGTGCCCAGTGCCCACTCCTCTACGCAGTCCAGGTACATTTATTGGTGCGAATCATAAAAGTTCAGGGTTTTTAATATATTGTGGTGACCCACTCCTCTACGCAGTCCAGGTACATTTATTGGTGCGATTCATAAAAGTTCAGGGTTTTTAATATATTGTGGTGACCCACTCCTCTACGCAGTCCAGGTACATTTATTGGTGCGAATCATAAAAGTTCAGGGTTTTTAATATATTGTGGTGACCCACTTCTCTACGCAGTCCAGGTACATTTATTGGTGCGATTCATAAAAGTTCAGGGTTTTTAATATATTGTGGTGACCCACTCCTCTACGCAGTCCAGGTACATTTATTGGTGCGATTCATAAAAGTTCAGGGTTTTTAATATATTGTGGTGACCCACTCCTCTACGCAGTCCAGGTACATTTATTGGTGCGATTCATAAAAGTTCAGGGTTTTTAATATATTGTGGTGACCCACTCCTCTACGCAGTCCAGGTACATTTATTGGTGCGATTCATAAAAGTTCAGGGTTTTTAATATATTGTGGTGACCCACTCCTCTACGCAGTCCAGGTACATTTATTGGTGCGATTCATAAAAGTTCAGGGTTTTTAATATATTGTGGTGACCCACTCCTCTACGCAGTCCAGGTACATTTATTGGTGCGATTCATAAAAGTTCAGGGTTTTTAATATATATTGTGGTGACCCACTCCTCTACGCAGTCCAGGTACATTTATTGGTGCGAATCATACAAGTTGATGGTTTTCTTATTATATATATTGTGGTGACCCACTCCTCTACGCAGTCCAGGTACATTTATTGGTGCGATTCATAAAAGTTCAGGGTTTTTAATATATTGTGGTGACCCACTCCTCTACGCAGTCCAGGTACATTTATTGGTGCGATTCATAAAAGTTCAGGGTTTTTAATATATTGTGGTGACCCACTCCTCTACGCAGTCCAGGTACATTTATTGGTGCGATTCATAAAAGTTCAGGGTTTTTAATATATTGTGGTGACCCACTCCTCTACGCAGTCCAGGTACATTTATTGGTGCGATTCATAAAAGTTCAGGGTTTTTAATATATATTGTGGTGACCCACTCCTCTACGCAGTCCAGGTACATTTATTGGTGCGAATCATACAAGTTGATGGTTTTCTTATTATATATATTGTGGTGACCCACTCCTCTAGGCAGTCCAGGTACATTTATTGGTGTGAATCATAAAAGTTCAGGGTTTTTAATATATATTGTGGTGACCCACTCCTCTACGCAGTCCAGGTACATTTATTGGTGCGATTCATAAAAGTTCAGGGTTTTTAATATATATTGTGGTGACCCACTCCTCTACGCAGTCCAGGTACATTTATTGGTGCGAATCATAAAAGTTCAGGGTTTTTAATATATATTGTGGTGACCCACTCCTCTACGCAGTCCAGAAAGATACCTTGTTGCAACGTTTTGGACTAATAACTATATTGTGAGGTGTTCAGAATACACTGTAAATTAGTGGAAATGCTTGTTATTGAATGTTATTGAGGTTAATAATAGCGTAGGAGTGAAAATAAGCCCAAAAACTTGATTTTTAAACTTTTTATGTTTTTTTCAAAAAAAATCCGAATCCAAAACCTTAAATCCGAACCGAGACCTTTCGTCAAGTGTTTTGCGAGACAAATCCGAACCCCAAAAATAACGAAAATCCGGATCCAAAACACAAAACACGAGACCTCAAAAGTCGCCGGTGCACATCCCTAGTTTTTATGCAGGTTCAATTTTCTATGAGATTTGTGTCCAAATCTTCCACCGCTAGGTTGCCCAGCCAGAATGAAGAGGAACTCGCCCTCCAAGTACTCCGTCTTCCACAGCTCAGCCGGCCTTACAGGGATCACCTATGCACAGCAGGCCTCTCTCTTGCCGCCCTACTCGGGAGGAGAGCTATGCCCCAGATGGCGCACAAAATCAAAAATAAACAGCCGGAGGCAGAGCACTGCACCTTCGCCCACAATATATCAGAATTTTGAGGCCACAGAGGTAGGATAACAGGGTAATTGATCGGATGTAGCAAGAGAGCTATGAAGAGCACGTCTTACGCCATAGCTGGTTAGGCCACGCCCCCAATATATAAAAAACGTCACATTCATTTTGTATATTTAAATGTTAAGTACTGCAATGTCTTTAGTGTATTAGTAATCATCTTGATAAAGTCACAGCTTGTCCTGTTATGTAACCACACCATTTGTCAGTATACAACACTTCACTTTATATTTGTGCCTATGACAGAGGTGTACTATCCACTTCCTCCATGGTATAGCTAGTTCAACAGCTGTATGATACACGCTCTAGCGTCACCTTACACCCTGGGAAAACACTATTGTTCAGAGGTTAAGTGCTACATATTGCATATTGGTCCAGCTAGAGTACAAAGGTAAAAAAGAACCAGTGACATCAATGTTGGCCAAAGGGTTACAATCTAAATTCTCAACCACAAGAACAGGCACAGGTTTATTTTGTCAGAGACCAATTAATATAACAATATAATTTCTGTACTGTGGGAGCAAACCTACGTTAACATGGGGAGGACATGCTAATTTCAAACAGATAGTGCCCTGACTAGAGTAGAATCTGTGGTCCTAGCGCTGTGAGGCATCAATGCTAAACACTGTGAAAACCTGCCTATTTTTTGTATTCATTTTACAAATACTAGATAGAAGTATTTGTTCAAATTCGAAGTACTGATTTTTAAAAAAAATAGTTTTTTTTTTTTTTTTTTTTTTTTTGAAACAAAGTTTTTTATTTTTTATTTAAACAGGATTTTACATATATAATATCAGCCAAGAGTTGTATGAATGGAGAAGAACATAAATACATGAGGATAACATGTTGACAACATTTGCAGGCATATAACAAATGAAGTGGTGTAAAATCTAGATGTAAATTTGGTGTATTGAATACAGAGAGAAATAGTTTGTAGGTGAGGGTAGACATACAGGGGGTTTGGGGGGAAGAGGAGGGAGGTATCTGATGAGGGAGAGAAAAAATAAATAAATAATAAAAATAATAATAATAAAAAAAAAAAAAAAAAAAAAAGATTTGAGGATGAGAGAGTTTGTCTATGGTAGCTAGAGCAAGAGAATGGCGTATTTAGTCAGTCGTCTCCAATCAAAATTAAGCAAATAGATAATAAGTTAAATTTAGTGAATGAATGTCAAACGGTAGATAGGGGCGGTTCTGCTTCATAAAAGGATGTCCAGGGGTTCCACACAGCTTTGAATTGAATAGGGGTATCGTTGAGGGTGGCGGTTATACTTTCCAATCTGTATGTTGACCAGATAAAATTTATGGTCATAGTAAGTGAGGGAGGGATCGGGCTCTTCCAGTGCGAAGCGATCAGGCAGTTAGCTGCATTAAGAATATGTCTAATTAGTTTTTGGGTTGGGCGGGATATATTAGGAAGGGGTCTAGGGAGCAAAGAAAAGAGCGGTGAGTCAGGAATTTGAATATGAGTAATGGAGAATATTAACTTGTGGACTTGCTGCCAGAATGAGATTATCTTGGGGCATGACCACCAAACGTGCAGCAGGGAGCCTCTACAACCACACCCTCTCCAACATCTGTCCGAAGAGGCTGGGAATATCGTATGAAGACGCGATGGGACCAAGTACCATCTACTATATATTTTGAATGAATTTTCTTTGATTCGAACAGAGATAGAGGTTTTAGCCAGATTGGTTCTGATCTTGGTCCACTCTTTAGGATCTATAGCCTCTCCTGTGTCTTTTTCCCAAGCGACTTCATGTGGTTCTTTAGTTGGAAGGCCGTAGTTATTTAAAAGTTGGTATAATGTGGATATGAGGCCTCTCGTTGAGTTTGGGTGCTTGCAAAATGATTCTAGGGGGGAGCACTGGGCTGCGAGGGCTGGTTTAGGTAGGGAGTTGTAGAAGTGTCTAATTTGTAGGTACTGATAAAATATTGAATTGGGAAAATTGTATCTTTTTTTAAGCTCCGCAAATGTAGGGAAGATGTTCATTGGGGCAATGTCCCATGGAAATAGAAGATGGTGGCGAGTCCAGTAATGGAAGGCTTTATGATTTATCCCTGGAGGGAAATCAGGAGAGTTCCATAATGGGACGAGCAGCGGGTATTGGGAACGAAGTTCATAGATACGTGTCACTCGGTCCCAAATAGATAATGAGAATTTAGCTGTGGGGATATGGTTTAAGAGTTTGGTTCTGTGCTGGGGCTTGGTCCAAAGCAGTGAGGAGGGTGAGTATATGTTGAGTAAATCAGCTTCTATATGTGTCCAGACCCGCCGATTTGGGGGAGAGTGCCAAAGTACGCATTGCACTAAGTGAGTGGCTTGATAATATTTTATTAAATTTGGTAAGCCCAGGCCTCCTATACTTTGGTGTTTGAATGAAAGCTGGAGTCGAATTCTTGGTTTACGACCGGCCCATATGAATTTTGACAGGGATTGCTGTAAGTTTTTAAGAGCATGTGTGGGAACATGTATGGGAAGGGTCTGCCATAAATAGAGGAGGCGGGGTAATATATTCATTTTTATAGTGGCTATACGACCAAACCATGAGACCGTAAGTTTAGACCACTGTGTGAGGTCAGTTTTTATTGTATTAATGAGTTTTGGAAAGTTAGCAGCGTAAAGTTGGGAGTAAGATTTAGTTAGGTATACGCCCAGATATTTGAGTTGTTTAGATTGCCACCTAAATTTGAAGTTAGTTTTGAGTGTCTGAGTTTCCCCGGGTGCAATATTTAAACTCAAAATCTCGGATTTGTCAGCGTTAATCTTATAGTTGGAAAGGGAGCTGTATGTGTCAATTTCTTTTATAAGATTCGGGAGCGTAATATGAGGATTAGTCAGTGATAAAATGACATCATCAGCGTATAAAGCTATTTTATGGTCCCTAGTGGAGGTTGGTATACCCGTGATATCGGGGTTGTTTCGTATGCGTGCTGCAAGGGGCTCCATAATGAGGGCAAATATAAGGGGGGAAAGTGGGCATCCCTGTCTGGTGCCATTGTGTATAGAAAAGGGAGTAGAGGTGAAGCCATTGGCTAATACTGAGGCTGTTGGGTTATGGTATAATGCTGAGATACCACGACAGAAGTCTCCCTGAATTCCCATAGAAACTAATGTTTGTTGCATGAAGGGCCAAGCGACTCTATCAAAGGCCTTTTCGGCATCTAAGGCGACCACCAGAGCCGGGAGAGCGTCCGTATTAGCTATGTGAATCAGATTAATCAGTCTTCTGGTGTTGTCCGAAGGTTGTCTACCCGGGATGAAGCCCACCTGGTCTGGGTGAACTATTGAGGGTAGTACTGGGCTCAATCTATTGGCAAGAACCTTAGCAAAGATTTTTAGATCAACATTTAAAAGTGAGATGGGGCGGTAACTGCCTGCCTCTGTAGGATCTCTCCCAGGTTTAGGAATGACTACGATCCCTGCTCCAGTGGTCGCCCCGTCGAACTTGCACCCCGATAGTATAGAGTTAAATAAACCAGATAGCATGGGTGCCAGGGGTTTGATGAATTTCTTATAATAAAGTGATGTGAATCCATCTGGTCCGGGCGCAGATTGCCGTTTCAAAGATTTAATAACATCAATGATTTCTTCAGTCGTGATCTCAGCGTTGAGGGTGGCAAGCTGCGCAGGGGTTATTTTAGGGAGATGGCACGATTGGAGGTATTTTTTTATGCTGGATTTTAGAAGGAGGGGGTCTGCAATGTCTGGGGCGATATTATATAAGGATTCGTAATATTCTCGGAATCTATGAGCTATATGTTTTGGGTTATATATTAATGAGCCTGTAGAAGATTTTATAGAAGAGATTCTATTTTTCGTTCGCTTAGCTTTTAATTTGCGCGCTAGGATAGAATCTGCCTTATCACCCTTCTCATAATATTTCTGTTTTAACCATAGCAGGGTTTTGGCCGCTTTTTTTGAAAGAATTTGATTCAATTGGCCTTTAAGTGCTAACAATTTTAGATAAATACGTCTTTTAGGGTGTTGCTGATGGAGAAGTGTGGTACGGTGAATTTCTAATTCTAAGGATTTTATACGATCAATTTCCTCTTTTTTTTGCTTTGATGACATGCTAATTATAGTACCACGTATTGTGGCCTTATGTGCCTCCCATAGAATAGCTTGAGATATATCTGGAGAAGAATTAAGGGAAACATATTCTGTAATTGCTTGTGTTATTTCTAAGATATGGTCTTGTTTAAGGAGTAGGGTTTCATTGAGTCTCCATTTAGGGCGAGTGTCATTTTGTTGAGGTAAACGAAGTGTCAATTCTACCGCGTCGTGGTCAGACCAGGAAACAGGGAGTACTTGGACCGCATCTATTTTCTGTGTAGTCAGATGGTCAACAAAAAAGTAGTCAATTCTTGTGTACAAGTCATGAGGAGGTGAGTAGTGTGTATATGATCTAGATGAGGGATATGTCAGACGCCACGCGTCGTACAGATTATGTAAATGAAGTTGTGTTTTCAATCTTGTCGAATCTTTGGATTGTGTGGAATGAATTTGTTTGGGTCGAGAACGGTCTAGTGAATTGTCGAGGATGGTATTAAAGTCTCCCCCAACAATGGAAATCGTACTCATAGCTGATGAGAGCTGCTGAAAGAAACTGGAATAAAAGGCTCCCTGCCGCACGTTCGGGGCATAAACTGAGGCTATTGTTATAGTAGTTTGATTGAGCAAGCCTTTCAAGATAAGAAATCTACCATGTGGGTCTGAGATCGTGGATTCTATGGTTAGGGGTACTCTATGATGTATTAAAATGGCAGTACCACGGCGCTTCGCACTGGAAGAGGAGTAGAAAGCATGTGGGTAGAGTTTAGATGCAAGGGAAGGGTGTGGATCTTTAAAATGGGTCTCTTGAAGAAAGACTATATCTGGGTTTTGCCTCTTAATAAACTGGTGAGCTATTGTCCTTTTTGTGGGGGAATTGAGCCCGTTGACATTCAGTGTGAGAAGTCTAAACTTCACGGTGGTCTAAAAGGTGTAGGTCGCTGAGAAGATAATTGGAGACGAGTGACTTGTGGCACCAGATACCGCAGGACAGATGGGTTAAGGGGCGAACATAGAGGGGTGAAAGTAAAAGGGATTAAGGTTCTAAACTCAACTCGAGTTTTGGGAACCGGGGTGGAAAGAGGCGGAGAAGAGAAAGACTCCGTCTCTGTGTTTGGGGGGTGTATGAGGCAAATTTTGAGTAGCTGAAAATGCATAAACATTACAATTCTATTATTTTCGAACATGGAAGGACAATTGCATAAGAGGGTAGTGGTATCGGGGAGGAGGACTATGGTGTGCTAAGCAGTGAGTGTGTGTCTATTGTAGAAGACATACTGTTATAGTGCCACTTTTAGAGATAAAAGAAAATATCATAAGAAAGGCAATAAACTGCAGAGGGAACATACATTTTGTAAATAGTTGAATATATAACATAGAATTGTCGTCAGGGGGGGGGGGGGGGACGAGAGCGAGAAGGGGCATCAGATTTCATGAAAACTCCATGACTTATCTCGGTATCAGATTAAGGACCAAAATGTAAACTCTCATAGGAGTTCAGCGAGATTAAGAAGAACATAGTTTAAGAAAACGCTCTTCCCCATCCCCCCATCAAACAGGTCAATTATAACATTAAGTAACAGCAATTAAATCAATAATGTTGTAGGATATAATAAGCAAGTATGCCTAATTAAAAACAGGTAACATGAAATATAACTATGGTATTTGAATTGGTGTAAGCAGTAAAACAGAACTGACAAGACTACAGGCAATGGTCTCCAGAAGGGATCCAGTGATCAATATTTATAAACGTGATGATAAGATGAGTGGTTGAACAATGGATTTAGCAATCCAGGGGAGGGACCAACAATGAAATAGGTATTTAGAACCTGTGAGAGGCTATCGTGTAAATAGTGTAACAGTACATGGAGTCATAGTGAGGCAAAGTACATGAGTGGAACCTGAACCTGGTGGAAGTGTTGTAGACGAGATCTGGAGACCATTATTCGGAAAATTCTACGACCGTTGCCAGACTGGTGTCGGGGCAGGCGATCTCTGTGTGGTTGGTGAAGGTGTTGCCATCGGTTCAGCATCTTGAAGAATACCGAAGCGCTTGAGCAGGTCGATGCCTTGGTCGGGCGTTTTTACTGAGTGGGTGCGACCATCCTTTGAGACTATCAATTGAAAGGGGAAACCCCATTTATATCTAATGGAATGGTTGCGTAGTGCTTTTGTAACGTTGATCAAGTCCCTTCTTTTCTTGAGAGTAGAGGGGGCTAGATCTTGGTACAGTTGAAGGTTTGACTCCACATAGGAGATCGATTGAACATTTCTTACGGAAGACATTATTCTTTCTTTGGTTTTAAAGTAATGAAATCTGATAATTACATCCCGGGGAGGTTGATCTGAAGAAGGTTTAGCCCGGAGGGCCCTGTGGGCTCTATCTAGGTGAAGCATATCTGAAGACAGTTCGGGAATCAGTTGTAAGAAAAGTCCATTGAGGTAGTCAGGGAGGGCGTCCGTGGTAACGGATTCAGGAACATTTTTAATGCGGATGTTGTTCCGTCTATTGCGATTTTCCAGATCCTCAAGGTGATCTTTGTAGGTGTTAAATTCAGCCTTGAGGTCGACGATTTCTTTGTCAGTTGATTGTTGATGTTGCGTAACTGCATCCAGTTGTTGTTCAATCTGATCTGTGCGGGTACCCAGTTCAGCGATTTCTGAACGAATCTCAGCAACTATAGAACGCATTTCAGATTGGATGGTTTTTGTGACAATATTTATTATCTCCTGTGGAGATAGGGGTAAATCTGCAACGGATGTGTCATCGGAGTCTGAATCCGGGTCCGTTTGGTGAGTATTTGTTTTAGGACGACCGTTGGCTTTTTCCAGCGCTTTCATAATGGTATTTTTTGGAGTATTAATTGCTTTTTTTTGTTTGTGAGACATGTTTGAGGATGTAGTAAAGCGTATGACAAATCACCACCAAGGGAAACACCAGTAAATATATACAGAGATAAGAAAGTCAGCCACTGGTGCAGAATGTAAATCAGAATATTTACTGTATTTATAGCAGGGTCACTGCTTAGCAGGTAGTGAATACTCGCTCATGTGAATACTTCCTCCCCCACCATCAGTTTTATTAGTAGGATATCATTTTTTGGATTAAAGATGAGCTCAGAATGAAATTAGTGAGGGTTTGCTGTGTTGTTCCAGAGCAATACCAAAAACCGTCACTAGATGGCAGACTTTGCTTATTGTTGCTTAATCCAGTGAGTCACGTCAATAGAATGTAGTGGAAACTAAGTGACAGAGATCAGATTACAGTCATATGGAGATTTATGAGCAGAGGCAGAAAGGAGTAATTTAGCTAATCTCCCTTGATCTCGGGTACAGAAGATTGCAGCCGTACAGTGTGTAAAGCCTGAGACAGAGGTGCTGGGACCAGATGAGAATGAGTTAATAGAGGAATGTTTCTCCTTACCAACGGCTGGACTCCTCCCTCTCCTGACTCACTGAAGGAATCCCAGCAGACACTGCCAAGCTCAGCTCACCGGAAAAGAAGGAGATAATGGTGCCTGAGGACTTCAGAACTTCCGGTTTCACTTCTCTAAGTCCCCTCAAGTCACAGAGAGCAGTAGAGGGACTCAAATAGGTGGATTAGACCCTGGTTGATCTAGGAGGTAAGTGAGACACTCACTACAGGAACTTCTGATCGTGGGATACAGCGTGTCTCAAGCGTGGTATTTCTTAGTTTCTCCTGGCGATTGTGAAGATCTGCTGTGCAGGGAGGGTAGGGGATAGATAGCCCGTTTCTTGCTTGCCTGAAAAACCACGGGGGTCCTCAGTAACCACCGGTAGTCTCCTGCCAGAAGCCCACAGTGTTTAACACAGATGCCTGTTATAGTCAGTGGGACACTGAGCAGGTGGGCAATCTCTTCCAGGTAGAGTATAGTGCTTTTCTGTGTGGCAGAATCGATCCTATGTTGTCAATAGATGGTATAAATTGGCTTTTTTAGACAGAGCTCAGGATATGTGCAGCTATCTCGAATGGCTGCCAGGCCACGCCCCCTAAAAAAAATAGTTTTATGATCATATAGTTTCATCTAATAATTAATGTTTATTTATTTCAAGTATGTGGGATATTACTCTATTTCATGATATCTTATACAACTATTCTCTTTATCTTTAAGTTTCATAACCACTCAGTGGCTACTTTATTAGGTACACTTTTCTAGTACTGGTTATGACCCCACTTTGCCCCCAGAATAGCCTGAATTATTTGAGGCATAGTTTCAACAACATGCTGGAAACATTCCTGGTCCATGTTGAGTGCGATTTGTTGGCTGCACAGTCATGCTGCAAATCTCCCGTTCCATCACATCCCAAAGGTGCTATATTGGATTGAGATCTGGTGACTCTGGAGGCCATTGGAGTACACTGAACTCATTGTCGTATTCATGGAACCAGATTGAGATGATGTGTGTTTTGTGACATAGTGCGTTATCCTTTTGGAAGCAGATATTAGATCATGAGTAGACTGGTAATAAATTGAATACCCATGGTGAACAACAATACTCAGCTAGGCAGTGACATTTAAACAATACTCAATTGTTATCAAAAGGTCTAATGTGAAAAAACATTCCCCACACAATTACACCACCACCAGCAGCCTGCACCATTGACACAAGGCAGGAGTAATCCATGGATTCATGCTGTTTACGCCAAATTATAATCCTACCATTGGCATTGTTGCAGTAGAAATTGAGATTCGTCAGACCAGGTAACTATTTTTCCAATCTTCAACTCCAGTTTTAGTGAGCCTATGCCCACTTGCCTCAGTTTCCTGTTCTTAGATTACAGGAATAGAGCACGGTGTGGTCTTCCGCTGTAGTAGCTCATCCACTTCAAGGTTCGATGTGCTGTGCATTCAGAGATACTCTTCTGTGTACCACTGTTGTCACACATAGTTATTTGAGCTTCCTATCAGCTTGAACCAGCCTAGCCATTCTCTTCTGACCTCTCATTAACAAGGCGTAACAATCCCAGGAGTCCAGTAATTTGTCAGTTACTCAAGCCTTCAACAATCATTCCACGGTCAAAGTCACTTAGATCACATTTATTCCAATTTTGGTGCTTGGTCTAAAGAACAACTAGAGCTCCTGAGCATGTCTGCATGCTTTTATGCAATGAGTTGCTGACACATTATTGGCTGATTAGATATTTATATTAATGAACCTAATAAAGTGACCACTGAGTGTATATATTTTTTTATGATTAGCTTATATATATATGATATCTATTTTTAGATAGAAAGTACATATACACTGCACTTTTCTTAGCTTGGCAGGAAACTATAGGATAGATAAAGTCTTTTGTGGCAAATCCAGAGGTCACCTCGCACCTTACACTGAACACCAGGTGGGGGCTGCCATTATGCCTGCTATCCCTGCTGGGGAAACCCCGGGGATTGGTTACTTACGGACTGTAGCCTTTCCCCCTGTGATCTTACGAAATTAGACAGCTTGTATGTCTTTGACCATTCAAATGGATTCCAGTCTCCACCGCACTTCGTATACAATTTCTAATCTAAACCTCTTGCACATAAACAAAAAAAACAAAAGTATTACAATCTGAACAATCTT
The DNA here is from genome assembly GCF_038048845.1 of Mixophyes fleayi. NCBI lineage: Eukaryota > Metazoa > Chordata > Amphibia > Anura > Limnodynastidae > Mixophyes > Mixophyes fleayi. Next base: position 42,604,529 of record NC_134410.1, on the reverse strand, counting down.
CTTCCACCATTTTCTTATTTTTCCTTTTTCCATTGACAAGCTGGGATAGGTCCCAAACATATAGTCGGGGTCTATCCTCTCAGATATAAACATTTCAATAACTTTTTTAACTTATAACCATGACGAGAAGAAATGTAGTTAACACATTGATATCAAAAACAACCTTTTTAAGAAGAAAAGCACATTATTTACTATCACAACTAGGAGGGTATACTTTATTTTCGGCTGGGGTCCCTCGTGGGGATGGCCTCTGAAGGAAATATCTATTGTCTTCTATTGGGTCTTCAAAAAAAAGAGTTTTTCCATTTTCCATCACCTTAAATCTAGCTGGATAAAGTGAGGAAAAACGTTTATTGCTGCCTATCAAATGTTTACATACAGCAGAAAACTCTTTACGTTTTTGTGACACAATGACTGAAAAGTCTCAGAAAATTAGGATTTTTGTTCCTTCAATAATCAATGACTCCTGTTTTCCATAGGCCCCCAGTATTGCTTATTTCGCCCTATAGTCCAAAAACCTGGCTATAACTGGGCGGGGTCTTGCTCTCTATCCCTCTCTCTCTTGACCTATTCTATGTGCCCTTTCAATTTGAGGTTTATCCATGGACTCTTCGAGCTCAAACGCTAGAGGAATCAGGACACTTAGGTAATGGGTGAGTTGTGGCCCTTTTATTTTCTCTGGTATACCTATGAACTGTAAGTTATTCCTCCTATTCCTGTTTTCCAGATCATCGAGCTTATCTGAAAATTGTTGAAGAGTTTGGGAATGACTATCTACTTTGGCATCACGTGACTGATTTTTATCTTCTACAGTATGTCACTAGTGCGTTGTTCCAACACAGCAATACGGGTTGTATTAGCCGTAAGGGTCGACAGAACATTCTCACCTGTATCACGCAGAGCTTGGAATTGTTTGTCAATCTGAGGCATGATATGGCTGAGAATTCCACCGCCGATATGGAAGGAGATGTACTTTGCGATGGAGCTATTAATGAGTCAGAACTGTCGGACTGGACAGTGTCTGATGGCGGGGGAGAGGGGACGGGTTTTTTAGTTTGTGATTTCGGTTTACCCATTGTAGAAAGGGGAGCTTTAGCTACACTTGTCCCTGTTTTTTGTTTGTGTAAAATGTTTTCCATGGAATGCACAAGATAGGTATAGGAGAGAGGCCCCTCACGTTGATGTGTGCCTAGGTTGTTAGATTAGAAATAAAGATTTATATTTTCTTCTCTTCTCAAGAGACTACATTTACATGACTTAACTAGACTTTAGGTGTACCAGTATTGTTCGTCAAACCCTCACTCACAGATCCTCCGTTGCTGGTGCTATTAAGGTTCTTCCTGTGAGTATAAAATTGATCAATTAACCCTACAATTCTCTAATTGCTTCACCATATGATTTTACAGCTGGTTATAGGAGGCTTTCTCCATCAAAGCCGGCCACGGCACCGAGAAGAGATGCAAAGATGTCCTGTGCTCTTGTTATTTGATCACCTCCTGTGTAGAACTTTAACAGCTTTAGTTCCGATCCTCTTCTTCCCGATTCCCACAGTCAGCAATAAACAAGGGAAGCCTGCCCCGCCGTTGTCACCACTGGACGCCACACCAACACTATAGTGCCGATTCTCCTGCCTGAGCCATGTCAGCGCCCTCAGCTCCGTTCCCTCGGGTCAGCGCAGGTCTCCACCAGACTCCAGCCGGGTGTCCTCCCTGCATCCGCTGCCCACGATCTACTTTCAGGATCCTCCGTCTGCACCAATAGGCGCGCCTCAGTACTCCTCCACCGACAAATGATCCAGACCCTCCAGTACGGACACCTGGCTAGCATCTACTCCTCCCGCCACACGCCTTTTCTCCAGCCGGTCTCCACTTTTCTCCGCTAGGATTATGCTGCACCTCTCCTGTGCCTGCCACCCTTCCTCCACCACATCAGTCTCGGTCCATTAACCTCCGTTTGGGTCCAGACTTCCAAGACTCTTATCGAGGGGGTTTGGGGGTGCGAGCGCTCTGCACTTTGCGCCATGTCTCCACTGGTCACCGTGTAGGTCGCGCCAGACTCCTCACCCTCCACAGTCTTCCAAGAAGATCAGGTTATACGTTAAGTTTACTGTTTTAATATATTAAAAGCCTTTCCTCCGTCAGGTTTCCTCAATATCCATGATCTCGTGGTATTAGACTTTGTTTGCTTCAGCCTGTGAAGTTTTCATTGCCGAATGGCGGGAAAGCTGGCGTGGCTCTCCTACAGAGCTGGACTCCGGGGAAAAACAGATACGCTCCGTGCTGTTATACAGACCTCAGACAGATCCCCACACTTCCCCACACTCTCCGGTTTGATCTAAGCCTGTTTTTGTAGTGTTCTGATCCACTGATGGTGATCGAGCATTCATATGGAGCCAGACTAAAAAGCGGCCATTCCAGACGCCCACCGGAAGTCATCTAAACGTCTTTTGATAATTTGTAATGTCTAAAGTTATATATTTTCTATTATCACTTTTAGAGCTGTGTTTCTTTTTAGAATTCATAATACTAAAAACAAATGAGAGAAAATATATTTTTATTCTTTAAAGTAAGCTGTGCACATTAGATTTCCTGTGGGTCTGTTCTTGGTTTTCTTGCAACTTGCAAATGGATTCTATATCTCAATGTCAATTACTTGCTACATACTTCATCTTGTTATTAACCTGTTTTGAGTAATTTTTCTGGGAAAGAAGAAATTAAATGTTTAATATTAATATATTTTAGGGCCGTTTAAAAGGTTATTTAATAATTTGTAGAGTAGTCAAAAAGTAATTGGAAAATCCTGTTAAGAAATGTTTAACAGTCACTTTCAGCTTTCATTAAATATTATGATCACATAGCTGAGAGAGCAACATAAAGATAACTACATTAAATAAAATAATAACGAACTTCTGCTTAAGTTTCCACTTAACCTCTTTTATTGATGTTTCTCTTTTGGCAGATAACAATTCTATTACTCTAAAGACATTGCAATGTAGCTTCATTTTAAAAATGACTTGCACTGCCTCTGGCTAGAATGTTAAACTCTGACTGCACAAGAAGGATTTTATACTGTGCATAGGACTTTCTGATTGTCTTCCATAACTCATTCATGAATATGCCAATGTTCACACGACATATAATACAGTATATAGCTGCTCTGTTGACTCAAAATTTCCTCTTCTCGAATATCAAATCAAATTTTTTTTAAAATGATCTTGATCATAAATGTTGTAATATGTTGGCCAAATATCAATATTTATCATTGACCATTGTAGATTATTTAAAATTGAGAAAGTTTATATTTTATTCAATATTTTATCAGAAATCTTCTTGCTTTTTCATGTTGGCTTGAAAATATTTATATCCTTCAGGTCAGTGGTACAACTTTCCACAGTGCAAGCTATGTGCTTACACTGGGGCCCCAGTGTTAAAGGGGCCTATTTTACTGTGCTACAGACCCCAAGATTTCTATATCTTTTTACTGTGACCAGTAAAGTGTCTGTTTGTAACATACACACCCTGGAATAGCGTTCCTATCAGAGACAGGCATTTCTATACCATGCTGTGTGCTCTCTGATTGGTTAGCTTAGTAACGTGGCTTGAAAGCATACGCCACCAGGAACATTGGGAAGAAGATGAATAAGAGTGGAGGAGTGATCTGCTGCCTGTGAGAAGATAAAACTCTGGGATTAAAATGAGGGGTGGCAAAGAATAAGGCCAAAATAGAGAGCTAATGAGTAAAAAAAGCTGGAGGGGAAAAATAGGTGAAAATGGGAAGTTGGGAGGGAAAAAAGAGCTAATTGAGAAACAAAAAAGGTGTAAAAGTGCAAGGAGGATCAGGGAAGAGCTAGTGGGAGGGCGAATAAGGGGAGACAATTTAGGGGAGAAAAAGAGAAAAGTGAGGAAAGAAAAAGTTAGAAGAGAAAAACGGGTACTAAAGGAATAAAGTGTAACATTTATTAGCTGTAGAATTACCTCACTTATCCAAGAAACAGGTGGAGCACTCGTTGCCATGTATTAGCTGTAGAATTACCTCACTTATCGAAGAAACAGGTGGAGCAATCGATCATTGCCATATATTAGCTGTAGAATTCCTCACTTATCCAAGAAACAGGTGGAGCGCTCGCTGCAATGTTTCCTAGATGTGGTCGGAACTGCCGTGTGTTTGAGTCATTGCTCTGTTGTTTACCATAAATACTCTGTTGTTTGCTAGGCTTATTTTCCTCTCTCGCCGTTCCACCTCTGTCTCCCTGTCTCCCCACTCTACCAAGCCCTTCACTGGCTCCCCTTCCCCTACAGAATCCTTTTCAAGCTCCTCACTCTCACTTACAAGGCCCTCGCCAACTCCACTGCTCCCTACATCTCTAAAATTATCTCTATTCACACTCCCTCCCGCCCTCTGCGATCGTCCAACGATCGTCGCCTCTCTTCTCCCCTGATTACCTCCTCTCACGCACGCATTCAAGACTTCTCCCGCGCCGCTCCCATCCATTGGAACAACCTCCCCCGCTCCATCAGAACTTCCCCTAATCTGTCCTCTTTCAAACGAACATTAAAAACCCACCTTTTCCTAAAAGCCTTCCAGTCTCATGCCTAAACTCCCACTGGTCGGCTTCCTCTCTTTCTCTTCCCTTCTCCCCCTTCCTCGACTCCGTCTTCGTCTCTTCCATCTCATCCATGTGCCTATCTGTCTTCCCCTCCCTTTAGATTGTACGTTCCTTTGAGCAGGGCTCTCCTACCTTCTGTTTCCATCACTTTTAACTGCGCTCTCCAGCTACTTAGTTCGCCTCCTCTCTTACCCTCTGCCCTCTGTCTCCTCTCGCTTCTCTCCGCTCCCCTCAGTGACTCTTTATCTGTCATCCGTGCCCACCCTCTTGGGCCATAGTTACCTGCCTGTACTCACTTTTCCCCTCCCTCTCTTTCTTGCTGTGACTGAGCCCCCAGAGTTATAGTGCTTACTGTTACTTGTACTGTGCTGTTTCACCTTGTACTGTGCCATTGTTTGTCCTTGTACGGCGCTAAGGATACTTTGTGGCGCCCTATAAATAAATAAAAATTAATAATAATAATAATAATAATACCATCCAGCCAGATCGCTGCAGTATTTGGCTGAAAGTGTATGAAAAGCATATTGTGACCTGTGAGATTGTCAAAATTGAATGGAAATTACTGCAAATTAGTGTTAGTGAGGTTAATAATAATGTAGGTACAAAATAATACCTAAATTATGTTATTTTTGGCAAAAAAAATTAATTTTTTAAAAAATTGCAAACCAAAACACGCAAGTGAGGTTTTGGCAAAACCATAACCAAAACCAAAAGACAAAGGTAATCCAGATCCAAAACCAAAACACGGGGGTCAGTGAGCATCTCTAGTTTTACTAGAGACAGTTTTATACTTCCGTTTTTTTCCCACTTATTTCTCCATTGAATTAACTAGGACTAAATTAAGAAATTATTGTTAACAGCACACCTTTGATGTTAATCAGTTATTTCAGTGCGGGTTAATTCCATCTCCTGCCATAATAACCCTACCCACCCGGTGCAGTGAAAGAAGGTCACTTATGGAGCGGAAAAATTTAGCTTGGTTCGTGTTAGGAGCGAAAACATTTAGGAATGTATAAGGGATATTATTAAGATCACATATCAAGAAAATTTACTGCCCTTCTGGATCCCTAATTTCTTCAGAGACTGTGAATGTAAGATGTTTAGCTATTAAAACAGCGACCCCCTTTTTCTTTTGAACAGGGTCACAAGCATGGAAAGTGCAAGTTTAGTATTTGGATTTAAGTTCAGGACGACGAGGGCCAGAAAAATGGGTCTCTTGTAAAAACACTATGTCGTCTCTCAAATGTCTAATAGTATGTAATAAGGTGGACCTCTTCCGTGGGCTGTTTAGCCCCTTAACATTTAACTTTAGTATTTTGATAGCCATAGGTAAGATAATAAACTTCTATGGCTAGAGGAGAAAGACAGATGGTGTCTAGGCCCCCGGGAGCCCAGAATGACGGTCTCAGGGGGAGAGGTAAAGCAAGGACTGGGAAGGATAGGAAAGGAAGAGGAAGTAAGGGCTAAGGTCACGGGGATGAATAGCCCGAGAGGAGGATCATAGGAAAGAAGACGGCTTAGTAGCCAAAAATGTCCAAAGCTGGTATTAATGACCAGAGGGGGGTAGTGTGGCTCTGGCATGTGCCAGATGGAACACAAAGATGAGAGAACCTTACAGGTCCATAGTGCGTTAGAGGACCAAAACATAAACTAATCAAAGTAGAAAAGCAATAACATAGTGGAACAGAGTTAATTGTAAAAACACTAAAAACAACAACAATACCTAACCAGGTACCTATAGTGTAAGATGCTTGTAAAACAAAAATACAAACAAGTACAGTGGAGTAATAGACTTATCTATGAATGAGTATGTAAAAACGACATTTGAAAAGAAGTCCAGGAAAGTTCAAATCCCGAAGCAGGAAACGGTGAAGTAAATGCTTTCAGTGAAGAGTTACCTGAATCCAGAGTACTTGGTAAGTCTAAGAAAAAATGAGACAAGAGAAAGGCATACAAGCATACGTAACAAATACAAACAAAACAGATTTGGAATTGTGTATACTCGAGGAACATATGTCGGGTAATGACAGAAATCCCAATTAGGGAAAGCCAGAGTTTAATTTTGATAAGCAGAGAAACTTCAGGTGATTGGAGGACTACAGTGTGCCAGGCTTGTCTTGGAGCTCTCTGTGGAAGAGGAGTAGTGGCCAGGTGATTGATCCTGAATGGGAAGGTTCATGTTCTTAAGCAGAGATACAGCTTCTTCCATAGATTTTGCAGATAGCACTCTACCATCTTTCTGGACTTGGATGCTTTTGTCAGCAGTCACATCATCAATAAATATAAGGGAACCAGTTCCATTGGCAGCCATACATGCCCATGCCATGACACTACCACCACCATGCTTCACTGATGAGGTGGTATGTTTTGGATCATGAGCAGTTCCTTTCATCTCCATACTCTTCTCTTCCCATCACTCTGGTACAAGTTGATCTTTGTCTGATCTGTCCATAGGATGTTGTTCCAGAACTGTAATGGCTTTTTTAGATGTTGTTTGCCAAACTCTAATCTGGTCTTCCTGTTTTTGTGGCTCACAAATGGTTTACATCTTGTGGTGAACTCTCTATATTCACTCTTGTGAAGTCTTCTCTTGATGGTTGACTTTGATACATGCCTCCTGGAGAGTGTTCTTGATTTGGCCAACTGTTGTGAAGGGGTTTATCTTCACCAGGGAAACAATTCTTCTGTCATCCACCACAGTTATTTTCCATGGTCTTCTGGGACTTTTGGTGTTGCTGAGCTCTCCGGTGTGTTCTTTCTTTTTAAGAATGTTCCAAGCAGTTGATTTGGCCACACCTAATGTTTTTGCTATCTCTCTGATGGGTTTGTTTTGATTTTTCAGCCTAATGATGGCTTGCTTCACTGATAGTGACAGCTCTTTGGATCTCATATTGAGAGTCGACAGCAACAGATTCTAAATGCAAATGTCACACCTAAAATCAACTCCAAACCTTTTACCTGCTTAATTGATGATGAAATAATGAGGGAATAGCCAACACATGTCTATGAAATAGGTTTTGAGTCGATTGTCCCATTATTTTTGGTCCCTTAAAAAGTGTGAGGCACATATAGAAACTATTGTAATTCCTACACCGTTCTCCTGATTTGGATGTAAATACCCTCAAATTAAAGCTGAAAGTCTGCAGTTAAAGCACATCTTGCTAGTTTCATTTTTATATCCATTGTGGTGGTGTATAGAGCCCAAAATGTGAGAATTGTGTCGATGTCCCAATATTTATGGACTTGACTGTATCTAACAGGAATAGGTTGTCAGATATATAGTTGGCCAGCATGCGGAATAGTCGAAGAAGATAGTCCTCGAGTTGTGATCCCTCCAGAGAGTCTGGGATATTGCAAATTCTGAGATTGTTTCGCCTGCCTCGGTTCTCGGCGTCTTCCTGATTATCAGCAAGGGCCTTAAGACTATCTCGGATAGAAGCAAATTCTTGTTCAGAAATGTTTTGGAATTGACAATTTCGTCATGAGACCGCTCTAGGGTATCAACCCGATTGCCGATCTCGGCTACCTCAGAAGAGAGATTGGACATAGCTTTAGTCACTTCATCTTTAATGACCTGTTTAATATTTCTCATTTTGGAGAGAAGGGCAGCAATGTCTGCTTTAGTGGAGTGAGCTGAGGGGTCATCACCCAGAGAATCCATTTCAGAATCACTACCAGGTAGAGAAGATGTAGATGTTTGTCTGGGTGAGGCGTTTTGACTTGAGGTAAGGTATTTCACAAGTGATTTAGAGGCTGATTTCTTATTTTTGGGCATTCTCAAAAACTGCAAGGTGAGATTGAGACCATACACAGCTAGTTAGGCATACAGAAGCTGTTCCAATATAGAGTGGTCCACGCACTAGACCAAATGAGGTATCACATTATGGATGGTAATAGGTTTACATTTGTTTGTATGTTTCAGATTTATAGGACTTGAAATAGTAGAGAAGATATCAAAAAAGGCACAATTTTAGAAGTTGCCCGCAAGGTGGCAGCAAAGTCCCGAACAAAGGATGTTATCATCATCATCATCATCATCATCATTTATTTATAAGCAATTTTATCAATTCAATCAGATTGATAACTTCTACAAAAGTTCAAAGCAGACAGCTACAACAGAGCTTCATCTTGTAGTACAGTATGAGGGGTAAAGGAATCAGCAGATCCAAAGAGGCAGGAGCCGTGTAGAAGCAAGGTATCGGGAGGTGAGACCCCTGCAGCCTGACAGGCTGTCCTACTCACCGGTAAACAAAACTGTGATACCCGACTGACGGGAGCAATGGATGCGACTTCCAGATGACAGACAGCAAAACTGTGTCTTACTCGGGCACTCCATCAGTGGCAGGTAAGAAGTGGTGAAGGATTCTTGCCGGTAGCAGGCGTTTCAGAGGACCATTGCGATAACAGGAACCAGGTAGTACAATTATCTCCCCGACTTCACACCTCACTGGGTCTCTGCACACAGGCTGGTCTTATTTGGGGACTGTATGTACAGAGCAGCCTAATGAACTGCAACCAGTAGTTCACAGCAGGCTGTTTAAGGGATGTGCCGTTTATAGCAGAAGTGAGACACGGGGCTTTTGAGGGTTACGGTGTCCGACTGCAGGCAGGGATGTGAGGTGAGCCGTCTGTATAAGAGATTCACGATGTGCTGCAGGGAATCACGACCTCTCGTTCTATACCACTTTGTTGTCCAGCAGATGAAGAAAGTAAAAACTTGCAGGTAGTTATTGATTTAATGGTCCGATGGCATTATGCAGATAATCAAGTTGGCATAGGCAGGTATTGTAGGAGAAATGACGGCGCGGGTACAAGACCCGATCTGATCTTCTGTCCCTCTGTATTTTTCCTTTTTACCCAAATTTTCTCTGAATAATACAGCAGACTTAGGGTGACAGATTACAGCATATGGGTACTAGCATAAGCACTGTAAGAGGTAATGATCGTAGCTCATGCAGAGCTGACAGGGATTTTCGCGCCAAAACTGTGGAGACACAGAATAGAGTAGATTGTGAGGTTCTGGGGACAATAGGCACAACAATGAGCTGAGCCGGGGAAGCTGTGAAGTAACCGCTATTCGATATTGGCAAATAGGTCTGTGTAACAGCAGCTGCAATCCTGATGGATGGTGTATGCAGATCTCCAGAGACGGAGTAGCTAGGAAACACGACCAGCCATCTTGGCTGCCAGGCCACCCCCCCGGGGGTGTTTCAGTTTTAGTAGATAGCTGCTGAACACTTTTCCCCTCTTAAAATAATATTTTTACATTTGGGCAGAGGCGGCTTATACTTTGAATGGATAACCTTTTGCTCAACACGGATGCATTATATGAAGGACATTTTTTTTTTTTTAAGTAATATTTTTTTTTTTGAAAGGTAAATTTTTATTAAAGTTTTTCAAAACAACATAAGTGTGAAAATGAGACATCATATAACATATATGTGAATCATTTCACTTTAAGTAACAGAAATGCATATTAAAGAAAACTCACAACAGTACATAGTAAATTAGCATGTTACTGTAAAGAAACGAAAATGTTGTTTTCCTTATTTTTGTTGTTTTGGGGGGAAGGGGGAAGACAAACAATGGGGGAAGGGGGATTTGGGGAAGAAAAAGAGGGGGGGAAGAAGAGTTTATCACCCATTATTCTCTGTATCAGATGGCGAAGAGGAAAAATAGTGACATACTTGGCAATAAGGAGGTATAATCAAACTGTCTATGACTACCATTTAAAAGTGTAAGACGTTCCAAGTCTCCAATAATCATAGTTTATGGGAGCGGGTGAGCGTCAGATGGTTGTTAATGGGGGTTCAGCATTGAAATGGTTCGTCCATGGAGACCATGTATTTTGGAAATTTTCTGGTTTATCTTTAAGAACAGCTGTAATGCTTTCCATTCTGTAAATTGACCAAATTTCGCTAATGGTAGCTGAGAGCGAGGGGGGGGGGGGCAGTATTTTTCCAGTGAGCTGCAATCAAACATTTAGCTGCAATGAAGGAGATTTTTTATGGGTACCAATAACAAGAATGAAAAAATGAAAATATACAGAAGTGATACACGTAATAAAGATCTAATGCCCCTTTACTGTCGTCTCATTTAATATGACAGAAACGCTCTGTGACTGTGTGAGGGGATCAGATACCATCTCCTGGGATAGATGGAGATAAACAGCAGCAATGATGTCACAGAAGTCCAGGAATTTTAGTACAAATAACCTCAGCCCCCAGGCAGAGAGAGAGACTGTGCTGAGAAGCAGCTTTTTACCTGCACTGCTCAAGTGCACATTATAATTTTAAAGCAGGTTAGCAGGTCACCTGAAAGACCCAGCTACAGGCCTAATGGATGGAACCCACCCTACTCTTTCCATCTATAAACCCCAGGACCCTTTGCGGCTTTTCCACAAACCTTTAGTCTTGCAGCAGCTCACAGCTACTACAAACTCACATTCTCCTGGGGTTTTAAAAGCAGTATGTTAGAAATCTAGGTGAAACATACCTATTACAATACACTTCACCCTTGATTCTGTCCAGGGCCTGATCAACCACTAGGCTGACCAGGCTGCAGCCTGGGGCACTGGGTCCCGGGGGGCGCTGCCCTGTGGGTATTTAAAAAAAAAAATAAAAAAAAATTAAATTTTTTTTTTTTTGTAATTTTTTTTTTTTTCTTCATTCATTATTTTTTTCGGGGTGGGGGAGGGGGGGTCGCCGCGGTGGGGTGGAGGGCTCGACAATCAAAAGCAATGGTGGTCAGTGGTTAGCAACACACAGCCAATCGCCAGGCTGCCTGTTGCTGTGCAGCAGACAGGAAGCAGGACGTCTTCACTTCCTATCTGCTGATCTGAGGAGAGGAGCGACGCTGGCACAACTACAGGTAATTGAAGGGGGGAACTGCCCTGCATATCTATAGGGAGGGGGGGGGGAACTGCCCTCTGCATATCTATAGGGAGGGGGGGGGGAACTGCCCTGCATATCTATAGGGAGGGGGGGAACTGCCCTGCATATCTATAGGGAGGGGGGGGAACTGCCCTGCATATCTATAGGGAGGGGGGGAACTGCCCTGCATATCTATAGGGAGGGGGGGGAACTGCCCTGCATATCTATAGGGAGGGGGGGAACTGCCCTGCATATGTATAGGGAGGGGGGAACTGCCCTGCATATCTATAGAGAGGGGGGGAACTGCCCTGCATATCTATAGGGAGGGGGGGAACTGCCCTGCATATCTATAGGGAGGGGGGGAACTGCCCTGCATATCTATAGGGAGGGGGGGAACTGCCCTGCATATCTATAGGGAGGGGGGGAACTGCCCTGCATATCTATAGGGAGGGGGGGAACTGCCCTGCATATCTATAGGGAGGGGGGGAACTGCCCTGCATATCTATAGAGAGGGGGGGGAACTGCCCTGCATATCTATAGGGAGGGGGGGAACTGCCCTGCATATCTATAGGGAGGGGGGGGAACTGCCCTGCATATCTATTGGGAGGGGGGGAACTGCCCTGCATATCTATAAGGAGGGGGGGGGGAACTGCCCTGCATATCTATAGAGAGGGGGGGGGAACTGCCCTGCATATCTATAGGGAGGGGGGGGGAACTGCCCTGCATATCTATAGGGGGGGGGAACTGCCCTGCATATCTATAGGGAGGGGGGAGGGAACTGCCCTGCATATCTATAGGAAGGGGGGGAACTGCCCTGCATATCTATAGGGAGGGGGGGAACTGCCCTGCATATCTATAGGGAGGGGGAGAACTGCCCTGCATATCTATAGGGAGGGGTAACTGCCCTGCATATCTATAGGAAGGGGGGAACTACCCTGCATATCTATAAGGAGGGGGGGAACTACCCTGCATATCTATAGGGAGGGGGGGAACTACACTGCATATCTATAGAGAGGGGGGGGAACTACCCTGCATATCTATAGGGAGGGGGGGGGGGACTACCCTGCATATCTATAGGGAGGGAGAGGGGGGACTGTCATGCATATGTATAGGGAGGGAGAGGGGGGCTGTCATACAAATCTATAGGGTGGGAGGGGGGGGCTGCCATGAAAATCTATAGGGAGGGAGAGAGGTTGATATGTATGAAGGAGGGCAGAGGAGGGGGGCTGATATATGTGACTGGGGGAGTTTTGATGTGACGGGGGGGATAGCTAGCTAGCAGAGTGGAGGTAAGGAAAATAGCTGCAAGGGGGATGGATGCAGGATGGGAGGTAAAGAAAATGGCTGCAGCAGGGGTTAAGGAAAATGGCTGTGGGGGGGTTGTGGTTAAGGAAAATGGCTGCAGGGGGTGTTTAAAAAATACAGCAGCTTTGGGGGGCAGAATCTCATGATTGTGTGGTGGTCACATGGGTGGTCTCAGCAATCACTAGAATACTAAATATTAGTGAGATGGGGCTGGTAGAGGTTTGTATTTGATTGACAACAAATATTCAGATATTGCTTATATATGCCTGTCCAATGGGGTACTTTTAGCTGGCCATAATGGAGTGTTTTGTTTTAACTAAAGGGCCTAATCATTCAGGGTTTGCATTATAATACATTTTTGCATTTTCAAAACAGGACGCCAACTTTCCAGAAGCCAGCGAGAGGATAACAAAGTTGCAAGAGAGAAGAGCAAGAACAGGTAAGAGACAATGGCACAATCTGTCTAAATTTGAATGCTGGAGAATACACCTGAACATTCATATTCAGGAGTGTTCCTATACACCTATATATTCGGAGGAGGGGGGGGGGGGGGGGGCGCTGCGGCCTTATTAGCCTAGGGCGGCCAGAACCCTTAATCAGGCCCTGATTCTGTCACAGCGCTTACTGCACCCTTTTCTAAAATAGTTTTAAGAACTTAAATTTGTGGATGGACTCTCCTTTACATATAGCTGTGTGCTACGTTTATTGGAGTTTTAGTAACAGCATACTGCTAATTATTGTACAGTATGTCAAGGAATGGAAATATTTATACATCTGTGAATTTAATCAATGTTCTTTCCCATGCGGAAGACGTTGCATTGTGCCTATTTTGTAATGTGTTTAATATGTTAATCACATCATGAAGCAGGACAGGGCCTCTGTGTCAGGGAAGCAGGATACAAGTCTTCTGACCACTTATATTCTTTCCAGTACTTGACAGGGTCATTGGCATTGAAAGAAGTGACTTTTACGGTCTTTGTCCAGATCCAAGACTTCCTGACATCAAATTTGTTGCCAGAGCATTATTCTTGTCCAGTTTCTATGAGTAGAGAATCTTTTTTGTTCCTGCCTGTCTGTACTAACCTGTAGCATAATCTTGTTTAAGTGGTGTTATGGTAAAATGATTGTGCTGGGGTGACCACTCCATGGACTCTGCAATACTAGTGGTGGAGCATTTACTGTATACACAATCTAAGTTATTCCAGGGGGTAAATACATCAAGCTGCGATCTTGCATTTCCAGTGATTTTCTAGGGCGAGTTGAAACTCGCCGATGTATTAAACGGCGATTTGATGTAAAATCGCCAGAGTTGAGTTTCTTTTAAAATCGACATTCTCAAAATCTGTACGAATCGTGGTCCCAACTTTTTCCCATCTAGCTATATAAGTCGCCAAATGTATGAAGCTGCGATTTTGCAACTGTTACACTGCTTGCTGGCAGTATAATATTAAAATCTAATGAATGTTTTTTTTTTAAAAAAAAAAAAGGGTGGGAACCCCCCTGTCTAAGCACTGTTAACTCTAGCGCTGCCAGTCTACTGCTGGTTGTGTGAAAATCAGGAAAAAATTTGCGTGGGGTCCCCACGATTTCCATGCAGCCTGCACTAGGCAAACCAGCCGGGGTGGGTGGCACTATAGTAGGGGGACACGCGTCAGACTACTAATTAATTAGTAGTCTCCTGGGGACTAATTGCTGCAGGGTTCAGCCCTGCTTCTGGATTGGTCAATAGAATCATTTAAGGCAGGAAGGGCATAGCATCCTAGCCGGTTATAGGTTCTGTGTTGTTTTATGACCGGCTCCTAGTTTCCTGCTATCCTTTAATTTGACTTTTTTTTTTTGCGACTCCAGCTTATTACTGGACCTTGCTACTTTGCTGACAGCCCCTGTTCTTTGCCTGCAATTCAGATTCTTCTTGCCAGCTGCCTGCCCCGACCTTTAGCCTGCCCCTGTTTACTCTGCTTGTTACAGACCCACGAACCTTGGACTGTTCCCAGACCTGTCTCAGATTCTCCGCTTACACCTCTTACTACCTTGTATCGGCACATGGAAGGGATGTTGTTGGGAAGATGGAATAATTTTACAATATTTAGTTTTACCTTAATCCTTTTTTAACCACCGGAGGCTGCCACCTTGTCCATAAATTTTATCCTCATCCCAGATGCCCATTGTAGCTTCGTTGGTAGCCATCTTGCTTCCTGTTTCCTTTATGGCTCTTCCTGTTGTGCTAAATGCTTGAGTATTTTCATTCCCCATTGCTCCATTGCAATTTATATCTTTTTATTTACCATCATTGGTAGTCTGCCCTATAACAAGTTAATATATATTCATAGATGTTTAATGGACAAATTTGCAAAGACTTTGAAACATTGGTGGAAGGCTTTTGCTACAGCCATTGATTAACTTCCACCCATTTGACTTATACTCATATGTTCTCAACATGATGTATTCTTAGTGATTATTATTATTATTATTAGTAGTAGTAGTAGTAGTATTAGTATTATTATTATTAACCTTTATTTATAGGGTGCCACATGAGGTCCACAGCTCTGTACAGAGGGAAAACAACAAGACAGTACAATACAGTAAACAAATAACACTACAACTCTCAACACAGCTACTGGGGTGCAAAGAGTATATTCAGCACACAGCAAAACCTGTGTCTATTAACATGGGCACATCTAACAGGTTTAGATACACCAAAAGAGGTGCAAAGAAAATGGAGGAGTGGAGTCAATGGGCAGAGAGCCCAAGGAGGAGTCGCGCAGTGTAACTGCAAAACTTATAGGTAATGAGAACTGGAGAGAAGAGGGCCCTGATCACTAAAGCTTACAATCTAAACGGAAAGGGGCAAACAGTTGACACATGGCGGTTATTCAATGTAAGGCAATGTAAGGGGATCTAAGGCCAAGAAACAGGAGTGGGAGAGATGGAGGATGAAAGAGGGTGGCTGGTAGACTTTTCTAAACAGGTGGGTTTTCAATGACCATTTAAAGCTATACAGACTAGGGGATAATCTGATAGAACAAGGGAGTTCATTCCAGTGGTGGGAGGCACCATAGGAGAAATTTTGGATATTGGAGTAAGATGTGATTACTAGAGCAGAGGAAAGGCGATGGTCATTTGCCAACCGGAGAGTGCGGGAGGGAGTATGTTTGGAGATGAGAAGACGATGTAAGGAGCAGTGGAGTTGAAGAGGGCCTTGTACATTAAAGTGAGGAGATTGAAGAGGATTCAGTAGGGGAAGGGGAGCCAGTGTAGCTGCAGCATTAAGCGTAGATTGAAGAGGAGCGAGATCAGAGCGAGGTAGGCCAATAAGGAGAAGGTTGCAGTAGTCAAGACAAGAAATGATCAGTGAGTGGATAAGTGTTTTGGTGGCATCCTGGGAGAGGAAGGGTCTGATACGGGTGATGTTGAAGAGCTGGAAGTGACAGAATTGGGCAAGAGATTGAATGTGAGGGGCGAACGAGAGAGAAGAGTCAAGAATGACTCCCAGGCAGTGGAGTTGGGGAACAGAGGAGATAGTGTTGAGTGATTGAGAGGTCGGGAGGGAAAGAGACTTTGATGAAGGGAAGACAATGAGTTCAGTTTTGGCCATGTTAAGTTTGAAAAAGCATAAGGACATCCACGAGAAGATGGAGGAGAGGCAATTGGACATTCGAGAGAGGAGGGAAGGCGAGAGCTTAGGAGATGAGAGGCAGAGATGAGTGTTGTCTGCATAGAGGTGGTACTGGAGGCCGAAGGAATTGATGAGTTCACCCAGGGAGGAGGTGTACAGAGAAAAAAGCAGAGGCCCAAGGGCAAAGCCCTGTGGTACCCCTACGGGAAGGATGGTTGGTAGAAGGAGGAACCAAAGGTAGAAACAGTGAAGGAGCGATTGGACAGGTAGGAGGTGAACCATGAAAGGACAGTGACAGAAAGGCCAATGGTGTGAAGAATGTGGTGTAGAAGTGGGTGATCCATAGTGTCAAAGACTGCAGTCCAGGAGGAAAAATTAGAAGATCATTGGTGACTTTGGTCAAGGCAGTTTCTGTGAAGAGGAGGGGCAGATGCCAGATTGGATCATCTACAAGAGCACTTTTCTTCAGAAAAATGAAATTGTCTCGCCACCATATGATTTACTAAAGGAGGAGCTAAGTGTTTATGAAAATTGGGAGGGACTTGAGTAGACAAAAAATCTCCTGGCATAGTCTTATTCCTGACTATGCTGTCTGAGCATTATTATAGCATCATTTTCAGTATGAGATTCAGTAGGAAAGGGGTAGCTAACAGTGCAGCTACCAGTGCTTTATTATTCCACTCAAGTTCAGAAACCAGGGAAGAGAACTAAAAAAAATACTGACCTATGGTCATAGTATTCTGAAGAAGAAGTATAAGGTTTGCAGACAGGCTCAAAGTGGGCTCATTAAAAACTTCCCAAAAGGCAGAGATAAAGGCTGTTGCATTGTGTAAAAGAGGATCACCTCTCTTCCACAGAGGAGCTTCCCAATTAAGTGCTACGGAATTTGCTGGCGCTATATAAATAAATGTTAATGATGATGATGATAAGATCTTTGCCCGAAAGTAAGGAGCTAATATATGTCGCTTTGGTATGCTCAGAGACAAGATTCCCAGGCAGAAGAGAAAAATAAATAGCACACTAATTTAGAAACCCCTACAATCCTGAGGGTTGCCACAATAATGAGTTGGCAGAGGGTAGTCAGGGTAAAGATAGGTTGTACAGAAATGGTGATGGCTGTTGCAAGAACAGAAATAGTGCTTAAAGCGACATTGCTTGTAGTAAGCCTGTACCATGTTCATACCATTAGAAAGACCATGTAGGAATTTCCTAATTTGGTTTTATTTAGCTCCATTCTCTCAGGTCCTGAAACAACAAGGCAGGCTGAGTTTTCACCTTGGACAGCACAAGGAAGTGTTGGACTTTGCCTAAATATGTCTCTTGTCTATCCACACTAATGAGCTGCTGTCTAGAAACAGATCTAGGCAGTAATGTTCTCAGAACAAATGACACAGAATCATATTCTGAGAAACCAAAATTCGGGCTCGTAGCAAAGGATCAGTCAATGAACAAGCCAAGGTCAAGGATATAAGGGTAGTCAAATGGCAAACTGGGCCAATAACAGATAAATCTTAATATTATAATTAATAGATTACAATATTGCGACTCAGTTGTCCAGACAATGAGGCAAGAAATCTAGGCAGTTTAAAATGACATGGCACTCAACTTCATCAAGCATTAATCTGCATGCATAGCTGTATGTCACAGGATTTGCCATAGAAGAGTTAGAGAGACACGAGGGTACCTAAAAAGATGTGAGGAGTTGTGTGAACACGCAGGTAGGAGCTCACAACGACCAAATCTATGAGGAGAGCTGCAATTTATTTACTGCAACCGCAAAGAAAAATTATGGTATGTGACAATACATTAAATTAATCATACATTGTTGCATATTATTATACACAGTAATATGCAATGTATTAATTAGCAATCTAGTTAGAATTAGTTCTACTCCACTCTGAGGATAAGAATAAATTTGGAAGTGTATCCAGAAAATAGAATTTTCATCCATTTTCACACTGACTATAATGCAGATTATCTCACAGGTTGATAATTGTCATATGGCAGCAAAGGGTTAAACATCAGCCTTAAAAAAACAGGTTAGCTACAAATCCCCACTGACAAAATGTCCCTAGCAACATAGAATTTTGGTTGAGACACGTTATGCCTATATATTTATGTTAAATTTATATGTGTGTTACTTAGCTTTCTCATAATCCAGAAGCAGATAAAAATATGAAATTGGGTATGAATGTAAAATGACTGATATTGTCATAATATATATAAGTACACTAATATGCTCTAAAAGTCAAAGAGGATGCAGCAGAATGAAACTGAGAGTTTGGAGGAAGTTGTAAGCACTTACGGAGATGGCAGCACATTTTGCTGAGAGACATAATCTGCTGCGTCAGGACTCAGTAGGTGATCAATCTATTTAATTATCCTTTTTCCCAAAGACAACTCTGTCTACTGCCAGGGGCAAAAAGTTTGACTTTTCCATCAAGCAAACAATATTATAGGATTAAGTCTACATTTCTCTTAAACTGCACAACTGGGCATACGTCCAAAGAGAACGGACATCGAAGACCTTCACTTTACAGATGTCTGCAATGACAAAGTGCTTAACAGAGCCCAATAACTGCCCCACAAATTACCACAATTCATTTAGAAAGCCATCAGAGCTGTCATGTCTATGGGAAAGAGAGTATATCTCTTATTGCAGCCAGCATTCACTTGTTTAACGCAGAAGCGTGTGATTGCTGCATTTTTTTCTTTCCTCTCACTGTTGAAAAGATATATATGAACTCAGTTTAGGAAATCCATTTTTGAATCCCAATCAACATCCAATGTGTCAAATGCCAAAGAGAATTGAATGATGCTCTCCAATATTTTTAGGTAAAAGGGACTAGAGAAACTACTGCTTCTTAAATGGATCAATTTTCTTGTACAGTGTGTTTTAAACACTGTCCAGGAGTAAATCTAGCTCTTGCTCCTGGCTCTATAATAATTAAATGAATGGCTTCAAAACTGGCAGGTCAAGTGATATATACTTCAGCTACCCCAGTAGTGGAAGACTGTAAATAACATAATTAATTTGTCTGAACTCCTCCAGTATCATATAATAATCAGTTAGCTGGAGCTAGAGTATAAAATGCATTTCCTGTATTAGAGTGACTTATTGCTATTTTTACTAGTTACAGATTGTCAGTCACCCAGGATGATCCTACCTAATAATATCTCAATTAAAATAGAGTGCCACCCATCTATTTCTCACAGCCCCAACTGACTATACAATGTAATAGAATGTAAATTGTTCTTATGTGTGCTTCCATAGGGCAGAAATAAGTAGAGATGTTCACTAACCCCTGTGTTTTGGTTTTGGATCTGGATTAACTTTGTGTTTTGGTTTTGGATCCCGATTTATTTCTAAAATCCATATTTTGTTTTGCTGAAATCACATAATTTGGCTCTTTTTTTTATCCCTACATTATTATTAGCCTCAATAACAGTAAAATCCAATCATTTCCAGTCAATTTTTGTCAAGTGACAAGAACACTGCTACCCCTCCTGTTTCTGTATGAGCAATGGCACATGAGACTGGAGAGTGACAAGAACACTGCTACCCCTCCTGTTTCTTAATGAGCAATGGCACATGAGACTGGAGAGTGACAAGAACACTGCTACCTCTGATCTGTGTGAGCAATGGCACTGAGCAAAGTCACTGGAGACTGGAGAGTGACAAGAACACTGCTACCCCTGTTTCTGTGTGAGCAATGGCACTGGAGACTGGAGAGTGACAAGAACACTGCTACCTCTGATCTGTGTGGGCAATGGCACTGAGCAAAGTCACTGGAGACTGGAGAGTGACAAGAACACTGCTACCCCTGTTTCTGTGTGAGCAATGGCACTGGATCTCCTGGGGAGGGAGGTACTTATGGAATCCAAAACCCGCGAGATCCGACAAAGCAACAAGGACATTTTGCCTCGATTCAGATCCGAGGACGTGTGTAGATACCGAGCCGGCTCGCGAGCCTACTCAGATAGTCTAAGTTCGGGTGGGTTCGGTTTTCAGAAAACCGAACCTGAGCATCTCTAGAAATAAGCCATTTACCAATGAAGTTCTAAACATGTCTACTTGTCTGGAGGAGAAGTCAGGTAATGCTTATTCCTGTCTTGAATTACCTAGGGCAAAAGACAATGACTCAGAGGCTTTTGTTGCATTTTTTAACGCATTTAACCCCTAGTGCTTCAGATTTTGATGATTCCGGGCCCAATTCATTAAGGAAAGTAAGGCAAAAAAACATGTTACAATGCAAGGGGTGCAAATTAGTATTCTGTTTTGCACATAAGTTAAATACTGACTGTTTTTTCATATAGCACACAAATACTTGATAGTTTTATTTGTACACTGCAATTTAAAGTTGATCTAGGACATGCCCTCCCCCGACTATAAATCTTCCATCACATTTTAAATTAACATCCCCCTCCAATGCAACATGGTTTTGCCAAGGTGCAAAGTTACTCATTTTTTTTTTTGCTCTACTTTCCTTAATGAATCAGACCCTACATGTTAAACACAATATTTACCGTAGCAAAAAAAATAAAAAAAATATTAAGTTTAAGTTATTGTATAACTTTTTGATATTTGTTTAACGTATCTATTTGCAGTTAACTGTTCAAATAATTTTCAGGTGTGAGCATACTTAAACCAATCAAATTATTTATTGATGGGAGATAATTGATTGATATAAATAAATATAAGTTGTTTTGGAACAGAAATAATAAAGTGGAGTAAACATTTTGGCAACACATATAGACTCAATCCTGCAAACTAATACTACTCAAACAGATCAGACAAACCTATTTAACATGTAAGTTATTTAGAATTGATGTGACATAACTTTTATGTAAGGTTTACCTACACTTATTTTTCATACTTCCGTTAAACATATAGGCAGGTATTAGTCTGCATAGAAGAGCACCGTCTTCACCAGTAAACAATACAGTGGCATTTATTGTTGTCCAAAAGTCAAAGTATTATTGCTTATAATAATCTAACTTATGTACTTTGACTGTCTTGACCAAAGTTTTTCTTTATGACTATTATGCTACCAAGATAACAATTGTAATACTCCATAAAGAAAAAAAAAAAGAGTTATTGTATAATAGGGGCACTCCTAATTGACATTATTCAATCTATCAAACTCATGTTGCTTTCAGCATTTCTCATGAATAGGAGCAGATGAAAAGTATGACACTATACAAAAAAAGCAAAAATTCTAAATGTAAACTTTATTCAATTCAGTAAAATCATGTTATTTAAAAAAGTAAAAAAAATGTAAAACTGAAAAAGTTGTGTATTTTAAAATAATAATAAATAGTACATCAGCTACTGATCCATAACTTGATTTAAGCAGATCAAGGGTCTCGTACATATTATTTTAAGGAACAAGAAATCTTTTAATGAGTGAGGTTTATTGTCTATTTCAAACCTTTGCTTGCAGCTCATTGAAACCTGTATTTGTCAGTTCAAATATTATCTTATTACGGTCACTGACTAGGGGGTATATTTACTAAACTGCGGGTTTAAAAAAGTGTAGATATTGCCTATAGCAACTAATCAGATTCTAGCTGTCATTTTGAAGAATGTACTAAATAAATGATAACTAGAATCTGGTTGGTTGCTATAGGTAACATATCCACTTTTTCAAACCCGCAGTTTAGTAAATATACCTCTTAGAGTTTTAAAAATTAGTTGTTTTTTTTTTTTTTAGCCAGGAGCAATACAAATGAAATTGCAGAAGTACACAGTGATTTGTTATGAAAACATAAATAAAATCAGTATAAGGAGAGCTTGTGCACGGCTTAAGTTGAACTAGCTGGGTAGTCTGCTTTCTACCTAAATAGTGAGCATGATAGGTGCCAGGTGATAGTTTTTGGGAATTCCAAGACCTTGATTAGTCTCTTTGGTCAATGTTGCATGGTACCATCCTGTCTGGGGGCAGGTCACCTTTCTCCAGCATTCCCTCTGCAACCAACATGCTTGCTACCAGTGGGTTGCAACATGTACAGTTGTACTGGGCCCCATCGCAGGTGGTGCCTGGTGCATAGAGGGGTATTGCTGTTCCATGCCAGTGCCAAAGGGCCATGTACTTAGATGGGTTTCCCAGAACCACTCCTCCCAAGCCCTTTGCAGCTAAAATGCAGACATAATCTAGTGATGGCCTGACTATTTGGAGAACCCGCAACAGTATGAAATGATATTAAAATTATATTAATAATAATTTACTGCCAGTATCAGTGTTAATTAAGTCCCAGACAGTAATAGTGCCAAGACTCAAGGCCATGTGAGACAAGGATGGTGTGGTGTGAGCACAGAGCGATTGGTGTGAAGTTTCTATCAGTAGTTTCTATCTGTGTCACGTCACACCTGCTTCACCTGGCTTGAGACTTTTCTCTGACTCCCACTGCCTGAGGCTATAACTTCACCTGTGGGAAGCCAAGAAATCAGTTCAGTCCCTGCCTAGCTGCCTAGGATATGAAGCCTGACTCCTCCTGGTGTAATTGTGCTCTTCTACTTGAATCCCACAGTGTAAGGTCTTCTGCTGGCCTGGTTGGCCTGCCTCTGGCCTCCAGACCACAATTGCTCCTTCTCCATGCTGAGGGCCAGGTTGTGAGCCCTCCAGATCAAGAAAAAAAGTACCTAATCTCAAGAACCCCAGTAACACACCTTTGAATACGTTTCTACCTCCTGTCTGGGTGGGAGTGGTGGAAGGGGTCTCCCTCTTCTTAAGATATGTTCTGGGCCCCATGATTTCTGATGGTGGTCCCTGGCAGCCAGAGTAATTTGAGACTACCTGTGCTCTATATGAGCTTTATTAAGAGTGATCTCTCATTCTCCTTCTCTTTTTGTCTCTCTTTCTCTTTTTCTTGTTATATTGTATATGTAGGGGGACTAAAAAATACAATTGAGAGTATCAGCTCTCGCAAAGAGTCTGAAATTATGCCTGTGCACACAAACCACCTAATTCAGGGTTGGACAAAATGATAAAGAATTCAGAAACCAGTCTCAACTCTATAAACCAGCAAGATCTTTTAAAGGGGTAGGAATTATCTGGCCATATCACAATATTTATTGAGATGTGGCTGGTGGAGTCAGCAGCAGTGGGCAATACTTGGCCAAAGAGGTTGTCCCAGGGTAGGACATGAGCTTTATGTGATCAGCTCACATCCTACCAAGTGAGCATCTCCTCTACAGGTGTGATCCACTGCTACTGTGCCCCTTGGTGGTATAACAAACAATATTTCAATGCCTCTTTAAAAAGCCAGGGAGTGTGGGCATCAAATTACTTAAATAGAAATGACAACCAGAATTCTGCACCATCAGTAATTTTAGGTGTATTGGCTAAATGGATCTTGGGATTTGTCCACTCTAAGTCATTAACAAAGTTCCTCTGTTATCACACCTTCCCCCCTCCAGCTTTTAGGGCCGCCTTAACTACATTATGGGCCCCCGGGCAATACCAGTGCATTGAGGCCCCTAAATATAAATAATTATATATATATATATATATATATATATATATATATATAGTGTGTGTGTGTAAAAAAAATATATATGTATGTAAAAAAAAGTGATTATAATCACTTTTTTTACACACATATATATATATATATAAAGGGGCCCCCTTAACTTACCTTAAGTCCGGTCCCCTTCCCTTCTTTTTTCCACGCTGAGTCTCTCTGTTCTATGCTCCTCCGTGCTGTGCTTGCAGTGAATGTTGGGCGTGACATTGCGAGCATAGCACGGAAGAGGGGACCAGGGAGGGAGCTGGATCGCCAGCTGACGTGACCGCGTGACCGCAAGGTAAGTATTTTTTTTTTCAGCGCTGCCTCGGACGGGCCCCCTTGCCCGCAGGGCCCCCGGGCACCTGCCCATTGTGCCCAATGGAAGAGATGGCCCTGCCAGCTATTGGCACTACCATATACCATGCTTATTTAGTGGTGCCACTGCACTGCAAACAGTATTCATCCAAGCTGTACTGTATGCAGAAGCCTTTCTTGGGAGCTGCTTGCTAATTAGAACGTAGCCTTGGTACTGTGAGCAATTACAAGCTATAAATGTACTTCTTATATTGAAAACCAGCCAATTAAATTTCACCAAGGACTTAACTGTGATCCAATTGGCTGGAGTTCACAATAGGAAGTGGACTCAGTGCTGTAAACAATTACAGTGTTATGGTTGCTTATTGTATTTAGCTTTCTGTGCCATAATTTAATTTGAGAAAGGGTGCATGAATAGTAACTGCACAACTCTGTTCAGTTGCAAAGGGAATCCAGCTCGGTTTTGCCTGGCTCCCAATACCTACCTAATAGAAGGAAGCCAGCAATGAGGAGAGAAAGATAAGAGTTGTGGGCTGCCCGGGACCCTGAGACGCACTGGGAGTCCTAAAAATCTACTTACCTTGCTTGTACGATAAAGCCTCAGTAATATCATCACTGCTTCCCACAAGATCAACACACATCTGTCCCCAGCTACTTTACAAGCACACGCGAACAACTTCTTCCTTTTTATGTAGTTTTATTGTCAGGAGGGTAAATGTTTTGACACGGTACAGATTTCACAGCAATTCTTGGAGACCCTAAACGCTAGCTAGACATAGACCAGCTCTCTCAAGACCAGCCAGCTTCCCCAGGGTTGGTCTCCCTAAACAAATGATACAAACAATCTTTTGTACCTGATACTCCTCCCCCAGCCTTAGCTTGATGGACAGGTGACACACCCACCTTCTTTTTAAAAGGAAACGCCCATCACTGGCTCTGTTTGCACTAACAGACACACCCTGTCTGTGTGCTGAGAGGAAGGAGCTTTCAAATCATGTAAGTTAACCAAACTTTAAACTATACATAAGTCTTTACTTGGTTTAACCTCAATCTAGGTGCATAACTGTGCCAATGTTTTATTCTGCTTGTATGTTTTCTCTGCATCTTGTCAGATAAATGCCTCCCTTTGTTACAAATATATATGAGGAGATGAACATTAATATAAAAGAGAGGGCATGTTAGGGAGAAGTAAATGAAACAATATATTTACAATGTTAATTAAGTATATTGCGAAACAATCTTTGGGGATGAGAAACTATAAGCATTTTATTGCTTGTAATAATAACGGTTAATAGTATTCTGAAACCCTTCTTTATTACTTTACATGACCATTTAGGTTCAGAAATAAAGGTGTACAGATTAAAGATAAACCGCCACTAATATAATTTATTTCCTATTATTATGCTATGTATACTGTTTTCACACATCTATTTCCAAATTACCTTTTTATTGGCCTGTATTCTGCCTCATTATGTTCAGTTAAAGTACAATGTGTATTTTTATAGACAAATGTTATAGATTTTTACATTTCAGATCATATGCATTGTTTTATAGTGAATTAATAGAAGACCAGTATATGAACCTGGTAAAAATAGAGGCCAAATAAAATGTACTAAAAGAAAGTGTACATAATGAAATATTACCACTAGAGGGCATCCAAAGACAAAGTATATTTGTTACCTAATCTGAAGGTCACTGTGTGGAAATGATTATATTTATTTTCCCATAGGGCTTAATTATGTTTTAAAATTCAGTCTAGGTCATACATTACACGACAATTTAGTAGCAGTAATATAAACAAGGCTATTACCAAAAACTATAGACTAGTTAAGATTAATAATGTACTCTTAAAGTTAGTGTATTAGAATTGTGGGACTTGTGGTAACTACTGAAAACCTTCATATCATATCCCTGAACAATAAAAGGTCAATGTAACCTTAAAGTCACTTTGATAAGTCAAATAATTTTCTTTTAGTTGAAGAGATTGTTGGTATTTAATGTACAGTTCGAATTATTATTTTAAAAGTGCATGTTGATCTTTTTGTGTCTATATCTATATCTATATTTTGTGTCTAATTCTCCAAGTGGTACAGTAACTATATAAACCTAACTATATAAATTTAGGTCTTATCAATAGGCTGCACAATCTGACTCTCTTCTGTCAGCTGTCATCTATGACATCTATGCTGACTGCTCCCAATGCCATCTAGAAGGCTAGATCCTAGGACAGAAAATTAAGCCCAGGGCCCCAACATTCTTATAAAGACCATTTCAATATTAACCTCCAACACATGCAGGGGACAAACCCCTTGAAGCAAGAACTCTATCTGTGCTGTCCCTAAAGCTTCCCTAGCCAAATTTTGCAGGATGCAGTTAACATTTTTTGCCACCTATATATGAAAAAAGAGTGGCATACTGTCTAGGACAGGGATACACAATTTTATGCTTGAAACACAGGACACGAGTCAGATTGGGGAATCATAAGGAATAATGACTGACACACTTGTGATTAGATAGTGATATCTAGTATAACTGTCTGCCTGGAGTTGTACAACCTTTTATTAGCTTACTGGTAAATGTATCAAATAGCAATTTTTGCAAATCGCCGATATCCGGCGACTTTTCATGGTAAATTTAAAGGCAAAACTTGCCTATTTAAGCTATTGCCGCTTTAAATTTACTGCGCAAAGTCACCAGATATCGTAGATTCGCAAAAATCGCTATTTGACACATTTACGCCCCAAGACTGTGATGTATTATACCTCTGCTATTGCCCTCTGTCTGGAAAATTTGCTATTTATAATACAAATATAATTCTTCAGTTTTCTTCCAAATATTTTTTGCAAATGAAACATAAGTGCAAAATTAATTCTGTGCGTTCTGTTCACAACATTTATTCTATTGATTCTGTTAATGCTACTTTAGGAACAGCTGCATATGTAACACCCATGATATTGTCTTTAAATGCTGGGTGAATCTGTGCCAATGGGTAGCTAATTCAGTATGAATGTTTAATGTTCCCATTTAACAACAAATCATGAATCAGTTTTACTTGCAATAACATGTTTTACAGCATGGTTTGCTGTTGAATCATTGTAAATGTACAGGGTCGCGGTGAGAACCACAGTTTCCACCTAATGAGAGATGCTGCTGATAATAAATAATTGAAAAACCTAATTTGAGTTTAAATAATTGAATTGGCAGCATCGGCGGTCTGGGCTGTCAATTATGGGCTGAAAAAAACACATGTGGCTGCATAGCAGTGAATTGCCAGTGATTGACAGTTATCTTCATTTAGACCACAGATGCTGCACTGTGTAATAAAAGAAACTTGACAGCATTAGAGAGCCTGGACTAGTTTTCACAGTAAAAGGGAGACCACGAGTAAGGAGGGCCCTGATATATTGAAAACCAATCTTAGGCTGGTCAGCACAGGGCAGAGGCCCCTATGGGAACGTGGGTGTGTTTAGGTTTGCAAAAAATAACTGATGCCTACTTACGCCCAATGGGTGTGGGTGAGGAGGTAATTATAAAGATTAAAATAAAATTAAATATGTGAATATTCAGTTAATGAGAGTAGTTACTATGAAATCTAATTTCGATTTTGATTGCTATTAACGATATTGACCCACTTTATTTGAGGTGCTGAACAATTTAGGGTTAAGGCTAAATTTATATTATGGATGCAGAATAATAGGAATACAGAAAATAGTTACAACTGTTCTGCAGACTGAGATTATGTTTTAGTTTGTAGAGGATTAACCAGTAATAGGAATGCACATACTGTTTGCATGTGAATGTGACTCCAGTCATGCAATTCATATACAATATAGCAAAATGATGTTTTCTGTTTAATTGGGCAATTTATGAGTGTTCTAGTAGTTGTGGGAGATGAATGATATGAATGAAGCGCATGTGTATATACGGATAATAATTTCATGCTCTGATAGAGTTGATATGATGAACTGTACTGTTTTTTTTCTAATGTTAATTAGCTAATTAATTATATACTGTGGACCATGGTACATAATATGCACAAATGAATATGTCATAAGACCATCATTATAATAACACTAAGAATATGGTACAAAGTTATCAACTTTGTATTTAGGAGCAGTAGATGAATTAATTGAAAACACAATCATGTAATAATTACTGCCATGTTCTACCCTATTTAAACATGAATGCTCATACATACACATTTCCTTTGAAATTTTCACATTACGCAATGAAACAATTTTGACCTTTACAGGCTTTCGCAACCGGAAGTATCCTGCATCCTATAGTGCAACACAAATTTGTTTAATAGTATTACCAAATTTATCTTATAAGTGGGAATATATAATATATGTTTTTTCATGTTTTGTCGTATTACCACTCAGGGACCGACCACCCTAGCCTAATATTCTCACCTTCCACGCCAGTCTACGCGGTAGGTAAAAACGAACTCATACTTAATTTAAATTCCAGCTTCCTTCACCTCTCCCCACTAATGTTTATGTTAACGACTTTTCAAATCTCATCCTCCACTTGGAATTTTTTAAGTGTCACAGCAATCTTTGTCACTCATTTTGTTGTCATTAAAACCAGAACTGTATGGCAGATTGGAGGCATGAAAAAGAGCTACTGAGGGAGAAGGTATGAAGGCCTTTCACATCTGTTGTCTATCCTACTCACTTATCCTCACCCAAGAATGACTCATTGTCTTTAGCCTTTACTTTGTCAACATTACAACCTTACAACATTTTTCTTTCATGTTGTTTTCTTATTTTGGAGAGCAAATATTATCTTATATTTTAAAATGAATTTCAGTTTATACCTCTTCCTGTCACAAGTTTGCAACCCCAAAAAATGGTGTGCCCCCCAAAAGCCTTGTGCCATAGGCTGAAGACGAGTCAGCTTATTGGATAATTGGGCCCTGGCATTGAGATAGTAATACACTACATTCAGTTTTATGCTAGAGAGAAGAGATTTAGGAAGCCTCACATGCATCCAGAAGATAGATAAAGTGTCTGATATGAGGATTTGGAAAACCACACCTTAAAAGTATTAGTTTAACTTCTTATTGCATCATTCTGTTTTGTTTATATTTTGAGCTGATACGGTGTTATATTATTTTGGACTGACATTTCATCTGACAGATTGGACTATTTGGAAACTTTTTGTGAACATCTGCATTTTATAAGAGACCTGCGGCTTGTGATTGGTCCTCCCGCTTACACCAAACTTCACCATCACTTTAAAATGCCATAAAAACGATATCTGTATTACAAAACATGAAGAGCCCCTGGAAAACCTGCAGCATGGAGAATGAGGTTCTGATTCATTAAGGAAAGTAAGGCAAAAAAAGAAGAAGGTTTCCTGGACAAAACCATGTTACAATACAAGGGGTGCAAATTAGTTTATTATTTTGTACATAAGTTAAATACTGCCTCTTTTTTCATGTAGCACACAAATACTTGATAGCTTTATTTGTACACTGAAATTTAAAGTTGTTCTAGGACGTTGATGGCTAACCTGTGACACTCCAGGTGTTGTGAAACTACAAGCCCCAGCATGCTTTGCCAGCTATAAGCTAGTTATCTACTGGCAAAGCATGCTGGGGCTTGTAGTTTCACAACACCTGGAGTGTCACAGGTTAGCCATCACTGGTCTAGGACATGCCGTACCCCAACTATAAATCTGCCATCACATTTTAAATTTACATACCCCTCCAATGCAACATGGTTTTACCAATGTCTAAAGTTGCTATTTTTTTGTTGCCTTACTTTCCCTAATAAATGAGGCCCTGAGACTCTGGCCATGGGAAGAAGAAGGTCAGAAAAATGTATTGGGTAGTTGGTAGTACAGCTTTAAAATTTGCCGAAGCTTCTATGTTCCCAAGAAACTTTTACATCTCATATTGTCATGCCTCATTTACTAATCAAAACTGGTTTAAAAGTTTTTGTCAAGATGTAAGTATATAATATGCATTATGAGTTATCATCCAGGACAGAAAGGTCTGATATGCACTTTAGGCTTTCAGAAACGATAAGTAAGTTAATGATCCTTATCCTCCTTATTGAATCCACAGCACAGATAGTTACAGAACTGCTAGTGCTAGAGAATCAATTACAATACATCATAGGGCTGGATGCTGCATCACCTGGAGGTCACGCAATAATAAAGGGGTTGTGTGGATGTTTTACATTGGCATTAAACATAGTAGCAGATATTGACAAAGGACAGATGAAGAAAAATACAAAAGGTTAATAGGAACAGAGTAGAATGTAGTCGTTTAAATTATTGCAAGTTCTGGCAGTGGCAATAAATAGTGTTGTTACATTGTGCTGCGGAGCTGGTGTTAAAAAAAATCTCAAAGAGATCAATTGTTCTTACATAACACTGTGAACAGAGAACTTTCCTATTAATGCAGGAAATAGTCTGGCAATGGTACACGGAAAGAAGCAGTTTTTCAATATAACCTGAGACAAGTTCAAGTTCATGAAACATTCTCTGGCACTTACTGAATTAATCGCCTTTGAGCCTTTATACATTCATTTACATTGTACTTCTCAAATGCATGTTCATCTGCCTACAATGCTATGACTAGTGTCTGAAGCCATCTCTCTTGCACTCACTATGCAAAAATAAAAATAAGGATAATTTATGAATTACAACAATGACGACAAAATAAGCCCTGTGTGCCTACAGACAGAGATACGTGGCATTTGAACAGCAATTATAAATCAATTCATTTTAAATTAGCTTTATGGCCTTCCTGCCACACAGTCTTTTCTTGACAAATATAAAACAATTACAAATTTGTGAAGGCGGTGGGAGATTACAAGATGGTACCAAGGAGTGTCATCATACCAAAGGCAGAGTTGTATCAAAGATCTACGGATGGCATGCAGACGACTGTTCGAGTAAGTTGTACACTGCCTCGGCTCTTTGCCCAAGTTCCAACTTTTCCTTATTCCCACAAATATAAAACATTGTATATTTCTGAATACTCTCTGTAAATGTCACAGCAGCGCTGAGGATTAACTTCATTTCGAAAACAAGGCTGTTTTTGGATCTACTGAACTACCATCTCTGTTCACACAGAGCTCAACTCTCATTGTTGTTTCAACAACTGTTCAGCTGCCACTGAACTCAATTGTGATTGCTGTTGTATTTTCTGATTGGCTGCTGGACCATCTGCACCCGACTGTCAACATCATGGATTTCATCGTGTCAGAACTACAGAAACTGCTTACACTACTAACCCCTGCCAGGGGCTGTTAAAGTAGTTTTCACCCCTTCAATTGCCATGCACAATTTGGATTAATTGTTGCTTTCCAGTCTCTCATTACCTACCCCAGCTAATACACATTCATTCACATCTCTCGCATCTCTTCATTATGCTCCTACTCAATTTACACTCTCCCCTATTTACTATGACCACACTTCTTTTCAAACTCCTCTTCTTTCTCCATCAACCTATTTCTCCCTCCCCTATTATGATTTCACCTTCACTACTTCCCTGGTCATTAGTCTGCACACATGAACTATTTTGTCTCCTGCACCCATCAGCCTACATAAAAATAGAACAAAACCTCACACCCAAAAATCATCCTTGCATGTCCTCTTCCTCTCCCTGCTTCTTCTCATGGCTGCTGGTGACATCTCACCTAACCCTGGACCCTGTACAGTCCCCATTTCCTGCTCAAGCTCCTCGCTCAATCCCATACCTTTTCATCCACCCCGTACTTGCAATGCCGCCAACCTTATTCACATATCTCTATTACACTCTCATCCCTTCTCCTGTGCAGTATGTAACACCAGATCTGTTTGTAACAAACTTCCATCCATTCATTACTAAATACCTCAATCTCCTAGCCATTACAGAAACTTGGCACACCTCCTCTGACACTACATCCCCTGTGGCTCTATCCTATGGGGGACTCTCCCTCAGCCATACTCCCAGACCAGGAAACAGACCAGGTAGTGGAGTAGGTATTGTACTTTCTCCAAGTTGCACCTTCCAAGTCATACCCTCTGAATCCTCACTCTCTTTCTTCCTTTGAAGTCCACACTATCCGTCTATTTTATCCTCTCCACCTTCGTGTTGCTCTCATTTATCGCCACCCCCCCAGGTCCAGTTTCCCAATTGTCTTGACAACTGTACTGCATGGGTCACTTATTTCCTTTCCTTTGAACTGCCTACTCTCATACTAGGCGATTTCAACATTCCCATTCATAATCCCACTGTCTCTTCTATCACTAAACTTCTTTCACTTACCTCCTCCTTTGGTCTCTCCCAATAGACCTCATCTCCCACCAACTGTGATGGTCACTCCCTTGACCTTGATTTCTCTCACTACTGCTTCATCTCTAGTTTCACTAACTTAGAATTCCCACTCTCTGACTACAACCTCCTTTCCTTCAGCCTCACCTTACCTCATGCCCTACCCCCTGCATCCAAGTCCACACATGCACAATAACACCTGAGTTCCGTTAACCCAATCCACTGCACATCTTCACTAAAACAACTATTTTCTTCAATGACTGCATTGTCCTGCCCTAATCGGGCCGCCTCTTTTTACAACAAAACACTCACTTCAGCTCTAGACAATGTAGCTCCAGCTACCACATACAGTCTCCGACGATCCAAACGCTAATCATGGCACACCAAACAGAACCGCTGCCTCCAAAATGCTCCGGCACTGGAGAAAATCTCTTTTCCTATCCTGATTTCTTCCACTATATATTCTACCTTTCATCTTACAGGACTGCCTTTTTATTTGCCAAACAATCATTATTCAAGTCTCTAATATTCACCACCCATGATTTGCCGCCTACTTCAAAGAAAAAATCAACACCATTCAACAAGATATTTCCTCATGTCAAATTTAACACATTCTACCCACTCTACCCACGTTCACCTATACTCCCCAATCCACCCTTAATTCATTCTCTCCAATAACTGAAGAAATAGGGCTAAACTGCGGGTTTGAAAAGGTGGAGATGTTGCCTATAGCAACCAATCAGATTCTAGCTGTTATTCATTTAGTGCACTCTACAAAATGACAGCTAGAATCTGATTGGTTGCTATAGGCAACATCTCCACTTTTTCAAACCTGCTGTTTATTAAATATACCCCAAAGTCACTACAATCATCTCAACATCTCATTCTATAGCCTGTCCCCTTGACCCTATTCCATCCCAAATTCTCCGCTCCCTCTTCTCCACTGCATTCCCACCTCTAACTCACCTCTTCAACCTATCTCTCTCCATTGGCAAAATTCCATTCTCATCTCACCTGTTCTAATGGAACCATTTCTCGATCCATCCTCTTTCTCCAAAATACTGCCCTATCTTCCCCCCTCTTAGCCTCCAAACTACTTGAGAGATTAGTGTACAAATGCCTGTCTCACTTTCTCTCCTCTCACTTCATTTTGGACTCTCTGCAAATAGGCTTATGTTCCCTTTCCGCTGAAACTGCTCTCACAAAGGTGATCGATGATTTTCTTGCTGCAAATTCTAAGGGTCATTTCTCCATACTCATTATCCTGGACCTCTACTTCTTCTGAAACTAGTAATCACCCTCTTCTCCTACATACCCTTCACTCCATTGGCCTTCGTTCTTTTCTGGCTCACTTCCTACCGATTGAACTGCCCCTTTAGTGTTTCTACCTCTGGCACATCCTCTCCTCCACTCCCACTATCTGTTGGGGTCCCACAAGGCTCTGTTCTTGGCCTTTTACATTTTTCATTGTAGCATTAATTGGAGCATTAATTCGCTCATTTAGCCTGCAATACCACTTCTATGCTGATGACGACCAAATCTATATATCATCCCCTGTCCTCTCCCCTTCTTTACTATCTTCACATAGATGTTCCAATGCTACCTAAAGCTCAACATATCCAAAACAGTGTTTATTATCTACCCTCCTGCCAGAATCACCACCTCCCCTCAAATCTCCCTCACTGTTAATAACACCATGATTCCGTCCTCTGCTTTATTCCTCACATATAAAATCTCTCCCAGTCCTGTCAATTCCACCTTAAAAAGATTGCCAGATTATGCCCTTTTCTTACTCAAAATGCTATCAAAACTCTTATCCATTCTCACATCATCTCCCATCTCTCATCAGTCCATACTAAATGCTGCTGCAAGACTGATCTTCTTCTCTCACCACTCCACATCTGCTACACCACTTTGCAAATCTCTACATTGGCTCCCGATGCCCTCCAGAATCCAATTCAAATTACTTACCCTTACCTACAAAGCCGTCAACAACACCACCCCTTCATATATCTCAAATCTCATACCCAAATACTCTGACCTGTGCCTTGTCTTGTCTCTGGTAACTACCTCTCACTCCTGCCTACAAGACTTCTCCCGTCCTGCTTCCCACTTATGGATTTCCCTACCACGCTCCTGCTTTCCCACAGTCGTAAAATATTTAGACATTCTTTAAAAACCCATCTCACCCTCATTGCTGTCTCAATCTCCACTATATGCCACACTCACTCCTCTTATTTCAGCTGGTCCCTCTTCCACGTAGAATGTAAGCTCTCTAATGAGCAGGGTCCTCCATAGTCTTTGTTTTCATGTCTGCATTTATTTTGTCTGCCTTGTATCTCCTTGTTTTATGTATGCTGCGGAGCACTGCGCTGGCTTACAAATCTATAATAATAATAATAATAATTATAATAATAATATATTTATCTACATTCATGATGAACTGGTGTCTTGGCTCTGTGTCCAGCAGCGATCATGATACCAAAGAAAAACATTGGTCAGATATCTACTCTGAGCTGTAGGATAGCCACAAGGTGAGGGTGGAAGAATGTAACAATTACTGTTGTCCATACAGCACAATCACTTGCCATGTTACAACAAATTCATTAAAGATTCAGATGAAGGGAGGGCTCTTGGCTTTGATGCCATTACCCTATCACTGAAAATGAGTGACAAAGAAACACAAAAAGTGAAAGCTTTCTCCAGAACCAGAAGAGGAAGGATCACTGGTTTCCTCTCCATTATGATCAGATGCGCCCGGGCTGCCCGGCGCATCTCACACATGATCACTGACGTGAGTCAGTGATCATGTGATGTGACAGCCTCACTGTCCAGCGGCGCCTCAGTGCATAATAGTCTCACACTTTCTGTCAATGACAGACAGTGTGAATAAAGTTCTTTCCCGACGACCCCTTCCTCTTCCAGCATGCACCGCTCCACCTCCTGTGTGAAGAAGCCGAGGAGCAGCCATTGAAAAGAAAACAGAAGAGAGAAGAAAAGAGAAAAGAAAAGAGAAGTGGTTTAAAGAGCCCCCCTGCATCTGCTGATCAGACTTCAGGAGAAAAAAGAGTGAGTAAATACAATCTAATTATTTTTTTATTTATTTATTTATTCATTTTTTAAAAGAGGGTGCCCAAAGTCCAATCTAGCAAGTAGAGAGGTACAAAAAAAAAACCAAAACATTTTTTTTAAAAAAATGGGGCGGGCGTTGGGGGGGTAATATGATTTTTTTTTGGCACCTCATGCTCTATATTTGAATAACTGCAAACTATGGGGTAGAATTTCTACACTATAGTTTGCAAGTGATGCAGAGGGGGGTGCAGTGGTGTGATACAGAGGGGCTGCAGTGGTGTGATGCAGAAGGGGGTGCAGTGGTATGATGCAGAGGGGGGTGCAGTGGTGTGATGCAGAGAGGGGTGCAGTGGTGTGATACAGAGGGGCTGCAGTGGTGTGATGCAGGAACATATATATGATGAAGGACATGTTAGGGGCGTTCATTGCCTGTAACAAGTGCATGATTCATAGGCTTATTGTGTCAAGTTTTTTGTTCCGAAATCTAAAACCTGGATACCTCCCCTCTAGAAATCCTGTGACTGTAGTGGAGTCTGGGCAGCGTTCTGCATCAAACATCACTGCATCTGGACTGCCGGAGAAGGTAAGGCTTATCTTTTTTTCTTTTTTTTAAAACACGAAAGCACAAAGTCTAATATGTAAGGGTCTGTGAGGCGGGTATTTGGTGTGTTCGCCGGGGGGGGGGGGGGGGGGGGGATTTTGAAATTTTGCCTAGGGCGCTGAGAATCCTAGCACCGGCCCTGGGCATACCCTTACTGTACATTGCCTACAGGCGAAACCGGCCCCCATTCACTCCCAGAGATCGTAAGCTGTAGTAAGTGTCTTTTACATACGTAGATGCTGTGAACATTGCTGTGTTGACAGGCGTATGTCCCGCTTCTGGGCATTCACAGAGTGAATTTGCGTACGATACCACAAAATCAATAGATACGTGCCTTGATGAATCAGTCCCCAGTACTTTTTTTAACCCGTTATTTCTGAACTTTCTGGATAGCAGGTTTCCTCATAGGAGATCCTAAATATTTTTTATCAATATAGCATGTTTGTTATGTGTTGAATACACACCTTTTTTATAGGTACATACTGGAATTCTATGGAAACAGGGTGGAGAATATGTGGTTATCTGCAGTGTGCAGAAACTCATAGCAACCAATCAGTAATACTTTTTGAGCGATCTTTGTAGCGTAACCATGAAAACAAATATCTGGTTGCTATGGGTTATAATAAATTTGCACTTTGTTATAAAATAGAAAACTATTTCAGAAATGAGCCCCTCTATGATTCAGCAAAAATAATAGAAATGATCCATGACAGTAACAGCAGTAGAATGCATTATAGTAATGCATAGTGTCAGATGAGAACCGAAATCTGAAAGCAGATTTAAGCCTAAGACAGGTAGAGGACAGCACAGTAACAGGATATAATGGAACTGATGAAGGGCAATATTTATAAGAACAGAGTGCATAACAACTAACTGAAATCATGATCATCAAACAGTTATTATAACAGTTTTCTTTTACCAAGGCTTTTAGTCTTGCCAGCTCACACAGCGATAGAAAGTGAGGAAGAGGAAACTTTGTCACTTTATCTATGAAGGGGTTATACAGTTAATGGTGTTTTGCTTTGTGATCCCAGCTGCTGAGTAGTACAAAAATTAATGAGTACTGTATTTTAAGGGTAAGCTTGATAAAGAGATTTAAATAGATTTCCCCCATTTACAGAACTTCATTTCCTATGCCTTTCTGTTCCAATTTAGATAATTGAGCAGGTTAATGTTGCCTCAATTATTGCAATCACTCATAGCTTTCGGCGCCGTTTTCTGCAAGACTTGAAAATCCACAATTTTAGGACAAATACTGCTGATAAAAGAGTAATGTTTCATGTTCCAGTAATAGGGTGTAAATCAAAGGAAGTTATAGTGTGGAAGTTAGAATTTAGTCACATATTAATACAGAGATGAAGGTTTGAAATGATGCTGGCACCTCCTGTAGAAGATTTAACTGATACTGCAAATTGAAAACTGTCCATTTGCAGTATATTACCACTCAATATGACAAACGTTTGCCCATTTCTACAGTTTGCACATGAGCTCTGTGTAAATCAAAGGAACATCCTGGTGCTGAACTCTTTGGGGTGGTCATCTCACCTTCCTATGCTCCCTTTGGGGTTCATCCTGCAGACAAGCAGATGCAAGCACTTCAAGGACTAAAAGAGACTGCAGGAGAAGCTGAAGGAAGTGGTAGATAACCAAAACAGGTATGAGATTCAAAGGTGAGGAGAGACAATGTTATCAGTGGGCAATAAAGTGTGGCTCTCCACATGCAACATCATCCTGAAGGTGCTCTCATTAAAACTAGGGCATAAGTACATTGGGCTGTTGTGGAAGATAAGTCCAGTAGCATACAGACTACATTCTTTCTGGGTCCACACAGGTTTTCATATCTCCCTATATAAACCGGTGGTGAAGGGCCAGTTTCTGAGATGAATGGTGTTTCTTCCTCCTGAAAAAGAGGGTTACCAGAAATACATCATTCAGTCAGTCATTGAATCCTGCAGATTCTGGAGAGGTATACAGTACCTGGTGCACTGGAAGCTCTTCGGTCATGAGGACCGCTCTTGGATTGTCACCTGGGGGTAAATGTATCAAGCTGAGAGTTTTCTGGCGGGTTTGAAAAGTGGAGATGTTGCCTATAGGAACCAATCAGATTCTAGCTATCATTTTGTAGAATGTACTAAATAAATGATAGCTAGAATCTGATTGGTTTTTCAAACCCACCGGAAAACTCTCAACTTGATACATTTACCCCCTGATGTTCACGCACCTGCTCTGTATCTTTTCAAGATGCATTCTGCCAAACCCTAATAAGTTACATTCAGAGTCTGGTGACACTGTTGCTAAGACTCAAGATATTTCAGGACTAACAGGCATCACCTACAGCAGCAACACTCCTGCTAACGGTGAAGTCTCTCAGAACTTAGATACTTCACTTATATGCAGCTTTTATAAAGCCCACACTCCTACCAATCTTTGCACAAGCAAACTTTGGATTTATGTTTCTCTGTTGGTACTTCAAACAGTCTTGTTTTGTTTGCCTGTTCATTGACCTCAGTTTCATCCCTTGCAATTCTACCTTCTCCAACCCATTAACTTCAACTTCATCCTATCAAGCTGCCCTTACCTTTTCCCTGATCCAGCTCTGTCCTCCGATTGCACCCGCTCTGACAGTGGGTGTCCACCACTTCTGGGCTGTCTGCCCAAGGTCACATGACCACTCCTAGAGGCGGTATTTTTGAATCTGTAATGTATTTAAACTTGCTCTGACACTGCAGCATTGTAGCTCTACTAAGCATGCATAGACAGTAAGTTCAGTTCTCAGTAGGTTGTTCCAGTGACAGTTGAACTGTAAAAGATGTATTAATGGGAGCTGCATCCTTTTGTGTTCTCTTATTTATATATAGATATATAAAGTGCCTGGAGGCACAAAATATATATGAGCAACCTGCTCTCTGACATTATAAGCTTACTATATATATGAATGTACTATACTAGTGCTAAGTACATTAACTGCATAAGCTTGTCATACTGCCTGTCTGCTACATTCAGTATCAACTGTGAGCAACTGTATATATGTATTTATCATCTGAAATAAAACTAACAAAATGGTTAAAAGCTTCTCTTTTGCTCAACATCTACGACCAACGCCGCTTACACCTATTACATATAACAGCACAAGTACCCTGATAATAGGTTTCATTCCAATACCTAAAAGACCTAGTCAATCTGGCCTGATGTTGCAAAAACACCTCACTAACTTTAGGAATATGATTTATGTCCAGTATCTGCTCTTTAAATGTGGAAAAATCCCATTTTCGTTTTAGATGCTAGCATCTCTTTAAGTGTCTAATCAAACATACTGTACCATTTCCTTGTTACACATTCAGACTTACTCCAGCCTCGCTGTCAGCCAAGGGATTACACAATTATCAGCTTTTGTATAACCAGTGATATTTGTATTGACTTTTCTTGCATTTTTATGTCCAGGTGTAAATTTGCAAAGCTAAGAGCTCAAATCTCAAAATCAACTGTGGCTGTGAATGTGATAATTACCTCACAGTTTTCAGCCCACAGTAATTTAATTTCTTAAGTGTTGCTTCATGGGGCTACATTAACAGCATATCCTTCAAGGGCGATATTCCATTTCTTTCTCGAGAACAAATAAAGTCACCAGCTAATGTATGCAACAGCTCGACTTGGGTTCAACTTTTATTTAAATGATAATAATGAACATAAACTGGTATTCACACAAAGACAACCATTCTCATTTATATGAGATCTCTCAGGAAAAATACAACGATTTTAGCCAATGAAAACAGATCTAAAGCTTTTCCAAGTGATATGGATGGTAGTAACTTAGTACAAGGTTCATATCTTCATTAACACAACTGTCCCAGAAGAACAGACCGTGTAAATGCTTTCCAGAGAGCCATCATTATGACATGTAATAACAAGTCATGCAGTAAGATACTCTGTTGGTTTAAATGCATTTCAGATGTATGAGAGCAAAGGTGTAAGGATTATATGTAGTAGCGTAAGTAATAAATGCAAATATACATTGGGGAAATCACTGTAAATTGCTGATCTGTTCAAGGTGAGTATGATGCTGTATAGAAGAACAAACCAATAAAAAGAAGCAATATTATCATTTAAAGGGGAATTGCCATTTTGAAGCACAATTGACTAGAATCTGAGTGACTGTTGTCATTGTTTTTTTATTCCAATGTGGAGACATGTTTGAAGAGTTCTCATTGCTCACTGGTGCCATTAGCATTAAAGTGACAAGGGTGGACTCTGGAGGATAGCAGAAGTTACAGTACTCAATGACGTTGTCTTCTTGAAATGCGAACAACAAAATGTACGGATGAAAAACATATTTTCAAGCAGGAAAATATTTCTGATATCCTACTATGATAATTTTTAATCCTGTGCGTAAGGAAATTAGAAGTTCCACAAATGGTTGCCTTATACCAATCTTACATTGAATGATGAGTTAGGAGAGGTCGGGAAGTTGCCATGGCTACAAAAGGGAGACCGTACAATGGAAAAGGTAATTATGATTGGTTCTCTCAAAGCCTACACCAAAAGTGATCCATTGGCCAACACCACCACGTGTCTAGGGTCCCCTCGTGACCACTTGGATTTAAATGCACCTCTATTCCATATAAAACTAGTATATTTTTTTTTCTCTCAGTGAGAGGGGCTGAAATGAAGATATTTATAATATAAACCTTTCTATTAGAGAAGTCATCTGCTATAACTAGTAAACTTTAAAAGTAAAGTTTCTGGAGTGTTGAAAAAAGAACAAATAAATGTAGATCTCTTTACCTATTCTATGTACCAGGTAGATATACCAGATAAAGTGCTGCAGGTAGACCTTACTGTAACCCATACAGCTGATAAAAGTAAAGCATTTCAGAATATAATAAGAATATAATTAAAAGACATACTTTTCTAGTTAGCTTTGGTACTATTCTCTATCGATTCCTTTCACAACTGCTTGCTTGACTAAAGAAGCCATTAAGTTACTGTCAGCGCCCTTGTGTCAGTGTTATGAGTGAGTATCCGTCTCAAGAACTGTTCATTTTCTTCTCTTTTGCTGAGTCCTCCGCCCAATGTTGCCATGCCCCCCTTTTCCATCTGTATAGCACTGCTGATTGCACCTGAATGCTTTGCAATCAACTTTAGTACTTAATACACAAGCAGTTCTATGTGTTGTAAAATGTATTATTTTCTCAGAGCTCTGTTTAGGGCATGCAGTGACATCAGAACAACAGTCCCTATCATGACTGTTTAAACAATTACTCCTGCTACAGTGGTTGCAAGACTAGAGCTGTCTCTAAGAAAATATTGCACCACCCTATAAGCTCATCATTGTCCACAGCCAAAAGATGGTTTGCTCTGCTGCTCTTGGTGCTTGTGGCCTAAAGTCCAACCATAACTGTACAAAAGAGTTCTATGAATGATATGCTCAGTTATGGACATGTTGAGGTTTACGTAGCGCTGTTGAGATAACAGAGAAGCAATTTTCTCACACAAGATAAAAGAGAAAGGCAAGCATTCAGGGGGGGAGGTAGATTTTGGTGTCATCTGTATAGATGTGGTAGTACGGTGTTCATTGAGAGAAGAGGTCTGAGAACAGAGCCTCTTGGAACCCCAATAGATAGAATGAGCAGAGAGGAAGATTTGCTAGAATCACCAAAGGAGCATTTCATATATGCTTTCTACAAATGATATAAAGATTTGTTACAGTGTCAGAAGGGATAAATACAGGGCGGTAATGCGGGCGGTGCCAAGGATGCCCTTTATTTACACCATGCACAATCCCCCATATATGTATTCTGTCCTGCACAAAGCCAGGCCAGTGATATGCGGTATGCATAGCAGGGATAGGTTATGGTGCAAAGGCGCACCACCCACCATAACGTTTATGCACTGACCACCTTTGAATGAAGGTGGACTAAGGAAGCTCATCCAAACTGCTTGCCCTTCTGCTTTCTCTATGTTGTTTGGTTCTAGTTAGTTAAGGAGTGGTCATGATAGGCTGCTCCTACTCCTTAGGCAGACCTATATTCTGCCCACCAGCTTCTCCTGCTGCATGATGATGATGATGCTTCCTGCATTTTAGAGCTCTCTGTAGTGCAGACTCATTGTGATCCTGTTTTTCTTTTCACCTTAAAGCTGGACTCTGCCTTCCCAACTAGGAATATATAATGCATGCCTGACTGGGAATAAATGCTGCTATGCTGAATGTAAAGTACAAGCATGATTAGTAGACATCTCATATTCTCTAGCAAGTTTAAATGTGCCACTCTTTTGCTCCAATTATTGGTCTTTACTGCCTGTCTCTTATTGAGAAGTGAATAATTTGTTTAATTCATGTCTATTAGTGCAAAGTAAGGCTTTCAATTTGCCATCTATATGTGCATCCCCACTTAACTTTTTTGGCAATCAAGAAGCATTGTCACTCTCTAATTTTGAATCTCCACATAAATTTTGTCCCCATTGTGAATTTTCCCCTCTATTACTACAGCAAGAAAAATTTGTTGGACTTTATTGAATTTTATTAGACTTGCACTTTCTCACCGTCCTTGTGTATTATTTAAAAGTACTTATTACTGCATTAGTTTGTGTTATCGAAATATGCCTTTATTATCATTCTCTCTTTGTTGGTTTCATGTGCACATTGAATTAACATGATGATCAAAACCTAGAATTTGCTTTCATGAAATAAATTGTGGTTATTGTAGTTGTACAGTCATGGCCAAACGTTTTAAGAATGACACAAGTATTGGTTTTCACACACTTTTGTTGCTTCAGTGTTTTTAGACCTTTATGTCAGATGTTGCTATGGTATACTGAAGTAAAATTACAAGCATTTCATAAGTGTCAAAGGATTTTATTGACAATTATATTAATTTTATGCACAGAGTCAATATTTTCAGTGCTGACCCTTCTTTTTGAAGACATCTGCAATTCTCCCTGGCATGCTGTCAATCAACTTTTGGATCACATACTGACTGATGGCTGCCCATTCTTGCCTAATCAATGCTTGGAGTTTGTTAGAATTTGTGGGTTTTTGCTTGTCTACCTGCCTCTTGAGGATTGACCACAAGTTCTCAATGGAATTAAGTCTGGGGAGTTTCCTAGTCATGGACCCAAAATTTTGATGTTTTGATCCCCGAGCCACTTAGTTATCGTTTTTTGCCTTATGGCAAGGTGCTCCATCATGCTAGAAAAGGCATTGTTCGTCACCAAACTGTTCTTGGATGGTTGGGAGAAGTTGCTCTTGGAGGATGTTTTGGTACCATTCTTTATTCATGGCTGTGTTCTTAGTAAAAATTGTGAGTGAGCCCACTCTCTTGGCTGAGACGCAACCCCA
Source organism: Mixophyes fleayi (assembly GCF_038048845.1). Classification (NCBI taxonomy): domain Eukaryota; kingdom Metazoa; phylum Chordata; class Amphibia; order Anura; family Limnodynastidae; genus Mixophyes; species Mixophyes fleayi. The sequence goes on along the minus strand of NC_134410.1, from coordinate 42,561,025 downwards.
CACATGAATGGTCTCAGGATGCTTTACTGTTGGCATGACACAGGACTGATGGTAACGCTCACCTTTCCTTTTCCGGACAAACATTTTTCCAGATGCCTCAAACAATCTGAAAGGGGATTCATCAGAGAAAATTACTTTACCCTAGTCCTCAGCAGTCCAATCCCTGTACCTTTTGCAGAATATCAGTCTGTCCCTGATTTTTTTCCTGGAGAGAAGTGGCTTCTTTGCTGGCCTTCTTGACACTAGGCCATCCTCCAAAAGTCTTTGCCTCACTGTGTGTGCAGATGCACTCACACCTGACTGCTGCCATTCCGGAGCAAGCTCTGCATTGGTGTTGCCCTAATCCTGCAGCTGAATCAACTTTAGAAGACGGTCTTAGTGCTTGCTGGACATTCTTGGGCATCATGAAGCCTTCTTCACAACTATTGAACCTCTCTCCTTGAGGTTCTTGATGATCTGATAAATGGTGGATTTAGGTACAATCTTACTAGCAGCAATATCCTTGCCTGTGAAGCCCTTTTCGTGCAAAGCAATGATGACTACACGTGTTTCCTTGCAGATAACCATGGTTAACAGAGGAAGAACAATGATTTCAAGCACCATTCTCCTTTTAAAGCTTCCAGTCTGTTATTCTAACTCAATCAGCATGACAGAGTGATCTCCAGCCTTGTCCTAGTCAACCCTCTCACCTGTGTTAACGAGAGAATCACTGACCTGATCTCAGCTGGTCCTTTTGTGATAGGGCTGAAATGCAGTGGAAATGTTGTTTTTGGGATAAAGTTCATTGTCATGGCAATGAGGGATTTAATTGCAATTCATCTGTTCACTCTTCATGACATTCTGGAGTATATGCAAATTGCCATCATATGGGATTCTGCTGAAGCCTCTCTGGCTTCGCAGAATCTGTTACATCATCATCAACATTAATTTATATAGCGCCAGCACATTCCGTAGCGCTTTACAATTGGGAACAAACAGAAATAAAACAATACTGGGTAATGCATACAGACAGAGAGTAAGAGGGCTGTGCTCGCAAGCTTGAAATCTATGGGACAATGGGAGTTTGATACACAAGGATAAGAACTATATCATATTGCATATTTTTCAGCTAGAGTGCAAAGGCAAAAAGTATTGAGTGGGCTTTATGATCAGTCACACAGCAATGTTGGTCAGAGAGAGGGTTGTTGTCTTGTGTTAGCTTTGAAGAGGGTGGTAATAGGATAAACTAGGGAGATTAAAATGGAGGACTATCATAAGCTTGTCTGAAGAGGTGAGTTTTGAGGGAACGCTTGAAGGTTTGAAGACTAGAGGAAAGTCTTATTGTGCGAAGGAAGGAATTCCACAAAGTGGGTGCAGCCCGATAAAAGTCCTGTAACCGGGAATGGGAGAATGATGAGAGTGTAAGAGAGACGTAATGCAGAATGGAACCGTCAAGTTGGGACTTATTTGGAGACAAGTGAGGAGATGTATGTCGGTGCAATTTTGTTGATGGCCTTGTATGTTAGTGGAAGAATTTTATATTGGATTCGTTGAAAAACAGGCAACCAATATAGAGACTGACAGAGTGGCTCAGCAGAGGAAGAGGAACAATTTGCAAGGAAAATCAATATAGCTGCTGCATGCAAAATAGATTGTAGGGGTTTGAGTCTGATTTTGGGAAGACCAGTAAGGAGGGAATTGCAATAGTCATTGCAGGAGATGATGAGCGCATGAATTAAAGTTTTTTCAGTGTCTTGTGCGAGATATGTGCATATCCTAGAAATGTTTTTAGATGTATGTAACATGATTTAGATGTAGAGTCAATGTGGGGAACAAGGGGTAGTTGTGAGTCAAGGATTACACCTAGCCAGTGAGGTTGCGGGGTGGTCATGTTATCAACAGAAATAGAAATATCAGACAGGAGGCTTCTGTTTTTTGGGTGGGAATATTATTAATTCTGTTTTTGAACTATTGAGTTTGAGTTGGTGAGAGGACACCCAAGATGAAATGGCAGAAAGACAGTCAGTAATGCGAGACACAGATGGTGAGTGATTAGGAGAGGATAAATAAATTTATGTACCTTCCGCATAGAGATGATACTGAAATCCAAAGGAGCTTATTAGTTTTCCAAGACAAGTGGTGTAGATAGAGAATAGCAGAGAACCTAGTAGTGAGCCTTGTGGTTCTCCAACTGATAAAGGAAGTGGAGCAGAGGTGGATCCAGAGAAATTAACACTGAAAGAGCGATTAGATAGGTAGGATGAGAACCAGGTCAGGACAGTGCCTTCAAGACCTAGGGATTGTAGCATTTGTATGAAGAGAGAGTGGTCAACAGTGTCAAATGCAACAACGAGATCCAGGAGAATTAGAAGAGAGTAATGGCTTTTAGTTTTTGCTGTGATCAAGTCATTGACAACCTTGGTCAGCGCAGTCTCTGTGGAGTGTTGAGAGTGAAAGCCTGACTGAAGAGGATCCAATAGGTTGTTTGCTGTAGGAAACTGTGAGGCGTGTGTAGGCAATTCTCTCGAGAAGCTTGGAGGGGCATGAGAACTGAGAGATGGGGTGGTAATTTTTGAGAGAGTTTGGGTCAGAACTTTGTTCTCTCAGAATAGGAGTAATCACTGCATACTTCAATAGTGATGAAAAGATACCAGTAGATAGAGAGAGATTACAGATTTTAGTTAGAGTTCTAATGAGCATGTGAGACAGTGACCTACCAATTTGTGAGGGTATGGAACAAAGGGGACAGGAGGTAGAGTTAGAAGATAAGAAGAGAGTAGAAAATGCCTCTTCATTTGTGGGATTAAATGAAGAGAGGGTGTCAGAGGGTGCTACAAAGGAATTGAGCTGATTGCTTGTCAAGGGAGATGATACTATTTCAAGACGGATGTTATCAATCTTGTCCTTGAAATAGCAAACAAGATCCTGGGCACTGATGGTAGTTGGAGGGTTTGTTCATGCGCACAGGACTTCCTCCTTTTACTGGCAGTGCTAGGCTGCCAGAAAACAGGAAAAATGCTTTGTCGAACAAGGGCCCCCAGGGAACCCCCGGTATGGTGCATTTCAGCGATGCATAAATATACATCTCTGCGGTTTGCAGCGTTGCATATTTAGATACACTGCATCTTTTTGATGCACAGACTCCTCAAGGTTTGCTGTTCACATTCACTATTTTAGGTTCGCTGTTTGCTCATGTGTAAATCTATTTCATCATGTTTGAGCCATTCTAGACCGTGATCAAACTGGCTCGAACATGGTTAAACTTGTTTGCTTTACTTGAGCTTAGCTCAATAGTTTTAGGCTAAATATTATTACATCTAATATTTGAGAAATTCGGTAGAAAGTATAAAATACTTTGATTTTTTTTTTTTATTCTGATTCAACAAATCTGTTCATGAAACAGTTTCCAGTTGGATTCAGCATCTCTAATAACAGTAGATACATTCTATGCAGGGATTAATTGTGCCGTAAGTCTGAAGGAAATGTGTTCCATCGGAATTCTCGGAATAACTAAACTCCGTGTTTTCAAGGATACAATTTAAAACATGTTTACATTTATTTATGCTGTCTGTGTTGGAATTATTTCACAACAGAGCTGTGAAGGACTTTTACATTTAAGCCATTTGTAAAAGTTCATGTCTTTTTCCTTTGACTGCGAAAGAATTATTGACTATTTTATAAATAAACTTTGAGTAACCTTATCAGTGAGATTTAATGTTGTACTATCACAGGGATTTTAGATTTTTAACTTTCAGCCTGGGATACAAATCTTTTGATGAGATTTCTGAGAGCATTTTGCTCCTACAGACGTGTAAATGAATCTTGATAATGCAATTAATGTAATTCTTTCATGTGTCAGCTTCAGCATTGCTTCTGTAGATCTACCCAATGACATTGCCGGCAACTAACTATAGTAGGTATGTAGTACTTATTTTAACCAATCAAAATAATTAACAAAAGAGGTGAGTGGACAAGATGAACAAAAAATCTGCCATAATCATAATCCATACCAATTTTCTTATCCACAGGAAACAAGGGTGCTACAGCTTCAGAGTCACTATAATTAAATAAGTCGTTTTGACATATTTTTAACAAGGCACATATTAATGTTTAGTAGGATGTTATTGTTCATCGTTTCCTGGATAAAGTGTGCCACAGACTTAATAGCTGCTTTCCCCCCGTTAAATAAATTAGTGTAAAATATCCTAGCTGTGATTAAACCAATTAGGTGAAATAAATGTCTGATGTGGAAATGCTGATAAAAGACGCTCATTAAGACAAAATGTGCCAAGCTATTTATACTGTTTCTCTATCTTGGTAGATTAGCTATTGTCCCTTGTTTTAACATTTGGAAACAACTTTCATAGCATGAGGCTCATATCTGGGGACTAGCTGTGAAGTTGTCCAAAGTTCATTTATTTATAATCAAAGTTTGTAATCTCAGCCGACTAAGGAAAGCAATCCTGGCTAATCTTTTGTAATGTTTAAAAATCGACTTGTTTATATAAAAACAAACCTTATGCCACTTTAAAGTGCTTTAGAGCACTTCCATATTTAAGTCACCAACCAGTTGCTATATGGAAGAAATGTAAACTGCATAGTGTTGATATCTCACTTTCATTGCAACCAAACCTCCTTTGCATTTTCCGACCTTCCGACTGTAAATGAATAAACAAATAACCACACAGACACCAATGTAAATTTGGCAAAAGGTCACAGTTTTTATTAAACAAAAATGGTGGTGAAGAGAGCAATACGAGTCAGCTAACAACTAATAGCAAAACCAAAATAGTCACTGACTGCAATACTATACCGCCTACTGTGCCTCCTCCGTGAGAGGAAGAAAAATTGGTTAACACAGATATGAATGCAATTAAACAGTTACATTTAAAGAGCTGAAGGGAAGTGTTCAGTGCAGTAAATAAATAAACCAATCAACCACTCCTGAAAGAATTTATAGAGAAGGCTAACACCCTCCCTGTGGATATTATTGGCTGGGAAAAGCAGGAGACTTAACCCTGAATGGGTAAATGAATGACACTTGCACAAACACATGAGTTTTAGTGCGTTCGGCTTATGGCCTCTCTTGTCATTATATTTATTGAGCAGATTAGGTAAAGCTGACACAAGCTTCCAATGAACAGTGCAAGTGAAATAGGGGTTAAACAGTTGGACCAATTTAGATTAGAACAAAGACCCTTCCTCAAGTGCTGGAGGGCTTCCTGAGATAGGGTGTCTGTTCCAATCCAAAATTGCTTCTATTTACCATCTGATTTATTTGCATTGATTTGAAATTTGCCTATGCAGAAGCCACATAATACAATAAATGTGTTTTCTTAATGGAAATTCCTAAAATACTGCCTTCACCTGCATTTATGCTGCTACCGGGATTGTAATCACAATAAACTGGCTGACACCCAATATCAAGCATTGGCTGAGTGCAAAGGATGCAGCAATAGCTTGTACTGTACAACTGAGCCAGAAAATGTTAATTATGATAACAGGGTAATCTGTAAAGTTTTGAATGAAAACAGCTGTGGACCATAAAGTTGAAGAATGTTTTTCATTTATAACAGGTAATATGAGAACTACGAGCCAGCATGACTGAGAAACCTGTAATACAGGCCTGGTACTGGGACTTCTTTGGGAACAACTGATTTAGCCCTTTAATGATGTGTATTTGTTAATTTAATATGTTGCGGTGATTACATTAGTTCCTAAGCATGTCTTTTTAATAAATATATGCTGTATTTCAAGAGAGCTGCATTTAGTCAATTAGTCCATAATCAGAGTTGTATTCCTGTATAGGGTAGCATGAAATACAAGCTATGTTGTACATTTAAAAATTAAAGAGCTTGAACACATGAATCCCTTTCTCATCACCCAATTTATGGAACCATTGGAATCTCTTTAACAACTGTCCAAACAGCTAAAATCCACACCCAGTATGCAGTACTGATTACATTTGTACTCCTCATAATTAGACCAGAAAAATGTATGAAGCTGGGATAAGAGTGGAGGACCACTTGTTCAGTAAGTGCTCTAAACATGGGACCAGGGGCGGATTGGGAACTGAAAGCGGCCCTGGAAAAAATTATTGAAGTGGCTTCATGTGGGCGGCACCAAATCAACTGTAGGTGGGGCCAACACAAAAGTGGGCGATATTTGGAAGTACTTGAATTTGGTTGTAGTAATATGTAGGAAAACCTAGATGTGATAACTTAATACACAGTGGGTCATTTCTAAAGCAATGCAGGGAAAAAGCAGCCAGTCTTGTGTTATAGAATTACATTAATCCTTTTGCATCATCTGCAACCAGTTTATGTCTCTGTGCTCCAACTTGTTTAATTGCCTACTAACACATCCTTCCAATATTCCCTACATAGAAACATACTTGACTTTGTTTAATAAGTTTAACTATTATGATACATGTTGGCACAATCGTATTTGATCAGACGGCCAGAGCAGCATATGAGCACCTCACACACTGTTGCACCTTTCCCCTGACGTCATGAGATAACAGTCAAATCTCTCTATATAATATATATGTGTACTGTGCGTTTCAGAAAAATGCATTTAAAATAATTCCTATAATAAATGGCTTTCTAGGTGTGATCAAGGTGAAATGCTTTAAGCATCTGCAACAAAACTCTTCTTTTGTAACATTTGTTTGTTAGCTCTAAATGTGCCCTGTGATTGGGGATGGTTTTAATTAATAACAGTGTAGGGAGCATTGACAATGAGATCAGTACAGTGGGGGCTAACAATGGCATAAGTGAAGGGGAGAGCAAATATCAAGGTTGCTAGTGATGTAGGTGATGTAGTAAGTGCAAAGGAGGAAGGATTAATGATATTGTCAGTACAATGGGGGCTGGCCATATGTTCTACAAAGTGATTTAAGAATGGGACCAGTGCAAGATAGAAGGCAGACAATGGGAGAAATGCTAGAACCATTAAAGTATCACCAGAGCTGGATTGATTTTAGGCAATACAGTGTGCACTACTGTAAAGTACATGCAGCTCTGCAGTACAATGTGAAGCGTAGCATACCTCCTAACTGTCCTTGCAGTCGAACCAAATCCTGAATGTCTCACTTAGTCACACAAATTCTGGATTGGCACGACAAATTCAGGACAGGTGGCAGACTGTCCTGCTCTCTCCTACCTGTTCTTGTAACTTGCACCATCTGTAGCTGCTGGTGTCTTTAGATCAGTTGCTGCTTGTCTGGATCCTGGAATGTTGGGGACTCTATTTGGAAAAAAAATGGATATATGAAATGTAGAAAACTCAAACCAGCCCCAGCATTAAATAAATAGCACCCATATTCAATAATTAGGTCTCTTTCTAGCCCAAACATTAAAATAATAGTACATACATTTAATAAATAGATATATTTCCCTCCAACCAGACCTGATATTAAATTAATAGTATACACATTTAATAAATAAACCTAATCTCCCTATAAACAGCCCCAGCAATAAATTAATAGTATTTACATTTAAAAGATAACCATTTCCCACAACCATCCCCGGCATTAAATGATTCATATTAACACTTAATAAACAGCTTTCCTACCCAACCTCAGCCTCATACTCATTTAATAACACTACCATTCCAGCATTAAACTAAATGTCCCGTCACTTCGCCTTAAATATTTAGGCCGTAATATTAAATTAAATAGCCTCAAAAATAAAATAGCACTCGTTAAATAAATAGCCCCCACCTACACTCCACCATTAAATGTATAACCCTCCACACACTCACATATTAAGACTTTACTTTACACATTTTAGTAACATAGCACCCCCAATCCCTTGCATATTGTAGTAATATAGCAGCCTCCTCATTCCCTCACATCTCTCCCATTGCCCCCTTCATGTCTCATTACAGCTTCCTTCCCTTCCCATATATATATATATAGCAGCCCCTTCCCATCCAGAGTAGTATATATATATATATATGTGAGCAACCCCTTCCCAGTAGTTTTTATATATATATATATATATATATGAGAAGTCCCTTCTCATAATAGTTTTTATATATATATATATATATATCAGCAGGCTCCCCTCACTTACCTAACAGCGCGCAGCTGTTCCTCTATTTAGACAGGAAGTTCCTGTCCGACCTCACAGCATTGTGGACCCCAGTAAGCAACAGGCAGCCTCGCGATTGGCCGCCTGTTGCTTTCCACTGGCCTCCAATGTATTTGGATCCTCTCACTAACAATCCCATCGGCAACTCGACGCCCCCCCTCCGCCGACTACCATCCACCCAGCGCCGGCGCGCGCAGGGTGTACTTTGAAAAAAAATAAAAATAATAATAATTCCGTAGTGAAGCGGCCTCCGGGCGGCCTCTTTAGGGTGCCGGTAAGGCCAATTACCAATCCGCCCCTGCATGGGACCACCATGGATTTACACAGTTGGAGGAATTGGGAAATCCAATGTGAATATCCCTTTTAATTGATTTTTATATTTACTTTTATAAATATATGCATGAAATAGATTTTGCGTGCTTTCTAATGGTTTAATAGAAGGATGACCTATTTGCAGATTTGAAAAGAAATTGAAAATAATTATGTCTTCAGGGTGGGAAAGGTCATTTACTAACTGCAGAATATATGAATGCACAGGGAATTTCATTCAGCAATACTATCGTTTTAAGAGCATCCTTTAATTAAATACAACTTTTAAAGGTTTTTCCTAAAACACTGCACTGCTTTTTTAGCATCATTTTTATCTTAATTAAGTGGTGAGAATAATTGGACATCCGGACTGTCTTATTACATGTCATTTTAATGTTTTAATTACATTAGTATTTATATACTGTATGTCTAAAGATGCACTATCCCACATGGAAGGTGCTAATGATTTCCCCCTGGAAGTATAGAATGACATACTTGTATGTCCAGAGCACTTGGAAAATAGCAGGTTGTCCAAGTAATATTTAACAAATATCTATATTATCAATTGCAAACTCATATATTACTAATACAGAACTAATCAAAGTTTATGTGCCTGTGCTTTTAAGAGGAATAGTACTGACCCTGCTTTTGCATATTACACAATAAAGGAGAAAACAACAAGTTATAACAAGAAACACACTTTTTGTACATTTCCATGATCTTCCTTATTTCACAATAGCAGGCCAAGGACATATTTGCTCAAAAGAAGGTCAAAAAGACCCCTCCAAGAACATGTCACTTTAATGAAGATTAATGATAGAGACTTGGGGCTAGATTTACTAAGCTGTGGGTTTGAAAAAGTGGGGATGTTGCCTATAGCAACCAATCAGATTCTAGCTTTCATTTATTTAGTACCTTCTACAAAATGATAGCTAGAATCTGATTGGTTGCTATAGGCAACATCCCCACTTTTTCAAACCCGCAGCTTAGTAAATCTAGCCCCTAGAGTGTCAGCAGTAACTTTAGCTGGGAAGGAGTGGTTTTGGCAAAGATAATTAATGTTTTTGGCAGCGATGAGTAACATTTTCTATAAAAGAATGAGTTAATCATATATAGATTGTCAATTGGCATTTGAGACCTTGGTCGTATGTCTGCTTCGTCAAGTAATGACTGTATCTGTGCATAATAGCTTATAGAATAGAAATATTATATTTTGAAAACCTGCTCATCTCAATTATTATATAAAGAGAAGATTAGAAAAATCTTAGTGTAGGAAACAGTCTCATAGGCCTTCTGCTAGCCAAGAAACTCCCCTCAAAATGCACACTCTCCACCCCTTAAAGTTCAATTAAATATGTTAGGCAAAAGGAAATCTAATTTTTGCATGTGGGTGCATTATGAAGACTGTGACCATTTTGTAATTGCCCTTTACAATGTCCCTTAGAGACTTTTTTCAACTTTTTTTTTAACAAAATGTGCAGTAACCCATAGCACCCAGTTAGCAATTATTTTTTTCTATCCATTTAGTGCAAATTAGGCAATTTGCTACAAAATAACCCCCAATGTCAACTAAGGGAATCTCTATTTGATGCTTTAAAGATACCTTAAAGGAGATGCCCATCAAAATCTTACATGATTTTTCCCTCAAAACCACTGGCCGAATGGTGAAAGTCCCATATTTGCCCCCCACCACCCCAAGAACTTCAATTGTCTGACACAATCGTCAGTGACATTTGTCAATTTCACATGAAATCAAAACACAATACCATGTATCCATCACCGATAGCTCTCCACATATCTCCCATAGGTTCTATTATTACTTTGCTGTTCTGAAACCTTAAGATGACTTGGTCAGTCTTACCTCACAAATTAGAATGTGTAAGACCAGCACCACCCGCAAAAACTGAACCTTGTGTTGTAGAATCTCACAGTCCTGATTCGCAGCCCTGAAACACCAATGTCTGTAATCTATGACAGAGCAAGTGCAGTGAACACAAAACAGTCCAATGAACAGTGCAAGAAAAACAAGCACTAAACAGGAGGACCATTTTAAATTAAAACAAAGACCTATCCTCAAGTGTTGAAAGGAATCCTGAGAAAAGGTTTCTATTCCAGCCCAAAAAATACTTTTATTAACCATCTATTTGCACTGTTGACTTGAAACTTGCCTATGCCACATAATACAATAAATGTGTTCTCTTAATGGGAATTTCTGAAACACTGCCATCACCTGCTTGTAAGCTGTTACCGGGATTGTAATTATAATAAACTGGCTGACACTCACTATTAGGCATTGGCTGAGTGCAAAGGACGCAGCAGTAGCTTGTACTGTACAATTGAGCCAGGAAATGATAATTATGATGACGGGGTAATTTGTAAGCTTTTGAATGAATACATCTGTGGACCATAAAGTTTAAGATTTTTTTTCTTTTATAACAGGTAATCTGGAATCCACAAACCAGCATAATGATTCTGAGCCCTAAAACGTCACTGCCTGTAATCTATTAAAATCACAGGGCAAGTGCAGTGAACTTGAAACAGGACTTCATGTGTATGCCAAGTCCTGTGCACATGCCCAGATGAGCAGAACTAGGGCCACTGGAGGAAAGACTGCAGCGCTGGGCTCCCCGCTTCCCAAATTTTGCTATGGAGCTGGTGATGTGTTTCATCCATGGTGCCTAATCAGTAAATTTAGCATAAAATGTGCATCTAAATTTAATGTTGCTACCTAACTCACTAACATAGCACACAATAATACTGCAGGAAAACAATATTCCTTTTAAAATATTTTTTTTTGTTTCAAAATGACACAACTGCATTCAATGCATAATAATTAACCCTCTACAGAGACAAAGAATATTACAATTATATTCCAATGGGGAGATCCATGACCTGTATAAAAATGATCTGCCTCTTTTATACAGAGCTTGGGATCCCCCATTACCTTGTTATATGCTTTTTGCCCTGTAGGGGCCAATTGTAATATATGGATAGCATAAGTATAATATGATTATAGCATGACATGGCCTGATGGTGACAAGCAGCATCTCCTCTACAGATATACCAGTCCTCATGTTGGTGTTTTTAAATGAGGTTTAGTCATACAATCCTTAAGAACCCATCTGTGAAGGCACCTCTGATGGTCTTTTCTGATGACAATATGTGGTCCTTCGTTCCAGCTAGCTGGTGGGTATGGGCAAATTAAGAACAACGGGCACCCCTAATACATGGGTGTTTAACAGAAGTTGTGTGGACAGAACACTGTAACGTGGTTTAGCGCAACCCTATTATAAAACTGGGTGCCAGGCTATCTCAGTTCAAACAAGTCAGTTCAAACAAGAAAAGCTTTATTAATTCTTGCTTTCTTCCAGCACAATATGCCTGACCTCTCAACTTCTGATATATCCTCCCACCTTCCCTTGGGCTTGTCTCTTTCAGCACCTTAGTTTAGTTTTGCCTCCTCTATACAGTGGCTCCACATCACTATAGGAGCACTTCTCAAGGGGCTTTCTGACTGGGGCTTTTCCTCTATCACCCGACAGCTCTCCCAAATAGACACTCTATGACCCACCTCCTACACACCATATGGGGACACTTTCCAAGTGGGCTATCTCCATTTGAGTGCCAGCTAGAAGGGGCTCTCCTACCACTTTAAGCCATCTCTTCCATGAGATGTCAGTTTCTTTCTGCTGTTGCGATAACCCTGAAGGTGAGGTTCCTCCTTGCTGGTCTCTCTTTCTGGGCCTTAGCTGATGGGGCCCTCCCTCTCTGTTCAATATATACCTGGGCCCTTGTGACAGCTGCTGTTCAACATGGGAGTCACAAGCTTGTGGCCCCGTGGCATTTGCTGTTCATCTCCCTTTGCCAGTGCCCTGGGATCACATTCTTACCTTACCGGGTCCCGGTGCGCACGTCTCCAAATTTGTGGACAAATCAGAGTCTCTGACTCCGCAAGACTCTGGCCCCCCACATGACTTGGCCAGCAAATCGCATACAGGGCTTTCTCACTGTGACACTGGCCACTCCTCCACATCAGTGCCTCTCCTCTCACTCCTCTCACGAGACCAGCACTTCTCCTCTGAACTGTCCTCTTGGTGACATTGCCATGCATTACCATAGTAACGCTGGGGACTTACACATCAAAGTGGCATCAATCATCCTGACATAATTAAAACATTTTTGATAGTAAGTCCATGAAGATTAGTGAAGTGTCTGAGGCACTGAGACACTAATGGACGAACCCAGTAGATCCAGCATTTTGCCTGCTCTCTCAAATCCATACCCACAATTCCACATCCTGTGGTTTGACAAAATGTTTGTCTTTAACATGATGTATGTGCTTCTTCACCCCTTTTATCTACACTACTGGAAGTGTACACACTGCTATAGTGAAGCCTCAGGGAAACTTTGAGACATATTAATGTATACATTCTGAACATGTTGTAAACATGCATTGAATGCTCCTATAAACAAAGAAAAATTGCCACACTTTAATTAGCGTTTGTCCTGTTTCCTTTTGCAACACGGCTATGTACAAGCCCTTGGAAACAGCTTGGCAATTGGTGAGACAAACCCATTTATAGGTAACCTTTGTGACTAAACAAACCCAGTACCAGGTGATTAAACTAATAAGCCAAGTATGTAAAACATGTCCTGAAACCAGGATGCATGTCCTTCCTTTACCCATTCTTTCCAAAGCAAAAACTACAGGTTTAAAATATTGTTCAGACCGTATCAAAAAGTTGTAACTTTAAATAGATATTCTGGAGCTTTCTCAAAAAATAGCCTGCACCTATTAGCCAAATATCTTCTCTCCAGGAATTTTCCACCTGTATGAAACATAAAGTAATAAACAGTGTATTCACATTACAATTACCTTTAATATTTACAGTGATAAATTGTGACAATAATAAAGCAGCTGCTTCCAATATAAACTGCTGCTCTAAATGACTGTAAACTTTATTCTAAATATCTGTAATAAAATGAAACAATAACTGCAGGTTTATGTACTAATGAAATCCAGTCTTAACATCGGATAATAAAAAAAAACTTTCACAGGACTCCTCTTGGGGGAGCTATATGACTTTGTATGGAAAATAACATTTTGTCTATTTAGTTTTACAATTTCTACACTGGTTCAGACAATGAAATAATGCATTTTTCTACAACAGGTCTAGTATTAATTGCCCTACTGGACCATGTCCCTCTTTATGACAGTTTTTACAAAAATCTGACTTATTTTACTGTGTCTTTTGCTTGACAAAATAAGAGAAATTTTGCTATGTTTGAAAGCTGAGAGTCTGCCCAGGCAGCTGTTTGGGGAAAGGCAGCAATTGAATTTTGTAAAACAAACAAACAAAAAATTACTTGACCAAGGGTCCTATTTAGTAAGCCATAAACCATGCGAAAACAGCTTTTTCCGCATGGTTTAGGCATTTTCAAGTTAATTACCTATGTACCAGATGCGTAACGTAGGAGATATCAAAGATATCTCCCGCATTAAGCTAAGTTTAGCATTTTACCAGAGTCCCCATATTTTTTAATGAGGACTGTGGTTTTGGGCTATTGAGCTAGCTTTTTTGGAACTTGAGCCCATTTGCTAATGCCATCTAAAGATGGCGTTAGCCATTCTACTCTATGGGGAGAGCATTGCGGTAGAGAGGTCTCTGGATTCCTCACAGCAGCCTTCCTTAGCTCACGCATGCGCAAAGTCACTTTGCGATGGTAACCGAAGAAGACAGACAGACTTCAGCACTTCTAAGTTAAGTATAGACATTGCTGGGACATCATCCTGTCGGAAGCGCTGTCCTGGGAAGATTTTTTAATAAACTCTGTCATCGCAATAAATCATCTGTCATCGCAAAGATGAACTATGATAATTAACAGGGAAAAACTATGTTAATTATTAAACAGGTCCCCAAAGAATAGATTAAACACCAGTGGTGGTACTTTTTAATGCCCTCTAAAACTACATACCTCAAAATTTAAATAGTTGCAAGATTCCTTCTAGTCCTGCTGTCTGCTTTTATTTAAAAAAAGGGAGATGAGAATAACTAATTTGAGAAGTCTATCAATATGCAGCGATAAGTCTGATTTTCTATTTACACAATTTATCATTAAAATAGTATCTAGCTGGGAACGGTAAGGCTTAACTCCCGTTTCACCAGGCCAGTGTCGGTGGATATGTGTGACCAAGCTAGCTGGTTTCTGCATGATAAGTAGAGATGCTCGGGCTCGGTTCTCCGAGAACCAATCCCACCCGAACTACGCCGATCCGAGCACCGCGCCAGCTCCGCTCGGTACTTACGTGCACCCTGAGAAGTGAAAACGAGGCAAAATGTCATTGTTTCATCGTCAGACCTTGTGAGTTTTGGATTCTATAAGTACTGCCCTCCACGGAGATCCGGCGCCATTTCACAGAGAGACACAGAAGGGGTAGCATGATTCTTGGCAGTCTTTAGTGCAGTTGGGCAGCGTCATATCTAAAGCATAAAGAGGAGGGGTGTCAATTTTCTTAAAAGTCTCTAGTGACATTGTAAGAGGTCCGCTGGGGGGAGGGGTGGGGATATCCAAGCGCCCAAAACGCAGCAGGGGAAAAGTGCTCCAGTCTTTTTGTGCAAGGCACTCATTTTGCTGTAAGGGTAAAGGGGGAAATACGGGAGGGCCATTCTACATTATACGAGCCATTGCTCTATTGCTAATTGTCATTGCTGAAATAGAAATAATAGGGCTGTTAGTGTTCTTCAAAATTTGCAGTCACATTGTACTGTGTTTTTATAGCTCACACAGAAACACGAGAGGTCCCAGTGTTGTTGTCAGTCTACAGTCTACATGCCATTGCTCCATTGCTAATTGTCATTGCTGAAATAGAAATAATAGGGCTGTCAGTGTTCTACAAAATCTGCAGTCACATTGTACTGTGTTATTGTAGCTCACACAGAAACAGGAGAGGTCCCAGTGTTGTTGCCAGTCTACAGTCTACGTGCCATTTCTCCATTGCTAATTGTCATTGTTGAAATAGAAATGATAGGGCTGCCAGTGTTCTTCAAAATTTGCAGTCACATTGTACTATGTTATCAAAATTAATTTACAGCAGTACACAGAAGACCAATAGCACCAAGCTGCTGCTGGCACCAGTCATGATGATAGTAATTCCTCTGTGTCATCTGCTAAAGCCTAAGTGCATAGTGTTTTAAAGTAAGGGAAACAAAAATGTAAAAAAACAAAAAGGGTATAGAGGACCCTGCTCATTAGAGAGCTTACTTTCTAAAGGGAAGAGGGCACAGCTGAAACAAGAGGAGCGAGTGTGGCTCAGAGTGGAGATTGAGATAGTTGTGAGGCAACATTAGTGTGAATACTGTTATCGAGGATAAGGTCATCTCTAAAAAAGAGATGGGTTTTCAAAGAGCACCTACAGGTTTGAAGGCTGTGGGAAAGTCTGATTGAGCTTGGTAGGGAATTCCATAAGTGGGGAGCAGCATGGGAGAAGTCTTGAAGGTGGCAGTGAGAGGTGGTTATCAGAGACAAGACAAGGTGCAGATCAGAGGTAATAACGCTGACAACCTGTTTGAAAAACTAAGGGATGTCATTGCAACATGGCTTATCCTGCTTGTACTCTCCTGAGGATATGTGATTTCTGATAATGCCACCAATATTGTTAGAGTATTACAGAGGGGGGAATTCCATCACATTTCCTGTTTTGCTCACACAATCAACTTGGTGGTGCAGAACTTTGTAAAAAATGAAAATGACATGCAGGAGATGCTGTCTGTGTCCCAAAATATTTAGGGTCATTTTCAGTATTCTGCAACAGCATGTAGGACAATGCAGCAGCTGCAAGAAGAATAGAATTTAGGTGGAATGTACTTTAGTCCAGCGCAGTGGAGAATATTTTCCGTGTTGTGCAAGGTGCTGAAACCACTCGAAGTAGTCATCTGTGAAGAGAGTGCAGACACTGTTAGCTTGAGTCAAGTGATTCCCCTAATTAGAGTTTTTGAAAAGCAGCAAGAGAAATTGAAGGAGGAAATGAAACAAAGCAATTCCACTAATGATGTTGGTCTTGTAGATTAAGTATTTTATTCGGTTCGCCAGGATCAAAGAGTTATCAACATCTTGAAATCGGATCATTACATTTTGGCAACTGTGCTTGATTCTAGGTTTACAAGCTATGTCTTTTCTTTCTTTCCAAGCTGACAGTTTAAGTGGTACATGACACAATGAAGTCTCCTCCTTCCGTTTCTCTGGAAATTGCTGCTTGGAAAATTCTTAGATTTCCCAAGACACCCAGTGGTGATGCAAATGAGTCAGCACATCATTTTGACATTTGGTCTGGTCTAAAAGAATTGCCCAAAAATCGTGACAGCTCTTCTGTAAAATGAACTACAAATTCCATGAGGAAGGCCATTACCGGTAATTACATCAAAGTAGACAGACTTATGTGATGGTGCAATGTGACTGCAGATTTAGAAGACCAAGCCTGCCAGACCTATTAATTTTATTTCAGCAATGGAGCAATGGAGTTTTCCTGAATGTAACTGGAGACCTTGAAGAACACTGCTATCCCTCCCTTTTCTTTTCTACCTATGATGCTGCCCAACTGCTCTAGAGACTGCCAAGAACTGTGCTACCCTTTCTGTGTCCCTCTGTGAAATGGTGCTGGATCTCTGGAGGGCGGTACTTATAGATTCTAAAATTCGCAAGATCTGACAACGTAACTATAATGTTTTGCCTCGCTTTCAGTTCCGACGACGCGCAAAAGTACCGAGCCGACTTGGCTCGGTACTTGGATCTGCTAAGTTCAAGTGTGTCCGGTTCTCAGGGAACCGAGCCTGAGCACCTCTAGTTAAAATTACCATATTAACATTACTTTCAGCAGTAACACGGCCAATTGAATTCCCCCTTTTAGTTTCTAAGCTTATTTGGGCAGGGTCATCTTACCTTTTGTTTCATGTCATTATATATCGAAAAAACTCCTAAGAGCACACCTATAAAATAATGATCTATCCTAAACAACATAAATACTTCAAATTTATTCAACACACAAGTATTACAATATAAAATCAATAAATTGGATTAGTTGATACTGTTGCAATAGTCTCTAATGATATAGAACAGAAATCCCATATATATATTACTTATATTGAGGATCCTATTTTAGGGATGATATCCGCTTCAATAGTTCATACATCCTTATTAATGTCAGTATATGTTATATAATATTATATCTGTTATATGTCTACTTAATGTCCAGCTCTACGGAAATATATTCGTGTTTTATAAATAAAGCATAATAATAATAATAAAAATAAGTACAATTCAGATATATTTCACTTTTTTATGGATATAACAGCAAAGAAAAAAAGCATATTCTAGCGATTGCTTGGTCTGTATTTTCTTGACAATCATTCTGCATCTCTTCAGAGCTGTTTTGAAGTTGTTCACACAACAGGGTAATGACCCTGAAATTCCTAATATTGTTAAGTAAAGTAACTGATCTCTGAACATAAGAGACATCCAAGATGCCTGTTAATCATGTAGACAAAGTGCCTTTCTGAATGCTAGCCAACAAAAACACTCTTGTTTTTTTTCCCAAGGACTATACTTTTTGTTGAGAAGTACAGAACAACCTGAACAAGAGTTTAATGGTATAAACATGTCTACTGTTACACTTCCAGCACTGAAAACTAATGGTCTCTCGAGTCTTTTTTTAACCTGCAAAGGTGTTTGTGTGATATATAATTACTGGTATTTGCTAGTACAGATAGCTTATAAATGCTAAAGATAGTAAGAGTATCAGAAATATCTCAAGAAACAAAATGCATAGGCTATTATATTGAATTTTTTATAAAGCGTCACCTTATCAGATGTGCACTTGCGGAGGGTTTTCCAGTTGCATGGAGACCCCTTCCTCTAGCTGATTGACTATCGGAACTGATTGATAGAGTGGCCCCTGCTTCGGGACCAGCCACTGTACAACAGTGAATCTATAGATCCATTGCGATCCTCTTTTCCCCAACTGTATGTCCAGTCCCCCTTTCTCTTGACATCTAATACACGTGGGGCGCACATGACATACAGTCTCACATATATAAAAGTCATCAAAAAGTGCCTTTGCAGACTTAATATTTTTAGGCTCAAACAGCTCTGAGTGGTGCAGGAGTCTGCATGTTAACTACCTCAGAATACAGTCACACTTACTGTTTCAATTAATATACAACAAATACAAAATTGAGGAATATACAAGCGATTCCATTAATCATGTACAAACAAAGGAAGCTATATAAAGGAGAATCTAGATAAATAGTTGATGTAGATGTATCACAATTTAAATATTAAACTTTCTTCAACCAAAATCTAGTGGCTATACACCAATATTTCCTTAGTGTTGGTGCTGACCAGATTAGTCTGCTATAAGTAAGACAAACAATTCTGAACAGTGAAAATACAGCAAAAGAAGAACAGTGTATTATATGTGGAAACATCTCTTCACTCCACTTAAATCAATTGATTTGATTGAAGGGGGACATACATCACAACTATTCTTGCAGTTGGGACAAAGACCTGACTGAGGAGGATAGTGTTAGGATCGCAGCTATTGATAAGCCTCTAGAATCAGACTTGTAGAGGTCTTCACCTTTAGCAGTTGCCTTTCCCATAGAACTATATACGTTTGCAGTACTCAGATGCCCCCAGGACTTATCTTTATGGTAGTAGAGGCTTATCAGGATAGCTGTGGCACTAGATAGAGTAACTAGAACTAAAAAACTGGAGGTGGAAGTCAGACCTGGATGCCGGTCCATAGCCAGAAGAAAGGTCAGGGTACAGGTCAGAGGTCGAGACCGGCAGCAAACAAGCAGGTCCAATATTCAGGTGAAGGTCAAGGTCACAATCAAAGAAGCGAGATCCAATGTCCAGGCAAATGGTCAGGGCAATAGGCAATCAGGGAAGGTCCAAAAGTTCAGGCAAGGTCACAATGGAGAATTAATCGAGAAATGTCAGGAAACGAAGCTGGTCAGCAACACACAGGCAGTGGACGCTATAACGGCAGGTAGGCTAAGCCCTTGCTGCCTTAAATACATGGAAGGGCCAATCACTGGGAAAGATGCCAGCAGGGGTAAATCAGCCCCAGACAAAGATTAATTAATTAAGATTTGCGCACGCGCCCGGCTGCCCCCCCTGGCAATGGCCTGGGCGGAATCCGAAAGTGATATCCCATTGCCATAGAGAGGGCTGGGAAACAAACAGGTGGGCACATCAAGTCATGGCGGCTAGGGGCACCACCGTGTCTAGTAACAGTCAAACAAAATCAAGACAGTCCCACCAGAATCAGTACCACCCACTGACCGTGTTTTTTGAAGAGGATGGAAAGAATTGGATGGCTGCCTAGTACTGTCTGAAATAACAGCCATGTCCCGTTGCATGCTTTCTGGTGGTGTGGTGTGGAAACTCCCATCTATAAATCATGCATTGCCCCTGCATTTTACAGAAAATATTTGCCATTCACATTTAAGTTTACAGTCTGAATTCCCTACCACACTCAGTTGGATCCATTTTAATCAACAGTCAATTAACCTACCAGTATGGTCAGGTCCTGATTATAGGCTGACTAGGCTGCAGCCTAGGGAGAAAGAATTCTGGGGTGCTCAAACATTTTTCGGGTGCAAAATTGTGTCAGGGAAACTGAAATTAATTTTAAAATATAAGAGAATAGTTGATCTGAAAAAGAAATCATGAAAGAAAAATGTAGTAAGGCTTTAACCTTGACATAATACCACGGTAAAGGCTGAAAACAATGAGTCATCCTTGGATTGGCGTTTGGAGGATAAGGGAGTAGGAGAGACAAGGGTGGAAACAGGTCCAGGTATGACAGCCCCCCACCTCCACATCTTCACCCTCATTATCTCTCATTCATGCCTCCGTTCTGCTATACAGTTGATTTTAATTATAAGGAAATGAGTGGCAAAGATTGCTGTGTCCCTTACCAAATACCATACCAGGTATGTAGATTATTAGTAAAGCCTTTGTGGACAAAATCAAGAATATAAAGTTTTATTTTACTTTTATTTTTAAATTGTTCACAATTTGACATTTAATATTGAAATATGTTATATGTACAAACACATTGTATGGGGGCATTAAATTCTGGAAGGTTTATGCTACATTTCAGCAAATGGAGTTGGGGATTTGGACAGGATTAATGGTCTTCTCAATGCTGAGAAATAACGGCAACATCATTGAGTCTGTCTGGGATTGCATGAAGAGACAGAAGGATTTGAGCAAGTATATACTCACAGAAGATCTGTGGTTAGTTCTCCAAGATGTTTGGAACAACCTCCATGCTGGGTTCCTTCAAAAACTGTGTGCAAGTGTACCTAGAAGAATTGATGCTGTTTTGAATGTAGAGTGGTCACACCAAATATTGATTAGATTTAGATTTCTCTTCTGTTCATTCACTTTGCATTCTGTTAATTGACTGCACAGTATTGTATATATATATATATATATATATATATATATATATATATATCTCAATCAAATCATGGGTATTTATAATGTATGTGTACATACACATACATACGGGATGCAATTTGCTCTTACTGAGATCGTTAGTGTAAATTGCATCCTGTAATTTACACATTATTTAGAGTGACACAGATCTTTAGATCTGTGCGACTTAGAATACTGTGCAAATTGCACAAACACGCCTCTTTATCTGCCTTATGGGCCTGTGTGCAAGTGTATCATGCACAGTGCCCTGTAAAGCAGATAACTAAATAAAAAAAAAAATGTAAAAAAAAAGACCCCCCCAAACAGCACAGGGGTTGGTTACACCTTTTTTGTAATTATTTTTTACTTTGTCTTTTAATACATCTAGATCTCTTGCACCAGCTGAAAGCAGCCGCAAAAGATACATCTCCTAGAGACCTATTTGTGGTTGCTTTCAACTGAAAATAACATGTAAAGAGCATTAACACCTTTACATTGCTAGGCTTGCCCACTGCCTCCCCTGTTCCACCTCTCTAAGCACAGAGAGGTGCAGCGGGGAGATCCATCTCAGACAGAGTGCAAACTCAGACGGATCTTTGGCTAAAAGTGCTTTTTGTGCTGGACAAAAGGACTTTCTTCGGACTCTAAATTAGACCCTAAGTGTGTCCTGCATGCTGTCTGTTCTATTCATTAGAGAAAGCAAATATTACGTACAATGTTGACTTGAATGTTTTCAATATATTAAAATGTATTAAATATATTTTAAATCACTGTTTAGCATTACACAACCAGAGCATGTGTTATTGACGTATAAGTATTTTTTACAGAAGTGCTCTGTAAAGATTGCATAATCAATGCAAGCATAATTGTCATGCTATGCTTTATCATTTCAGATTTTTTGTCAAATCTCCTTTGTATCCTCCCAGGACTGTCGAGAGGGAATTTTGGCCTTGGTGCAGCAGCTTCTTGGGTCCTCCAAACATCTCCCAATCCTCTTCCTCCCCTTACCACATCTTCCTATTTTCTTTCCTGCCACACCGACCCATTGATCATGAAAAAGCGCAAATGTAAATTCATGGCAGCAGAGACACAAAAAGTGATAAGTATAAAAGGTTAGCCCCCACTTCTTAAAAAAAAAACTGCTATAAGAGCACTTTCAACTAGGACCGGCAGAACACGGTAAGCAAGGTGGGGTGGAGCCATACTTGAGAGGCGCTCCGCTCTGCCTGTATTTCCCGCTTGTCCAGTACACCAGCCCAGTAAAAAAATGACTGGAGGCTGCATTCACATCCTGACACAGTCAGTGAGGAGCGGCGCAGAGAGGAGCCAGAAAATAGAAGAGGAAAATAAGTCATAAGAAAAGAAAGTAATAGAAATATAAGTAAAAAACAAAGTGGGCGCAGTGTGATGACAGGGCACAGGATGATGGAGGGAGCGCAGTGTAATGGAGGGGGCAGTTTCATAAAGGTGATATAAAGGGGAAACAGTTAATGGAGTAGCGCAAATGTGATGATAAAGGGGAACAGAGTATTAATGAAGGAGATACAGTATGATGAAGGAGGGGGCATGGTGTAATGAAGAAGGGGGCACAGTGTGATGATGGGGGCACAGTATGATGAAGGAGGGGGCATGGTGTAATGAAGAAGGGTGCACAGTGTGATGATGGGGGCACAGTATGATGAAGGAGGGGGCATGGTGTAATGAAGAAGGGGGCACAATGTGATGATGGGGGCACATTATGATGAAGGAGGGGGCATAGTGTAATGAAGAAGGGAGCACAGTGTGATGCCGAGGGCACAGTGTGTTGACGAAGGCACAGTGTGATGAAGGAGGGAATTTTTTTTCTCTTCTATGCTTCTCGGCAAACTAATTTGCCAAACATTTAAAATTTTATCACAAAGCATACATTTTCTTCATTTATGTTATTTATATAGCGATAAATGTTTGTTGTTTAATGTATTTATGTGTATTACTCTCTTTATTAAAGTTTACTATATGATTTGTATTAAAAGAAGAAAAGCATTATTAAATGAACAAATAATTTATAAACGAGGAAGGCGCAAAATTATTTTTTGCAGGGAGGGCGCCCGACATGCTAGCACCCGGTGGTACTTACCATCCCGATGCAGGAAAGGCAGACACTGGTATGGGCAACTTGAAAAAACCGAAGATGACCTGTCCAATGAAAGTCTAATTGTGACTGTTTAAAAAAATTACGTTTGGTAACCGCACCTATGCGACATCCTGGTGCTAGTCAATTACATCAGTGGGAAACACGATGCTACTATGACTACTGTTATGACAACGAAGCAGCGCCTGTACAATGTATAAGTCGTTAAAAAAAAAACATTGTACAGGCGCCGCTTTGATGTATACCCCTAAGACAGTAGTCATAGTAGCGTTGCATTTTCCACTGACGTAATTGACTAGCATCGGGATGTCCCATAGTCGCGATTGCCAAACATCATTTTTTTAAATAGTCGCAATCAGACTTTCATCAGAAAGGTCATCTTCGGATTCTTCAAGTCGCCCATTCTAGTGTCCCAACCCAACCCCTAGCACCGGCCATGCCTTTCACCGATTTCTGCTAATAAGTCACTTAGTTTGGGACTGACGTTTCTAATATTATTTTATCATTAAATTTGTAAGCACAATTGTTCTGACTACTAAGGGAATATAAGACACTTCACCAACATATAAAACTATAAAATTTTTGTTTCATATTAAAGTGATATCTGTCATTTTTTTTAATGAAAGGCTCAGTATCTACAGGCAGCAAAAATGCAACACAGTGCCTTAACAGGAGCTGTATTATCTGGCAAAGCAATTCTAATGGGTAAATATTAAAACTATAACAAATAGCAAAACTGATTTGGTCACTGTCAAAATCCGGTACTGAAAAACATCAAAGCATTTCTTAAATGTTTTCATCATATATACTGTATTATCTTTTTCACTCTGTCATGGCAGCTGGATTAGGGAGACATCATAATGAAACATATTCTAAGAAAAGTGTCAGTCATGGTGCTTCTTGAAAATAATAAAAGTAATTGAGAGAGCATTGTATTCCTTTTTCCATGATGGGAAATTTTTCACTTGACTTTCTTAACATCCGGAACCAGCATTCAAGATTTCTTTATCTATTACAGGCTTGAGGAGACTCTGCTTAAACTGCTTACAATGAAAATAGAATCTAGTCATTTTCGAATCACAAAATATAAGGTCCTCCAGGGCATTTTATCACCTTATTTTCTGCCTCATGTCTAAAATGGAAAACATCTAGTTTCCAGTGCTTGGAACTGTCCAAAAAGTTCCCTCTATGCAACTTTTTGTGGGTTTGCAGGTCTGTCTGGAAATGTACGTGGTGAAAAGAGTAAAAAGGACAATTTAAAGTCTTGCTTCCTACCACTTTAGGACTACTCCCTCCTTTATATATATATATATATATATATATATATATATATATATATATATATATATATATATATATATATATATATATCTTCTCGCCTGTGAACCCTAATTCTGGTGACACAAATAGATATTACTTACACCTCCTGCAGTCCACCATAGTCTCTCAGCAAGTTGCATTGGAATATCAGCTGTGCCAAGAAGCTGTCATATGCAGTAAAATGCTCCAAGCACTCTGATTGGTGGGCAGCACTAGCCATTAACCAATCGGTGTGAAGGGACATCTCCCAACACACTTATTCATGAATGGGTGGTGCTATCTATCAATTAAAGTGCTAGGAGACATCTCCTACATTTGATGGAAATCATAATACCTAGCAGGAGGCACCCGGCACTATATAGCTGGTCATTCACCTATCAACACGTTAGAATCTCCTAACACTCAGGTTGGTGAATCGGTGCTATCCAGCTCTTAGAGTGCTGGGCCAGCCTCACTGACAAGGATGAACTGGCTTAAGGAAAATGCCTTCTGCCAGCCCATCTCTGCCTCGACCACTACCTTCTATAGAATGCCGTTTGTGTAGAGCAGAAAAGCATTGGTAAACGCACATAAAAAAATAAATAAAAAATGTAATAATGTGATAGTGTCACGAGCCGCGGTGGTACTCACAGCCGCCGCGGCTCGCTTACTGTGCCCTCTGGCGTCCCGGCCGCCACCTTGACGACTGGGACGTCATTTCCGGTTCCTGCCCGGCCGTTGCCAACGGCCGGACGCTTCTGCTGTAGCGCTGCGTCCCGGCGGTGCTAGTAGCCGGGCGCATGCGCGCAAAGTAATACAGCCTGTGGGCTGATTAATCTAATCATTCCAGGGGGCTGTGTAGGATTCAGAGCTAGGCTCTGATTGTTGGCCTTTTGTATTTAAGGCAGTGAGGTCTGCAGCCTCACTGCCGGTTATAGCTTCTTGTTACCAGTTTGCTGACCTGCTCTGCCCTTTGTCCCTGTACTGTGGATACTCTGCTGGATTGCCTGTGTATGACCCATTGCCTGGATTTGGACCCTGCCTGTGTTTCTTGTGACCCCGACTTCCCTGTTTGCTCGTGACCCTTGACCTCGGCTTGTTTATTGGATTTGCTGTCTGCTGCCGGCCCTTGACCCTTGCCTGGACTTCACTCCGCTTACCTGGGTTCTCCCTAGCCGGTACGCACTTCACAACCCTCTGTCAGTCTGCGGCCAAGTCTGTCCCCACCACTAGGGGCTCCAGTGAACACCTGACTGGCAGAGCAGACTCCGGGTTGTGCTGTATCGGCTAGAGGGGTTCATAACAGATATTTGAAATAAAAATAGCCCCAGTAGTTCCATTTATGTCTTAAATATAATATATTTAAGACATAAATATGACTTAAACAAGCAGTATTGTAAGAGAAACATGAAATAATTAAGGGCTGGTCCAAATGTTATAGTGGGGAGTTCTTTGAGCTAACAGTTTCATTTTAAATTAACATATAAAAAAGTGTCATGTCTTTTTCTTCCAGTTTCTAAATGAACCCCTTAGTATAGAAGTTGTTGGAAGTGAACTAAAAAAAACAAAAATATGTATAGCATAATAATTGCAATCAGTACCAGTTTCTTTATTTACCTTTTGTAAGTCTGTTTTAATTTTAATGTGTGATTTTCTTCTGTTCTATGGAACAGCATAGTAACAAACAAATAAACAACAAACAAACATGTAAAAGAAGAGGAAATGAGTAAAAGCAGGTTGAACTTAACCACAATTAATTATTTGTTATTGTGTGTGGCACAAAAACATTTACATAAAAATTATGTATCAGAAGAAATTATTTCATTATAATTCTGTTTATTATGCAAGGTCCAAATGTATTAAAAATTCATTGACCGTCTTATCTTTCAATGGCCTCTAAAGCGTCACATAGAGCTCAAATGTAAATCAATGTGTCTACATGTCACTTTTCAAGTACATTTTCAGTTGACAGAATAGTTTTCCTCAAGAGTAAACAACCATGGCTTGCTATATATATATCACAAACGTGAAGCACTCACAGATCTTAAAATAATCAATAAAGTTTACTGTGGAGTATAAATTACACTCACTTTGAGTTCTAGCAATAAAATGGTCCAATCATCTTGATAAAGGGTCCGTTATGAGACCCAAAACATGGATGCTGTGTATCCATTTCAATTGTTATTGTACAGTCGCTGCACTAGATGGTATATTTTTTATCTAATTTCTAATGTAGCGATAGCCGCACTTTGATGTACATCAGGCTTCCTTAAGCTTTCACTTACTATGTAGCACATGTGATGGTAAATGTTTACTGAGTATCAGCTAAAGTGTGTTTGTTTGTACGTAATACACCTTTAATGTGTGTAAAATTATACAAACTATCCCTAATATAAGTAAATGTATAGCTGCTCATTATTCGTTGAAATGTTGTAAACATACATGTTTAAGTTTTATGCAATATAAGGTATAATTAACAGAGGAGAGAACCCTTGAATCTATCTGTATTTTTGTATACACAGTAGACTTTATGTCAGTAATCCCAACACGGCAGGCAGCCTCTTCTAGCTTCCTTTTGTATAAATTGGCTGATTAAAAGAGAATAATAGTTTGTATGGCAAATGTAAATAAAATATATCAAGTTCTATCATGCTAGAGAAATGTGTTGAACTGAAATGAAGGTGTTTATAAGAGGAACAATTTTCTGCTGTATATTGCAATAATACGAATTACTGAAAAAAAGTAAATTTATATAGTGTAAGTTATACCTAAAAAGCTATTGCATTACAGTGTACCTGCAAAATACCTGTAAACACGTTCATTAAACTACAGAACATGTAACTGATTGTGTGTAATCTGACATTGCTATATATAGAGTGTGCAGTACAGACAGCAATGTGAATATAGCAGTGCAACAACCTATTTATTAACATGTGGCAGATCTTGTAATGTTGCTTACCACATTGATAGAGAATTTGCAAAGAAAACATACTCAGCTGCCCAGTGATCCTGACAGTAAGAGAAGTCTTACCACTTTGCCAGCTAGCATTAGGGCACTCATTATAGGCAGAGACAGGGCCATCTTAACAACATTATGGGACCCCGGGCAAAGCAGTGCACCGGGGCCCCTAGATATAGATATAGATATAGATATATAGATGTATACAGATACAGATATAGATATAGATATATAGAGATAGAGATAGATAGATGTACTTGCTCAGTGACCCTTGTAGGTTTTTTTTGCAGATTTTTTCTTTTGCAGGATTATTTATTCTCATTAAGAGCCGTGCCTATGGGGCCCCCTTGCCCGTGGGGCCCCTGGGCAGCTGCCCATCGTGCCCAATGGAAAAGATGGCCCTGGGCAGAGATAGGGCTTTTCTCTCTTTCATGAATAGACCCTATAGAGCTAAAGGTGACTTGGGGGTAAATGTATCATACTCCGGTTTCTTCAAGTCGCCGGAAATCGGCGAGTTGACAGATAAAATTTAAAGCGGCGCTGCCTTGTAAAGGCAAGTTTCCCTTTACAAGGCAGCGCCGCTTTAAATTTTAGCTGTCAACTCGCCGGAAAAAGTTTGAAAAATCACTTTAAATTCTCACACTTTTGCAACTTTAAAAGATTTGACCATGGTTCCCGCTTGTTACTCGGTAGACATGATTGTTAGGTGTACCATTGAGTGCATACAATGCGCTTTGAGTATGTCCGACAAAAATGTTCAATGTCCAATGAATATGGTTTACTTTCGGTTACTATTTTGATTTTTTAAATCTCACGTAAACATGAGTAGGTTTAAAGCTGTTGAAATTGTCCAGTTAAATCGACAATTCGAGCATCACTACAAATAAATTTATTTTGCGTCATCTGAGGTTGTGCATCTGGTTTCTAGGGAACATTTCTCCAGGACTATCATGAACAAATCTTCTGTAAGGCCAGTACTACTTCCACCTCAATCAAATAATGAATTTTAAGCTGTACTTCCCTTTAATTAATTGAAAAAAGCAAAACGTATTCAATAGCATAGCCACAAAGATATGATTAAGGTTTGAATATAAATAACTCTGTTGCATATTACTAGAAAACCAGAGTACTTTTAAATTGCAATTGTAATAAATAAAATTATGTCTTAAAGATTATTTTTAGATCCTACTTTAAATTCATTCCTGTGAATTAGTAAAAACATTCTGTCCCGAAAATGTCTCTTTTTGCACATTAATTGTTGCATGTTGGATGCACATTATTAAAATAAAAGTTTACACAGTTCGTAGAGACTGAAAAAAAATAAATCTCTTCTGAATATATAAATTGCTTACGTGGTTGATTGACGTCCTCTGAGTCAGTCACATATTTTATTAACTTTTCTGTCCCCAGTAGTTAATTAGAATAAGTTTAAATAACTTTAGCAAGGACACGGATATGTGATTCGTGGGAAAAAGTACTAGAGATCAAGTATTACAGGAACCCAGGTGACTCCAGAATTTCTTCAGATATATTAATATTAATAGAACTTCTGAATATGTTTTGGGAATCATAATACATTAAATGTGTGAGTTATTAAACCTTTTATCCTTAACATGTTTGTTCATCTTCAAAATATACAGTGTCCTCTAATGTATTGGGAAATTACTATTTTGGCTGTATATTCAAGCAATTTTAACTTGAGATGAAAAGATGAATATATTGCACGCATACAGAATCTCACCCATTCAGGGTTGACACAGAGGCATCCCTCCCCCTTTATCAATGGCGCTCCCACCCTCGCTACTTCTTACCTCCCAGGTGGGAGGTGGGGGCATCATCCTCTTCTCCTCAGAATGGGAGTGTGGCAGTTAGCTGTAACATTATAGCCAGGAGACTGCTGTCCCAGCCCATCACAAGCACGGAGGAGCTGCAGCTCGCAGCTTCACAAATATAAAGCTGCTGGCTGCTTCTCTATCATGCCAGTGGCCAGCTCTTGGTGTGGAGTCTTTAAAAACACTGGATGAGTGACATTGTGTCACTCATTCAGTGTTTTAGTTGCATCTTTATCCTTGGCATCTTAGTAGCCATAGTACTTATCATGTGTAATGAAAACACTCAATTTGTCCCAAAATAGCCACATTTTCTGGTGCAGATGAAAATTTGGTGTTGCTGAAGTGTTAACTTTGAAGCAAGTGTAGTCAAACTATGTGCAACCTCACACCATTCAGGTGTTACTTTCTGTTTGCCACCTTGGAGCACTGTGTAAAGTAACTTGATGTCCTAAATATGGAAGTCTGGAGTGGTATGGCACAGAAACCAGGGGTTTGTAAGATAAGATAGTGGAGGTGGATGGTGGTCTGCTGAATGATAGGAAGAAATATATCATGAGGGTAAAATAATGTGTATTACCATAATATCAAATTGATAAATAATATGTTTATCAAGAAAAGGGATAAGCGTGTTAAAGGGCATCAAGGCCATTATAGCGTTGGATCCAAATGCCGTTCCAAAACTTCACAAAGCCAGTACCGGACCACATGCTAATCGACCAGGGGTGGAGTAGGATTTATGGAAACTGGATGACTCTGATATGCTCTCCCCTGTAGAAGTGACTGAACTGGCTATGCCTATATTCACCGTGGTAAAGAAGGACAAAGTGGGAAGTATCCGCATCTGTGGAGATTTCAAAGCGACAATAAATTCAGTGCTACACACTGTACTATATCCTTTGTCTATAATAGAAGACATTTTTCGGCTCTCTCAGGGGAGACTGTGTCTCCAGAATTGACCTAGCTCAAGCATACTTACAGATGGAACTAGAGGAAGCGTCCAAGAAATACCTGACTAGCAGTACACACAAAGGCTTATTCCAAGAGCTCAACTTTCACTCAAGAGACTTTACAGTAATGTGTGGGTCCAGAGTGGTAATACCACTGAAACTGCGAAACAGAGTTCTGGAAAATTTGCATGAGGGTCACCTGGGCATTGTGAAAATGATGAGTCTTGTTAGAAGCTACGTGTGGTGGGCCAGGAATCGATGGCCAAATTAAAAGAGTGACAAAAGGATGTGAAGGATATCAAAGTGCAAGATTCACCGCCCATAGCCCTGTAACACCCCTGGTAATGGCGCTCATCTCCATGGCAGAGTGTACATATTGACTTTTCTGGTCCATTCATGGATTGTATATTTCCCATTGCAGTGCATGCTCATTTAAAATGGCCAGAGGTAATCATGATGAAATCCACTACGTCAGAGAAAGTAATTGCTGGTCTGCCTGAGCAAGTATGCAGTGACAATAGGCCACAATTCGTAACTGAAGAATTCCAAAAGTTCATGAAGGAAAATGACATTAAACATTTCACGTCAGCTCCATACCATCCAGTCACCAACTATTTGGCTGAGAGATTCATACAAATGTTCAAAAGAGTTATCAAGTCCATGTACCATGTATATGTGCTGGTGCAATACAAGATTGACAATTTCCTGTTTATATACTGTAGAACTGACCACTCCACTACCGGTCAGCCGTCTACTGTGCTCTTTGCGTAACGGAACTTGAGGTATCAATGGCACTTGATACAACTGGATGTGAAACAAAAGGTACATAGTAGACCATTTCAAACTGCTTATCAGAAACCTACTCGGAACTTAGACATTGGTCATGAAGTGCTTGTACGTCATTACGGAGGAGACAAATGGCAACCAGGAATAGTAAAACAAAAATAGCCCTGAGAGTTGTCCCAAATCCTTATTACAAATACCACTGACACAGATATCCTTAGAAATAAATATATTTAATTTATAGAAATAACAGTGAAATACATATTGTCGCAATTGTGTGATTTTTCTATACCAGTCAATAACTGGGAATAGTCTCTTTCAAAACTGTTCCTCTGGTGTACTAACGCACTTCAATCACTAAAAGGGGGGGGGGGGGTTCTTGCTATGTCACACTGACCAAATAATAGAGACCAAGGCACAAATGGTCTGTGATTCCTCACCTGGACATAGCCAAGCAAGTAATATGGGGGTTTCTGAGCAGCCTCTTGAGGACATTATAGAGACTGTATGCCCATTTGGGTTTTTGACAGAGACTGTTCCTGAGTATGTTATGGAGTCACCTGAGCCTGAGGTTCCCTTGGTTGCAACATCTGATCCTGAACCTCCTATTGTGATTCCGTTTAAGCAGCCTAACACTATGGGATTTAAACATTATTTCCCAGACAGAGTTTGTAAGGCACCCCCAAAGGCTTGATCTGTAGCCTTTTGGGATAACATATACATTGCATTGTGATAACTTTTTCTTATGACTGCATTTATCTATGTTTGGTGGAGTGTGATGTATATAGTTCCTGTTACTCTGTGTGTATTCGGCAAAGTGAGAAACCAGATATTATTTTGTGCTGTATATAGTTGGTGACAGTGTATGAATCTGTCTTCTGGGTGATGTGTTTCCTGCGTTTTACAGTAAAGAAGCATTAACCAATGTATCATGGTTACTGAATACTTTTATTGAAATTAAAGTCACAGACTTAAGGAAAAAACTAAAGGCAAAAAGAAAAAAAGGAAAAGTGAAAAAGGAAAAGAAAGAGGGAAAGGAAATGTGGTGTGGGTGAACTGGAACGGTGTGAGAGTAAAGGGGGTACTAATCTTATGATAGAGGAAGAGGAATAAATGGTATAAATTAATAATTAGGAGATTAAAATATTGGATGGGTGTGCAAGTTAATTTTGGCTGCGTGAGAGAGAAACAATAGAGTGGAAATGAAATAAATAAATAGCATTATAAGTATGGCTAGTGATCATATAATTGGAGGATACAGATATTTTGGCAAGAAATAGAATTACAGTCCAAATGTCAGAAATATTGAAGAATGGTAGAGATAACGAGACGATGATGAATATATTATGTGTGGAGTGATAAAGGACTTTATGAATGAAATAGAAATGGATGAGTTGTGAAAAAAAATATAAAGTAATTGTGATGTGGAGGATTACTGAATGCTGATTAAATTGTAGTAATGGAGAAATAGAATGTCTTATAACAGAATGTAAAAATAGAATGCACACAGGTATTAGAATACTACAATGGGAATAAAGAAAATTAAGCAATGTTCTAAAAATAATAAAGCACATATAAATGGGAATAAATAGATGAATATGGAAAGCAACAAAAAGACCTTAAAACTGTAGTGGACCACATGTGTGTCTTTTCACCATCGTTAGGTCAATGTGTTAAATGTAAATTCAGGTTTGCATCACTACACAAGTAGCAGGCCTTGACATTTTTCATTATCCATTAAAAGGTCTAGCTTGCTGTATCCTGTGTGTGATTATTATATATTATTTTCTTTTTTCTTGACTCCATGTACTCTTCTATACCCTATCTCTGTTTGTGATCCCAAGTTTGGTTTCCGTCATGTGATTTTGTTCGTAAAATGTTTGACATTTCCCAGCTTGGCTTGACTATGAACTTTGATTTTGCACCACTGGCTCTGTCCTTAGTTCTTTTAATACTGTCTGTCGGTGGCAGAAAACCATATCAGGTGTGACTCTGTCTGGTGGTCAGAAGCCCAGAGTCACATATATATTACAGAGGGCACTGTATAAGAACTATGCTAAAAGTTATCATTCAAAGACATTTGAAAGACAGTTTTTGTTGGTGCTTGTCCTTTACACTGCATATCTATGTGTATCTAAATAGCTAGATTGTTGTTGGCGCTTGTCCAGTGTTAAGGACAAGTGCTGACAACAACTGTCTTTTTGTTTTGTATTCATTAGGGTGTTTATATTGCCATGCAGCTGGTACAATGTATACTATGGGCTTAGCTGAGCACTGGTCCAGTTCTGGTGCTCACGTGCCCATTGTATGCACTTTCGGTGGTGGACAGCGGTCAGCATGGGCACTCTGACTGGTCTTTGGCTGCGCAGCACCACATGCAGCAAGCAGCTATGCGCTTTGTGTTCTGACACCTTTCTATCATAGCCAGCATTAACTTTTTGCTACAGTAGATTTTCTGTGGGATTGGACCAGATGGGCTAGCCTTCTCTCCCCACTAGCATCAGTGAGCCTAGGGCACCCATGAACCTGTCGCCAGTTCACTGGACCACTTCCTTGGACGACTTTTGGTAGGTATTATTCACTGTGTACCAGGAACAACCCAGAAGACCTGCTGTTTTTGAGATGCTCTGACCCAGTTGTCTAGCCATCCTAATTTGTCCCTTGTCAAAGTCCCTCATATATATTACACTAGCTGAAGTACCCAGCATTTTTCGGATTTAATTCTTCAAGTTATTAAGTTATCAATGTGTTGTAAGTAACTGTCAACCTTTTAAAAAGAATTAGCAGTAGCAGCTCTTCCAACACTCATGAGGTATCTGGCCAGTGACTTTTTGTTTTTATATTAAATGTCATCCAAACCCTTCTGGTGTTAGGCCCAGAAAACAAGCTCTCCGGGTCAAAATTCTGCCCAGCGTAGACCAATATGAGGTCCAACTGTGACCCTAACCCCCCTAAAACCTGGCCAGGATCCAAGTAGACCACATCCCGTTGGTTTCATCCCAATTGGTCATGGGATGTCTGAATGCAGGCTCAGAATACGCTGTCCAGGTAAAGTTTTGCCTAGCATACACCACCAGGAGGTCCAAACAGGACCCTAAACAACCTAAAACCTGGCCATGGTCCAACTGGACTACATCCCGTAGGTTTTATCCCAATCCGTGCAGAGGTGTCTGAATGCAGGCTCAGAACAGGCTCTCCGGGTCAAAGTTCTCTCCACCGTACACTGATGGAATGTCTGCCTGCCATACTATTCTGGCTATTTGTGTAGACCATTGCTTGTCTATTACCATCAGTCCATAATTGGTGCTAACTTTCTTATTGATCTGGAAACTGTGGGTAACCACTGCTGATGGAACTGTGTTACTGACTCCTGACTCTATTGTCACTGAAGCGTTTTCTGTTTGCCTTGCACCATTGTGTTTCTGGCAATGTACCCACGCTGTGAATCCGGCTTTAATGCTGCCGACCCTGACTGTTCAATATTGAAGTACCCATTTGGCTGTTACTCATTTTCACTGCTGGAGATTAGGTACTCAGCGCCCTCATTGCTGTATTCATTTTAAGTGGATTATAATTTATATATATCGTTCCTCAGAACTTTGTGTGGACATTAATTGTAAGTATTATTGATATGGAAAGCTAAGACTACAAATCTAGTTTGTATACTGGATCTCACTTGGAATCCTCTGGGAACTGTACCTGGAAGTTGCTTGCTATTTGTTTTTTCTCTCTGAATGGTCCACTCATGTTAGAAGATTAATGTTATAGAGCATATGGTTTATGAATTTTGCATTTTCAGATCAACTTTAAATCATCAAACCAGATTTGCTGCTCCTGTTATACCTGCTATAGACAATGAAGTATATTGTTGTATTTACAGGGACTACTACTGGGTATTAGAAGTTTCCAGCTATGGGTCTGATGCTATATGTATCTTTTAACAAAGTCCTGACAGTCTGGTCCTGTAAGGAACATGAGGGACTTTTGTGCAAAACACCTGGAGACATCTGTAGAACATACCGTATTTCCCCATGTATAAGACGCACCTTTTTCCCCAAAATTTTGGGTCTAATAACTGGGTGCGTCTTATACAGGGGTAGTAGCACTTACCCTGTCAGATGACTCCTCTGTCCGGTAAAGTCTACTCTCTGTCTGATCCTGATGCTGGAAACCCGATTAGGGTCCTCTCTGCAATGTCTGGATGTCCTTTCAGGACCTTGAGGTCCTGAAAGGATTGTCAAGGTCCTGAAAGGATTGTCAAGGTCCTGAAAGGACTTCCGGACATCGCAGAGAGGACCTTAATCGGGTTTTCAGCATCAGGATCAGACAGAGAGAAGACAGAAGACTTTACCAGACAGAGGAAGCATCTGACAGGGTAAGTCAGAATTCCCTATAGCGTTGTCTCTCCTCTGTATAAGCTGCACAAATACTCTGTGAAAAAATTGAGGATAATGTTTATCCTCAATTTTTTCACATGATTTATATAGGTGTGTCTTATACAGTGGAGCGTCCTATACATGGGGAAATACGGTATATCAAGTTCTAAGGAAATAGTGGCTGCAAAAAGAGAAGAATGCTAGGACTAGCTACAGGTGAAAAATATCTCTATCACCAAAACAAAACGAACAATTTAGAGTATTTGGAAGTATTAATCCACGAGTGTGGCAAAAATTACCAGCTTGACTAAAGAAAACAACTGCATTCATTAATAGAAAACTCAATAATGCTTTGAGGAAAACTTAAAAAAACTGTTGGTGAAATTGAATGCCAATCTGTTCAGTGCAGGATTGTACTATGGCAGTCTACAATGTATGGACAACCTGCTAGCACCTAATACCAGTTGTCTTCAAGTGATTCAGTGTAACTAATCAACCAGCTAAAATTCCTTTTAAGTATTCTGGTACTGACCAGTGGCGTGAATAATATTTTGGCACTCAAAGACCTCCCTCCACAACTACACAATACATATGTTTGCATGATCCCCTTTTACCATATAAAATAGCAGTGGTCAAAGTGGGGGTGTATACGGTGGTATGACGTACCACCACGTCTCCTACTGCCTTCATTGTAAAACTATCAAATTCCGTTCACTTACATTCTCCATACCACCACTTCTAACTTTCCACTTTGATCACTGCCCATAAAACATACATTTGTCTGAAATTATATCTGGAAGAAGCACAATAGAAAGTGATGAACACGCTGCTACAACTACTCTGAGCCTTTAAGGGTTCTCCACAAACACGTAAAAATAAACTGTATACAGCTAAAATAGTAGTTTTCACCTTTGGTTGCTCCAGTTATCCATTCATAAGCCAGTAATTGTATGCAGACCAATCCTGTGTTGTTCCTGCACCTAGTTGTGCAAACACTAGCACAAGGTGGTGGAATAAGAATTACTGTTCACCAGTGGGACCCTTCTTTACACAATTTGGAGAATAGATTAAGTTCTATATAGAAGTGTGGGACAATAAATTGTAGTTGTAGTTCACAGTGCACCTCAATGCACCCTGTAACCCCACATTATGTTCTAGTAGACTGATCCTATCCAATATACCAGACTAGTAAGCTCTCACTATGTATTAGTTCAGAGACCCCACACATTATACAATGCAAATTTCCACTGTCAGAAATCACATAAACTACTGGATTCAAACAGTCAGACCAATGTGACTCTACCTGCAATGGAGGCGTGGAGATTATAGAAGTGTTGGTTTTCACCAGGGACCCATGCAAGGAGGTATGGACGTGGCTGCTATCCTTCCACAGCTCTCGACCCTATGTGAAGGTATCAGACCTGACTTAAAGGTTAAGAAAACTAGGCTGAAGGCACTGGAACATGCAGGATAGCTAATAGCCTGGAACTCATTGGCGTGGATAGTGAATAGCCTGGAATTCACTGGCGTGGATAACCAGGAAGACACTGGAATGCATGTAATAACCAGGAAGACACTGGAATGGATGTGATAACCAGAAACACACTGGAATGGACGTAATAACCAGGTACACACTGGAATGGATCAGGGCCCTCTTAAGAACATCTTGGGCCCCCGGGCACAGCAGTGCACCGGGGCCCCTATATATACAAAAAAAAAAAAAGATTATATATATGGGCCCTGCAGCGGGCCCGTCGGAGGCAGCAAAAAAAAAAAACTGAAAAAAAAGAAGAAAATACTTACCTTGCGGTCAGCTGGCGGCGGAGGAGGAGACCATGGCGGGAGCCGGACCGCCAGCTGACCGCAAGGTAAGTATTTTCTTCTTTTTTTTCAGGTTTTGTTTTTGGCTGCCTCCGACGGGCCCCCCTGGGCTGCAGGGCCCCCGGGCACCTGCCCATTGTGCCCAATGGGAAAGACGGCCCTGGAATGGATGGAATTAACCTGGAACATCTTAAGATGGATGGAATTAAACCGGAACGAGGCATGAGAGAAGTCAAACGACTGTGAGTTTATTTAAATATAATCTAAACATGCACAAAAAAGGATGATCATATACAATAAAAACACAGGTTGCTACTAATTAGTAAACACAGAGCAAAGTCTCTAGCAATGACAGTCTCTGACAGCTGTAGTGAATAAATGATCTCCAGAGTCAATGGCAGCCTGTAGTGTTTCACACAGAATAATTAAGGCACAGACTTGTAGAAGCAGACACAGTATTTATAAGATGCAATCTTATAAATCTTCCTGATCTAACTGGAGATAGCAAAACTCCAAGCACAACTATAACGAGCCCAGAGACCCTCAGTGCCATAATCAGCAGACAGAGTGGTATAGAAAGATTTCTTCTCTAAACACTCGAGTAATGTTTAATAGACAGTTTAATGTTCAAAATGCTATACTCACAGACAGAGATCACAGTTAGCAGGATTCCAGAATGTTGAGTTGGATTAGTAATGCTGTTTGGATGATACAGTCAGAAGTCTTTGTATGTCATATCTACTCTTCCATTGTCTTTGCACTGCTTTCAGTGACTCTAAACCTGTTAGTTGCACCCACACTAATGGGCAAAGGTTTCACATTGCACTGAATATACCCCTTGCACCTCAGTAGCTGTGTTGAGAGTTCTAGTGTTATTTGTTTACTGTATTGTACTGGTATACCATGTACTGTCTTATTGTTTTCCCTCTGTATGGCACTGCGGACCTCATGTGGTGCGCTATAAATAGATGTTTATAATAATAATAATAATAATAATAATAATAATTATATGCTGCTAGCCAGGAAAATAGAGTCAGAGTTGAAGCTGAAATCAGTATAGGCGGTACAGGAGTCCAAAGTGAAACTCTATCACTGACAAAGCTGCATAGACCAGGAGGGACTTTTAAACTCTAAAGGTCAAATCAGGTCAGGAGAAAAGCACATCCTTATTTAATGAGACAGCTCTACATTGACTCATGCTCACCTTTTATGAACCCCACAAACAACGACTGATAACCCCTATACAGAACCTATGGTGCGGGATGTATTTCAACATTAGCAGCCACCTTTTCTGGTACCACACTGTTCACTGGTACTCAGATGCCACCTGAACCTGATTCCAGTAGTGTATAGTTCTTATCAGCCGTGAGTGAGGTAGAGTCAGGGAAACTTGCAGCTATGAAGCCACACGTAGACTAAACAAGACAGACAGGAAAAAAAAGAGAATATCCAATTGGCAGGTTGGGTCTGAGGGCCAGAGAGGTACATTGCTCAATAAACAGACAGAGAGTTCAAGGGCAGGCAGAGGTCCAACAGCAAGGTCCAGAAAATGTGGCCAAGGTCAAACACACTGAATCCAGAAGCAGAATATTTAACAATCTATATAAAACATAGGTACAAGAACTAGGCAAGCCTAAAACCAGCAAGGCAATAATGAGTGTATTTATGTAGGCCCTGGCTAGTCAGCTGCTGGGTAGAAATCATGTGAGTAGGAATTGTTGACTGATCAGCTGCTGGGTAGAAATCATGTGAGCAGAGAGTGTTGACTTATCAGCTGCTAGGTAGTGAGGAGTAATGAGTCTTGCAAGAGCTGATAAATCAGCTGCAATGTGAAATTTCCTTTAGCAGCTCAGAAAGTAAGGTGAGTATGGTTGCTTTGCAATCTCCAGCACACAGAGACACAGCAACTCTAAAATACAGCAGAATCTGGAATGGATTCTGAGAGAACAGAGCAGCAGAAGCATAACATCACCTCTGCTGAAGGGGTAATGTTAACATACACAGTCAATGATGCATGCTCACCAGAGCTAAAGAGGCAATCCCAATACCCTAACAGGAATACACTGGAACAAAATATACAGTAGAACAAAGGAGAAGACTATCCAGGACCATTCTGAATTACACAGGATCCAACTAAATAGACAAAAGGCTACAATCAACTGGCATCATCTTGTTGAAAATGGTGCCTTAAATAAATTGGAGAAAATAGGGGTGGGGAAGCAGAGTTCAATAAGACAGAAGCCAACCTTATAACTAGAACATGCATGTGTCCCATCTCACTGCACTATTGGTTGCGCTGGAGGAGAAGGAGATCCCTGGCACTGCCTGAAGAAAGAAGCAGGGCATGGTGGATTCTGGTACCTGCACTTGAGGGTACTGTGCATCACAGTTGCTATGACAGCTGGCTGATTCCAGAGACTATACCAAATTAGTGACCCCTCACAATGTACTAGACCAATGACCTCACACATTATACGCTCTGAGTATCCACTCGCTATATTCCAGATAAGAAATATAGCCAGCTCAGTCCACTCTAAAGAAACCTCAGTAGAGACCAGCAAATGACCCATATAATGAACTGTTGGCAATCAAATACAAGGTATTTGTTTGCCTATCACAAGCATTCTGAAGAAGCCAGGGTCTGGTAAGTCCAAAGCTTTATACTTTCAAAGCCAGTAAGCCATTTTAAGCTCATGATTTTTTGTAAGTGGGGCGCAGTGCTATTGGTGGCTACTTCTGTCTTAGCAATATACACACACAAGAGTTAATCTGTTAGGGCAAATAGACTAAACATTTTTTTTTATAATTTTTCATTACTGCTATTTGACCCAAATCAAACATATATATTAAATTAAATGAAAAAGCACAAAGAGCGACACAGGTGGATGAATTTTGTTATTAAAGTGGGCCTCATTTACAATGCGAAAAACATGCAAGGTAAAGCAAAAAAATCCACTCTGGGGGTGCCATGCACCTCAATATGCTCAGGTTCGCCTAGATTTCCTCCAAAGTGCATAGGTTTACAGAACAAGATTGTGTTGTAGGAGTTGGGCAGAGAGGTGTCCCTTGCAAAGTATAAAGTGAGAGCACTGCTGTGCCTAATTTTGTGAATCAGTGTAAAACAGAAATTTCAAGTTGCAAAAGTAGATTATTAAAATGAAGTAAAGAGAGCACATTTTTAAGGGCATCCTTTGCTGTACAGAAATGAGCACTGTCATTTCACCCCGCAAAACGAATAACTTTTTGAGAGATTGGATCTCATTCTATATTTTTAATGGGACACATCATGCACCATTCAATTGTACTTAAATGCAATTCTAGATGCACTTTGCAGTTGAACAGTTTTATTAATGAAAGGGGTGTTTGATTAAGTGGTCCTGCCCAGTTGTACAGAGATTCAGGTCGGCAGTTCGGAGACTTGTTCTTTAAGCCGCTGCTGACTTTCCCTTCCAGACGAAACACATATTTGTCCCGCTCCCATTCCTGATCTCTCAAAACACCTTAAAAAGCTTACCAGCAGGGCCTGATTATCCAATATGTTGACTACTCTGCTGCCTGGGATGCAAGGCTTTTGGCGCGCTCATAATTTTTGGATGTGCAAAATTGTTACAGGGAGAGGTATTAGCTGAATTAATTTTAAAATATAAGAGAATAGTTGTTCTCCAAAGTAAAAATAAATCATGAAAGAAAAATGTAGTAAGGTTTTAATCTTGACATATTCCTACGGTTAAGGCTGAAGACAATGAGTCATATATGGGTGGGCATTTGAAGGATGAGCGACAAGTGCAGGTGTGATAGCCCCCACTTCCACATCTCCAGTTTCCGTAATGCTCATTCATGTATCCATTCTGCTATATGAGAACAAATCGAGTGAAAAAGATTGCCATGACCATTTTAAGAACTTAAATAGAGCTGAGTTTTAAAAATATGGGAACATTTGTGGGGAAGTGGGGTAAAGGAAGCCGGTTTTTAAATTAAGAAGAAGTTTGTTTTACCGACCACATATTCATTTGTTATGGAACGAGAGGGGGGGCTATGAGCATATTAATGTAGGGCAATCTGAGCCCTTAATCAGACCCTACATACCAGACATATTTTTAGCACGGCCAGCTGGCTGGTGAATCTGCTACATTTATGAAGCGAAACATATGACCAGCATCCTGAGGAATTCATCTGTCTCCTTTCTCAAAATCTGGTCCACATGGACCCAATTTAAAAATGTTTCCTCTCTTTATTTTTAGCCTTCACTCAAATTTGTTTGAAGCAGCCATTAAATGATTATACTTTGCTGCTCCTATGTTGTCTGAGAAGCTCCCTATATCCCCTCTCCCCCTCCCTTCTTCTTCCATTCTAAATTAAACTCAAAATCCACACATCAAAGTTGTTTCTCCCTATGTATCACACCTACTGTCGATACTTCTTTCTTTTCATGTGACATGTTTTATCATTTTGCTTGTGTTCTATTTGTTCATGCTAATAATAAAACAATTTGTAAATAAAAAGAAATAAGAGTGTTTTTCTAAAGTGGTAGGAAGTTAAAATTTTGGTATGACATTTACTCCTTTGCACAGTGCGCCATCTATTCCATACACCTTGGAGCACTTCTAGTTTGAGTAGAATTCAGAGAGCAGAGTGTAGGTGTTCAACTTGATGTGAATAGGGTGCTAAAGTGTTAAGCAACTTGTGATTGAAAAGTAGCACGCAAGTACTAATGCGTATATATTAAGGGTGTGCACCGGCCACTTTTGGGTTTTGGGTTCTGATTAGCTTGAGGTTTTGGGTTCTGATTTGCTTTGCCAAAACACCCCACAATAGGTTTTGGTGCTGATTTTGGGGTTTGGGTTCTGATTTTTTTTTAAAAAGCATAAAAAGTGCTAAAATCCATATTTATTTATTTTTTTCACTCCTACACTATTATTAACCTCAATAACATTCATTCCCACTAATTTACAGTCTGTTCTGAACACCTCACACCTCACAATATTGTTT
Organism: Mixophyes fleayi; assembly: GCF_038048845.1. Taxonomy (NCBI): domain Eukaryota; kingdom Metazoa; phylum Chordata; class Amphibia; order Anura; family Limnodynastidae; genus Mixophyes; species Mixophyes fleayi. Next base: position 42,519,018 of record NC_134410.1, on the reverse strand, counting down.
TTAGTCCAAAAGGTTGCACCGAGGTAGCTTGATGTCTAAGCTAAGCGACACAAGTGGGCGGCACAAACACGTGGCCCATCTAGGAATGGCACTGCAGTGGCAGACAGGATGACAGTTTGAAAAACTAGGCCCCAAAGAGCACATAATGGCCAAAAAACAGGTGCAAGCTGAAATTGTCCTTGGGCCCTCCCACCCACCCTGATGTTGTTGAAATAGGACATGCGCACTTTAACAAACCAATCATTTCAGCGACAGGGCCTACAAAACTGGCTGAAATGATTGGTTTGTTTGGACCCCCACAAAACGAGCTGGCAAAGAAAAAAAAGAGGTGCAAGATGGAATTGTCCTTGGGACCTCTCACCCACCCTTATGTTGTTGAAATAGGACATGCACACTTTAACAAACCAATCATTTCAGCGACAGGGCCTACAAAACTACTGTGGCTGAAATGATTGGTTTGTTTGGGCCCCCACACCAAAAAAGCAATTCATCTCTCCCTGTACAAACTAAACTGGCTCTACTGAGGCAAGATGTTGTGTTCATTCTCAGGTAAAATAGAGCCAGTTTGTACAGGGGCTTCCAAACTGCCTTTTTTTCCTGCCAGTAAAAATAAGGACTGTCTGACATGTCTACTTGGATGGTGTCCGCAAAGTAATCCTCCACCATTTTTTCAATGATGACAGCATCCAATGCAGCAACATTAGACATGTCTGCAATGGTTGGCAGGTCCTTCAGTTCGGACCAGGTGTTCTCAGCATCCCCGCCAGAGGGTCGTTTAGGAAAACTCAGATTTTTCCTCGCAGCCACAGGTGTGGAAGAAAATGAAGGAGGAGCTGTTGGCATGTCATGGTCCTCTTCAGAGGACAATCTCCTGACCAGCAGGTCTTTGCACCGCTGTAGACTTGTGTCCGCCGGAAACAGAGACACAACATACGCTTTAAACCGAGGATCGAGCACGGTGGCCAGAATATATTCCTCTGACTTTAAAAGAGTGACCAAGCTCGGATCCTGGCAAAGCGTACGAAGGGCTTCATCCACAAGAGCTACATGCTTTGTGGAATCGCAATGCTTTAACAGCTCCTCCCTCACTTTCTCCAACTGCTTCTGCAACAGCCTGATCAGGGGAATCACCTGACTCAAGCTGGCAGTGTCGGAACTGACTTCTCGTGTGGCAAGTTCAAATGGCTGGAGAACCTTGCACAACACGGAAATCAGTCTCCACTGCGCTTGACTCAGGCACATCCCCACTCCTTTGCCTATGTCGTAGGTGGCTGTGTAGGCTTGAATGGCCTTTTGCTGCTCCTCCATCCTCTGCAGCATATAGAGGGTGGAGTTCCAGCGCGTCACAACCTCTTGTTTGAGGTGATGGCAGGGCAGGTTCAGCCTTTTTTGATGTTGCTCGAGTCTGCGGTATGCCGAAAGTGTCCAGCAATTTTGCGGGCCACCGCAAGCATATCCTGCACACCCCTGTCACTCTTCAGGTAATGCTGCACCACCAAATTTATTGTGTGGGCAAAACATGGGACGTTTTGGAAATTGCCCATATGTAATGCCCGCACAATGTTACTGGCGTTGTCTGACACCACAAATCCCCAGGAGAGTCTAAGTGGGGTAAGTCACTGCGATATTATTTCCCTCAGTTTGTCTAAAAGGTTGTCAGCATTGTGCCTCTTATTAAAACTGGTGATACACAACGTTGCCTGCCTTGGAACGAGCAGCCATTGTGGAGATGCTGCTACTGATGCAGCTGCTGCTGTTGCTGCGGAAGGCGATGCATCTACCCAGTGGGCTGTCACAGTCATATAGTTCTTCGTTTGCTCTGAACCACTTGTCCACATGTCTGTGGTTAAGTGGACAGTGGGTACAACCGCATTTTTCAGAGCACTGAGGACACTTTTTCGTACTTCTCTGTACATCCCGGGTATCGCCTGCCTAGTGAAGTGGAATCTCTACGGGATTTGGTACCGGGGACACAATACCTCCATCAACCGTCTAAATCCCACTCCACTGATGGCGGACACCGGACGCACGTCTAACACCAACATAGCTGTTACGGCTGCAGTTATCCGCTTTGCAATAGGATGACTACTGTCGTACTTCGTGCTCATGGCAAACGACTGTTGTACGGTCAACTGTTTGGTGAAAGACGTAGCATTCTTACGACTTCCCCTCTGGGAACATGACCGACTACCAGCAGCGGCAGTAGTAGGCGTACCGCTACAGGATCCTCCGGAAGAATCCCGGATTGAAGAGGACTCAGTCATGCCGGTGACATGGCCTGCAGGACTATCTCTGATGGAGATCGTGGAGGAAGTTGACGAGGAGGGTGTTGCTGGTGTGTATACAACAGGACCAAGGGATTTAGGTGTCCCTGGACCGCTGACGGTCCTAGCCACAGGTCCTGAACTAAACACTGAATTATGAAGGTTCTTCAGGTGACGTATAAGAGAGGATGTCCCTAGGTGGCCAAGATCCTTACCCCTGCTTATTTGAGCTTTACATAAGGTACATATGGCCATACATTTGTTGTCCGGATTGGGATAAAAATAACTCCAGACCGAAGAGGTGGATTTTTTGGTCTTCTGGCCAGGCATGACGATGGGCTTTTTCATCCCATGGACAACAACTGTTTCCCCCCTTGGTGCCTCATTTAAGATAACCACATCAGCATCCTCCTCGTCAAGTTCCTCCTCAGCGCCAGCTACATCAATATCCTCCTCCCGGTGTACAACATTGACACCTTCATTAGCCAAATCATTAGCCAAATTTGTAACTGAACTGTGGGTGATCCTTCCAGCATATGCAGAGGGCGTGCTGCAAATGGTGGAAGGAGCCTCCTCTTCAGTGATGGGAAGGTCAGGCTTCGCAACTACCAACACCCTTGGACTCGCCTTGGGGATTTGTGATGACATCTCTTTAGAAGGCAGAGTTGTTTGCTGTGTTGTTGATGACAGCTTAACTCTCTTAAATTTTTTAGAGGGGGGGGAGGAGGAGGGCTTAGATCCTTGGGTGAAGCTGAACCACTAGTCATGAACACGGGCCAGGGCCTAAGCCGTTCCTTGCCACTCCGTGTCGTAAATGGCATATTGGCAAGTTTACGTTTCTCCTCAGATGATTTCAATTTTCTTTTTTTGCTAATTTTAGTGAACTTTGGCTTTTTGGATTTTACATGCACTCTACTAGGAGATTGGGCATCGCCCTTGGCAGACGACGTTGATGGCATTTCATCGTCTATGTCATGACTAGTGGCAGCAGCTTCAGCATTAGGAGGAAGTGGTTCTTGATCTTTCCCTACTTTATCCTCCAAATTTTTGTACTCCATTATAGTTTAATCTCTGGTACTAATATTTCTGGACTGCAGGAACAGTGAACGTATTTTTATATATTGCAGTACTAATATTTTTGACTGCAGGAACAGTAAACGTAGAGTAATATTGCAGTACTAATATTTCTTGACTGCAGGAACAGTGAACTTATTTTTACATATTGCAGTACTAATATTTCTTGACTGCAGGAACAGTGAACGTATTTTTATATATTGCAGTACTAATATTTCTTGACTGCAGGAACAGTGAACGTATTTTTATATATTGCAGTACTAATAGTTTTTGACTGCAGGAACAGTGAACGTATTTATATATTGCAGTACTAATAGTTTTTGACTGCAGGAACAGTGAACGTATTTATATATTGCAGTACTAATAGTTTTTGACTGCAGGAACAGTGAACGTATTTATATATTGCAGTACTAATAGTTTTTGACTGCAGGAACTGTGAACGTATTTTTATATATTGCAGTACTAATATTTCTTGACTGCAGGAACAGTGAACATATTTTTATATATTGTAGTAGAAATTTTTTTATACTTTTTTTATAATTTTTTTATATTTTTTTTGAGTTAGTTTTGTATACTTTTTTTTTATAATTTTTTTTAATTATTTTTGTAGAATTTTTTTTTTTTTATAACTTTTTAATAATTTTAAAACAACAATGGCCTTAGCAGAACAGAGCACAGGACACAGCACCATTGGACTCAGCAGGACAGAGCACAGGATACAGCACCACTGGACTCAGCAGGACAGAGCACTGGACAAAGCACCACTGGACTCAGCAGGACAGAGCACTGGAAAAAAGAACCACTGGACTGATCAGCAGGACAGAGCACAGGACCAAGTAACCACTGGATATTAAGCAGGACAGAGTGACAGGACACAGGACGGAGCACCACTAAAACTACAACCTCCCTCTTCAATGATCTGAGCCCGACTGAAGATGCCCGGCCGCAAGCGGGAATTTCTGCAATTCGAGTCTCGCGAGATCCGACGCGAGACTTGGACGTCAGAGCCTCACTTTCATTTTTTTGGGCGCCGGAAATACCCGAACAGTGCTCGGATCCCGTCGGATCCGCACTGTTCGGGTGGGCTCGGATTAGTGCAATCCGAGCCTGCTCATCTCTAGTATATATTCATAGTTGAAGATGTATCCATGTCAGAATGAATAGCAGATGCGTCCACTTGACAACAGACACTCCCTCAGACACTCACATTGAACTTGCTAACATGTACATAAATCTTGTATTTTATATGTTATAATAGCCTAGCTAATATAAAATAAACAATTACCCGACATACGTACGAAAAAATATACATTTTTTATCTTTGCTTCATCACACTCTGCAAACCCTAATCTATGTTCGAGTGACTATTAAAGTCTCAATATGTGTGTGCAAATCATTCACAGACCTCTAATTACCAGTGGTTTGCTAGTTCAGGGGTTTGTCATCATCTTCAACCTGCCCCTGACCACCTGCAAATAAAAACATGTCTTTCAGATCGCTTCTGAATCCATACACAATTGCTGGAACTCTTCCTTACTGTACATTGCCTACGTTATAACAATCCCCGCCTCCCACCACCAACGCTTCTTCAGGTGTAAGGAATGGTAAGTGCCAAAAATCACAGGTCTGAATAGCTGTAGTTGAATACTCAGTATAAAAAATGTAAAGATATTCTGTGCAAATGGACGTACCTCTCACTCTGAATCAGGCCCTGACTGCTTATCCTAAAAGTCTAGTGTTTTATTTAGTACATTATCATGTTTTCAAAAAGTTAGCACAGGACTCTTGTTAAAAGGCACTAATTTTTCTAAAAATCTACAAAATATCCTGTCAAAATAAGCACTCTGCATAAATAATGACAACATTAAGCAGATATTGATTAATCTAACTGGTCATACTTATGTTGTAAAACCTTCATTAAGCTATTACACTGTAAAGAGTCTAATAAACTAATTTCATTGGCTCACCTATAAAGGGTCATTTTGCTCAGTATTGACTCAGCACAAGTGCTCTAAACCATTATGTATGATGATTAATCTGTAACAGGCTGACACATCTGTCAACTTCTGCTTTATATTTATCAACGAGTTTGAACATTATTAGGACAAAACTAATGTAATGTTCATAAAAAAAACCCTCCTAATAATCCACGGCCATTATTCACACAGTAGCAATACTTTTCTGCTGAAAGGCTTCAGGCAGAGGATAACGCGTCCTCTTATAAATGAAGACTAGAGAGGCTGTCATCATACACTTCTGCATATTTTCAAAGGTTGTTATCTTGACGGATGGTTTTGTAGAAAGCCAAAAGCTTTTAAAGCACAAAAAATATATTGTATTAAAGTCAATAGTTTTACAAGTGGCATTTGATAAGGAATGTATACTTTGGCTTAAAAGCATATTTAAAACCATCTTCCCAGAATTTGGTTACAACCACAAAAGTTAAGATCAAAATTTTCCTCTGTGCATAGTACATTATTTTTGTGGAACCAGTAAATTTTCTTAGTTTGTTTATTGTGTTTTTTTTTTATAGGGTGGCAACATTTCAACATTAATTATTTCTTTTAACCTCTGCAGAAAAGACATATATTAACTCTAAAAGTGCTTCAACATGTTGGAAACAAAATTAAACTGATTGTTATTATTTAAAACAGACTGAATTTCTGTAACAAATATTGACACGTTATACACTGTATTTGTAAGTCAGTTAGGAATTAGGAATTTAGCTATTACACTGCAAACTTTTTGTTAAGAAAACAATTGATACTATTATTGGTTTTCTATATTTATATGTTTTTGTTTATTTTAATTTTATGATTGTGGTGCATTTTGAATTGTTTGTTAGTGTTGTAGAGACCAAGAAGCTCAAAAATGTTCATTGTTATATTCACTAGTTGGAATTGCATTCTGGTTGATGACAAAATTAATGTACAAAAAGAAATTGAAATAAACGGCTGCAACTTGACAGCTGGAGGGGTCAGCAGAGATAATCAGAAGTGACTAGATAGTGTTGCTGTATTATTATCATTATCACCAGGCCTCCATCTAAGAAACTCTTGCTATTCAAGTCTCAATAGGTTGTATTTCAAGGGAGTGTGCTCCACTTATGTGTTCACTCACATCTGTTTGCCTGCAGGTCATTTTTCCTCCTCTCCAGACATAAGGTACTGCAGGTCTAAGAGATGATCACATCTAGATAAAGACAGATCATGATTTGCATGCTCCGTACAGAAATGCCTATATTGTATTTATTAAAGTCCAACCATAAACTAGGGTCTTGATTGCTCCATCCAGATAGCAATAGAAAAGTGCTTAGTGGGGCTATATGATTCAGTCACACAGCAATGTTGTTTAGGGGTTATAAGTTGGTTTGACTAGAGAAGGAGAATAAATGTCAATTTTGAGTGAACAGTGTAGCGTGTGAGGTTTGAGTGGCAAAGTAAAGGCTGTAGGTAGGACTGGGAATTGTTTTTTTGATTAGTCTGTGCAATCAGGCAATTTTCAGGTCTGTTATTGCAGAATCTGTTCTGCTGCCAATATTCAGAAATACTTATTTCAGTTATATGATGGACACAGAGAAATAGCCATGATGCCCAGTGCAAGCACATGCTAGAGTGCTCCCTCTCCCAGTACTGAAATTCACCACCAGAGGTGGTGTGACCAGCCCACAGGCACATGGAAAAGGCAACTACAGTGCACCCTCCTGTGGGGCATGCACACAGCACTGTCCCATAGTGCATGAGCAGCTGCCTATGTACTAAGGTGGTTTTAAGTACCATGAATATGATGGCAGTTCCACTTTAAGGGGCAGATTCAATGGGCCACAATGTGCCCCAGAACATCGCAGCCGCGCTTTATTATCGTTACTAAGGTAAAAAGTAATGCAGATTTTTGCTGGCACCTCATTGGGGCGCAAGTAAAAATCAGCGTTACTTCTGTCAGAAAATATCTGCACGAGGTGTCTCGCAGCTGTTTTGGAGGAACCTCACGCTGATAGTTTCTTAATTGAATCGGCCCCTAAGTGTATTATGTGTTTGACAGTATAACAGTGTAATCTATCGCTATCCAGAGGCACTGATAAAAGTAAGTGTCACTGACTGAAGGCCCACTTACCTTGCAGCTGGTATTCTGGCCTGTCTGCTTCTCCTCTGTAGCTTCTCTGAAGCAGTGCAGGGGAGTGGAGTGCATCTATGTGGGGAGCTTGCATTGCTATACAAAGTAAAATGCTATGTAATCACAAGCGTGTTATTTTAAGGTCTCTTACTATGCTCAAAATAAGACATGTCTCAAGAACTACATATTAAAAAAAAAAATATTGATTATTTTATTTCTGTTTTTATAGGAACATCATTTTTGATACCGCTTGTCTAAACTAGAGTTAAGATAACCAGGTAGTTTAATTAATTTTATGTCTGTTAAAAGCAAGAGACCCAGTTCAAAGGGACCTATTTATCATGAGCATCCCATTTGTGAAGATATATACATTTTTTTTATAATCGCTTATCATGGTGATAAAACAAATCCCTTATGGCCACAATTTATCAAAAATGTCTCCGGGGCAGCTCAACGATTCTCAGTTGCCTCAGTGATACTGGCCCTAAAAAGTACAGGTTAATTTACCACTTTGGCAGAACAGTCTTTGTGCTGGCTTACCAGATTTGGGCTTTCATGTCCACTAAAGTGTAACATTTAAAAAAAATAAAAATAAAATATATTTAACAAAAAGCAAAAAAACAAACTTACATTAAAATGCTTTATTTAAGGAATACAATGATTTTAATCTGTTATCTGTTAAAATAATTGGTGTAAGTACCGCCATAACACTAGTACAGTTCACAAGGCAAATCTTACAGCCACCACAGTTATTGTCAGAGATAGGAGGATAATAGGGAAAAATAATTACAATCAGAAGATTAGGCGAACCTGCCGTCCTCAGGTTCATCCATGTTCCTTCTGATCAGCAGCCACCAGGACTCTATCAACTTCAGCAGGCGAAGAGGAGGAAGGTAAGGCTGAGAGGATAGAGGTTAAAAAAGGAGGAGGTGGCAGAAGGTGTAGGGCAAGGGGAAAAGTCGGCTGTGAGAAGCACAGGGTAAAAGTGGGAGGGGGACACGTCGTAGAAAAAGGCGGGTGGGGATATATATGATAAGAGGGATAAAAGGAGACAGACAGACACAAAGAGGGAGAAGGGAAGGACAGACAGCCACAATGCAGAGGCAGAGAAACACAAGCACCAAACGGGAACAACTCTAAGAGAGACAGATGGGGAGACAGGGGTGCATATACAAAATTATAGAAAGGCACAAAGAGGGGGAAGAAAGGCACAGGCATAGACACACAAAGGGGCGACAAACACACATATGGGGAGAAAATACATATAATGCACCTAAAACATTACATGCTTAAATAAAGAGACCCTGTCGATGCGTGGGCCTTGGACATTTTGTTAGGGGAAAAGTGGTTCAACACTAGAGACTGTTCCATCTACAGAAGCCGTCACTGTAATGGAATGTAAAGTTCTTAATTTTTTCTGTATCTATCTCTTCTTCATTATAGCCTATAAAGTACATTCCCAAAACATTTTGGGGACCTTTACGTGGATCTTTTAGATACATCTAAAAGAAACTTCTAAAACACATTTTTTTTTCAGGACTTTATTGGCACCAGTTGCAATGTCAACAATCCTGACTAGTGAACATTCTTGTCATTAAATAACTAAAAAAAAACATTAAAGCTACTATAGTAGGCTTAAAAAAAAGATATATGCTCATAAAGTAGTTAAATAAACTTGTCTGTTAATAAAACAAAGACGGCAAATTACTAATAGAAAAGTGGTAACTGTAGTACAATTGCAGCTACTCATTTTCCATATGCCCCAATTAGTACAAGTGCACCTAGACTTTCATGGGGGCACATATGTTTACAGAGCAAGATGGCTAGATTTCTGGCCATGTGTGTGTAGGAGCAGCAGCAGTTGGGTGAAGTGATGACTTTCCTGCTGATGTGCGTTACAGGTACAGCGGTGCCCCTCAAGACCTCATTATGCAGAATGAGATTATTGCAAACACTTTGGAACAGCTTTACATAGAAGTGATTGCATGTAATAAAGCCAGTCCACCTTTACCCTACACTCTCATAACTAATATAAGGCTAAACTGAGCAATATTTTAGGATAAAATGGTTTAATGGATTCAAAAGGAGTCATATTAAAGAGATAGGAGGTAGGACTTTTATGTGACATTTGCACTTTCCGGTGATCCTCTAAATAGTTTCTGCCTCTCCGCACAGAAAAGTAGAAGCATAAACATCTCCCGAGAATAGAAGGTAGGCGAGCACCTGTGCCTGGTACGGACCATCAACTTGCGGTGTACCATATAGCAAGGCTTTGTGGCGCACATCTGTTTCACTTAATAAGCGACCTCCATAGTCTTTCATTCAGCTGCTGGGATATAAACCTTTGAAAAATGTGCATTGATTTTCAGTTGTCAAAATGTATTCCAGTTATCCTGCATTGCATAAACAGAACACTTCTTGATAGGATGAAGTTGTTTTGCAGTGTCTCTTGTAGAAAATGGTTTTCTGACACATTATTTTAACGGTAGTGCTATAGGATCCAAATATCATGTTGTTGTATCTGTAAAGAGCAGAATGTCAGATATACTGATAATTGCTGTGACACTTGGTGACATTTTTGCCAGCCACAAATAAGACTATTGATTGAGTAGAGTATGTGTTACAGAGAGACAGGCTTGGATCCAGATTCCACTGTTGTAATGTTACACTGGATTATTATGCTACATATTTTTTTTGCAAGTGTGTCAAAGTTGCATGTAGAAAGTACATTCCATCCTGTTTATTCTGCTGAGTCGCTTCCACGGACTGTTCATTGTTTTCATGTCTTTTTGTTTTTCTATTCAGCCATTTCAGCAATCGATACCAAACCAGTGCATTTAGCATTTTCTTCTGCAAATTCGGTTAGTCATTGGATTCTGCTCTCCAATCCCCCTGTACTCTACACATAGTAGACTGGATTTGAATGATTGCTTTCCAGTTATTTAATAACTTTACTCTATAAAAGGCCATTAATCTTAAATACCAACCATTTATCTCTCTCAAATTTTTCTATATCTGCACATAGGTATTCTCCATAAAATATTTACATTCTTTATTTTCTACTAAACAGGGTTTAAAGTTTAATTTGCCATTTAGTGCCTGCAATGGCATTTTTCTACTGTATGAATACAGTAAAGTTGTTATTTTGTAAATTTTCAAGTGATCAAAACCACAGTCTGTTAGCAAGACAGCTTGAAACAGATGAGAGGCAACAGGGACAGTCAAACCCCAAACCACTTCATTTCATCCTGCTGTTTCTAGAATTGAATGCCCCAGCATACACTATGCACTTTGAGCTATCACTGCAGAGATTCTGTGCTGTAGTAATATTTTTATTTATAGATAGCTACATATCGATTCCAACCAGGGCCCTATCTGTGTGCAATTTTTGTGTTCTCCCTGTGTTTCTGTGGGTTTCCTCCGGGTGCTCCGGTTTGCTCCCACAGTCCAAAGACATACTGGTAGGTAAACTGGTTACTGACAAAATAGACGCTAGTATATAGTATATTCACATGTGTGTTTGGGAGGGAATTAGACTGTAAGCTGCAATTTGACAGGAACTAATGGGAATTATTACAAATTATCTGTACAGTGGCACAATATAAACAAACAACAATAATAATCATAATGTTTGATGTCTGAACACAGCCATTGCTCTTTTGCTTGGCTTCATTCTGATACTTGTGCAAAAAAAGATTTTGAGAGCAGAACTTCATTCCCTGGAGAGTGACAAGATGGTCTGTGAAATGGATGGTGTGAAGGGAACAGATTCAAAATCATTATTTAATGGAAAGGGAAAAGGCTAGTTGGAATACAACAGGACTTTTTAACCTCCTGATAAAATCCATCAGAACAATTGGACAGGCCATTAAAAGTTGGAATACTACCAAGGAACGTAAGACACCTAGTTAGCTCACTTGTGGTCTGTGCCAATTTGTTGAAGGACAGCTCGCTATGAAAGACTAGAAGCAAGCAGTAGAAAACTGTAATATACAGGCATTTTAGAAACTTTGCTATATACTTTTCATTGACCCTAACAATACACAGTTAACAGCAGCAGACTTGCGAGTTTACATAATAGCAGTTAACAGACTAGGATTTTCGTAAAAGAAAAATGCTGTTATTTTGTGGATATATGTTATGTTTGTATGCTTTTATTTCCACTGATACCTTTGAATCTAAAATATATCATCAAGTAAAGTTCAAATAAACACACAAAGCAAGTGATATTGCTCAAATGATTCCAAATGATTCTAATAGATTATTATTTTTTATTAATGAGAAGCATCAGTATAGAATTTATCTGCCGTTAAGGTTCCTGAAACATGTTACTAGTCAGTTTATGACCCCAGGGCAGTAGCCATCAATATGTATTACTGCAATTCGTAGCGGTACATAATATAGAACCAAAGTATTTTTCAATGTTGTGGCTGCTCTGGCCCCCTCCTCAGCAAATACTATTGTTCATGTACCGGCAGCCTAACGCTACTGGTGAATGGAGAGAGCGCAATGTACAGTGCATTCACCCAGTAGGAATCCAACGAAGCTGGAGAAGCTTCAGTTGTATCCCATTGAATAAATCCATCCTTTTCACAGCTTAATAAATTACCTAAAGCTGATGACCCCTTATAGGTATGGGGACAGCGGTAATTGTCAGTAATTAGGTTAATGGTTAACCGTTTGTAAAATGAGAAAAAGTGGGAAAAGAGCCTTTTGCTGCCATTTATAAAAAAAAATATAATAATAAAAAGAACATCATATAGTTTTCTTAAAGATAAATCAGAAATGTTCTGAACTTTGTAGTTATTTAAATTCGGAGCAATAATACTGAGTTTAGATAATTCTATATGATGAATAATATAATAATAATTGTGAGCAAGATTGTAAACTGATTCGCATAGAACATGGATGTAGCTGGTGAAAGAAGACATCCTGTGGCCAGTCACCCAACCAACTACAATAAATATTGCTATATAGCTACGGATTTCCAAATCCTTTAACCAAACTTTAAATATTAAATACTAATAACTAGAGATGTGCGCTGACCCCCGTGTTTTGGTTTTGGATGTGGTTTTGGTTCTGAAACGTGTTTGTGTTTTGATTTTCTAACTGGTTTTGCCAAAAAATGGTGAAAGGTTTTGGTTTTGGATCTGGATTTAATTAAAAAATATGAAAAATAGGTAACATTATGTCACTTTGACCTGTTTTTACTGCTTTATTACTATTTATAGCATTAACATTCTTTCCAGTCATTTCCAGTCTATTTTTTAATGATCCCTTCACAACTGTCCCAATTTTCACCAATTTTGGCCTAAGTCTGCAGGCAGCTCTCTTAATGAAGGAGTTTGTAATGTTGACATTGTTGCATTTGCTGTCTCCCATTAAGTTACAAAAATAATTAAACTGTGCAGTGTTTATATCTCGCTTTCATTGCACCCAAACCTTTGCATGTTCAGACTTACTATTACTATTATCAAATAAATAAATAACCACACAGACATCAATGTAAATTTGGCAAAAGGTCACAGTTTTAATTTAAATTGAAATGGTGGCAGCAATGCAAGTCAGCTAACAATTAATAGCAAAACCAAACAGTGGAAGGTCAAGCTGTCATTACACCACTGGTCTCAGTATATAATCCTTACGATTGGCTGGTGCTAAATCTGGCATCAGAGTGACTACACCCATTCTGGACTCACAATGATGTCTCCACACAAAGCAGGTCAATGGATCCTCCACACAAAGCACCAAGAGTCAGGTTACTTCGAAAGGGGCAGTGACCTGCGGCCAATCAGCTATAGCGCAGTCTGAATAAGTCGCTAACTGCAATGCTCTCCTGACTACTATACCTTCTCTGTGATTGGGAAAAAGCAAAATTGGTTTACACAGGCAGTATGACAATAAAACAGGTACATTTGCAGGGCAGGAGGAAGATATTCATTGCAGCAATCAAAGAAACCCAACATCCACTCTGGGAGAAATATATAGAGAAGCCTCAGACCCTTCCTGTGGATCTTATTGGCTGGGAGTGCAGGAGACTTAACCTTGAATGGGTAAGTGAATGACACTCGCACAAACACATGAGTTTAAATGCATTTGTCTTATGGCCTCTCTTATCATAATCACTCTATACCAGTGTTGGCTAACCTGTGACACTCCAGTTGTTGTGAAAATACAAGTCCCAGCATACCCTTCCAGCAATATGCTGCTATATATTGGCAAAGCATGCTGGGGCTTGTAGTTTCACAACACCTGGAGTGTCACAGGTTAGCTAACACTGCTCTATACGGTTCTCTAACTCCATCACTTAGCGTAAATAATCAGCCATTATATCTTCATCTCTAAATGTGTTCTATGCCAGAGCCAAATTATGTCCTCTTAATTTTGTCAGAATGTGGACTTTCAATTGCATTGTCCAACCAAATCTGCAGCAGTGAGAGTATTATACATACTTACTTGTTTGAGAAGGGCAACTATTGGCCTATCTGAACTGTCTGTTTTACATATTTCTTACACTTCACTAATAGAACATATAGATATTATTTATATACATTCCAAATTTATTTACATGGGTCTTGGGGACCACCTCCACTGCAAGTCTTGGGCATTCCCCTTTATGCCAGGGTTGGACAAAGCTTCCCCCGGGGGACTAATTTTCAGCCCTCCTCATAAATATATACATGTCTCATTGTTTGATTCAGAAGGGCAGCATTGAAACACATATTCCTTATTTCAAAAAGATCTAACTTACTCATAGCATAGTTATTAAACAAATACTTAAATAAAATAAGGACCTTTAAAGCTCCGCTCTTGGCTAACAATGAATGCTCTGCCCATCGAGAAGTACATAATACAAGTTTTGGCATGGATGGAGGCCTTCTTCATCTATTTTCTTTTATAAATGTCTAACTCTATTCAGTCATACCTCTGTCCATTCAATGACCTCTGCCTGTTACTGCAGCTTCACTGTCTATGATGGATGCCCTGTAACATTCAGCATGTAGTATGTGTATCGTCTCTGAGGTTTTGCAGTATGGGTGCAGGCCACCTTTATCTATCATCATCAACATTTATTTATATAGCGACAACAAATTACATAGCTCTTTACAATTGCATATCTACTTGTCTAAATATCTACTGATGCCTCTATCCATCTAATGACATTGGATTGTTACTGCCTCTTCACTCTCCATGATGCATGCGGTATAATGTTCCAAATTTGGCAGATGACATTTTTTTTGCAGCTGCTGCAATGTTCTTGCAGCAGCTGTGGTCTTGCAGCAGCTTTTGACATTCAGCAACATGTGGTTGCTGAATGTCGAAAGTGCCCAGAATTTTTTTTTACAAGGAAACACCCTTTTTAAATATACATGTCCTGATTGTCCCTTTACAAATTGACAAGTACTGAAAAATATAACAGCTTAGAATATGTAGCCTTTTTTGGGATGTGCAGCTGCATTAACGCTCACCCTTTTTTTAATACAGATGTCACTGAATGACCCTTTAAAAATTGACGAGTATTAAGAAATAGAAAAAATTAGAATATATAGCGTTTTGTGGGGTGTGCAGGAGTCAACAGCAGTAGGGGCAGTGTAATGTAGCCTTGGGTGCTAGGAGATATGATTGACAGCATTTAACTAATGGAGGACTGTCACAAATCCATTAGGAAGAATGGACATGTACCTGTTAGAAGTTGATGCAACTGGACAAAGAGGCAAGGAATATAAAATGCCCCCAGCGTTCACCCGGGACCTCAGCAAGGATTTTTGGTTTTAGCTACGTGGGATGTGCAGGTCACAGCCCTCAGTGCCAGACGCCAGCGAAGTAGCTGGTTTTACGAGTAGAGGGTAGTGGACAAGCCAGGTTGGATCCAGAAAGGACTATGCAGTACCAAGGAGAAATCAGAATAGTAGTCTGGGTAGCCAAGGTCAGAACCAGAAGATCCAAATAGAATCCATACGTAGGCAGAAAAGTCATCTGAAACATGCCGAAGTCAGAGCCAGGAGATCCAAAACAGAACCAATACATCAGGCAGAAGAATAGTCAAGAACAGGCCAAAGTCAGAACCAGAATACCTGGATCAGAACCAAAAAGTACTGAACACAGGAACCAGATCACAGGAGAGGTGATCTAATACTCTGGCATAGTGCCAGAGCCTGTCTTATATAGGCAGTCCAATCAAGGTACTGGCATTCAGTGACATCAAACTGACTGTCAATACAAGAATTAAGGATGCATCTGTTGCTTAGCAATGGATCGCACATTTGCAGATAGTGCAGCAGGGGATTCGGTGGTTGACATTACCAGACAAAAAAAGGCATCTGTCCCTGCAGCAGAGGAGGAGAGCAGAGATGGCACCTGACAAGGACATTCCAGGTCTTTGATTCTTCTTCATTGAGAATGTAATGGCGCCTGTATAGATTTGTATAAGGCATTAATAGCGCTGTATGAGTAAAAATTACGATAACAGCCACATACGGATCCTATTAAATCTTGTGACGCTCATAAGCGGTCACTCTTTGTACTGGCCAGGAAGGTTTCCCTTTGCTATTTAGAGCTGGATATGTGTATTAAATTCATTGCGAATTACGTTCAAAAAGGGCCATCCATTAATGACCAATAGTGTTTCCCCGGTATTTTGAGCCTAATATACTTTCAATTTTGATATACAAGAGGGGATAAGAGAGATATATTACGCTGCCTGAGGGGAATAGCAGACCCAGTCAGCATGGTTTTATTTATGTGCTGTTTGATGATGAAGCCCACTCATTGCATCTAGAGGAATAACAATACCTAATAAATGATAGGAGGTATAGTCCCTCCAAGAGTTGAATTATTTGGTTCATACATTTTGTAGGGTCAGTCCCTTTATTAACTACAGGGCTCACTTATATGTATAATAACACCTGGGCTCCAAGATATATAGATGAGTGGTCTAATCAAACATAACATACTCTATTTTGATATATATGGCACTGCCTCCTTAATAAGCAAGGAGAGGAGTTATGTTGTACTACCCAATGAATAGAAGAGGTTGATTGGAAGCCAAAATCATAAACCAGAGAATTAGGGAATTGAATAACTACTGTAATTATTTCTATGAAATGTGTTCATGAAAATAAGAATATGTTCAGTAGCTAATTGGAGTAGTATCGCGGCTGGACAATTAACATTGTCTATTTTATCAGTTTTATTTCTATTCCGTTTGATCCATTATTCACTTTTTATATTTCGCTATTAGAATGTTTTAACAATTGAAATAATAAAGGTATATTTAACATAATTTGTTTACCAAAATACCAATATCCTGTCCATTGGAGTGCCCCATTAGATCATTTCTTTTTCTTTCCTCTACTGAGTTCTCAAAGTTCATCAGTGTCTGCTGTATGTGTGAGTAGCTGGCGGGTCCTCGCATTGCCTCCTTAATTTTGGCAATGTGACTGTCGCCATTTTTAGTGTCAGTAATCACACTGCCGGCATTTTCTCCTGTCTGCGTTTCTTCCAGGGCTGGCGCAAATGTTGGCTGTCACTTTTTAGCTAAGTCTGTATTTCCTACATGTTGCTATTCTACCAATTGACATTTTTTTGTCGATGTAACTCTTGTCATAATTCTCAGCATCATAATTTTGACTACCACCAGACAACAACACTGCAGCATCCAAAATGAAAAGAGCAGTTACCTGCTGTTCCTAACAGATGCTATATATATCATAGGATTTAAGCACTTTCTAGGTCTATAATGTACACTAGTGGTGCACTGTGCTATCTTCTCCATCTCATCCATATCTTCATTATTCAGTTCCTTTATTTCAGGGTGCAAATATATATATGTACTTCACAGTGTAAACTCTACATGGTCTCTTAATTTCTGTAAGGAGTTCAAGGTGACATGATATTGGTTTAAGGCCTCATCTTTCTTTTCTTGAACAGGGTGCATTACCAAAATTACAGAGCCAATTATAGCGTCTTAACTATACTGCATTCTCATTCTGTGCTTAATTGCCTTCTAAAGTGATACTGCATTCTTAATATCATTATCATCTATTTTCTATTGTTTTGGGCATGGTATTGTTATTTGATACACCCCTATAGTTTAGTATTGTCTTCTAGTATCATCATTGTTTTGCATTGTTAAACTAATATCAATATCCAACTGTTCTGTCATTGATTACTACCATATAATTTTCGTCTTGTGATTACATCAGTCTACACCCTTTACACTACCACTGTTTCAGAGGCTTACAATTTGATATTCACTGCCCACCACTTGCCATGTACAAGTACTCTTCAATAAGTATGCCAAGTGGCTTGTCCCTTTTGCTTGTGAGTGTGTGTTCCTGTTAAGGGCGTTAAGTTGGGGTTTCCTGAGTCAACCCCTGGTGAAACCTGCAAGTGCCTAACTGAAAGAGGATAGAATGTGAAATACAATGCAAGAAGGTACATAAAAATAAGTGTATGGTTGATTACTCCTCAATAAGTTAGACCAGAGGCTGTTGAAGTTCAGAATTGGATATAACAAAAAAATAATTACCTAATTATTCATTTCATTTCTTACACAGTTTGGGAACTTCTTTGTGTTCATTATTTTGGTTTTATTCCAGTTATAAAACAAACAGAA
Organism: Mixophyes fleayi; assembly: GCF_038048845.1. Classification (NCBI taxonomy): domain Eukaryota; kingdom Metazoa; phylum Chordata; class Amphibia; order Anura; family Limnodynastidae; genus Mixophyes; species Mixophyes fleayi. The sequence goes on along the minus strand of NC_134410.1, from coordinate 42,500,949 downwards.
ATGCAAATAATGTCTCTTACTGCAGCAGCACAGAAAAAATGTATATTTGTCTCATGACTCAGGTAATAACTAATACAAGATATGAAGGTTAATTAAGAACACTTCATAATGATTTATTCTACTGATGTTCCTAACAGTGCAATTGCTTATACATAAATGTAAACTTTCTAAATTTGACCAGTAATAAAATAATAATAATAATTGCACAGGCATAGCCAGGGGTGGGCTGGACCCTTCGGTAGGCATATATATGCTCCCTGGGTCAATGTTAAACTGTCTGGACAGCCTTGATTGTCTCGACTTATCATTTGATGTCCAGTAGAGGACACACATTTCTGCTCACACAGCTCCATGTGATACTGTGATATCAGAGGCAGTGAAGCACAGTCTTCCTCCCTCTACAAGGATGCGCTACACAATAAGCTCCTGTGCAGCCTCTTTACCTCCTGCTCCACCGGACTCCAAAGCCAGTGAAAAGATGGTGGAGGAGGGTGAATTAAAATGTGTGACAAAGGAAGAAACTGGGATGGGAGATGGGAGATTATATGTGTCAAGTGGAGGGTGACAGGCTTTATGTATGACAGGGGTGTTTGGGGGTTCATTGTGGGACAAAGGGGTGGGTTGGGGGCTAATTTGTGACAAAGGGTGGATAGGGGTTGGCACAATGTGACACGGGGAAATTGGGTGAGGTCATGAGTACATTTTGTGATTCGGCAGAGAAGCACATTTCTAAGGGAATTCTAAGCAATGTAATAAAAAGTTTCAACACACAAAAATTACATGTAATAAAAACAGTCCAACTATCACCTCGCTGCCATGATTAATTAGTTGTAACTTAGGCTTCGCCAAGCAGTTTATCTTAATGAATGTGGTGCCTCTAAAGTGGTAGGAGGTACTACGTTTGCACAGTACATTTGTAGTTCGCGGAGGTGTCTAACGAGAGGAGTTGGTGTGCACTTTGATATGTGCTGGGCAGACTACCCAGATGCCCGGATGCAAAATCAATGGCACTAGTATTTAAGAACACCACTGATGAAGTCTATGTGATGAAACACATGGGGATAGGAGTGCTTCTTCCTGGGTGCCTACTTCTTTTGAGATATTACTGCCTGCGGCCTCTCCCCTGTACTTCCCAGTCATCTGGACCCTTAGCGGTAGGTTTATCAAACCTTTTAAAAAGAAAAAGTGGAGGTGTTGCTCATAGAAGCCACTCAGATTCTGGCTATTTTTCATCTAGTATATTTTAGAAAATGATCTGATTAGTTGCCAAGGGCAACACCTCTACTTTTCCTTTTTAGAAGGTTTGAGAAATCTATACCTTAGTGTCAGCCAATAGCCATAACCATGGATTACAGGGGTGGACTAATTCTACCACTACCACAAACAAGCTGTTTTAATTTATTTTGATTATACATGTTTTAATAAGATTTTATATTTTTTAGAATATTACACTGTTACTGCTTCATATTTTGTACTTCTCTTCTTCTAAGGTCTTTTACAACAGATGTACAACTGATATACAAGTGATAATATAGATGCACCATATAACTGAGTCCATGGATAACACCAGGGGGTAAATGTATCAAGCTGAGAGTTTTCCGGTGGGTTTGAAAAGTGGAGATGTTGCCTATAGCAACCAATCAGATTCTAGCTGTCATTTTGTAGAATGTACTAAATAAATGATAGCTAGAATCTGATTGGTTTTTCAAACCCGCTGAAAAAATCTCAGCTTGATACATTTACCCCCAGACATAGTAGGCCTATACCAATATACTTATCTGGTACATGCACACATTGACAATGCTATCTATCTATCTATATATATATATATATATATATATATATATATATATATATATATATATAAATATATACTTCACCATATAGGTACTTCCATTTCATTATTAATGTCTATTATCTTGCTTTTGCTTAAGTCCTGCAAATCCAGTAACTTAACTAATTCTTAAATCAAGCAGTACATTTTTCACCACAAGCTCTGTCTCCACTTTTGAATTGCTTTTGTATCAGGATCTATGAATACTTTATCTTTGCACCACTTATTCTATGTGATGTAGCGCAGAATACTGTCTATTATTACAGCATTTATATCCTTACTTGTTTTGCTGTTTTTGCACATCACTGCTTCCATATTAGATTATGCCTATTATCCTGCATGCTTCTTACGACAGCCTCTATATTAACTGCTGCTAATTACCACAGCCTGCATGTTCATCTGTGCTCACAGCCTGCATATTGGATTCTGCTTATTAGTATGTACTATATACAGAACCTTGCTGATTCTACCTTTTATATATTGACTGGTGCCTATTATTAGATTGAGTATATTCACTAGTCTTTACAGTCTACATATTGTATTGTGCTCATTATCCTGCATACAAACTCTTGCTTATTACCACAGCTATTTTGCCTGGTGCTTATTACCAATTCTATTTGTCCGTTTGTGTTCCAGCCTGTATATTTGCACTTATAACTCTGCATATAGACTTGTGCTGTTCACTACAAACTGCATAATAAAATTATACATTTTACTATAACCAACAAGTGTTGTTGGATTACACGTCTATTTGGTCTATAAGTCTATTTGATCATGTTCAGGAAAAGACTACCATGAAACCAGGTTTGCCTCCACCTTGGAGTGAGAGGGAGACTCTGATTTGCCAGCAGCATGTCACAAATGTTCAAAGAGTGGTAGAACTGACTGGACTGAACACAGGAGGACAAGCTATGAGCACAGGCATACAGCTAACAACAAACTGTGATCAGGACCCTATAGAGGATCTCTGGGAAAGCTTCCCCAAACAGGCTTCGTTTCCTTTTAGGCTTTGTCGAATCTATATCAGATTGTTCACCTGTAAGTGTCAGATTATCAGTTATGAGCTCATCAGCTGGAGAGAATTAAATACACTGCATGGTTTGAGTGTACAAATAAACTCTGCTTTATTAGTTACAAGTTCCTATCTATATAGCAAAAATCACGTATTGCAGAAAACTACACCCCAAAAGGTTTTAACCACTCATGTTCCCTTCACACAAATGTTAGTATATTCTCTCATTATCCACACTAGAACTCCCCAGGAGGGGGGCTGGCTTATCTCCTGTGTGGTATGTTCAAGGTTATAAGCTTAGCCTTGCAAATAATGAATTACTCCTACAAAACAGGTGCATCTAATTGAATTTAAGCTATAACAGAACAAAATGGCTATAAGGCAACAAGATGGCGTCCGCTTAGCAAAATCACATTTCTCAGCTTCAATCCCACTGTACTGTGATGGGGAAACACTAAGTTAGTGTACTGTTCCTATAACAGCAGAAGCACATTAATTATGTGTAGGGTAACAGGGGGGATTGGAACTTTGCTAAAGTGCTAGGAAAGAGTGAGGAAGGTCCTCCTAAGATGAGGGGAAGAGGGGTCCTGATCTATAGCGTTAGCTACCGATCATCAGGCAAATTTTATTGTGCAGTTGTCTATATTGAATAATATTGAAAGACAAATTTCCAAAGCTGGGAATGTGTCTGGAAATTAGGAACAGTTGGCACTAGAACAGATATCAAAGGCATTGGTGTTTATTTATTAATATATTGCAAATGTAAGCAACTCAGACTAGCCTATCAGACACTTGCTTTTATTGTCTTATTGACATTATTTTCTTTAAGCTAATTGTTGATTGGTTGCTATGGGTTACTAATGCACATTGGAAATACATTCCAATGAAGGCAAGCATTGCCTACTTGCCAGAAGTGGTACTGTAAAGTTCTACTTTATATTTCCTGCACAATGCAGGCACTACTTATGGGCCTGACAGGTTTAAGAAAAATAATCTGTAGGTTGTGCATTACTGGTTTTTTTCTGTCATATCTCTTGAACTATTAATGTATTTCTATTTTGAAAGGATTGTAAGGCTTCATGAGGCTTCAAAGGAAATCTCTTCTCTCATGACGTTCCTGCACTAGTTGGTTCTCTATAAAATTTCTTCTAAATGTGAACGTGTTACTCGGGCCTGATACTTATTATTATTTTTTTTTTTTTATGTGTACGACTTGAGCTTTCAGTGCTGATATTTTCTGCCAGCAAGAAGCTGTTGTTTTTCTTTCGCTCCTATGGGAGTTTGAATAAAACTCTGCTACGTGAAGTTGTTTGCTGTGAGAATAGGGAAATGAATTATTGAACCGATTGAGCAAATATTTTCAAGCATCAAAAGCTTACACATTTTCATGGGTGCTTGTTCAAGTCATGTGCCTGGTAATCAAACATGTCATTGGTACAATTTCAGTTATTTTTGTTTTCCTGTCCTTTGGTCTGTTTAATACGGGTATATATGTTATTTAAGGTAAATCACCTTTTTAAAGTATAATGATTTGCTGCCATGCATCCTGAAATACTAATGCATCTGAGTGGCAATAGTTACAAATATGATTGCAATGGGAAAAACTATCAATAGTTCTCTTTTTGCTGAAAATCTGGGCTGGTCTGAATAATGATATGTTCAGAATATGTTGGTTGGAATGCCATTTAATTATTTAGCAACTTTTCATGATAAGCGTCACGTGGCACTGTTGTATGTAATGTACAAAGATCAAGGGACCTAATTAGCCCATGTGCAGACCCATTAATATGACCTGTATTGAATGCATTAATTGCTGTTAAATAAAACAAGTTTCACATCAATTAATTAAGTAAAGGTAACTGCAATAGTAAAATAAGTGGACAATATATGGGCACAGAGATTATATTACAGGAGCTGATAAAAGCAACCACAACACGACCACATGGCTTTCATTTATGATTGACCAACGTAGACTGTTTTGGATTATATTGCACGTTATAATGTATTTGTGATTGTACAATTCTGTTTGTTATTTCCCCCTCCTTAACAATTTTAATATTTTTGTATCCTCAATGTTATTAAAAAATGTTCTTATAAAAAATATTGATGATAAACAACCAATCACAATGTACATCTAACCAAGGCCACTGACATGAATCCTGGGTCCACTTGAGGCTGCAGCTTATGGACTTCCCTCAGGTAGTGTAGGGACGCATGACCACACAGACCAATAGGAAATGATTAGTCACTCTATTCTGCCCACAGTTTGGCTCTGATGGGGCTGGGAATGCATCTGACAGCAAGTGGATATGGTCAAATTCAAGTCAGTACAGATAAAAAAAAAGAGCACGGAACTTGTGCGTAATTTCGATTGTATTCAAATCAAAGTGTAATTCACGATATTTGAATCTGGGTGTAAGTATGCTCTGGCTAAACAGTACTTTCCGTACGTAGATGCACATAACAGACTGAGTTGTAATCACATAGATATGAACAATAAAAAGTCATATTAGAACGCATAACAAAAAATTGGTACTATATGTGGCAAGAGCCCGCTACTGCAGAACCACACGCGAACAACAACTTCCTTTTTATGGTGCTTTAATGTCAGGATGGTAAATGTTTTACACCGTATACTTGTACAGCAATCATGGAGACCCTAAACACTAGTTATACATAGTCCAGCTCTCTCTCAGGACCAGCCAGCTCACCCAGCATTGGTCTCCGTGCACAAATGATATAAACAAGCTTTTATACCTGATACTCCTCCCCCAGCCTTAGCTTGATGGACAGGTGACACACCCACCTTCTCTTTAAAAGGAAACGCCCATCACTGGCTCTGTAATTCAGACACACCCTGTCTGTTTGCTGAGAGGAAGGATATCAAGTCATGTAAGTTAAACCAAACTTAAACTATTGCTTTTCATACATAGGTCTTTACATTCAATCTAGGTGCATTAATGCACAAATGTTTTACTCTACTTCCCTGCTTTCTCTGCATATTGCCAGCTAAATGCCTCCTTTTGTAACATATATTATAAAAGCATACTTACAGAAAACCCAGGACTTGAATTAGCCGTATCTGCATCGGAACTCCCTTTAATGTACATGGACTTGGTTAGTTCTCCCCTTCCCTCCCCATTCAGCCTCTCAGGTGGTAGGTAGTAGTAAGACTCCTTGTGTTCGCACATAAATTGCATGCAATTGCATTCATTGGCACAAGGTTCATTTCTGAACATGCGCAGAGCTATTTCATAGACGGTACAACACATGAATCAGGCCCATTGTTGTCACAAGAGAGGCCAATGAAAGAACTATCTACAGTATAATAGTGTAGTGCACCCCCAACTGGAAGACTAAGATTGCCATCATTATCTAATCAACTTGCATTGTGCAACAGGACAGTTGTTTAGAAGCTGGGGTGCAGGAGGGCATCAGCGGTTCCATAGTGGGCTATCTTGGGCTAGGTCTCTGGGCTGCCTGCATTATTTTTCCTTTAAAATGTTCATTATATTCTGCTGAGCCGGGTCTTGCCCCCCCCCCCCCCCCTCTCAAGCTAAAATTTGCCATCCAGCCACTGGATATGTTAGTGAAATCCTATAAGATGAGGGTGTTGGTCAACTATAAAAGGCAAAAGGAGTGACAAGGGTCTTATTTGGCTTTCAGGAGTCCAGAGGTGTAGCCCCTAAGTCAAGCTCCCCACGTTCATATTTAACAAATGACTAGGAATTAGGATACATTTTATATAGCTGTACTGATTTGTACTGAATATGAAATAAATTGGTAAGAATTAATTAAGTAGCTTCTGATACCTAAAGTCTGATTTAGAACCCCATTGGTTTAATCCGAGATAAATTGATCAATGCAAATAGAACTAATGACCAATGACTTAATTTAATTAGCTGTAACGAATGCTGGATGTTTGTTTAACATCAGTGACCTATTTCATCAAGGCACGGATTCTGAGCGCCACTGTTTACAGTATAGTCCAAATTCAACAAGGCACGGATCTCAAGATGTGTGAGTTTTTGAAATTGGGGACAGGTCTGCTGTGCTCTATTACACCGGACGTAGCAGGATGCAGCCAATACCTATGTGGATTATAAATTTGCAAAAGAACGCACAGGAAAAAAAATGTCTTGCATTATTGTTACCTGTTAATAATAAAGGCATTAATGTTAAAACGGAGAAATACATTTTTTATTTTTTTTCCTAGAAAATCCATTTATTAGAATGTTGTTAGTGTCTGCTGAGCATAAAATAAATGTTTACAGTTGCTTGTGATTACAAGCACTTTACAGCATGCATACAAGACTGTTATCACTATTGATCAAGACTTTGACTAGCCCTTTAGCCGGAGCAAGAGATGCCACGGACGCACCGAAATGGATTTGGCAGCGTTCGGGTTTGGATGTTGCTGCACGCTTGAGTGTGGCACACCCCTACTGTATATTCACTACGGCAAAACACCCCTTACCCGCCCAGTTCACTCCCCATAGGCTGTTGTAAGTGTCCTTTGCGCTCACAGGCGTACAGAACAGGACTGCGTTCACAGCCGTATCTCCCATTTCTGGGTATGCGCAGAGTGATTTTGCGTACGAAGTGCTCAAAATCGGCAGCTACATGCCTTAATGGATCAGGCCCCAGGTGTAAATATCCCCTCTAGAAATATGTAGACAAACATCTAAACTGCTTAATGCAGCACCAATACCTCACAGAACATAAAATATCATTAAAAAATAATCATCTCTTCAGTGCACAGTACCAATTTCCAAACATAATATTCTAATAATCAAGAAAACATTTCTGAAGAAAACCATAGAAAGACAATTATGCTTGACAATCAAATATTTGTTGGTTAGTCAACATCAGTCTAATCCTTTGTGTGAAAAAATAAAATGGATTAACAATCATGTTTTATGCAACAACCACCTAGAAATAGAAACCAATTACCGGGAATGTAATGCATCCTTCCTTTTTTTATGGAGTGTGAGTTGAAAGGCATGCAGTATTGATTTTTTTGTGTTCAAAAGTAGATGCGGAACATTTGGGATTTTGACATTTTTAGTGCAGGTTGCAAACTTTAATAAGTGCTAATGGCAGTTTCACTTTATAGTGACATTAGTTGTAAATATTGTTTTCAGATACCTAAAGAAAACTTGTAGGTTTCTAAGCATTCATATCATGAACAATTAATAATACTTAACTATCTTCACAGCTCATTCACATGGGCACTTACTTTGCACCCATGGTACAGTCAATCTGATCATTGGTCACTGCAAAATGAATAGCTGTAAAAATAGATACCATTGGTCTGTTATGCACGTCTAGTTGCTATCCAATAACGATTGTCCGATTGTGGTAATGTGGTTCCAAAGCACAATGTGATTTAATAGCCAAAAGTAGCAGAATAATAATTCAGAATAAAATAAGTACAGCCGTTACTTTTAGCAAGCGCCCTGGATCCAGTGTACAGTCATTCAGGTCTGAAGACTGTGGTCAAGTAGACTGAACACTGGTCCCAGAGCCCCCACTTATATACAGTTAGTGATACAGTGAAAACAAAACAGATGATGTGGCTTGCTTGCATAGGTTCAGACTTCATGAAGGCCCAGTGTAATGCAGGTCATTGGCCAGTTCAAACGATGCCATCCAGGGGTGAGTTTAACTCCTCCAGAAGATGCATGCTTAATTTTCCCGCCAAGAACTGGTTCAAACTGGTCTGTCAAACTTGTCATCACACAGACAATATAATTTTAATCATTTATTCCCTATCATCCATAACTTGCATACGCAATGTGCAATCCTTTCGGCGAATGAACCGGATGTCTGTGGATAAATAGGGGATTAGAATGATACCAAACATGACATGTTTCCTGTGACCTGAACCTCAGATCTCATTAACGTGTATACAACTTTATAATATTTCACCATAAACTCTGCTACATTTTGGTCCAAATAACTATGTGTTGCAACTACTTTTAATATGAGCTATTTACAAGTGTATGTGTCCGTGTAAATGTGTGTAAAAGTGTCTGCCACGTGTTGCGGTTGATTACGCTCCTCCACGCCGTAGCGTGCTATACGCATAATTTCGGACAAAGACAATCAAGTTGTTAAATATTAATTGAAATGACCATATCCAGTTATCTGACATCGACAGGTCCCATAACATAAATGCAATGTCAGTACATACTGGATGGCAGACCGCGAAAGCAACTTGATGAATTTTATGGTATTTCTGATTAAAGTATATTGATTAAGATTTCACCTGCAATTGTCTGGTCATAATTTCAAAGTAACCATTGATACTGTCTTCTAGAGGACTTCCTGTTAAAAAAAAGAATGTGCGGAATCCACGTATATAACCACAATCATCTACCACAATCATCTACTACTTCTAACTTACCACTGGGTCATTAGCTCCTACAGTGATCTATTTTATTCCAATGTTGAGTATTTAAGTTTATTAACTATTTGCTAAAACCCATAAGTACTTTGTGGTTCTTGCTTTATCATCAATCTACCATTCCAAAACAGCAAAAAGCAGAATTTTACACATAGTGCAGGTTTTTAAAATAAAATCTGAACTTGAAAACAATAATGCATTTTTAGCATTTTGAATGAAGTGCATAAAATGTGCACGAAAAAAATAACTGCATTTTTGAACACTAGAGAACCTAAAGTTAAACCTGAGTTTATTGAAGCCAGGATGAGGGAGATCTGGCATTATAACTCCCATTTCTGGATTTCTCAACACTTTCTATAGTGCAGGGTATTATTGTCTGTTTATCACCACAACTATTAAGGGTGCCTCTGAGCCTGTAGGAGCCAGAATGGGGGCAGTTGGGCATTTTTAGTGTCCTTCTTATCTGCTGCAGAACTGTTAGATATAGCAGTAGGCAATACCACTCACTTAGACGATAATTGACGCCTAGAGTCCAATAAGCAGTCCAGGTGCCGCTTCGCCCTCGGCTGGTTGCTTAGATCATAGTAACCAGCATCCCTGCTCTATGTCCAGCTGGTTGCTAAGCAGTAGCAGCTGCTTATCCTTTCCATTCAGCACAGGTGCAGGCTAATTAAATCTATAAGAGTGCTGATTGCTGTTGGGTGTTCAACCTTTATATACCTATCTCTCCCTACCATATGTGCTGGTTATAGCTCTGTCTGACCCAGTGTGTTATTGTTCATGCAATCCAGAAATGGCCTCCAGAAATTGAACACAGTATTCTAGATGAGGCCGTACCAATGACCTATACAGTGGCATTATTACTTCTTTCTTTCTTTCTGCTACTGATTCCTCTCCTTATGCAACCAAGCATCTGACTTGCCTTTCTGATTGCTTTTTTACATTGCTTGCCTGCCTTTAAGTCACCTGAAATAGTGACTCCTAGATCCCTTTACTCTATAGTAGTTTCCATTATAGTTTCGTTAATGTTATATTTATCCTTTGGGTTTTTGAGACCCATGTGCATAGTTTTGCATTTGGCATTAAACTGTAGTTGCCTCTCTCTTGACCATTCCTCTAGTCTACCTTGATCATCAATTATTTGTTTTAACCATCCTAGTGTGTCTTCCCTGTTGCATATCTTTTTGTCATCTGCAAAAAGGCATACTTTCCCTTCAATACCATTTGCAATGTCACCAAGAAAGATATTATAAAGCACTGGTCCAAGTACAGATCCTTGGGGTACTCCACTGGAAACCTTTCCCTCCTGTGAATGCACTCCATTTACTATAACTGTTTTATATCCTGCAACCAAGATCTTATCCATTCAACCAATCAAATGCCAAGCATTCAAATTTATTTAACAGTCTGCGATGTGGGACAGTGTCAAAGCCTTACTAAAGTCTAGATAACCTACACCTATAGTCCCCCTTTGATCTATAACTTTAGCCACTCAGTCAAAAGACATGATCTCCCCCCAGTAAATCCATGCTGTTTAGGGTACTTTAAGTTACTGGATTTTAGATATTCTACAACTCTTTCTTTAAAGAGTGTTTCCATCAATTTCCCTACTCCTGATTTAGAGTTCACAGGTCGGTAGTTGCTTACCTCTTCCTTGTTTCCACTTTTGTGTAGTGGAACTACATTTGGTCTTTTACAGTCCTCGGGATTTACTCTTTGGCAAACCACACTGGCTTCCTTTACCTTGAGCTTTTCCTAACCCTTTTGATACAAATATCTGTTGCTTTTTGCACTTTTTAATTTTCCCCACCTCTCCTGCACTCCTTTCAAGTTCCTCCACTCTGCCAAAGAGTCACTTACACATTTTCCCATTCCTACAAAGTCAGCTTTTCTAAGATCTAACACCTTTGTTTTTGTGTGGTATGAGTTAGTCTCTGTTTTTATAATAAACCATACTGCTTGATGATCACTGGATCCTAGGTTCTCACTCACATTTATATCAGATATTATGCCACCATTTGTAAAAACTAAGTCTAATATTGCTTGTTTGTGAGTGGGCTCCCTCACTGTTTGCTTGAGGAATACTCCCTGCAAGGAATTTAGAATGTCCCTACTTCTAATGGTAAAAGACCCTGCCACTTCACATCGGGTAGATTAAAGTCTCCCAAGATCATTACCTCTCCTTTTTATGTCATTTTAGTGACGTAAATAGGTCCCTGTCCATTTCCTCTGTAAGGGTATAAAACAATTAATAGTTATTAAGATGTACAACTATATGTGTGAAATGCCTTAAAAACTATACTACAGATGCAGAACTACGCCTTGAAGAAAAACAAATGTTTCCTATGGAACAGACAATAGCAGGATGCCAGACTGAAGGAAACGGCCAAGAGGAAAAGCACGTAGCACTGAACAAAGGATGTTGCCTTATATGTATTGTTGTTGCAAAGAAATATTTGCTGAGCTAAAGAGATTTCCTTATATGTACTTGTTAACCAGTTAATGATGGACCCTAGGTATAAATAAAGGGCCAGCCTGCAAAGACCCTCAGAGCTGATTTTGAAACAGCAACACCTTTTTAGTGTTTCACTTCCTCTCCTGTCGACAGAATTATGCTAATTGGAAATCAGGTTATCAGAGATCGATAATGAGGGTACCATGCCTTGGTACCCCGACATCTCTTCCTGACCCGGTGGTCTAGGATCACCCCAGTAGGAAGAATAATCTTGCACCCTGTTTCTATGGTCACCCGAAGGGCCTCAGTTTTTTCTTCATATTTTGTATCAAAGTAGTATTTATGCTTTTTTTCACATACATTGCTACTTCGCCTCCGATTCTTCCCACTCTGTCTTTCCTAAGTAAAGCATATCCCTCTATAGTTATAGTCCAGTCATGATTTTCATTGCACTAGGACTCCGTAAGAGGCCCAATATCCAGATCACTCCTTGTCATTATCACACTTAGTTCTGAGATTTTATTTCCTAAGCTCCTAGCATTTGCACACATAGCTCTCAGAGTTATTTCTGTGCATCTCATATTCCTATCTATGTTCATCTCCCTGTCTATGTTTATTTTGCTTTAACCAGCATTGTCTTCTGTTGCTGTGGATATGTTTCCTGTTTTCTTAGCCTGCAGAAACAATACCTATTCGATGGGGGGAACAGATTGATTTATTCCTATTTAGTTCCCTGCCCAAATCTGCTAGTTTAAATAATTCCTATTTTAGCTTCCAAACTGCTCACTTGGTATTCTTGTTTTCCTTGAAGATGGGTGCAGTCCGTCACTTTTGTATAAGCCCCTATCTTGCCAGATGAACCTTTTATTGAATTGTTGAAAATTAGTTTGGGAAGCTCTAGCAGAACGTTTGCATGTACGCTTATCTTCGTGCTTTAACCAACAATCCATGTTCAATGAACTTCAGTCATATATTAATATATTGTATTATTTTATACTATTTTACAGGCAAACTGTACACTTTAAGCATTCTCATAGCACGCTGTGTTTTAGCAATTTCTATGAACTGTGAAATTAGTCTGTTGCATCTGATTTCCATTGTTGTATTGCAGTGCTATACAACACACATTCATTATGATGCAATTATGTTTCCACACAGTTTCTGCGCTCCAGCTCACAAAACCTACATCTCCAATGATTTTACTTGTTCCAGCTCTTATTGGTCATACAAATCAGAGGTCCTGGTACTTGATATCACATTTTTACCTTTTAGAATATTTTCCAGTTTATTAACTCTATGCATTATGATATTTTGAAGAATAGTAGTTATAGGAAAAGACATTGCTAACAGACAAGATAAAAACAATATAAAGAGATTAACAGTATTACCATTTAAAGATATGGTTTATAAAATGTGCCGTATCTCAAACCTAGAGGTGCCAAAGATGAAGCATTATTAGGTACATTCCCCTCCAGATCTCATTTAAAATGCAAAGTGCCAAAATGTAATGAATATACAATGCTTAAATAATATCTGCTAAATACATGTAGCTACTATGATACTTACACAACTACATCAGATAATTTAAAACAAATAACCTATGCAGTAACATTTTGTATAAATTCATGTGTTTCATTTTTCCTCTAATTATTTTCTGAACTTTTTGAATTCTGAACTTTTTGAAGTCTGATGGGCATGTTGGGAGGTCTGATGGGCATGTTGGGAGGTCTGATGGGCATGTGGTGAGGTCTTAATAGCATATGAGAGACCTGAGAGGGATGTTTGGAGATATGAGGGGAATGTGGACAGGTCTGAGGGTTATTTGGGGAGATCTGAGAAGAATGTGGGAAAATGTCCTGAGGTTTCAGTGGCATGTTGGGGGCATGTGGAGAGGTCTGAGTGGAATGTGGTGGATTTTTGGAGCAAGTGAGGTGTATGATGGGGCACTTTGGGATTAGTGATGTCTGCATGTCAAGGTAATTTCCAGCCTTTTTAGTTCTTGAAATTACGGTTAATCTGCAGACCTTTGAAGGTTAGAGGACTGTACAAACGGACTGTGAATCCTATCAGGTTGTTCACCATTGATATAGGGGTATACAGAATGAGAGACAGTACTTTCTAAACCACCACCCTCATCACCTATAGCACCTGCTGCAATTTGAATGTCATGGAAAAAAGGGCCACTTAGACAAATTCTTAAAGAAGTTCACCCAAATACATATTTTAATATAAACCTCCCTCCCCACAAGTATCAGAAGGGCAGGGGTACAGTACCGCTACCATTCATGATATACAACACTGCAATACTCTAATGGTTGATTTTCCTGCCCCCATGGGAGAATTTCTCTACTATCCATAGGCAGCACGGTGGCTAAGTAGTTAGCACTTCTACCTTACAGCGCTGGGGTCATAAGTTCAATTCCCGACCAGGTCACTGTCCCCTTCGAGGATCCCTTGTTAGGCTTGGTGAGGGGGGACAAGCGTGAGTTTAAGAGTGGTTACAGTCACTCTGACACCATGTTACCAGATATTTAGGGATGGAGATCCCCTGTTAAGTGGATGCACAGCGGTTTCGCCAATCTCTCCACATTTGCTTGTTGTCATCAGCTTGGTAGCTGTCCCGCAGTGCTCTTTCTCTGCCACCAAAAAGTAATTTAAACTGTGACCTTCATTTTTAGCCAACTCATACATGTCTCCTTGTCTTTATTTTAGTTAAGTTAAGTAAAGGTGTTGTGGAGGGGAAGAGGGACATACACAGTGAGCTTAATAATAGAGCTCAATTAGCTGAAAACTACAGGGATAATATTGTCAGACAATGAAGTTTTCTACCTACACTTATGACTCCTTATGCTTAGGCCGAGTACAGTAAGGGCAAATTCTCATAAATGTGAGAGATTATATGTGACCCTAAGGTTCATTTTACAGCACATTAGGACTGCAGTAGAAGCCTTTAGCTCACAACCCAGGAGGGTTTTGTTAAAAAAAAATTGTTGGTTTGTTAGAGCGTTGGATGCAATTTTTGTTTTCTGCTTTGGTTAAGTTATTAAAAGTTAATTTTAAAGAAATTGTATACTTTTACATATTTTACATTATCTTTTACTGCTTTAGTGTCATTACAACATTAGGAAACATTGCAATTGTAATGTTCATAAATTTGATATGCAGTACACAAGAAAGATCTTCATAATTTAATATTTGTGGCATATGCCCTGCTCTCAATCTTCACATAGCTTTATCTTACACTGCCCGCATAAGCAGAGGTGGATGTTAAAAGTATTTAATGTACGCCAAAAGTCCAGATAGTGCAAATACGACCATCTTGTGAGCATGCACAACATGTGATTGCACCATAATTTGGATGCATTTTGTTGTTGTTTTGGACCTAAAATGGATCAAACTCTACATGAGACCCTATGTCTGTAAATTCTGCATTTTAATCTATGAATAGCTTGGATCAGGACAGTGACAATTCATTCTATTAAATGGTGTACTTTGGTTATAATACAAGAGATTCCAGGTGGAGCAAAAATGATAATGAATTCCATGACAGACAAAAATGATAGGTAGAATTCTGGGAGGAGCAAAAACGATGTGAGGAATTCCATGAGGAACACATAAGTCCGCTCAAGAAATGTGCAAAATTAGAGGCCAAATTTTGGATGAATATTCTGCAGAAGCCATCTTTTTTCATTGTGCATTTTATTGTGTTGGTTTTGTATTACACTTTAATATGAGTTGTTGTTTACAGTTTTTTAACTTTTCTTTCTTATTGGTTCACACTTTTGTGTTACCCTTTCTACTGGTATTGGTCAAATTCCGTTTCTCCGTAATCCTGGTCATGGTCATCGACTGTCCAAAAATTAGATTGTTTGCTGAACTTAAAATATGTTTTACACTTTTAACAAATTTTGTGAGTGGCATCCTTATTGTTTGGCTGCATTCTCTTCTGGATTCAGCACACACTATACAACCTGTGAGCACAACACAGCAAGGTCAACTTCTCTACTCCTCCTGATCTTGATACACCATGATGCACCCCTTCTTCTCCTTCCACCTATCTCCTTGGTCCAAATGGTGCAGATGAGCTGCAAATGAGACACAAAGCACATAAGTATGTACACAATAAAATAAAATAAAATTTCAGTTAAAATAAACATCCCTTTTTATATGAAACACAATTGAGGGTCATCCAGGGAGAGCTAGTGCTTATTTTGAGCCTGCCTTTGTCTCACAGCTTGATTATGTTTATTATTGCTTGGTTTAGTTTGGCCTAGCCTACCTACTTTTATGCTAGAGTCTTTAATTTAGTATAAAAGGCAGATGGGTGAGCCAAGCACAAGAAACAAGTGCCTCTGATTCTTGCAAAACACACCTAAAAATATATCCTGTAATGAATGTTCTTGTTACTTATATATACACACATACATATACATACACACACACACACACACACACACTTGTTTGCTAAAGTAATTGATGCTACATTCAAATATGCAGTTGTTCATAAAGGGTGCGACAGTCATATAAAATTGCTAAATACAAATCATCACATAAATAAATTGTAATGAATTTGACTATACTAGTTTTTTTTTAAATAAATAATTTCACTGTATGTTAGGGTTGTCCATTCTATAGAATTATAACTGTATCTTGTCACTAGAGAATGTGTGTCAACTGACATACGTCCATCTCTGTTATTTTTAAAGCATAGCTGTAACAACATTGAATGACGTTATGGGAAACATCAAATATTTATGGCATTTAAACTTCAGTGCCAATGGGATTATAACTGCTAATAAAAGAGATCCTAGGTATACAGAAAGAAAATGTGGTCATCATGTGTGTCATACAATTTTTATCCGTTGATATTTCCAGGAAACTGTTATGGCTTATCAAAGTCATCGCAGCCGGAATAACATCCAGTTAAATAAGCATTGATGTTTACAAATAAATATTGCTGTAGCAAAGTGGTTTTTATTAAAAAAATACAAAACCATAGATTCAATAAAGATAGTTCTCACTTTGTAGCTTGCACCTAACACTGTGAAAGTAGCCATTTTCTAGGCTGAACCAATACTTACAAGAATTTTGTCTATCTTTTCACAAGCAGTAAATGTCTTAGGAATATAAGGCCATGAAAAGCCTTGATGTCGCCACTGATTCTTAATGAGTTACGTTTTCCTATCTCATGAATACTAATTCAGACCCCAAAGTGTCTGCCTCCACTGACAGTAGGTGACAGGTAAACTAATACGATAGAACCGGAGGACTCATTTGTAAACTATTCGTCCCAGTGTATGTAGTTGAAAATAAATTAATCATTCCTAGATTCTACACTGGATGATACCAAACAGTCATTATGTTATAAGTTATAACATTAGGAAAGTTATACGAAGGTTTTAAACCTTTTAGAGAAGTCAAGAAATCTTCCTGGTACCCTTAAGGAAACATTATACCTTTTGTTGGCACACATTAAAGGCTATTAGCATTTTTGTTTTTCTTCTAAAATTCATGCTTGGTTTAGCCCATTTATGTCTTAAATTAATCATGAGAAATATTATATATGTATTTAAATGTTCTAAAAGTGTTTTATTGCATTAGTTGAAATGCATTTTTTCTCTAAAAGTGCAATTAGAAGGTGCTAATGGCTTACCAATAGAAGTTCAGAATTACTCCGATTTACCAGTATCTCCTGAGTACCAATAAAATGCAAGTCCTTTGTGAGGAACCACAAGTACATGCACTTCCCAGTTAAAAAGTGTTCATCTGCACAAATACGGGCGCGTGAATAGTCACAACACAGCATTTGCACTTACGGAAATGACCTTTACTGTGTTTAGCCCAAATGTTGCCAATGAATGATGTATATTTGACTACTGCTATCAACGCATGACTATGCAGTGTGTTTGCATTCATGTCCACTCACCAGATGACATCATCAGAACAATTGTGAGATAGAGGGAAGAGAATGTCCAGATTTTGCAATATTACACTCTAGACCTGTAAACTCACCAAGAATTGACATCAGAACTTGCATGAATACAAAATGACCTTAGCATTTATTAATGACATAAATGAAAAAAAGGCAGTTGGCATTTTATATATAGACATGAGGCACACAATAAATTGGCTATATTTGGTTCTACTTATAAGACTTGGGGCTAGATTTACTAAGCTGCGGGTTTGAAAAAGTGGGGATGTTGCCTATAGCAACCAATCAGATCTCAGCTTTCATTTATTTAGTACTATCTACAAAATGACAGCTAGAATCTGGTTGGTTGCTATATGCAACATCCCCACTTTTTCAAACCCGCAGCTTAGTAAATCTAGCCCTTACTGTCTCAGCAGACAGCCCCAGCATACAGTATAAAAGTGCTAATACATACTGCACTCATTCCTTTATCATCTGAATTGGATTGGCTAGACACAGATCTTACACCTCTATGACATATTCATAGTTTTGCTGGTTATTCCTTTAAATATCTTGTTCTACCTCTGTTAGCTAATGAAAGAAACCAGAAATCACCAAAAATATATCCAGAATTTTACCTAAGATAACCCTAACATAATTACTTAGACCAGGCCTGTTCAACCTGCGGCCCTCCAGGTGTTGTGAAACTACAAGTCCCAGCATGCTTTGCCAGTAGACAACCTGTTGATAGCTGGAAGGGCATTCTGGGACTTGTAGTTTCACAAACATCTGGAGGGCCGCAGGTTGGACAGGCCTGACTTAGACAATGAGTTGTCTAATTATCTTGAGTACAGGGATACCAAATAAATATAAAATGAATAATGGTCTTTGCGAGTTATAGGGACAGAAATAGGGATATGCTTTTCTTGTCGGGTTAAAACTTTTTTTATTACAATAGGTCTTACCTACTAATAAATGCAATGAACACTGGACCTATTAGTAACTACAATAGTTGTTACCATTAGATCCATTTCTGAAATGAATCCAATAGTACTACTTTGCAGTTCTTAGTGAGACCATATGGTGACATCACATGTTTCCTGTGACAATGTGATAACACTCCTTGATATTGCATTGCACAAACAGTTTTCAGCCTTGACCGTTGTTTGTAAAGCTCATAGGAACAGGAACTGAACTGAACTGTTGCATCCTATGGCTGTCATTGACAGCCAAAGTCATGAGATGGTGTTATCACACCCCTGCGTGACCCTAGCCCTTTGATAATAGCGTAATAAACGGCAGATGTAACATTTTTTACATGGGCAGCACAGTGGCCTAGTGGTTAGCACATCTGCCTCACAGCACTGGGGTCATGAGTTCAATTCCCGACCATGGCCTTATCTGTGTGGAGTTTGTATGTTCTCCCTATGTTTGCATGGGTTTCCTCCGGGTGCTCCGGTTTCCTCCCACATTTCAAAAACATACAGGTAGGTTAATTGGTTGCTATCAAAATTGACCCTAGTCTCTCCCTCTGTCTGTCTGTGTGTGTGTGTGAGTGTGTGTCTATATTAGGGAATTTAGACTAAGCTCCAATGGGGCAGGGACTGATGTGAGTGGGTTCTCTGTACAGCGCTGCGGAATTAGTGGCGCTATATAAATAAATGATGATGATGAGATGATTTTTAAATGTATTTTTGGGTTGACAATAATATCCCAGTCCCAAACCCTAACCATACATTTGAACTGTCTACCTAATAAAACTGTTGACATTTAAATTGTTGATCTAATGTTGTCAACTTTCTCAATGTCAACAAAATGAATGTCTGAAGCATACCCTCTTACTTCAGTTAGTGGCATGACAGGTAATTTTTTTTGTAGCTGCTACAATGACCTACATGTGGTGACTGAATGCTGAGAATGCCCAGAAATTTTACAGGCCACAGACACCACCTCCTGCACTGACCTTTCATATTTTTAAAAATCCTAACCACCAAGTTTTGTGTGCAAAGCATGCTACAATCCCTATGAAACATATAAAACACTGTCTGATAGGATGATAATTTTTGACAAATAGATAGACAAAGGTGGGCTGCACCCAGAAGAAATATGGTTGGAGAAAGACCACAGACACAATATGTTTTAACATGAGACAGCATGCATCATGAAAAGTGAAGAAGCAGTAATAATCAGATGTCATTAGATGGACAGCTGCGCCATCAGTAGACATTTAGACAAGCAGATAGATGAAAGAGGGATGCACACAGAATAAAAGTGGTGAGAGAAAGACCACGCACCCTATATTTTTAATGTTAGACAGCATGCGTCATGGCTTTAGTAATCCGCTGTGCAACAGGATGCTGACTGTCATACTTAGTTCCAATTTGTGAGGTGCTTTATTTTTCAGCATAGGGCAGACAGCTAAAAGAGGTGTAGTAAATGATAGAGCAGATAACATAAGTCCATAGAAACTGTGACACAGGATCCCAGGATACCCAGTTAGATAAGGGACAGGCATACTGGATTCCTGGCACAACAGGTTAACTGCAGGTACAGGTTTGGCTGGGAAGATGGAGACTCTGATTTCCAAGTTAGACAGTAGATTGCAGATATTGGAATTGGAAAGTTGGATGCTGGAATACGTACTTATAATGAGGAAGTTGATGATGAAGATGTTGACGGTGAAGATTGCATTAGGTGTCTAGCCAATCGGCTGCTAGCTGCTGGGCTGCTTGCTATACAGAATTCTCCACCTTTTGAAAACTACTTAAATGAACTGCAAATGACATAAAAGGGAGGAGGCGTCTGGATGATCAAAGTCCCTAACTCTACTTATTGTGGCATCACAAAGGCTCCTTATGCTTTGACAAATGTCCTCTTGGAAATTTGCAAGTACCAAAGTAGCATCTTCTATGTCTAAATCATCATCATTACTACTCATCCTCACATTTCCAAATGGTTGAGAAACTTGGAAAGGAGGCTGCTCTATAATTACAGTGTCAGAATCTGAAACATCAGACTCACTATAGCACTCATGGGTACCCTTAGACTCTCCTCAGGATTCTGTGAGTGCCCAAGTTATTATTCAACCTCAGTGTTCTTTTCATGCACTGATGTGGCTGTTTTGAAGTTGACAGACCTACACTCTGACTGAGAAGGTTGTGCATGGGAAGTTATGAAGATATATGACTATGTTGGGCACTCTCTTTTGAAATGAGCATTCTTGTATATGTATCAGCAGTAGCAAGACTAGTAGCAAAAGTTGGGCATGATCTGAGGCTTTTCTTGCCACTGCAGGTTGTTTATGGAATGTTAGATATTTTCATTGTTTTGGACAAATCACCACATTCCTCAGAAACTTGTTCCTTAATCCTTACATCAAGATATATTGAGAGGTTTGGATTTTGAGCATGCTTTCTTATACTTTGCTCCCGCATCACCTTTTTTTTACTAGTAGAGGTAAGAAAAGTACTACTACTGCCAGCACTGGTACTGCGATCCTCCTGATCTGTAGAGTAGTCCATGGTTGACAGGAGGAGTAATGCTACTTGAGGTTGGAGCTACTTATAGCTGCCACCACACCAGGTAGATGCCCAATAAAATAGGCAAAGGAGGGAATGTTACCTTACAATTCTTCTGGCTTTGCTTCACAATATAATTCAAATTTAGGCAACTGGCTCTTAAAAATATAATGTTATATTTTTTTTTTGGGGGGGGGGGGGGGGAATGCTTCTCAGTGTGAAAAATCACTCTGTTTTTTGGCTGCTTACTACTAAATATGTCATTGACACTGCCCCTCACATAATTACTTTCAGATTGAAACACTAAAGGATTTTAATAGCAGGAAATATATTTGTTTTTTTTTGTGATGTGCTGTTCAGAGTAACAAAACACAGTTTTTTGGCCGCTTACTAATAATGTCACTGATACTGCCCCTCACACAGTTGCATTCAGATTGAAACACTTGGGATTTTAAAAGCAAGATATATATTTGTTTTTCTTGGGGTGTTCTGCACAGTCAAAGAATATCCTAGTTTTTTAGATGTCCCTGGTACTGCTCTTCACACAACTGCATTCTGATTGAAGCACATGGGATTTTAAAAGCAATAGACATATTTGTTTTTTTGGGGAATGCTGCTCAGAGTCAAAGAGCACACTGTTTTTGGTCAATTAAATGGTTCAGAGATCCATACTATATATACTATAATGTATTATTACAATAACCAGTAGCCAATGGTTGTCTACTCTTCACTCTGACACCCAATTGATCAAAACACAATTCTAGCAGAATGATCTCTAAATAAACTGATCACAACTATTGCTATATAAATTGCATATTTCACTCTCTCCAAGCAATTTTCTTAGCACAGAATTGCAGGTAAACCTCCTACCCACATGTTATCACTTCTGAAATGGCAGATGAGAACAGGGGGAGGACTATGTATAGAAGATATCTATCCAAAACTCGCAAAGATCCATCATTTTACTGGAAATGATGTTTCACCTTAGTTTTCGATCCAAATTTGGCGCACAAAAGCGAGCCATGGCTTGGTTCATCTCGGAATCCCAAAATGTGGATGTGTCGGAATTTTTTGGATCCGAACCCCTCATTTATAGTTTAAATATCTTCAATAGTTAAAAGCTTATTTCAACATATGTTCTATATCTTACTGCATCTGTGCAGGTTTTTAATTAAACATTTGCTTTCCAATATATTAACAAAAATAAAATACCATTAAGAAGCAGCCAGGGAAATAACATTATGCTTCGGCAATAGAAGACTTATGTTTCTTTGTTAGTTATTTATATCAATTACAGATCTCTAGCAAGTGTTTAGAGTTGACAGTTTGTATAGTAATTATGCAATGCAGTTTTGGAACATGCCCCCAATGACCAGACAAATATGATTGAAAACCATTTGTTTTAGAGCTGTATAAGAACTGTGGAACTGGAATCCAAAAATGTAAAAAAAAAAAATCTTCACTCAAAAATAATTTTGCCTGATTAAAATCACCGAAATTAGTAATAAAATGTTGGAATTATCCCGACACTTGGGGGCATATTCAATTATTTTTTTCCCGCGCCGCAGAAAAACTATTACCGTTAATACGGTAATAGCTAGCTGGATTTCAGCTCACGGCTCAGGGAGCTGCGAGCTGAAATCCAGTGAGTAAATTACCGTATTAACTGTTTTTCCACGCACGATTACCATAATAACGGTAATCATGAGCGGACCGCAAGATTTTCTGTGTTTCCGCCGAGAACTGAATATACCCCTTGGAATAGGGCTTCACAAACACATTGTTGCTGCAATTTAACATATAAACAATTTAAATGTTCAACTGTTCCCATTTTTAGAGATGGTGCTGAATGAGGTCAGTTATTCACAAAATGTCGGTCGAATTGCAGGTACAGTGTGTTTATGAGGCAATTTCAAGTATGAGTGTTAGGGTTCTGTTCACAACCACTTCCTTAATTACAGCCATGGAGCCAGACACGTGATATAAACGTTTTAAACTGTTTATTGCAGAAAAGTATATTCCAGGTAAGGCAAAAATAAACAGTAACAGTTCAGGCTGAATGGAACAATGAATTTCCAGATCTTGGCAAACAAGCAGTAAATAATAAAGAAATGCAGCAGATGACTTAACTGAAACCAGTTTGCAGCAGTAGTCAGAAACATGCAGGTAAATCAGGAACAGAGAAACACATGAGCAGGCTAGGAACATCAATGACCAGCAAAGGCTTCTGGAACAAGCAGGCATAAATAGGCCACAGACAGGTGTGGCTGATTAACTAGCAGTGGTAGTTAACCCCTGATAGTAGGAAAAGGCCGAACAGCAGCACCTCTGGAGGATCACAGGTACTGCAGGGTAATATACACACAGGGAAACAAGGCAAATCATAACACAGGGTAAAATGCACACAAAGATATAAGGCAGATCATAACATTGAGTAGTTAGAATCCATATATTAAGTTTATGTGTGTGTGGTTTGTACATGAAACCTGATGTAATAATTGGATCCAATAATAATGTGCCAATATGCAGTGTGGATTGCATTTACCACATGCACAGTAAATACATAAAATGTATCAAGACTGATAGGTGGATAGGGAACCTTTCTTCATTAATTTTGCAATATTCAGCATATTTATTTTAATTAAGTTAAAACATTTTTGAGTGAAGTTACCTTTTATCATATTTTCAGTTAGATCTATGAACACAAGAATCTCTGGAGTATCTGCCACTTATGCATATTAAAGACCAAATAAGGGTACTATTTGTCATTAACATCTATATATTGCTGAGTATCTGATAAAATATATGAAATACACGGAGTGTTTATACTTACTATTATTTTATACTTGGCTGAATAAATCCAATATGCTCTCTTTTGCTCCTGTGTGTCACAATTCTAGCAAATTCATGGATTCTCTTTTGTCAACCAGAATTAGCCCTGGCAATGTCAGAGGTGTGAGTCTAACGAATCCCCATTTTCACCAGGGACCCCCACAGCAAGGTTTAGGTTTCAATGCTGGTAGGTTTGCAGGTTGCGGCCATCTGCGCTGCCTCAAGACGTGACGAGTTGATATCAAACCGCAAGAAAAGCATGGTCGACGTAGCTGAGACTGGTACACAAATGAGTGCCAAATCAGAAAACTGGGTCTCAGAATAAACCTGTTCCACAAAAATCAGCAGCATAAACAGTACCAAGGAACAGTCTGAGTTAGAATTTACAGAAATGAGCCATAAGATGTACAGGAATGCTGGAGTTAAATTTTGGAGCCTTATACTCTGACATAGGCATGTGTACAGAGCAAGTTTAAATAGCTAAGCTGACGAATAGGGCAGGCCTCGGAGTGTGCCAGACAGTGGGTTTGAAGAGTAACAGCCAGACTCTGATAAATGACACTGTGCAGCAATTTGCCATATTAGGAGGGTGGTGCTTCTCTCACAGAGCAGACATATGGCTAGATTTACTAAGCTGCGGGTTTGAAAAAGTGGGGATGTTGCCTATAGCAACCAATCAGATTCTAGCTGTCATTTTGTAGAAAGTACTAAATAAATGAAAGCTAGAATCTGATTGGTTGCTATAGGCAACATCCCCACTTTTTCAAACCCGCAGCTTAGTAAATCTAGCCCATAGTGGGACTGCCAACTTAGTAGACTTGTAGATGTCACTGCATCTAAATTGATTGAATTCTTAGTTCAATAACTATATTGAATCCAAGCAAGGTTTTAGATGCTGGACTGTAACTTTTTCATGTAATTGTAGCAGTAAACTTACATATTAATAGGCATAGATTTATTTTTTTTGTCCCAACTTGGCTGTTTTTGCTATTCACCACCAACTCACTATCACTACATAACATCAATGCACCAACCTCCACCATATCTCAGTATAATAAATATATTTAATGTATTGAGAAATTAACAAAAAAATACATTAGCCTCCAATTTGTCTCTCCCTAACTGTCCCTGAGATGTATGTCACCGATAGTGAGGTTTTCATCTCTTCTGAAGGCAGAATTGCTAATGTGTACTCAATTATTTACTATACCACAACACAGTCCACAAAATCCAAATATTTGAAGTACTACATGGATATTATTATTATTAAAATTATCTTTTATTTATGAGGTGCCACAAAGGGTCCGCAGCGCTGTACATAGATCATAAGAAAACAGTACAGGGTAATGATACATAGCATACAGGGTAGTACAGAAGCAAAACGCAGTAAAAACAAAGTGCAAAAAGTATAAACAAAGTGCAATAAATATAAGTAATTACCAACCTAGCAAAGAAAGGTGCACAGGACAAAGAGGTAGAAGTGACTTCCAGTCTACAGGTAGAAAGGGAAGTGAAGGAGGAAGGTGGGGAGTGTAAAGGGGTTACTCCAGTGCCTAGTAGAGTGGTAACACTACTTACAGGATCAAGGCAGAGATAGAGAAGATGAGGCACTAGAGAAGAGTAAAAAGATGGGGTCAGAAGTCAAGTGAAGAAATAGAGAGAAGAGGCGGAGGGCTAAAGGTAAAAGGAAGGAGGAGGACACGAGGAAAGTGGGCCCTGCTCAAGGGATCTTACAATCTAAAGGTGAGGGGAGACTGACAGGAGACACAGGGTGGCAAAAGGGGTGAGGGACAAGAACACTAGGGGGGAGGAAGCACAGGAGTAAGAAGGAGGGGGCGAGGTATAGAGAGGATAGTATACAAAATACATCCATTGTCATGGATATCCATGACAATTTAATCCAACAATTCTTACTTGTGGACAACCCCTTTAATTACATTATTTGCCCCTCATAGTGTGTTGGCGGGATATTCTAGGGCCATAGCTTTTTTCTTAATTGTAGCCTCCAGTTCCAGAAGAAGAAGCTTTCCTTTTGATGGACAAGCAAGCTCTGATTTAAGTATTATAATGAATGCAGCAACATATTTTATAGGAGCCACAATCAACCCAGGCAAATACCATGTTTATTACACACCAATTACTCAACCCATCCTTAGCACAATATTGTATTGATAGAACATTCTCTTCTTTTCCTTCAGATCAAATAACTGCAGGGTTCATGGGGGAGACTACACTGGAGCAATATGCAATATGCAAGTTTGTCCAAAAGTAAAAACTATTAAACAAAGAAGCTGCACCTCTCAAATATAGTTGCATACATTTCACAGTATTGTATCAGTGTCTCTATCACTTTAAAACTATTTTAACCTTAGCACAGACATAATCTCATTTATTACAGTACAAGTATTAATATATGAATAATATGAATATGAAATGGTATTCATGCACTTAAAAGCTTCATTGGAACACATTATTGAGTTACGGAATGGTTGATGCTGGCAGTGCATGCTGGGAAATGTAGCTCATGAGCAGTTGGCAGCCATACGTTTCTTAAATCTGCTTTAAAGGGAGAACAATAAGGGATTTACCTAAGTGCAATGTACAATAGAGAGGAAAGTATAAAGCTATAGTCTATTTCCACTCTTTAAATCTGCAGCTGTAATTTTCTTAACTGGAAGTTCTCTTTGTAATATGAAGTACCCGTTATCTGCAGCCAATTAAGTAAAGCTGCGTAACAAACTACTTACAGAAGCTTCTTCATTTGTGAATCCCTAATGACTCCATGGCTGTTTCAATGTGTCTGACTCTGAACATTTCAGACATGGCCATCCTTTCAATTAAGGATGTATTTGTTCTTCTATATGTTTGAAAATGGTTGTAGCTTATGCCTAGTGTTTAACAGGCACTAGAAATAAAATATTTTGTAAAATAAAGACTGACATTTAGCTAATGACTATGTAAAACAAAACTATTTACTTTATATGGAGAGTTTATATTACTTTGTATTTTTATCTAATTGTTTATTGCATATTTATTGTTTATTGAATTCTGTCGTGCACATTTCAAATGTGCAAAGATTTGCATAAAAATATGCCCACTAGCACATTGGAATTTTAGATTAAAAACTGGTATACTGTTCTAATGTTACTAAGACGTTGGTGCTATTAGTAGCTCTGACGGTGTTATTCTACAGTATGTACATTAGAAGTTAATTGAATATAGTATGATGTAACAAGTATGTGCTACAGTAGCTTGTGCAGACATTGCCTCACAGCACTGTAAACTTCCTACAAAGACTGGAGGTTCCTAATAAATGCTATCATTCTACTTAGTAAACAGCCACCATCTTCAATCCCAGTAAGTTTGGTCCTTTATTTACGGGATAATTCCTCATATACCTAACCAGGTTCATAGCTATAAACCTAGGCAAGAAATATTTCTACCTGTTTGGCAGGTCTAAATCCTATTACTCAGGAGGTGCCTATTTAGAAAAATGAACATCAGTCAAACAAAATGACTTGGTCCATCATCGGTGGTGGCTATTACTTTAGTTGGGCATTCTTTGTCCATTCAGGCACATTTCATATGGAAACATGCATTTATGTGTGTTCAAAACCAATGTAGTTAAAGCATTAAGGCTAGGTGCCTTACCTAATCTATGTTACAGCTAACGTCCCAAACATAGACTTCTAGAACAAGTAGTAGAGGTCTTCGCCTATAACAGCCATCGTTCCAGTAGACCGAGTTTTGCTCACAGGTACTTGGATGCCCCAGGTCTTAACTCTAAATAGTGGGAACTTATATTTGGTGTCTGTAGCCCGGTGGTAGGAGGATGTCCAGAAGACAGAATAGAATCTCGTTGATGGGCGCAGCTTGGCAATCCGGTGGTAGTTTGGCAACTGGCAAAACAGATGAGGTCCGGTATACAGGCAGAGGTCAGGGCAACAGGCAGAAAGGCAAGTTCCAGTAATCAGGCAGAAGTCACAATGGTGGGCAGTCAATCAGAGTAATTGGAAAACAGGCACGACCCAGAGCTGGTCAGCAATAGTGTAAATTAAGTCCTCCCTGCCTTAAATGATACCAATCAGAAGCAGGGCTGATACCTGCACAGACTTGTCAAGAGGTTGTTTAATTAATTAATTAATCGAACGGTGTGATTGCCCGGGTGTTTAACAGCTTTCCGGGCGTGGTTGCAGTGGAGAGGAAGTCACCCTGGCAACGACCGGAAACGCTTGGTCCGAGAGTGACACAGGAGAGCGGGCGTGCTGTCACAAGCAACGCGACAGCCCATGACGATCTAACCGTGCTGCTTCCTGTTTTTTCTTACACTAGATGCAAAGCAGCTGTTGCCAATTTAGGGGTAAGTGAAAGCTCAGTTCCAGTCTTCACATAATGTAGAACTGGACTTGAAAGAAAAGGGTATATAGCAGTGTTGGCTAACCTGTGGCACTCCAGGTGTTGTGAAACTACAAGCCCCAGCATACTTTGCCAATATATAGCAACTTATTGCTGGAAGGGTATGCTGGGACTTGTAGTTTCATAATACCTGGAGTGCCACAGGTTAGCCAACACTGGTATACAGCATGGGATACTTGTTTTGTCATACTGATCAATGATCTATCGTGCATTGGTGTCACCATCACAGTCCTCCTCATTTGTCATCAAAAAGTGGAACATTGTATGAGCGAATTTAACCAGCCTGTGTGTACTTACATGTACAAATGTGACACATAAAGATAATCTCAATATCCCCTTACTCAGCGCTTATGAATGCCAGCTGTATTTTAGGAGTAAAAAGGTGAATTTTGTAATTGAGTGAAATAATTTTTTTTGCTCTGTAATAAAAGCTTAATCATGAATTGTTAGTTAACAGTTAATGTTCAACCCCAGTCAAATGATGCTTTTATAATGAGTTCTCTGGGCAATTATAGCTGGGGTTTGGGAGGGACAGGTTGGGGAGGTGTGGTTTCAAAAAAGGGATATTTATGTATCCCATAATATAAAGCACTGGTTGGTAGAAATAATGAATATTTATTACCTGCTCAGAAATTATATACTGAAGTTGGATGCAGAGAAAATTGAATCCTTAGTACTGTTATAAAAGGCTAAAAATAATAATAATAATATAAAAAAGCAATGAGCATGCACTGTATTAAAACTTATTTGCAAAGGACATTTTGACTTTTTAAGTTTAAAATGACATTTTTACTTTTGCTACAATGTGCGTTATTATGATGGCACTATACAATTCAAAATGGATCCATAAGATTATATATATAAATTGCAATAAAAATGAAGACATATGTCCTTAGTAGAGGTCATCAATACTATCCAAACTAATATAAACATTCTTGTGAGTTGTGTGTGCTTTAAAATTCAAAAGCTCTAACTTTTAAGCATTATTATAAAAGATGAGTGGCACAGATTGGGAGAAATCCAATGGATTGAAATTTTGGGGTTCTGTGTCAAACCAAGTCATGAATCAGATTTTTCGTGTCAAATTCGGATCTGAAATTGAGGCAAAATGTAATTTACATTAAAATGTAGGATCTCGCAAGTTTTTGATTGATATCTGTTATATATATAAGCACGGTGTCTTAGTGGTTGGCACTTCTGCCGCACAGCACTGGGGTTATGAGCTTGATTCTCGACCATGGCCTTATCTGAGTAGAGTTTGTATGCTCTCCCAGTTTTTGCGTGGTGCTCCTCTCTGTCTGTGAGTGTGTATGTTAAGGAATTTAGACTGTAAGCTCCAAGTCGGCAGGGACTGATGTGAGTTCTCTGTACAGCGCTGTAGAACTAGTAGCGCCAGGACCAGATTAAGGTCCACATGGGCCTGTGGCTGAAAATTATAAAGGGCCTATTATGAGAAGCTCCGTCCCACCAGAAGTGTGGCTAGTGATATTTGAGTGTGATCAGCGGTGGGCATAGCTTGCACTTCCCTCCAGCCACTTACATCTCCCTCCCATCCTTCCTTATATAAAGAGTGCACCACTAACTGGTTCACACAGCATGTATGTAAAGTGAAGAGTGGAGATACATCCCAGCTGTCCCTTATGCCGGGACAAGCTACTGGCCAATCAAGATTGTCCCCTAAAATCAGGGCTATCCTGAGGGAATCGGAACCGTTACGAGGTAAAGGTATGTTATTTTATTGACCATTTAAGACAAAAATACAAACAATGGTTAACTCTTTCTACTTATAAAATGTTTAACAGAAACATACATGAAAATGGTCACTTCCAGGTTTTTAACATTGAACAAAGTACAGGGTGCTGACAACTTAAGGAAAAAATAATAAATAAATAAAACTTGAATCTATATATATATATATATACACTGTATATTGTATATATCTAGATTGATCCTCTATAGGTACATACGATAGACAGTGTAGGTGCCCTCACCAAAAAAAATATATATATTTTTTTACTCCTGGCTGGCCTGGGCCCATTTCTGTGGAGAGGCCTGGGGCTTCAGCCCCATCAGGCTCATTGTTAATCCGGCCCTGAGTGGTGCTATATGAATAGCTGCTGCTGCTGA
This sequence comes from Mixophyes fleayi, assembly GCF_038048845.1. Taxonomy (NCBI): domain Eukaryota; kingdom Metazoa; phylum Chordata; class Amphibia; order Anura; family Limnodynastidae; genus Mixophyes; species Mixophyes fleayi. The sequence goes on along the minus strand of NC_134410.1, from coordinate 42,470,435 downwards.
TGATGATGATATAGCCTTACCCCCAGTTCTCAGCTGCCATTTTAGAAGTGATACCATATTCGTAGGAAGTTGCTGCAATTCTGTGCTCAGAAAATCGCTTGTAGAGGGTTGGACAGGGTAAAAGAGATAAATATATGTATATAAATGTGGCCTGCTCCCATAGTACAACAATTGAAGGGTTTTCCACACAATACATTGCCAGAGTATTCATTTGTTGCCAAGAGCATGGCTTTCAATACCTTAAAATTTAGACTGTAAGCTCCATGGGGCAAAGACTGATGTAAGTGATTTCCTTGTACAGCGCTGTGGATTTAGTGGGCGCTATATAAATTGCTGATGATGATGATGAAAGAGGATGGTGAGAGACAAAGATATCCTGCACCCCTACTACAGCAATTGAAAGAATAGTCACACAGTACATTGCCAGAGTGTTCATCAGTTGCCAAAAGCATGGCTTTCATTTATTGCCGCTATATAAATAAATGAGAATGCTGAGAGATAAATGTGGCCTGTACCCCTACTACAACAATTGAAAGATTAGCCACACAATACGTTGAAAGAGAATTCATTGGTTGCCAAGAGCATGGCTATCAATACCTTGCCGCTATTTAAATAAACGAGGATGCTGAGAGACAAAGATGTCCTGCACCCCTACTACAACATTTGAAAGATTAGCCACACAATACATTGCCAGAATATTGATCTGTTGCCAAGAGCATGCTCTCAATACCTTGTCAGTATATATATATATATATATATATAAAAGAGGATGCTGAGAGACAAAGATGCCCTGCACCCATAGTACAACAATTTAAAGATTAGCTACACAATACATTGTCAGATTATTCATCGGTTGCCAAGAGCATGGCTTTCATTACCTTATTTTACTTCTATGCTCTGTGCCATAATGCCTCCCTTCTGAATCAAACCAGGGGAATCATGTATATTTATGGGGAGGAAGAGAAAAATCATTGACCTGGAGTAAGCTTCGTCCAACCTGAGAGTAAAGGGGTCTGCCCGAGAATTACCGCGGAGGTGGTCCCTAAGACTCATGCATATAAATATGGAATAGAGAGAAGAAGAAAAACCCAGCGCTGTCCTAAGTATGTATGTGTAGATGTACAGGTGGTGCTGCCTATGGGGATAAGATAGTATCCCTATCTTAAATAAAGATTGTATGTATTGCCCCTTGGCACTCCACAATTTGCATGTAATACAATATAATTCCAATATAGAAATAATAAAATAGCATTTATTGACAAAATGTTAAACAATGGTCCTGGCCAGAACGCAAAAATAAATATAATCTGCTTTCATTCAGATATTTGTATCACCTTTTATTTAATTTGTCCTAAGCCATTAGGTCCTTGAATCTTGAATTAATGTTATTTGCATAAAAATAGTCACGCCAATAGTCCAAAAACTTGCAAGTCATCCAATGTTTACATAAGTGTGACCATATAGTTTGTGCAGGTAATCTAAATGGGTTGCGACTTACTAATTGCTGCAGATCGATGTCAGGGTCATTGGTCTCAATTCAGACATTGATTTAGGAAGTTTGCTTACAAATTGAATATTTTTCTTTTGACGCATTAACAATTAGAAAAATAAGACACTGAGAAGGAATAGCACCAGATGTTTTTCTGTGTGTTCAAGCAATCTGTCTCAAAACATGAAGCATTTACATTGAGTATAAATCGCACTAAACTTCTGTACAAATTGTCACCTCTGTATTTATAATTTGAACCAGTGACTGTTTGCAGGATGTGATTATTTACAGTATGTGCACATTGTTATGAATTACACTTTAGTGACGGAATTAAACCAATGAATGGATAATCTGACGGCACCTCCTACCTCCAAGCAGGAGCCAATTAAAGACTGCGGGGAGGGGGATTTAAACCTGTATGCCGCCGAGAGACTCATATTGAATTTTTTCCCTGAAGAAGCCTTATTCAATGAGGTGAAATGCGTTGGTGCAATTTGCACAGACTTGTCACCTGGCACGGATTGCGAGGACAGAAGGAGCTTCTGTCCACAGACTGTTTACAGACTTTATAATACGGAGCTGCAGTCTTTTACTATCCGACACGCGCCGGGAACATCAATCAGCTTACAACAGTGACTTCACTGCGCATGCACAGCCCTCGATGAACTCCGAATCTTCCCAAAACTCCAGGACACCTAAGCTCGACGCTCTCCGCTAGGAAGGGGAGGTAGTAGGAACAATTCAGGAGGGAAGTGAAATGGGACATCAATCTGCTGCAATTAGTAAACCGCAACCTATTAAGATTACCTGCACAAACTATATGGTCACACTAATGTAAACATTGGATGACTTGCAAGTCTTTGGACTATTAGAGTGACTATTTTTTGCAAATAACATCAATCAAGATGATCACTTTAATCACCTTGTATAGTTTACCTGGACCTAATGACTTAGGACAAATAAAATAAAAGGTGATTCAAATATCTGAATGAAAGCAGATTATATCGATGTTTGTGTTCTGGCTAGAACCACTGTTTAACATTTTGTCAATAAATGCTATTTTATTGCTTCTATATTGGAATTATATTATAAATATGGAATGTATATAAATTATATTTATATGTTCTATTAGTGACATGTAAGAAATATGTAAAAGTACAGATAGGCCAATAGTCACCCTTCCCACACATGCAAGTATGTATAATACTAAGATTGATGCAGATTTGGTTGCAAAAAACATGTCTTGACAATGCAATTGAAAGTCCACATTCTGACAGGACAGTTTTTGGACCTTAATACATGTATAGATGGAGATATGATGCCTGATGATTTATGCTATGTGGTGGAGTTAGAGAACCGTAAAGTATGGTTAAATATTTTTTTAATTGAATTGGAGAAAACAAATGCACAGTGGCAGATTTACAAAATCCTTCATCAAGACAACAGTGGACAGCTACGGACAGCGGCATTAGTAGACATTTAAAAGATGATGAGAGGGCCCCATGATAAATGGTGCAAGTAAAGATGGCATTGTCCTTGGAGTGAGGTACATCTGTGCCATAATGCTCCCCTTCTGAATTAAACCAGGGGGAATCATAACCATTAACGTGGGAGGAAGGGCGGAAAAATAATTGCCCCGGTGTAAGCTTCATCCAACTCACTCTGACACTAGGGCAACATTGATGCCTCATTCTGCCGCAGCATCCCGGCTAGTGACAGGTAGTCGAGGTGAGCAAATGTAATTAAATTAACAGGTAGAGGTCATTGGATGGACACTGGTATGAATGAATAGAGTTACACATTTTGGAAAGTAAATAGACAAAGGTGTACTGCACAAATACTACAAAAATTCAAAGATTAGGCACACTATACTTTGCCAGAAAATTCATCGGTAGCCAAGAGCAGGGCTTTTTTTACCCGGTTTTCCTTATAGCATCATTGTCAGCTATTTATATAGCGCCTCTAATTCCGCAGTGCTGTACAGAGAACTCAATCACTTTACTCCCTGCCCCTTTGGAGCTTACAGTCTAAATTCCCTAACATAGACACACACACAGACCAAGAGAGACTGATGGCAATATAATTGCAGTCTTATATGCTCTGTGCCGTAACGCTGCCCTTCTGAAATAAACCAGGGGAGTCGTCACCATTAATGTGGGAGAGAGCGGAAAAATCATTGCCCCGGGGTAAGCTTCGTCCAGCCCCGGGGTAAAGGGGACTGCCTGAGACTTGTAGCAGAGGTGATCCCCAAGAAGTGGTGTACTCACTGTGATGCCAGGGCTGCTTCACGGCTGGGAACAGACAGCCAGGCTGCGTGGCTTTTTTTAAATTCAATTATTTCAGCATACTGAATGGAGGTGGGGGTGTGCTCTTGGCCCCATTTCTCCAATCTCCCTGCTACTGGTTCCTGCACATAAGCTTTTACTACGTTGAGTTAAGTCATAGGGGCATCTGAGAACCTGTGAGTGCGTCCAACTCTCCAAGAAAGGCGGTTTCTATAAGTTAAGACCTCTCCTGCTAGTTGTAAAGATTATGACAGTTAATAGGAATCCGTAACATTGTAAAGGATTCTATCCTGGGACCAGTGATATAATGGCAGTCTGACCTTCCACTGTTTGGTTTTGCTATTAGTTGTTAGCTGACTCGCCCTGCTCTCTCCGCTGCCATTTTTGTTTAAACAAGAACTGACCTTTTGCCAAATTTACATTGGTGTTCATGTGGTTATGTATTTATTCAATTACACTAATAGTAAGTCTGAACATGCAAAGGAGGTTTGTGTGCAATGAAAGGGAGATATCAACACAATTCAGTGTATTCTTGTTTGAATTGAATCAGAGAAAGGAAATGCAATGATGGCAAAATTATAAAATCCTTTATTAAGACAAATTGGGACCGTTGTGGATCATTAGAAAGTGAAAATGGAAATGAATGTTAATGCTATAAATGGTAATATAGGAGCAAAAACAACTCAAAATGACATTATTTTACCTATTTTTCACAATTTTGATTTAAATCCAATTCCAAAACCAAAACCTTTCATGTACGTTCAACAAAACTGGTAGCAAAGCCGAAACACGAAGTTGGGTTAGAACAGACACCAATTTCAAAACCAAAACACGAGGGTAAGTGTACATATATATATATATTTAAGAACCAATTGTCTAAATGTGAATTCTATTGTGGAGCAGTGTCAAAAGAATTGCATTCTAACATACCCTCCTTTCCCTATCTTATTGGACATTCATTTGGTGTGGTTGCAGCTTCAAGCAGCTCCAACTTAAATTAGGTTAGCGCCTCTTGTCATCAAAGGATCAGTCTACAGATCAAGACCATCCCAGTATTAGTACTGGCAGTAGTAGTATCTTTTCAACCTCTACTAGTATAAAAGATCATGCAGGAAGAAAGTGTAACAGAGCATGCTCAAAATCCAGACACGGTTTGTCTAACTGAAACAAAACATAAACTCTTGATTACTAGGATTAGTGGAAATGTTTCTGATGCATGTGGGGATTTGTACAAAAAAGGAAAATATCTAACATTTCAAATACCACCCGCAGTGGCATGAAAAGGCTCAGACCATGCCCACTGTTTGCTAGTAGAAGTCCTGCACTGGAATGTCTATTGCAAAAAAAACAGCCCAACACGGTCATGCATCTGCCTTATCTTCCCATGCACCACCTTCTCGTTTAGAGTGTAGGTGTGACACTTCCAAAACAGCCACATCAGTGCATGAAAAGAACACTGAGGCTGAAGAACAACTTGGACACTCACAGAAATCTAAACAGATTCTAAAGGTATCTTTGAGTGCTATATGTGAGACTGTCATTTCAGAGTCTGACTATGTAATTATGGAGCAGCCACCTTCCAAAATTATTCAACTATTTGGAAATGTGAGGATGAGTAATAATGTTGATGATTTAGACATACAAATTGAGCATACTGCTTTGGAACGTGCTAATGTGCAAGAGGATGAGGGGGGATAATTGTGGATCTGAAAATGAATGTTTTGTACTTGAACAAGATAATGAGGAGGAAGAGGAGGATGATTGTGTCTATGTAATGCAGCCACCAGTGGTACCACCTCATGCCTATGATAAGCGTATTGTCATGCTAGGGCATAAGACCAAAAAAACACCTCTTGTGTTTGGAAATATTTTTATCCCGACCCAGACAACATTTCTCAAGGTACCTGTAGCCTTTGTGATGCCACAATAAGTGGAAGTAGGGACATTGATCATCTAGGCACCTCCTCCCTTATTATGTAATTTGCAGGAAGTTCATTCAAGAATTTTAACAAAAGGTGGAAAATTGTGTATAGTAACAAGCAGTTTAACATCCGCTAGCAGCCGAATTTTCAAATACAAACTTATTCTCCTAATGCAATCCATGATTCCCAAGAGGCAACCTTGCACACTACAGCTGCTGCTGCTGAAGGTGATACTTCTATACAGAAGGGGAGCAAGAAGAGTAAGAATAGTTTTAAACAATAATTCTCTGTGAAGCAAGAATTTGCAAGAGGAACCAAGTATGAAGGCCAGTATCCTGTTGTACAGCGGATTACAAAAGCCATGACAGCTATGTTAGAATTGGATATGATTCCAATTTCCACCATCAATGCATCAGTTTTTAGCAGATTAGTTGAGGTCATGTGATCAAGCTGCCAAGATCCATCTTGATTTCATTTCTCCTGAACAGCAATTCCACAGTTGTACCTGAAGATTAAGCAAAAAGTAATTAATTCAATAGGATATCCAATTGTACTGACTATTCACTTAACTATGGGTATGTGGACATGTGGTACTGGTCAAACAAAAGACTACTTGACTGTGACAGTCCACTGGGTAGGTCTAGCATCATCAGCAGCAGCAGCATCAGTAGCTTCATTATCGCCCTCCTGATCCTTTCAGGATAGTAGTACTTGCACAGAATGCCAGGTCATTCACAGGCAAGCTACTGTTTTTATTGCTGGTTTCACTAAGAAACATACCTGTGTGAATCTGTTGGAAAAAGGATTGTCATAGCAAAATGGTTTACTCCTCAAGGTTCCTCATTGCTGATAACGGAGCGAACATTGCGTGTGCATTACGACTTGGTGAATATCAACACATACCATACTTTGCACACACAATGAACTTGGTGGTGCAAAATTTCTTTAAAAATTAGAGGTCAGAGCAAGAGATGCTGTTCCTGGATCATAAAATTTCTTGGCATATTCGACATTCAGCGTTTGCATGTAGAACATGGCAGCAGCTGAAAAAATAATGTTATCTGCAATGACACCAACTAAAGCAAGGTGGAATACCACACTTTATATGCAACAAGCCATCAAAACCTACACATGAAGCCATAAGATAAGGCCTATCTCCAGCACACTGGAAAGAACTTTCTGTTTTATAAAAGCTACTGAAACCATTTGGAATTGAAACAAATGAGGTGATTTCAAACATTGTCAGTCTGAATTAAGTCATACCCCTAATCAAACTACTAGAAAAGAAACTTGAGAAGCTGAAGGACCAAGATGAAACTTAGTGATTATATTGGTCTTGTAGATCAAGTTCTTTATTCACTTCGTCAGGACCCAAGGGTTTGCAGCATCTTGAAATTGGATCACTACATTTTGGCAACCATGCGCAATCCTTGGTTTAAGTCATATGTAATGTTTTCTTTTGAACCGACACAAACCTTCACCGATGAAAACAGCTCCTTGTGACCAAGCTATCGGCTCAAGTTGCATATGACATGTCCCCTGCTTCAGCTTCTCCTACAAATGCTACAGCCAGAAAAAAATCTTACCTTTTCTTAAAGTTAAACTGATGTTGAGTAAATACAACATACCAATGAGAAAGGTTATTATGACATTTGGTCAGGCTTAAAAGAAATGCCCAAATATTCTGACACCTCTACCATTTCTCAATTTGATACACTATGAATTAGTAGAATGTTACATAGTTTATTAGGTTAAAAAAAGACAGCAGTCCATAAAGTTCAATCTATTTTGGTTTTCCTGCGATCCCTTACTTATATTTGAAATTGATCAAGTTGAAGTAACCGCCAATCTGTTTCAATCAGGAAAAAAAATCCCTCCTGACCCAATATTGCAATTCTATTTCTTCCTGGATCCACTACTATTCCTCGTTTTAATTAACGGTTGTAACCCTGGATACCCTTTTCCACTAAAAATTTGTAAAATCCTTTCTTAAACATATCAATTGAATCTGCCATCACAACCTTCCCTGGCAGTGAATTCCATATCATGACTGCCCTTACTGTAAAGAACTGGCTGGTTGTAAAACATCCTTTCCTCTAACCGTAGCAGGTGACTGTGTGTCCTGTGTTATGTCCTTGGGGTAAAAACTTCCCATGAAAGTTTTCTGAATTGATCATTAATGTATTTGTACATAGCAATCATATCCCAACTTAGATGCCTCTTTAATAAACTAAACTGGCTAACCTATTCTCATAACTTAATAACTCCATACCCTCCATTCCCTTTATCAATTTTGTCACCTTTCTCTGAATCCTTTCTAGTTCCAAAATGTATTTTGTGGTTCCCAAGAACTGTATTTTTTATTCAAGATGAGGTCTTACCAATGATTTATATGGCAAAATTACACTTTCTTTTCTTGCAGCATACCCCTTTTTATATATAGAAATACTTTATTGGCCCTTGCAGCTACTGCTTGAAATTCAACACTATTGCTAAGTCTACTGTCTACGAGCACCCACAAATCCTCTCCATTATAGATTCCCCTAAATTTATCTAATTTAATTTAAAGATTGTGTGCTTGTTTTTTTATCCCAAAATGCATAACTTTACACTTATCTATGTTAAACTTCATCTTCCATTTGAACACCCAATCCTCCAGTTTATTCAAATTCCTCTCTAGAGAAACTATATCTTGCTCTGGTTTTTTTACTTTACAAAGTTTAGTGTCATCTGCAAAAATGGAAACTTTGCTCTCCAGTCACCAAATGCATTAATAAATATATTGAAAATGAGTTTCCCTAGCATGGAACATGGAGGTACACCACTTAAAACTTTTGACCAATTAGAAAATGTTCCATTTATCCCAATTCTCTGTTCCCTATTCACCTATCAGTTTTCGACCCAAGTAAAAAGGCTGTTTCCTAGACCCAGTTTACTTATTTTGTAAACCAACCTCTTGTGTGGTACTATATCAAAAGCCTTTACAAAATCTAAGTAGACCACATCTACTTTACAACCATGGTCTAAGTTCCCACTAACTTCCTCATGGAAACTAATTAGATTAGTTTGACATTACATATCTCTCACATATCCATGCTGATTCTCACTAATAATCTTATTTCACACCAAGTAATCCTGAATACTATCCAGTATAGTCCAGATTCTATTTGGTTCCTCTACTATTTGAGACATGTAATGGTCTTTTAGCATGCTCAGAATCCTGTCGCCCCTAGCTGTACCACAAGTCTCAGTACTCCAACCAATCCCCCATAATTAAAATTTGACCTAGTTGTGTAGCCTTTTCAATTTGCTATAGAAGTTGGGATCCTCATTCATACTAATATCTGGTGGTTTATAGCATATCCTTATCAGCAACTTCTCTGAACTTTATCCTCCACTGGAATTTTCCACCTTCAATGTCTCTATATTATCACCAATACTCTCGTAAATAGCTTCCTGTATACTTGGATTTAACACTGGCTTAATATAAAAACATTTAATCCTCCCCTTTTTTTACCCTATCTCTCCTGAAGAGAGTATAGCCCTCTAAAACTGCTGCCTAGTCATGTGTATTATCCCACCATGTCTCACTAATACCTATAATATCATATTGCTTGTTCATTGCTAGTAGTTCTAACTCCCCATTTTACCTGTCAGGCTTCTTGTATTTGCAAGCATACACTTAAGTCTTGTGCCTCCCTTCGGTATTCCTTTTTGCTTTGATATGACTGCTTTTCTTATTGGCTTTAACAGGGGTCTCTCCTTATCGGCTTTGCTTTCCATTCCACCCTCTCCTCCTCCTTGACTCTCATTAAATTCCCCCTTACTACGCTCAATGTCTATCCTGTAAATACTTGCCCCCAAACCTAGTTTAATATCTCCTCCAACCTTCTTACCATCCTCTCCCCATGCATAACAGCCACCTCCTCATTCGGGTGCAATCCATCTCAAAAATAAAGATGGCATCTGACCAAGAAATCAGCCCAGTGCTCTAAGAATCCAAAACTACACCAATGTCTTAGCCACTCATTAAACTTCCTAATCTCCTGCTGCCTTACTGGACTAACATGTGGCACAGGAAGTGTTTCCGAAAATACTACCTTGGATATCCTTGCCTTAAGTTTGCTTAAGGATACCCCATCTTCCCCTAAATTGGTCATTGGTACCAACATGCACCAAAACCACAGGGTCATTCCCAGCCCTTCCCAACAATTTGTCCACCCAATCCACAATATGTCAAACCCGAGTACCACCGAGACAACACACTTTTTGACATGCATGGTTTCGGTAACAGATTGCCCTATCTACCTTACTAATAGTGGAATCTCCTACCACCACTATTTGCCTAGGTCCCTGAGTAACTTTGATCCCCTGTATGCTGACGAGACTGTTTCCCTGATTGTTAGTGGAAGCAGTCTCACCCAACTCTACCATTTCTGTATTGCCTTCAGCAGTATCTTCATCCAATCTGGTAAATCTGCTGGGATTGTTCAGCTCAGAACTGGCCTGCTCTTCCTCCCTCGGCTACCTCTTGTAATTGTTACCCAGCTGCCTACCTCTGCATACTCCTCTGTCTCTACTCCACCCGACTCAGCTAATGCCTCAACAGTGAACTGTAAACTCTGCTCCAGATTGGCAATCTCCCTCAGTGTTACAATGATGTGTCTTAGATCAGTTACCCGGGCTTCCAAAGAGACCAATTGCTCATATTTCGCACAGAGGTATATACCTTGGAACAATTGCTACAAGTGTGCATACATATGACAAGATATGCATTGAGTGAGATCTTCAATCCTGGCACCACTCATCTTATTATGATTAACTTAACTCCTTATTTTTACAGTGCACTCAAAACTACTAACCTTTGCTAACCCCTTACAAGATTCAACCCCTTCCTGGATTAAACTCCTTACTGCATATAACTCCACACTTTAGACAAAATGCACTGGAAATCAAAATGCAGTTGAAATGGCAAGCTCAATGAAATAGCTTACTACCTCCTGTTAAATAGAGTTTGCACTAATCAGCTAATCACTTATTGCAATTTAATCACATCCACTATCTCTAACTGAAAGGATTATTGGGGGACTACTTTAATGATAATGTACAAATTAGCATCTCAGGCAGTCCTTCTGAATTCTGGGAGGAAAAAAGGCAATTTGGTGCTCCTTGTACAAACTAGCTATGGTGTACTTAAGCTGTGCACCCTCCAGTGTGTACTTGAAAAGAGTGTTTAGTTTCACCAAGAACATTGTGAGTGATCGTCTGAGACTATTTGTCAAGCAAAAACAAAAAACTGCTGTTGGTCAAAATGAACTACGAAGTGTATGAGGAATACCGTGGTAGCTGATAATTACACACATAATCTGTAATGTAAGATTCCTGTGGAGATGAACTAATATTGTGTGATGATGATGATGAGGTTGTTGACATTGAGGAAGGTGACCACTCTTAGCCCATTAGTAAGTTGTTAAAATCCCAATCTATTCTAAAGTTCAACAGCGAACAACCTAAATGTTCTCTTTTGTGGGTGCCCAAAGAAATTGAGGACTTCAGGCACAAAAGTAGCAGTCCCTGTTGCTGAAGTGCTTGGTTTGTAAAACTATACATGTCCTTTTTAACATGTGGGTGGGTTTACCAAGTACAATTCCATCTTCCACTATTGTAGATAATGGCTTTTCTCATCCTGTGTAAAATGTCTACCGATGTCTACTGCTGTCGGTCTAATGAGCTCTGATTACTTCCTCTTCACTTTCCATGATGCATGCTTTCTAGCGTAAAAATTATTGTGCCCTTGGTGTTTCTCCCACCATTTTTCTTCTGGCTACAGCCCACCTTAATTTATCTACTTCTCTAAAATGACCATCTTATCAGTCAGTGCTCTCCCACTTTGTTTCATAGGGATTGTAGAATGCTTTGCACATAAAACTTGGATGTTCAGAATTTCTTAAAAAATGAGTGTTCGGCTCAGGAGAAGCTGTCTGTGGCTCCTAAAATTCCTGGGCATTTTCAGCATTCAGAGACTGCATGTAGATCATTGCAGCAGCTACTAACAAAATGACCTATCATGCCACCAACTGAAGCAAGAGGTTATGTGGCCGACGGCTAGACATTCATTTGGTCAACAGTATTCAAGAGTCAACAGTATTATTTGGACGACAATTGAAATGTTGACAGCATAATTAGGTCAAAAATTAGGTTGATAATTCAAATGGTCGACAGTATTATTAGGTTGACAATTCTAATGTCGACAGTACTATGTGATTAGTGCTAGGGTTAGAGATTGTGTTAGGAATAGGTTTAGGGTTAGGGATATTGTTGTCGACCTAATAGTACTGTCTACATTTCAGTTGTCGACCTAATAATACTGTTTACATTCAAATTGTCGACCTATTAGTTCTGTCTACATTTCAATTGTCAACCTAATAATACTTTCGATGTCATTATTGTTGACTTTCCAACCCTGTCTATATTATCTACCATTATGTTGTTACCCATAGCAACCAATCAGGTTGCTTGGGCAACAACCAATCAGATTCTAGCTATCATTATCAAGTTATCTTGAAAATAATAACTAAAATCTGATTGGTCACTATAGACAATACCTTCACTTTCCTCTTTAGATGGTTTCCTAAATCTAGCCCCTTGTGTTTAATATCCTGGTACTTATACTTTTATTTAATATTAGATTCCAATTTGCATTCATGTATATTTCCAGTCTCTTGCTATCATGTATTGATTTCCTCTTCTAGTTTCCTGTTTGTCAACCTTGCTTATAATTCCTAATTTTGGCTTATGAATGACCATTCCTCCCTGAGGAGGTACCTTATCCAGCTACAACACATTTAGCCATTCCACAACAAGCATGCTACCAGGGCTCACATAGACTTCAATGCCCCAGATGGATCATCATCATCTTCATCATCATTTATTTATATAGCGCCACTAATCGATATTAATAGCTAACATGAACCAATTAAAGCATGGATATCACTATACATATAGTCAGACTTTAACCATATATTGTTTACTTTAGCTGCACTGAGAAAATAAACTAAAATAAAACTTGACTTAGCTACAATTAGGGTTAATAAACTAATTTTCCAAATTACAGTGCTTTAATTGACATGTTTGCTCATTTATCCTAATTTTGTTGAAAATGAATAGCGTAAAGGTACAGAAAAAAAATTAATTAACATTATACTCATTGATCAAGTTTTACAAGATTCTGCCTATCGCCACACAGTTAGAATGTAAAACACATCTGTTCATCTTTTGATACAGCTATAAATTACCATATGCTTTGGGAAATGCTTTGAAGTTTACTGATACATGTTTTCAATTTTCTTCATCTTTCGATGCCTCGAAATTCTATGGACACAATCAGCAGTAGGTTAAGAGAAAAGATTGTAAACAAGACAAAAGGGAAATGACAAAGACAAAGCATGTAGTACATTATTTTATGTATGATTATGTAATCACAGTGACAAAATAAAGTGAAATATTCAGTTGTTAGAGTGCATCAACAGGTAGCCATTAACATTTCACATGTACCAGATGTCATGTACATAGGCATATAACAAGGGAACACTTATAAGCAGAAAGAGTCATATACAAATAAAGAGTCCCTAACAAACAAATCGAATATGTCATTTTATTTAGATAAATATTGTGTAAAGTGCTACAGACAGGTCCGAGAATTAAGAGTGAACAATCTTCATTGCATTTTACCGTTACAGAAGTTCACTGACCTCAAAGTGGTGCTATTCCTGTGCTATGCTGCTTTCTGAAGTGTAACCGGAACAGGTCAGAAATGCCATGTCTCAGAACTGACAGACGGATTTGTGCAGCTTCACTTTCTAAACAGCCTCACAGAAATCACAGAGATTTGGAATAAGTTAAATATAGACTCAATTGACGGTTTTAAAAAAAGGCTCTAAAGCTCCTTTGGCAATTCTATTTATTTCCTGTTTATAGAGAGTATGCATTTTGCAATAACTTGTTTAAGGAAACAGTTCTTATTCAGACACATTAACTAATTGGAATTCAAACTGTGGATAGTTTTGAATCATTATTTTCATATGTACTTTGCATACATTCTACTAATGTTGTCATCTACGGAAATGAAGCTCATTTTCTTACAGAAACTATGAACTGGCTATCACAATACAGCATTCAAATTAAAAAAATCAATATCTGTTTGTGATCTGTTTGAGAAGACATCGGACTGCAGACTAGAAGTGTTCCCACACTTCATTATAGGCTCTAACAGCTACAATAAAAATTATTGTGTTAGGTTCTAGGGCGCTTGAAGATGTGTAATTGCAGGTGTTTTAAAATTAAATGAACTTTAATGTAATAAGTATCACTGATCTTATGGGATAGATATAAGGTTCATATCTGCATTTTGCTTTTATGTAATTATTTGACTTGAACTGTTTTAATTTGAATCTTGCAACCTAACTCCTGCGATATTACCACCATCTGAACATATTGCTGCTTATGCATGTCATACCTCTGTATGTTATTCTGGCCAGAATTGATAATTTGATGTCACAGTGATACTTATTACATTAAAGTCCATTTAATTTGAACATACCTGCAATTACACATCTTCAAGCGCCCTAGAACCTAACACAATAATTTTTGTATTAACCTTTAGAGGGTGGGAACTCCCCCTATCATTATATAGGCTCTACTTAGTGGCTGCACTTACATCCAGCAGGAAGTGCGGCTTCTCCCACTACCATTGTTATCCAACAGCTACTATGCCAATGAGTGCAATTAGTATTGTGATTCTAAAATGTGAAATGGTTTTAAATTATGTTGGTTTATTTTTAGCAGATTAAAGCCTGAATGCTTGTATTACAAGCGGTAAAGGAGTGGTAGGCTTGTATGGTATACTTATTTAAGGTTCGCCTAATGGTGAGCAAATTTTCACTGTATGCTTACGGTTTAGATCTAAAAGCGGTATACACTTTTGGAGTTTTTGTCTTTCCATGTCCTGACCTGCGCTAGGGGATTGCAATGACTTGAATTTCCTGTCGGATTGACTTCTTCCGACCCCGATTGACATCAGACTCCCTAGAGATTAGGCCATCCACTCAGGGCCGGATTAACCATAGGGCTAACTGGGCTACAGCCCAGGGGCCTATGGCATCCAGGGGGCCCTTGAAAGTGCTCAGCAGCAGTATTGATCGGTTGGGGTGGGGGCGCCCCCGGCGCGATCAGTGCTGCTGAGAGCTGCGCGGGCAGCTCGGATCACAGGGCGGGGGGGCCCTCACGGGGGAATGGAGGCCCCCTTAGCCCAGGGGCCTCCATTCCCTTAATCCGGCCCTGCATCCACTAGTGAAGTGGCCAGGATTATAGCCGTCATGACGTGTTTCTCGGGGAATCACATCATTTTGGCCCTGCCACCGCTGTAGAATGATGCTTAAGCGGCATTATGTCACTCCTCAACCCATACACCCGTCCAGATGTGACCACCATGAAGTAGGCAAGTATGATCTATAAACGAGTTGCTGCCAGTTAGAATTAACTAATATGAGAAGCTGGCATAACTAAAGGGAACATATCACATAAAACAACTGCACATTTTTTTAGCACAGCAATATCCATTGGTATAAATGCCTAGAGGATCCTGATAGTTTTCATAGTCAGCAATTACAAACAAGTCTGTTTTGAAAATTGCAGTTTATATTTACAGCTATGCAGCAGTTTATAAATGTAATTGGTTTACTTAGGGTTTATAACTAGAATAGGATTAATAAAAGTAAAAAAAATGCTAATACTGCAAAATTTGCCTGTACCAACCACTGACTGCATTTATCATATGCACTTCACTGCTGCAAATACTAATTAACTTTAGGTGATTTAGTAAAATAAATTTATAAACCAACTAGGTGTATTAAAAGGGAAAAAGAATAGAACAGCAGAATAAGGTTTTATTGTTTTTTTTCTTGAAACACGTTTTACTTTGATATCTCCCCATTTGGCAGGACTGTCTTGTTTCTTGGATCCTTGAAGATGTATGACTTATTGGAAAGCAGGCATGGTTGGATGGATGGGAGCTGAGTTTGGATAGATAGCAAGATAGTTCTGTCATGCTAGCCCTGATATTATCCATACAACCCCAGAGATAGAAGCTTTGTCCTGCTTTATATGCCAATACTTAAGTCCCGTGAGGTAATATTACAAGTTGAAAGGCTACATAGATGATTTTGTGGACATATGATACATGCAAGTAAGTCATGCATCATGTAGTAACAAAGAAAAACACTATCTACTGCTGCCCCAAGCTAGTAGGAAAGTCTCTGTCCAAATAGCTTGGATTTTGGAGGATCTGCCCCAATTCTCTGCCTCTAACAGGGATGGATCGTACAGGGAAGTCGGTGGGCTTTGTCAGAAAGTGGACATAGTTGGATGGATTCAGGTAGTTTCGGGTAAATTGGTAGAATAACTTGAAGGGATCTTGGGTCTGGCTTCTTATGTCCTGATTTTGCCTGGATAAATGTTGGGAAGTAAGGGCTTGGGAAATTCCAACTGACTTCTACTCAAACAGAAACAAAATATGTTTGTCCAAGATTAGCTTGGAGAGGTTTTGCTTCTTCCTCTCTGTATTTCAGTCTGTTGTTAGACTGCTGTTGCCATTTGGCTCTCATAGAAAATCCCGTAAAATATAGAAAAGAAATTACTGTCTTACAGTGTTGGAGTCATGGGTTAAATTTCAACCAGAATACGTTTTACTGCAGCTCTGTTAAAAAGTTATATTTTGCCTGCCCACTATATTCCAGACAGCTGAATATCCTCCCACATTTTTAGGACAGTGGCCTAATAGAATTGGATGTAGGTTAAAAATCTGAGACTGCAGATATTTGAGCTGCTGTGACATCACTGTCCATGTCCCTGTGTATTAATCCACAGATATTGCAGAGCAAGTCAGCCAACCTGTCAGTCACTTTCTGTTTAGTTAGAGAAAAAACTATTTCCTAACATAGCAACCTGCTGCCGATGATTGAAAGACATTATCATGGACATAATTTACTTAAGCGTAAAAACTATAATAATTTCATGTATGTTGTTCAGCTCATTAACCCATAAGGGGACATACAATTCAGTGTGATGAATCTCTGAATCAGGACATGGAGGCACAACATGGTAGTGCTGAAATCTCAGCTCATTTTTCTCACAGCGCATAGAGGTTCAGGGAAATTTTAGGGGAGATTCCTCACCGTAAGGGCAGGCAATGGGCATAGCCAGACATCATGGAGATGTCTGGTGGGAAATTACACTCAAATGAATATCTCCCATATTCTTGTACAGATTCAAGAATACTTTAGATATATTTCCTTTTCCTGAGCTGACACAAAATTGTGGATTCATTTCCTATTTATGAACTGACACAAATGTTTGTATTTATACTATGTTTCTATTTGTCAAATTTTACTGCAATCTTGGGTTGGCAAGAAGGGCATATTTCCTTCTGTTGGTCCCCTACCCTTACCAAAAAGGCTGCTGAACTCCCATTGGCAGGTCCCCCACCATTACCAATCTGACCCTGACTGGTGATATAATTGTGGCCAGACCAGCTGTGCTTAGAAGGAACTGCAAGACAGACCTATCCTAGCAATGCTGTCTACTGGAAGAAACATTAATGAGAGTCAAGTAGTAGGATGTTGATTAGACTATCTCTTTACTTTGACTCCTTACAATAAGCAGACCTTGCTGCCGACTTGAATGAATAATACCCAATAAGGAGTCTTCTGGTCCTGCTCCTCCCAGTTCTAATATGTTAATAGAGTTAAAAGGTGCATCTGCCATAATTTGGAGAAGCAGGGCTGAGAGTAGAGGGTCCTTTTTCAGCAATATTCTTTACTGACTGCTGTGCACACAGTAGTGGTAGAGGCAGACAAAGATGGAGATGAGATATAGAGAAATAGAGCACACAAAGACATGGGTGAAATGACAATCATCATTTGGCAGTTGATCGGTAATAAATGAAGGCAACAATTCAGACAAGGGTTGGGGAAGTGAAATAAATGGAACCATGCATGGCACATGAGATATAGTGATACAGATAGTGTCAGATATGAGTAAAGGGAGGTACACATGCAACGAAGATGTAAGTAATGTAAGAAACAGAGGGGCGGACAGTGGGGATCTATAAGATGGAATAGAAGGCAGAGTCCCTATCACTCTAGAAATGAAAGGCATTGTAGGAGAAATGGATAAGAACAAGGTGGAGCTATCAATATATTTTGTGTTGAGTGCAGTGGTTCTTAGCATTGTGCAAACAATTGTCTCTCTGCCTTGATGCTGTTGCTGCTAAGGAAGGACCTTTCTGGTGGGCATGGGAGTGGCAACATTATACCATGTACAAGCAATATGTACTGTGGGCACAGGAATGTCAATGTATACTGTAAGCATAGGGGCCATACTTTATTCGGTGAGATTGGCAGCTACTTGCATTAATCATGTATTATCATGAAAAATGCATCCAGAAAATTTTTTAATTTTAATACATGTATTACATTTTATTATGCTTTGATTTAATTAAATTGACTGAATGGAAACTACAGAAAACTGCAACATGCTATATTAGAAATGGTTCAACACAATATACTTTCAATGTAGAGAGGAGAATTGTGCCATAAGTCAATTTGTTATAAGTGTCAGAGCCCAAACATGTGATGTATCACCACCAGAGGGGTGAGCAGGACTTAGAGAACAATAGCAAGGATAGTTCCAAAGCCAAATGAGTGAAAAGTATTTTCTGTAAGTCAAATCAACCACCTAAGGACTGTGCAAGACGAGAAAGATTGATTTATACAGTTACTTCACTATTTCCAACATAAGTATGGTGCTGGAGGAAAATAAGAGTAAATAAAGAGTTTATATTTTGCAATACAAAGATGGTCTAGTGCCCTACTTACTGGGGGAAGTATTGCACTGCACCACCATGCAATAACAGCTGTGTCTACATTAAACAGACTTTACTGTTAAAATCACAGGTGTATGGCTTCTCTGGTCACTTATGTCTATACCCTAGAGCTCACCAGTGCCGAGGATAGCACAAGCAAGGTGGTGCATCACCTATCCATGCACCCTAAGATCACACACAGTGATGGAGTAATGTAGGCAACATAATTACTGTAAATGAAAATAAAATATATAATTAAAAAAAAAATATGCAAAGCAAAACCAAAGCAAACTTCCTGGCTAAAAAACCTGTGACAATTCCTGGTGATGTTTGCTTGAGACAAGAATGGAATAAGCTTTGTTACCGTAAGAATAGCCTCATCGCAGTGACATCACACAAGCGGGCAGAAAGTGGCAGATCTTAAAATCCCTGGTTAAACTTTCCTTGAGTGTAAGTTATTGGAGAATAAATTAAATTGAAAAGCTGTCCACTTTGTTGTTCCCTGGCATACAGATTATATTACGTAAGTGTTCTATTTTCTGTCATGTTATCCCGTTTATTTTCTGTTATTGCATTTATTTTTTTTATGTAATTTATTATATGTTTTTATTAGATCCAAAGCCCTGTACTTTTTTTATATTAATTCTAAAATTGACTAACCTTGTCCTTGTTATTCTAGCAAATCCATTATTTTTAACAAGATAAGCATTGTTTGGCTGTTTTAATCCTTTGACTGATTGAATGCTAGAATACAATGTTTTAACCCCTTTTGCTAACAAAGAGTACAATGTGCACCAAAGTGTAACAGAGTTATATGGTCTTATTGCCCTAATACAATATGTGGTGGCAGTCATTAAGTTGTGTAGGGATGTGGGGTGTGATTCCGCTAGATCAGTATCCAGTGTGATAGGTAGGTGTAAGACTGAATGCTAAAAATCCTGTATAACCATTTTCAGTAACATCCAAGTTATGGGTGCAGTGATTGCGTTTGTGCCAATATTCCTTATATAATTGTTTATACAACTGTTATTTCCTGTTAGTTTCCAGGTGATTTAATTGTTCTTGATGCTTTTTTATTTTTTTTCTCCTTATATTGCCTCTGTATCACTGCCCACTGACTGAGGGCTGACCTGCAAGAATACATTTGCAACCGTGCATTTAATGTATTGTGACAAAAATAGCTTATTTCTATGGCACATGCATGGTTGTGATCTTCCAGATGGCAACAACTTCATTGGGTGCAAAATGATGCATCTTCCGATGGAAGGAACTGGGCAGATTGGCATCGTTACTAAGTGCTGGGCACAAAAAGAGCACATAGATCTATGTAATAAAAATGTACAAAACCCATAAAAATGACACGTGTACTAAATACAACCCCTTTACTATCATGATGAATTAAAGACTTAACTGTACATCAATTTAACATTGAAATCCTAAAGAACGCGGTCCTGTGGGATTGCTACAGTGCAGACTGAAACTACACAAACAAATAATAGTTGAGAATAATGTAACCTGCAAGATGAATTTAGTGGTAATTTTTCCCAAAACAAAAGAAACTGTATTCTAGTTAAATATTGTACTCCTTATTAAACAAAATATTCTATTACATCAAGTCTTTAAAGTGCCAAAGGGGAAAACATGAATTGATAACTTTTGATGCCTTCAAAATATTTTAAGATGTAAAATGATATATTATGATGTTTATTGTGATTAGATTTATGCATAATCCAAACACCACCTTTTTAAATTAGCTTTTTTACTAAGAGATTGGTGCTGTCAGTCCAAATGGCATGCATGCTGAGAATAGTTATACACTTGTAAATAAATTGAAAATATTTTAATTAGATTAAATTATGTACATTTCACCTCTCCAGTGTAAGGAAAAATCAATTATATCCATGACTGCTGTCAAGCTTAATGCAAATTGCTTCTTTTACCTTGCAAATGTTACACCTCTTAGGAGATGGAGGAGACATGAGTTTGGCTATACTAGTCATTTAATGACATAAGGAAAATGTCTTCTAGGAATAATTGGAATCCTCATTACTGCAATAGTTGAAGTGAACAATTTGGGGTTCATATTAAATTACAATTTTATTTTTATATAATCATTATTTGGCCCTACACAGTATATCAAATGTTGATTCCTTCTCAGAATATTCAATTTACATATTAAAATTCCATTAAAAATTGTAGTGAATATATCTTATTGTATTGTTTTCATGTATAATGCACTATTATACATGTAAGTATGTGCTCCTGATTTATTAGTAATTTCAGTGCTGGAAGATCACACATAGATATTTACAAAACTAAACTAACAAAACAACATGGGGTGGTGGGACTGGGAACTAACCCCGGTATCCAGTGGCACAAAAAATATAATGGTGATAATAGCTCAAATAAGAAATAACAGTTCATACAATTACACTTGTTACCTATTATGGCTCCCAACAGCATATTTCACCTTATATTAGAACTCATAGTACCAGGCAGACTAATAATTAACCAATTAACATAAATAGTCTATCAAATAAAACAGATGACATTACCGTTTAGCCTGGGTGCATTGGTGCGGCCTCTCATCCACACTTACATGACCACGAGGAGATTATTTCCTATGAATTTACAGTGGACTACTACTACAAAGTGGAATGCAAACATCTTATATCACTGAGCCACTGTGCCCACCACCAGGGCCGTAACTAGGGCTGTGCGACAGGGGCGACCGCCCAGGGCGCAACGCTGAGGGGGGGGGGGGGGCGCAATTTAGGAATATTTTAGGTTCATTTGGTTAAAATTGAGGGGGGCGACATTTGTCTTTCTCGCCCAGGGCACTAGAATTCTAAGTTACGGCTCTGCCCACCACAATGTGGCAATATACAAAGTAAGAAGCAGAAACATAGTTCCGCAACAGAAAAACTGCAAAGAAATCTAAAAAAAAGCAGAAACAACTGGAAGCAGGAGTATTTAGGGGAGCCCATTATGATGTGCAGAGTGCAATAAAATATATGAAAATGATAAAAGTGACAATAAAGAAAATAAATTCATTTTGAAAAGAAAGCCATTTGAAAAATATATAAAAAATGAAATGCCGATAATAACAAAGGGGAAACAATAGTGTTAAAAACTGAGAAAGATACATAAAAAAGCCATATAACATTTTCCCTAAGTTGTCCTCAATTCATAAAGAGGGAGAATGAGTACAAATACATGGCAGTTTAATAAAAGATACAATCCCTATGAAATATTGTGGAACAGCTGTGGCAGAAAGGATGGCAGTTTACTAGAGATAAGGACACCTTTAAAACATAAAAGCAGAGCACTATCTGAAAGGATGGTCATTTCAGAGAAGAAGCTATCCCTGAAGCATATAAAGTATGTAATTACATCTCGTTACTACCTTTTGCTTCTGTTAATGGAATGGCAGGTCATTTTGTTTAGCTGTTGTAATGATCTACATTTTGTCACTGAATGATGAAAATGCCTAGAAATTGTGTTTGCCACAGGCACCTCTCATTTTTTCAGAAATTCTGAACAACCAAGTTTTCTGTGCAAAGCTTGGTACAATCCTTATGAAACATAGTGGCAGAAAATGGGCAAAGGTGGGCCTGACCCAGACGTGAAATGGTGGGAGAAAGACCACGG
This sequence comes from Mixophyes fleayi, assembly GCF_038048845.1. Lineage (NCBI taxonomy): Eukaryota > Metazoa > Chordata > Amphibia > Anura > Limnodynastidae > Mixophyes > Mixophyes fleayi. The sequence goes on along the minus strand of NC_134410.1, from coordinate 42,448,169 downwards.
ACACATTATTTTCAATGTTAGATAGCATGTGTCATTGAATGAAAAGACACAGTAATAGATCATTAGATGGAAAGCAGCATCAATAGACACTTAGACAAGTAGAAAGACTGAGATGTCCTGACTCAGTAGTGAAATGGTGAGAGAATATCATGGACACAGTATTTTCAACATTAGACAACCTGTGACATGGAAAGTAAACTGGCAGTAATCAGAGCTCATTAGACAGACAGCAGTGCTATCTGTAGACATTTTACACAAGATGATAGACCAAGGTCATGATGTAAATAGTGCAAGGTGGAAACGTGGTAACAGGAAGTCAATTAGATTATTTGAGACACAGCAATATAGCATGCTTCATAAAATAATGTGCAAAGATGCTATGACAGCAAGGGAGGCTAAGCCATCCTTCCATTTTAAACTGATAAGGACCAACCACAAGGCTCCCCTGAGAGAAAGCCCCCCACAACCATATGCAATTACAGTTACAACTGCAATCTCTGAACAGAGCGTCCCGGCTGCTGGGTAACTAGGCGGATTAAAGAGGCAGTATTCCCGGCAGGAACTATGTCCTGGTTACCGGGAAAATAGCTAGTGTGAGCCATCATGAGCAGCACCGCGGGTCATCAACAAGCTGGAAGAGAAGGTAGTGTCCTGGCTACTTAGTAACAGCTGAGACAAAGGATTCAGAGGGAGCCATCAAAAGAAGATACACAAAGTATGTTACCGTTAGGCGGCATGTGTAACACTTTCGAGAGGTACAGCAGCTGTAATAATCAGAGCTCATTAGATGGACAGAAGTGGCATCAGCAGACATTTTGCACAAGATGATAGACCAAGGGCATAATGTAAAATAGTGTAAGATGGAATTGTCCATGGGCCCTCCCACCCTGGTGTGATACATATGTTCGACAGGTACATGATCGACAATTATATGATTGACTCCATAATATAGGGTTAGAAAGTGGACAATAATGACATCGACAGTATTATTAGGTTGACAATTGAAATGTAGACAGATTTATTACATCAACAATAATATTCCTATCCCTAACTCTATCTGTAACCATGACCCTAACACTAACCATATAAAACTTTCGACATTTGATTTATCAACATAATGTTGTTGACTTTCTGAATGTCGGCCAAATGAATCTGTAGCTGTCGATCGCATTTCCTGCCATTCACTCTTATGTTAAACAGGACATCTATAGTTTAACAATCCAAGCACTTCATCCAAGCTATTTTTGTGGCTGAAGTGCTTGACTTATTTTGGTCCCCACAAAAGAGAACATTATGGTTGTTGATTAATGTACTGGAGAATAGATACCAATTTTAACACATTACTAATGGACACTTGGCTAACAGTTGTCATCTTCTATGTTGACAATGTTATCATCCTCATCACTGATTTCAAGATAATCAACACATAACAGTATTCCTCATACAATTTGTAGTTCATTTTGATGAGCACCAATTTTTCTACATTTGTGGGAATTAGTCCCCTCTGACGATCACTTACAATGTCCTGGCTGTGCTAAACACTCTTTCTGAGTGCACACTGGAGGGTGGACAGCTTAAGTACACCATAGATAGTTCGTACAAGGGATCCAAATTGCCATATTCCCTCCCAGAATTGAAAAGGACTGTCTGAGATGCTAATTTGTACATTGTCATAAAAGTAAACTTCCACCGTTTTACTAATACAAAGTGTATCAGATTGAAGGGTCTATGCATCAAGAAGATGCGGTACAGCTATATATGCATTGCTGCAAACCGCAGCGATGCATATTTAGGTACCACTAAGATGCAGAATGCCAGGGCTAGACTAGGAGCCCCTGTGAAGTAACCCCTATGCTGTGACCTTTTTTTCCTTTCTACCGGCAGCTTATTGCTGCCGGTGATAGGAGAAAGTGCTGTGCTGCGAAGCCAGAGAGGCTTCAGCAGAATCCCATAGGAAATGACAGATAATGCCATCCTGAGATGGCGTTACCTGTCTGCATGATGCGCAGCTTATCAAAACTTGATGCATTGCAGAACATCACAGTCCCCATCTATGGGGACTGCAATGCTGCGCAGTATTTGCCTAAATGGAGGAGATTTCTGTGAAATCTCCTCCAATACGCACTTAATGCATGGCTACTATACTTAAAAGATTCAGAAACTACTATTTCCGCATCTTTTAAGCATCAAAACTGCTTGATGCATAGACAGCTTAGACATGGTAGAGGTGTCACTATATTTGTGCATTTCTTTTAAACTTGACCACATTGGTGTGATGTTGTCAGGTGCCGTCCCTGATTCCTTGCTGCAGTACAGGGGCCTTAACAACAGGAGGCCTTCCCCACAGCCAGTCTTCCGGTGCATACTTGTCCCATTGCCAGGCAGTGGTATGTGATACTGAGCTCTGGCGGTAGTCTGTGACTTCACCGACTGCTGAAGATTTGTTATCAATCCCTAAATGGCCTTCCTAATTCAGAAGACTCTGGAACCATTAGGGTGCCAGCGTATTAGGTCTCACCCTGCCCCAGCAGTCTACCTTGTTCCTGCATGCTGTACCTGGTTACCATCAGCCTGTTTCCAGCATCCGGTTATGCCTTGGTTCCCTCTTGTGTCTACTCTTTTGGATCCGGATTTCTGTACTGATGCTACTGTTTGGCCTCTGACCTCTGGCTTCCCTGACCACTCTTTGGATATCGAATCTGTATTTTATTCCTAGCTGGCTTGAACTCAGACTGTCTGACCATTTTTTGTTCACCTACCTACTTCGTTAGTAACTGACTTGTGCGTCCCTTGCAGCAAAGTCCAAAGCTCAGTAGTGCAAATATTGGCACGTAGCTCCCATTTCCTGCCTATATCTGTGACAGCTATGTAGACTCATCACATGTTTCTGACAGTAGCATTTTTAGGAGATCTTGAGCCGACAGCTTGGTCACGAGGAACTGTTTGCATCTGCAAAGAGTTGTGTCATATGGAAAGAAAGTCATTACATTTGACTTAAACCTAAGCTCAAGCATGGTTGTCAACATGTAGTGATCCAATTTCAAGATGCTGCAAAACATTGGGTAACGGCAAAGTGAATATAAAACTTGATCTACAAGGCCATTATACTTAGCAGAATTGCTTACTTTCATCTTCTCCTTCAACTTCACCAGTAGTTTGATTAGGGGTAAGACTTGACTCAGGCTGGCAGTGTCTGAACTCAGTTCATTTGTTACAATTTCAAATGGTTACAGTAGCTTGCATTGAACAGAAAGGAATCTTCAGTGTGCTGGGGTAAGGTAACATGCTGCCCCCCCCCCCCTCTCCCGATATCAAGGTTTGAGAAATGCTGAACCTCCAAGTTTATTATTGAGCGGTACATTGTAAGCAATGAGGAATTCTGAGGAGATTCTAAGCAGGGTTATCTATTTTGCTATGAAAATCATGAGTTTTTCCAACAGATTGATACTGGTATGTTTCTTAGTGAAGACAGCAATACAGAGATTGGCTTGCCTGTGAATGACGTGGCATTTTGTGCTAGCGCTATTATGCTAAAAGGATGAGGAGAGTATGATGAAACTACAAGCATTGCTGCTTAGGGAGACACACCCACCCAGTGAGCTGTCACAGTCATGTAGTCTTTTGTCTGATCATTCCCATTTGTCCACCTATCGGTAGTTAAATGGATAGATAGTACAATTTTTCTTGGAAATAAATTACTTTTTATTTAACCTCCCACTACAGTTGGGGAATCGCTGTTCTGGAAAAATTTAATTGATATGGAAGTTGGTAGCATGGACACATTACCTTATCAAGTCTGCTAAATCTGGAAACTGAATGCACATCCAATGCTAATATAGCTGTCACGCCTTTAGTGATCTGCTGTGCTACAGGATGCTGGCTTTTAAACTTGGTTCCTTTTGCAAATGCTTGTTTCACAGACAATTCTTGTTTAAAATGATGCTTTCTATTCTTGGTCCCCTTCTGTATAGGAATACCATACTAATAATGAGGAGGTTGATGATGAGTGTTGACAGTGAAGAATACATGAGGTGACTATCAATTTGGCTGCTAGCTGATGCTGGGCTACTTGTCACCATACACAATTTTCCACCTTTTGATAAGAACTTGCTCCAAAGTACATAAGAGGAGGGGGTTCCTAGAGGATTAATGTCATTATCTCTACTTATTTTGGTGTCACAAAGGCTACAGATGACTTGATAAATATTGTCTGGGTTGGGATAAAACTATTTTCAAACACAAAAGTTGCTTATTTGGTCTTAAGCCCTAGCATAATTATAAGCATGTTAATGGAGATGACCTTATAAAATAAAATGTAATAATATATCTACAGTAATATATCTATACACTTGTAATAAAGAAAGTTGTAGCCATTATTATGAGCACATATATTTTTCTACTAGAGATGTTCACTGACCCCCGTGTTCTGGTTTTGGTTTTGGTATTGGATCTGGATTAACTTTGTGTTTTGTATTTGGTTTTGGCAAAACCACCCTCGTGTGTTTTGGTTTTGGTTTTGGATCTGTATTTTTTTTATAAAAATAGCTAAAATCAATTTTACTTGTTTTTTTGTTCCTGCATTAACATTAATCTCAATAACACTAATGTCAAGTCATTTGCAGTCAATTTTGACCACCTCACAGGTCACAATATTATTTTCATACACTTTCAAACAAAGACTGCAGCAGTTCTTGCAAGTGATAAGAAGGCCATTGTCATTCCTAGGCATAAGACCAAAAAATCCACCTCTTATGTGTGGAATTATTTGTACCCAAATTCCGACAACAGTTGTCTAGCCATTTGTAGCTTTGTAAAGCTACAGTTAGTAGACATAGGGGACCTTAACCATCTAGGATCCTCACCCATGTTACGCCATTTGAAGTGTGTTCATGGAAAGCTCTTTGAAAAATCAGAAACTTATGCTAAAAAAATAACAACAAGCAGTCCAGAATCATCTACCTCCCTTCTCTCATCTAGATCCCAGCACCTGCAATATACACTGCTGGGGGTAGATCTTCAACCCAGAAACAGACCAAGAAGAAGACTGCTAATAGTTTACATCAATTGACTGTTAAACAATCCTTAGAAAGATTGAAAGCTATTATAGGAAAAGAAAAAGAAAGTTGTATTGTAGGTGCACTAATGTTTTCAGATGATTAAATTTAATTATAAGATATAACTTTTATTCAGTGTAGATTAAAATTTAGCGAAATATAGGTTAAAAAGAATAAAAATACTCGCTATCTGTTTGATTATTCTCTATTAGTATTAGGACTTATGCTAATAAGGGTAGTGATCATAGCAATATTTATTATAGCAAATGTGCTTATTTATTTATAACCACTCCTTGCTAACGTTTACCTGATATAAGATTAGACTGTGGTGTTGCTAATCAATGACATATTATATGCTAAGCAGTAGTAGTGATAGTGGTAGCGTAACGGTAATGATTTTAATCAATGTATTGATTGTTTTATATCCGTTTTTTGTTAACATACTTCTGAGGCTATAATATTGCTTAGTCAATGTCAAATTAATAACTAAGTAAGTAGAATCTACTATTCTTTATGGAGGTATATGTTAGAAGGAGTGAATTGCTAGCTACCTACAGATACCTCCGAACTAACTCTGGGTATATCGGGGTATGCTTAGCTGCCAATATAAGAGATATCAGCTTTACAGACAGCGAGGACGCCGACGCGCGTTTCGCTAGAGTCTGCTTTGTCCAAGGCAAGCTGAGGCACTGATCTGACGTTTCTTTTATACACTGAGGGATGTTCCTAAATGATCACGTGAGCGGAACTATATCCAATCATAATGTGTTATTTTCGGAGGTGTGTGATCTGCAAATACGCTATCTTATATTCAGACTGTTTATATTCGTTTTATGTAAGTATTTTCTTCTTGGGATCAGTCTCTAAATATATTTAAATGCTCTTTTTTAAAAATCCTAATAGTTGTTTGAATAGTATTCAAGTTCACTCTATCAGCACAGTTACCATTGAGAATATAGTTAGATATTTAATCTTCAATATATAATTTCCTAATTAATTGTTCAATATTCAACAAGAATGACCACTTTTAATATAAGACAAGACTTAAGCCAGAGGCAAGATAACCGAAATGACAACTTGGAAAATTTATTTAATACTTCATATACTAATGATACACAACAACACTGGATGGATGATTTGATAGATCTAAAATATTTGCTAATAAAGGAAACCAAAACATTTTGGAATAAGCTCACTTTTGAAAACTATATTAAACAAAATCTAGTACCCCGAGGCCTTAGACCAAGGATTTATCCAGCATATGAGTTAACTACCCCACAATTGAAAGAAGAATGGGAACAAATACTTTTGAAATGCTCACACGATCTTATAAAAGTTTTGATTAAAGATGATGAGACAAAACTTACACAACTAACTAGTGAGATATCACAATTAGGTGAAAAATTAAAAGAATATGAAAGTTTGGATAAATTCCAAAAAACATATGAAAAATACAAAAAAGAAGTGAGAGAGATAGAGGAAATAGTAAAAGATAAGAAAAAGAGAAAATTTGCACGTGATCAATATGACTTTGAACAAAAAAACATATTTAGATGGAACCAAAGGAAAGGACAACCCTTTAGGAAAGATCATATGCGAGAATACTCTACCTCAGAAACAGAAACATCTGATGGGGAAACATCAGAAACACCTAATGTTAATAGAGTTACTCAATCTCTTCAACATATTAATTTTTTAGGCAAAAGACCAGTAGAAGAAGGAATGAATACAAGAAAACGAGAAGGGCTAGGAAGAAAAAGAGGAATAAGAGAATGGGAAGGCAATCAACAGAGACAGAGAAGGAAACCAAAATATTAGAAGAAACAGAAAATCTAAACAACTCATTAAAAATTATTAACTTGTCTGATCAACCGCTTACACAAATACAAATGAATGTACTTTCAAAAGGTCTATCCTTCTCACCAACTAACAATATTAATAGATTTGAAGTAGAAAAAGATCTCCATCTATTTGGGAGAAAATTACTTTTAAAAAAGTTTTTCTGTAAAAGAGATGAAACTACAATAGACACCACATTAGATACCTTATCATCTCAAAATCAAGATATATCACTACCAATATCAATATCTCAGTTTGATACACAAGAACGAGACATAATTGTTACTCTAGAAGAACTACAAAGAGAAGCATTACAAGGTACTAATCCCATTCAGAATGTGGACAAAAATCCAGAAATTAAAAAGAAATCTACTTTCTGTCCTAACCCTATGATCTGTCCAGAAATTATGATTTATATGGAATTGGTATCCAAAGATCTAGATACACTAATAACCTCCACATCGAAAGGGAGTAATAATTTAACCTTTGAAGAGAGAAGAATATTAAAAGAAATGAGGGAATGGGATAATGTTGTTATAAAACCCTCAGATAAGGGTGGTAATATCGTGATCTGGCCTAAAACAGATTATAAAGGAGAGATATATAAACAACTTAATGACACCAAGTGCTATAGAAAACTAAGCAATAATCCCACAAATGTAATTCTAAAGACCTATCAAAATTTGATAAAGGAGGCTTTGGATAATGGACACATTACTAATAAAGATTATGAATTTCTATGGGTAGAAAATCCTAAAATATCAACATTCTATGTACTCCCCAAAATTCATAAAAATGAGAAAAAACCACCTGGCAGACCAATCATCTCGGGTATTGATAACCTGACTGAAAAAGCCAGTATATATGCGGATAAATATCTAAGAGAATTCGTATACACTCTACCCTCATATGTACGGGACACATTAGATGTCCTAAGTAAAATTCAAAATATCACAGTAAATGAAAATACATGGTTATGTACCTGTGACATTGAATCATTATACACTAGTATCGAACACTCCAATGGTATAAAAGCAGTGAAACAATTCCTAGAAACCAAAGTCAAAAGTGATCACAATAACTTTCTTCTATCTCTCTTGGAATTCATCCTAACGAACAATTATTTTACATTCAACAACCAATTCTTCCTACAAGTAAGAGGTACTGCAATGGGGACAACATGTGCCCCAACTTACGCCAACATATACCTGGGTTGGTGGGAACAAAAAATGGTTTTTGTCGAGGAAAATGAAATCTATACCCAATATGTCTCAGTTTGGCTGAGATATATAGATGATATTTTCATAATCTGGGAGGGACGAAAAGAAACCTTTATAGAATTTGTCAATCATCTAAATAAAAATGAAATCAATCTCAGACTCACTTTTGACATCAAAATGGATAAAATAAATTTCCTAGACTTAACCATTATCATTAATGACCAAAAAGAACTAACAACAGATAATTTTAGAAAGAATACAGCCACGAATAGTATTCTTCATGCATCTAGTTCACATTTCCCACCTACAATAAAAAGTATACCCAAAGGAGAATTTCTGCGCATGAGACGAAATTGTGGAGATTTACAAATCTTTGATAAAAGGGCAAATGAACTAAGTCAAAGACTGATAAAAAGAGGATACAGTAATAAACTGATTGGCAAATCGTACAGATCAGCCAAATTAATGAAAAGGGAAGAATTAATCTTTCAGAAAAAGATGAAAAGTGATCAACAAACAGAACAAATTAGATTTATAAGTACCTTTAATAACAAGTGGAAAGAAATAGATCTAATTATACAAAAACACAGTCACATTTTGAAATTGGATCAAGATCTTAACAAAATTCTCAGAGGAAATATAGCTATAAGCTGGAGAAGATCAAAAAATCTGAAAGACATATTAGTTCATAGCCACTTTCAGGAAAAACCCAAACAAACAGGTACTATTCACCATACCACAGGATTTTATCCCTGTGGAAAATGCAAAGCCTGCAAATACACTAAAAAAACCAAAGAATTCACCGATAAATATAACTACTGTCACAAAATCAATACTTTTATAAACTGTGACACACAAAGTGTAATTTACTGTTTGAAATGTACCTGCAACCTGATGTACATAGGCATGACAAATCGAGCTTTCAAACAAAGACTCCTAGAACACATTGGAAATATTCGCAATGCTGAACAAGATACCAGAAAAATGAAAACAATAACAAGAGTAGCCAAACATTTTCTTCAAATACATAATAGCAATACCAATGATCTAACAGCCTTTGGTATGGAAAAGCTAAACCTAGGCATAAGAGGAGGTAATATGAAACAAGAACTTCTCAAAAAAGAAACAAAAATGATTTTTCAGATGGGAACAGTATACCCAGGAGGCTTAAATGACAATAATAACTACATGGTCTTTCTCTGAGCAACTAGCTAATGATATATACAAGAAAATATTTTTATTTAGACAAAATACATCACTATACACTCCTAATATCACTTATTAGGGAACTAACATTAAATATAAACAAAAGTTTATAGAAACCAAAATAGTTTAGAATAAACTATAGCAAATATTAATAAATTAAGAATTAATAAAGAACTCATCAGACTTTAGAAATTCACAGATTCTATGATAATATACTATACTCACGTTTGTTGAGGTGGGACCGGATGTGGTCCGGTTTCTTTGCTGTCATCTAGAATAGAATAAATAACATTCACACTCATATAATTTAATTATTTAAACACACAAAATGTAATATAAAACAAAAAATAAAAAATAAAAATAAAAAATAAAAAATAAAAAACTAAAATAAAAATAAAAATAGATTAATAAAATTATGGTATTCACTTGAAATAATTGATACACAAAATAATATCTTTCACTTATTATGAATATACATTAACTCACAATAATCAATAATATCACTTTAAATATGATTGTTTCTATAACATGACCTTAATCACATAATTATCACTTTTTATAAATATTATTATCCTTAACATACACAGTTTGTTTACAGTTAGTCACTCATAGAATTAATCTATATCAAAAGGATAGGATTAATCATTAATTCCATCAATAATAATACAGCAACTCCAATGATTTTGAACTAATAATAAGACCCATCCATAACAAAACGTTGGAACCATATAGACAAAAGATGTCAAATATTCTAAATCTAAGAATCGAATCGATTTAGAAACATTAATTATATAAATCAGGACTAATAACAATCAAATATACCTCAATAAGTGGTATTTATATGAGATAGATATATACCTGTAGAATATAAGCCACAGAAAAGATTGAGATAAATAGATAAATAATAACATGAAACAAATATCAAATACTATTCAAAATATATAGCCAGACTGTATTCAGCTCTAATTAGTTCATCGGAAAAACATGTCCCCTTAAATATTATAGAACGCGAAAATAAAGATAACTTTGAAACTCTTCCTCTTCTCTTTTAAAAAAGAGCATTTAAATATATTTAGAGACTGATCCCAAGAAGAAAATACTTACATAAAACGAATATAAACAGTCTGAATATAAGATAGCGTATTTGCAGATCACACACCTCCGAAAATAACACATTATGATTGGATATAGTTCCGCTCACGTGATCATTTAGGAACATCCCTCAGTGTATAAAAGAAACGTCAGATCAGTGCCTCAGCTTGCCTTGGACAAAGCAGACTCTAGCGAAACGCGCGTCGGCGTCCTCGCTGTCTGTAAAGCTGATATCTCTTATATTGGCAGCTAAGCATACCCCGATATACCCAGAGTTAGTTCGGAGGTATCTGTAGGTAGCTAGCAATTCACTCCTTCTAACATATACCTCCATAAAGAATAGTAGATTCTACTTACTTAGTTATTAATTTGACATTGACTAAGCAATATTATAGCCTCAGAAGTATGTTAACAAAAAACGGATATAAAACAATCAATACATTGATTAAAATCATTACCGTTACGCTACCACTATCACTACTACTGCTTAGCATATAATATGTCATTGATTAGCAACACCACAGTCTAATCTTATATCAGGTAAACGTTAGCAAGGAGTGGTTATAAATAAATAAGCACATTTGCTATAATAAATATTGCTATGATCACTACCCTTATTAGCATAAGTCCTAATACTAATAGAGAATAATCAAACAGATAGCGAGTATTTTTATTCTTTTTAACCTATATTTTGCTAAATTTTAATCTACACTGAATAAAAGTTATATCTTATAATTAAATTTAATCATCTGAAAACATTAGTGCACCTACAATACAACTTTCTTTTTCTTTTCCTATAATACTAGTAATCGAGTTTAGGTGGCACCCCCAAGGTAAAATACACAAATAAGACTATACATTTATTGGGGTTATTTTTTCAGATGATATCTAGTGCGATAGAATTTTTCTCTCTTCAGTCCTAAAGATTGAAAGCTGTCACCCAGTCACAAAGCGGATCACAGACGCCAAATGCTAGTATTAGATCTGCGTCCAATATCCACTGTTAATGCAGCTGGTGTTAGACAATTACTTGAGGCCTTGTGTCCCCGTTACCAAATTCCATCACTACACCATTTTACTAGAAAAGCTACCTCACCTTTACCAGAAGGATCGTAGAAATGCAATTATTGGGCTACAAAATGCTATTCTACCCACTGTACACTTAACCACAGATATGTGAACAAGTGGAACTGGGCAATCTAAAGATTATATGACTGTGACAGCTCGCTGGGTTGGTGATTCGCCTTCACCAGCAGGGACAGCAGCAGCATGTAACCAAGTACGTCACATTTTTCTGAGGCAGGCTACTCTGTGTGTCATCTGCTTCACTAAGAGGCATATTATTATTATTATTATTATTATTATTATTATTATTATTATTATTATCATAGATTTGTAAGGCACCACAGTGCCTTACAGTAGGGAAGACAAGGACATACATAAAACAAGACCTATGTAAAACAAGTACAGAAGAGGCAGACAAAATGAATGGAGACATGAAAACAAAGTTATGGAGGACCCTGCTTATTAGAGAGCTTACATTCTAAAGGGAACAGTGTAGAGCTGAAACAAGAGGAGCAAGTGTGGCTCAGAGTGGAGATTGGGATAGTTGTGAGGGTGCATTAGTGTGAATAGTGTTATCAAGGATAAGGTCACCTCTAAGAAAGAGATGGGTTTTCAAAGAGCATCTAAAGATTTGAAGGCTGTGGGAAAGTCTGATTGAGCGTGGTAGGAAATTTCATAAGTGGTGAGCAGCATGGGAGAAGTGTTGAAGGCGGGAATGAGAGGTGGTTATTAGAAACGAGACAAGGCGCAGGTCAGAGGTAATACCGTTGACAACCTGTTTGAAAATCTAAGGGAGTCATAGCAACATGGCTTATCCTGCTTGGACTCTCCTGAGGATATGTGATTTCTGATAATGCCACCAATATTGTTAGAGCATTACAGTGGAGAGAATTCCATCACATTTCCTGTTTTGCTCACACAATTAACTTGATGGTACAGAACTCTTTAAAAAATGACAATGACATGCAGGAGATGCTGTCTGTGTTCCGAAATATTTAGGATCATATTTAGGGAATGCAATAGCTGCAAGAAGAATAGAATTTGAGGGGGAATGTACTTTAGTCCAGCGAAGTAGTCACCTGTGAAGAGAGTGCAGACACTGTTAGCTTGAGTCAAGTGATTACCCTAATGGAACATTTTGAGAAGCAGTTAGAGAAATTGAAGGAGGAAATGAAACAAAGCAACTCCGCTAACTATGTTGGAATTGTAGATTAAGTACTTAATTCGCTTTGCCAGGATTCAAGAGTTATCAACATCTGGAATTCGGATCACTACATTTAGGCAACTGTGCTTGATCCTAGGTTTAAGAGCTATGTCTTCTCTTTCTTTTCAACTGACCCAGATCTGATCTCAAAAGATGCAATGATCTCCTGGTCAGCAGGTTGACAGCTCAAGTGGTACATGACACTATGAGGTATCCTGCTTCTGTTTCTCTGGCAACTGCTTCTAGGAAAAAACAAAGCTTTCCCAAAACACCCATTGGTGATGCAGTTGAGTCAGCACAACTTTTTGACATTTGGTCTGTTCTAAAAGAATTGCCCATAAATCATGACAGCTCTGCCATAAATGAACTACAAATTAGGCCATTACCAGCAATTACATCAAAGTACACAGACTTCTTTGATGGTGGATTCCAGTGGGGATGAATTAGTATTGTTTGAGGATGATGTAAACACTGATGTGGGTGAATATGATGCCAGTGTAGATTGCAGGTGCTGAAATCTAGCTGAGAGAAGGGTGATGGCTGATGCTGGTATGCTTGGTAATATTTTGGGGAGAATGGCATCTTGGCAATTTTATGTTTTTCTACAGTAAACTTTCACCTTTATTAGAGAGATTTTCTTTTCTTTAAAAAGGTACAAGCTTTTTATTTACATTTTTGTTTCCCTGACTTAAAACCACTATGCACTTGAACATAAGCTTTAGCACATGAGGTAGAGGGATTAGTATCATCATGATTCAGACTGGAGAGTGACAAGAACAATGCCACCCCTCCTGTTTCTGTGTGAGCTATGGCACAGTAGAATGTCACTAGAAACTTTTAAGAACACTGACAGTCCTATTATTACAATTTCCATTTTAGCACTTAACCCTGCCACCTCTCCTGTTTCTGAGTGAGCTATGGTACAGTAAAATGTAACTGCAGATTTAGACCAAGCCTGCCAGCCCTATAATTTCTATTTCAGCAATGACAATTTGCAATGGAGCAATGAAGCCCTCCTCTTTGTGTATAACCTATATAACACAATACAGTTTGACTACAGATTTACACCAAGCCTGCCAGCCCTAGTATTTTTATTTCAACAATGACAATTAGCCAATTTACAATGGAGCAATGGAGCTCTCCTCTTTGTGTATAACCTGTATAACACAGTACAAGGTGACTGCAGATTTACACCAAGCCTGCCAGTCCTAGTATTTGTATTTCAGCAATGATAATTAGCAATGGAGCTCTCCTCTTTGTGTGCTACCTATATACCACAGTACAATGTGACTGCAGATTTACACCAAGCCTGCCAGCCCTAGTATTTGTATTTCAGCAATGACAATTAGCAATGGACAATGGATCTCTCCTGTTTGTGTGTTGCCTATATAACACTGTACATTATGGGACTGAAGATTTAGAAGACCAAGCCTGCCAGACCTAGTAATTCTATTTCAGCAATGACAATTAGCAATGGAGTCTCCTGAATGTCACTGTAGACTTTGAAGAACACTGCTACCCCTTTCTCTTTCTATTCTACCTATGATGCTGCCCAACTGTATTACTGACTGTGCTACCCTTTCTGTGTCCCTCTGTGAAATGGCGCTGGATCGCCGTGGAGGGCGGTACTTATAGAATCCAAAACTCGCGAGATCCGACATCCAATGATGTAACGATGACGTTTTGCCTCGTTTTCAATTCCGAAAAAGCGCAAAAGTACTGAGACGGGGCTCGGTTCGGTTCTCGGATCTGCTAAGTTCGGTTGTATTCGGTTCTCTGGGAACCGAGCCTGAGCATCTCTAATTTCATCAAGAACATTATATTCATTAATAACGACTTCATAGTCAGCTTGCTCCTGAATATAGTCTTTTTTATTAAGCAGGACAATTCTCATCCTTTAGCGGCTGGTTTAATAACCAGCTCTTTTCCCTCCTGCAAGTCCTTTCTGTTCTTCTTTAGTTGGATTAAAATGTATTCCTCTCTTCTCCTTCAGTACATGTATATCACCCTCCACTAATTTTTCAAAAAGTGGAAATGACTTTACATAAAGCCTGGATAATGCAGAATTTAAACTTTAAAACTAATTATTCTTAAAAGGTGTACCATGAAAATATCTGATTCAGGGGTTCTAATACTTCTACTTTGTTTTTCATAAAATATAAATTAAATATCTAAATATAAATTAAAAATGCAGCTTTACCTATTTTTTGCATTTTAACAGCCCCCTCTTCTCCCACCTCGAGTTCCATGCGTCTTTTTTTGTTCTTTGATATTCACCATTCCAGAATCTCTTTTCGGTGGTTCCTTGCTCTGAGGGCTTACATATAAAAATATGAAACAAATTTTGATCTACCAGATCAATTGGATATTCTGGATTCATCTCCAAATTATTTTCTTCATATGGTCTTGATTTTTATTTTTAAATTCACTTTTCAAGGCCATACTTTTCTGTTATTTCTTTTTGTTTCCTTAACTCTTTCCCAGGATGTATCAATTAAAGTACCTTTCTTTCTTACTAAGATCATACTTATTTCTCATTAATTTATTTTTTCCATAATTTGATAAATGATTCTGGTAGCTGTGGGCATCTTTTCTTTCTCCTCTCTCAGGGACTCTGTTATAATTTGATCTTTGATTCGCATTTCTAAATCTTTCCTTTCTCTCATTTTGCAGTCTTTCATGTACGTGGTATTTTTGTGTTCTTAATTACAAAATATTCTTGAAAGAACCCTTATCTAAAGTTCTACTTCAATTTCTGTATCCAATCTTATAATCCTCTACATCTCTTCTATATTTATTCTGATTCCTCGAGGTGACCTCATTTTCAATATTGTCTAATTTTGCTTGAGGCTTTCTATGCTGATCTATAAAGTCTTCCATCTAATATAATGGTTCCAAGTAAAAGTGACATAAGTTCAAACAAACATTTATCTAAACTATGAATCCATTTATTGATGAAATCTATATTATCCAAATCATGAGTATGACTTTTAAATAATTTGAACCCTCTTTAAATAAAATAGTCTTGTATGTATTTCTCTAAGGTGGTCTTATTCATAGCGAATTCTCCAGTTTGAGGAATCTGGAACAAAGAGTATGCAGATTAATTCTGGTTTTCTAATCATTTTATACTTATTCTGTGAATATTGGCACTAAGGGAAATATTTTCTAAACTGCGGGTTTGAAAAACTGGAGATGTTGTCTATAGCAACCAATCAGTTTCTAGTTATCAGGTATTTAGTACATTCTACAACATGACAATTAGAATCTGACTTGTTGTTATAAGCAGCATCTCTACTTGTTTCAAACTTGCAGTTTAGTAAATGTACCCCTAAATCTACTTCCTTTAGCTTCCTTGTAGTAATTAAGGTATACTGGGAGTGCTGCTGAGTATATATAGGAATTCATAATATTCTAAAATAAAAACATTTTGCATGTGTTCACAGACCTTTGTTTTACGTTTTCTCAAGGTGTATCCCACATTATGTAAACCACAAAGGCATTCTAATAGGTACACAGTTCCCTTAGTGTTATAACTAGTATGTGCTTTAATGTCACCTTCCTTTGTTTGAATTTGAAACTACTGCATTCAGAGGCGGAACTAGCGAGCTGTGGGCCCTGGTGCAGGAAAGCGGGAAGGAGTAAATCGGGGGCCCACAGCTCACTAGTTCCCTGTGCAGCAGGCCCCATTATCTCCATGGGCCTCGGTACACCGCACCTGCTGCACCAATGGTAGTTCCGCCACTGATTTCAATATGACCTGTTGGATATTTATTCTTGGTGGTCCAACATTCAGGCCTCCTGTTCCTGGACTACACTGACTGACAGAAGAGGTATCTTCAGAACTACAAAAGACCATGTTTTCATGCATCCAATTGCTAAAGAGGAGAGTAGTAAGCAGCCCACTGGTCAAAGAGGGGCCCAATAGTGATTTAGTGCCCTGAATGGGGCTAGGTGTTTTTGTTATCTTTAAAGACGGTGTTACTGTGTTGCACAACTGCTTTTAATAAAGCTCATTTATATTTAGACAGTCTGTGTTTGCTGCTTTAAACCCCTTTTTTGTGTAGCAAATACAAGGCTTTGGCCACAGGACCGATTCCTGAGCTAATATATGTAAAAATATGTAATATCAATTCAATAGAAAAATTGGAACAATTGTGAATTGGCAAGTTCAAAGTTATAATACCTTTAAAGAACTCCCGATTAGAATTAGCAATATATTCTAGGCACCAAACTATGTTAAAAGTTATACTCTTTGCTAACATCACAGGTGATGTAGCATTGTTTGAATATTCAGTCTGGATTACAAAACGGACTCTAGCAGCCACTATTTTAATTATTGTAGCTATTTGCTATAGCTTTAATGAAATTAAGTTTTGCAATGAATGAAAATGTTTATAACTTTCATGCTTCATGGAATGTACCTTTTCTACAAGGCCATACTGTCTCGTGCTAGTGCGTTTATAAAACATTGATAAGAGTTTTAGGGCTAGATTTACTTAGCTGCGGGTTTGAAAAAGTGGGGATGTTGCCTATAGCAACCAATCAGATTCTAGCTGTCATTTTGTAGAAAGCACTAAATAAATGAAAGCTAGAATCTGATTGGTTGCTATAGGCAACATCCCCACTTTTTCAAACCCGCAGCTTAGTAAATGTAGCCCATAGTGTCTTCAAACCACAGAGGCAAGGCCTCATTTTTTAGCATTTTGTGGTTATGGAGGCAAATTCTTTGAGTAGAGGTGCATGTAATTAATAGTTATCCAATCAGTGTAAATGCCAACCTAGAAGCGCCTCTGTGTAAGGGTGCCAAGATTATTGCTTAAAACATATGGACAAATGTATTATTGCTAACATTCTGATCTGCTTAGTCAGATGGTTTGTGTTCACATAACTAAATTAGCTTGACTCTATTAAAAAATATCAGATTCTCTGAGTGCTTCATTTTAACAACTACAACACAGACTGATGTGGGTTTTATAAAAGGTGTCACTGTTACATATACAGTACCTACCCTGAAATATATATGGTAGAATATAACAAAAATAGATGAAGGATTGAATCTATTACCTGCTGCCTGCATATTCTGGACCATAATTAACACTTTCAATTTCTAGAAGATGAGGTAACCATTATATGGCTAGCAACCTTTATAATACTGAAGGAGGAGATAAAAACTGGGGAGAATAACGATGAGTCCCTTGTAGTTAATGATGATGAAGAAGACAGCTTTTACTCTAAAGAAGATAATGAGAACGGGGATTGTAGTCTCAATAGTGACTAGTATAGAGAAGAAAATAATGATATGCATAGTATACCCAGCTCATTTAATAACTGGAGTTAATATAAGACCATGAAATACTGTGCCTTGAACAAGAATACTGATAAGTAAGTGAAATGATAAATGGTAGAGTAGTCACTATTATGTTATAGGGATAAGGGGAAGAGTATTCGGTCAGGCAAAGGATATTGCAATAACACACTATGATCGGGAAAAGGCATATGTAATGGCCGAGGAGCGTAAGAATTAGGGGCAGATAGAAAAAATTCATTTGAAGGCGGGGGTAAGGTGCCGACCACTGCTGTGAAGCAATTGTTTCCACTGACTGCGTGGGAGGTGGGTATGGAAGAGACCAACTCGCTGAAGCAGCAGGGGCAGACTCCCTTAATGCTTCTGGTGGAAAAGCCCAGGAGGGCGGTGTAGTAGCTGATGTGGGGTGTAAATTACTGGATCGAATATCCCTAGGAGGGATATAACCTCCAGCACCTGTAGGATTGTCATAAGACACTGTATGTGTTGCATTGGCCCACTAGGTAGAGGGGGAATGGGAATGCTGTAAAGCTGAGGAAGAAAGGGCCTGGGAAAATAAAAGAGGTGAGGTAGAGGCCTGATAACTCATGCGCTGAGCAACAACGGGGTGAGATCTTCCTCGCATCCACTCCTCGGGCATGAAAGGGGGTAGTCTGTTTTGTGAGTCACTGTATTGCACAAAGGAAGACCTTAACCAGGGACTAGGAGGGGTTGCACCAGATTGTCTTAATCTTCCCCCATTTATTCCAACATCCCTCACATTTGATGCAAATCCATAGTTTTGATATTGCCCCCACACAGAGAGATCATAAGGAGGGGTAGTACTCTCCCTCTGCAGGGGTGAATTGTAAGCACCCTGGGCATGAGGACCACTTGTGAGAGGTGGTTTGCTGGGCCCTCTAAAATGCCTGCGTCTATTAAGTGCAAGAAGAGGGGAAAGGGATCCCTTCCTCTACTTTCTGTGTGACCCTGATGAAACTAAACTGTCTCCAGAGCTAGGCGGCATCACCACCCGCTCTGGTGCACGAGACCTGTTGCCCTGCAGCCTTCCCGGCGGTCTGCTTGTGACCGCCAAGTCAGGCACTCTCCCTCTGCGATTATGTCCCCGGCGTGACTCAGGCATCGGGGACCTAATCCCATCATGCCCCCGCTCTAGCGGCTCATTAACTCAACAGCCGCCGTCCATTGAAGTGATGGTGCCGGGAGCCATGTGATGCAAAGGAGGCCGCTGGGAGGAACGCTACTCAACAGAAGATGGGAGCCGTCTGTCAGTCGCGCCAGAGGAACTGAAGATCGCCTTGGTCTGGGCATGTTGACAGGTAAGAAGAAGAGAAAGAGGGTGACAAATTAAAAAGTAGGGAGAAGGAGGGAACGAAAAAGACAGAGGGAAAATGAGAGGATATCTAAAGTGCGAAAAATTCTTTACATTTGACAACCAGTTTTTCCTTCAAATTAGGGGCACAGCCATGGGCACAAAATGTGCCCCTACATATGCCAATCTGTACCTGACATGGTGGGAGAGGGAAGTGGTGTTCTCATCAGAAAATGAACAATACACCCAGTTTGTCATCGTATGGCTGAGATTTATAGACGATGTATTCATCGTATGGGAAGGTAAAATGGAAATCCTGAGAGAGTTCCTAATCCTTTTAAATAACAACAAAATGAATTTAAAACTGACCTTTGAGATAAGCCCAGAAAAAGTGACTTTTTTCGATCTTACCATCTTTGTTTCTGATAATGGTGAACTGCTAACTGACATGTATAGAAAGAAAACAGCCACTAATAGTATATTGCATGCCTCCAGTTCACACCTCCCTTCTACAATCAAGGGTATTCCAAAGGGAGAATACTTACGTACAAAACAAAATTGTGGTAACAATGCTATCTATGAAAGACGAGCTAAAGAATTAAAAGTTAGACTCAAAAAAAGAGGATATAGTGAAAGGATGATTAAAAGATCTTATCAAGAAACCGCTATGGTAGAAAGAGACAACTTAATATATCCGGGAAAACGTATGGAAACAAAACAGAAAGAACCAGTTCGATTCATTTCCACCTTCAATAATCAATGGAAAGAGATACAGTCCAGTTTACAAAGACATATTCATGTATGACATCAAGATCCAGATCTCCAGGATGTTTTAGGAGAAAGAATTTCACTAAGTTGGAGACGGTCCAAGAATCTAAAAGATCTACTTGTACATAGTCACTTTCAAGAGGAGGAAACCATGAAAATAATGAATAAAACCATAGGTTCTTTTCCCTGTGGGAAATGTAAAGCATGTAGATTCATGAAGAAGACAAAACAATTCACAGATAAATATAACAATAAACATATCATCAGGAATTTTATAAACTGTGATACCACTGGTGTCATATATTGCCTTACCTGTACTTGCAATATGCAATATATTGGGATGACAAATAGACCCTTGAAACAAAGGATATTAGAACATGTAGGAAATATCCGCAACGCTAAACAAGATATACAAAAATTTAAGTCGTTAACTACAGTTGCGAAACATTTTTTGAAAAAACATAACTGCAACACTTTACATCTAAAAGCATTTGGAATGGAGAAAGTCATCCCAAATATTAGAGGAGGTGATATAAGACAAGACCTGTTGAAAAGGGAAACAAAATTGATCTTCATGATGAACACCATACACCCTACTGGTCTCAATGAGAATAATAACTATATGGTATTTCTTTAAAATGTGTAACTATAGAGATAATATTATAAGAACAATGCAGAACAAATTCATAACCAATATGTAAAAAATCTCTCCTCTATCCAAATATATATTCTTATAACATTTTAGTAATTTATTTTTACACCTTTTTTCACGTTTATGTTCGAGTATATAAGTATATTTAATTGTTTCACACACATCCAATTTAATTAGATAATTGGTCCTAGCTTGAAAATTTATATCACTTCACTTTATAAATGTATGATTATAAAAAAAATATATTTTCACTTAAATCAAATTAATTATAGACCTAAACACTATTTGTAGATATTAATATTATTAGTAGTACTAGAAAAGTAACAATACATATAAGATTCACCATAATTGTAAGGCTAATTACAAGCACAGGATATGGATAGAAATATAAATAGAGGTTTATTTAACAAATCACAATGTATTTAAAATTTTTATTGATAACACCTTGCATTCTTTTTTACTGTAACACACCACGGTTAGGGTAAGGTTATTCATATTATATTAAGAGCCATGAGAGATTTTCAAATGGATGATATTCCATCCATTGATTAATAAATATTAATATGCAATTTTAGATAATATATCATAATAACCCACCACGAGTAGGATTGATCATGTAAGCGGTATACAATTATGAAATTTTCTGTAGAAAGCACAGCACACGTAGATAGTCCCCCCATATGGGGGTAACGAATGTGTACCGATCAGTTAGCTAGAGTATGCTGTGGAATAATCTGGGAACAACACACATGTTTTTCCCAAGTATCCCACATTGAGGGGAATAATTGAGGCTAAAATATATTTTGATAGATCCTGGAGTACATGCAGTTGTGGATAATATTTATGTATAAATAAAATATTTTGGCTGTATTCTCACATTAAATACACTTACCGTATTATTAAAATCAATGTAAACACTGAGGAAAATCCACCTACATGTCCCCATAAAGGTATCATGAGTGGGAATTGAGAACTTGTATCTCTTTATATATGTGTTTACTACACGTATTGGTGTTTCCCGATATATGATGGATGAAGTGGAGTATGGGTTTTTTTGGATATCCGTGTGACAGGTGGATATGATGGAACCCACTGAATTTTATTTGGGGATAATTGGATCTGGCCATAATTTCACATTACGTTATAACCCGAATATCATTTTTGATGTTTGGAGAGATGACAAGTGATTTTAGAGGTAAAGTTTGTCCCTCCTTGTGAAGATTATTATATTCTGTTAGTATTGAATGATCAAATTAACCAAAGCGAATTGATTATGGGAACTTTTCGGAAGAACCCGCCCCAAAGGGTGGAGTTATATAATGAATGAATTATGACTGGCCAAATAAGATGCCATCTTTATATACATATATTCCCATATTTTGGATACGTCAGATAACAGATGTACCTAACAGCTTATAATCTCTGGGAACAATTGAGGCTAATAAATTTTAATAGATCTCGGAGTACATGGATCTGTAGGAAATATTTGTGTATAAATAAAATAGTATAACCGTATCCTCAAATCAAATATACTTACCGTATTATTAACATTAATATGAACACTAAGGAAAATCCTTCTATATGTCCCCATAGAACTATCATGAGTGGGAACTGAGAAATTGTATCTTTTTATACATGTGTTCACTATATGGATTGGTGTCTCCCGCTATACGATGGATGAAGTGGAACACTGGTTTCCATGTGACAGGCGGATATGATGGAACACACTGAATTTTGTGTGTAACCACAATCTTTGTAAAGACTATTATATTCTGCCCATACTAAATAATCAAAACTAACCTAAACGAAGCGGCTACGAGAACTATTTGGAAGCGCCTGCCTCAATGGGTGGAGTTACATAAAGTATGAAATATGATTGGTTGAGTAAGATGCCATTCCTATACACATACATGCCCACATATTAGGTACGTCAGCTAGTGGGCGTGCTTAACAGTTTATAATCCCTGTCAAGTGAGACGATCAGGTTAGTCCTTGATAAAGCTAAGCGAAACGCGCGTCGGGCGTTTCTCTGTGTGCTTGCTTGTACTTCTCAAAAAATACAATATGACTTTAGTTATGCAGGGCTATTAGAATTATTAGCATCCTAGAGTGCAGTGAATCATAGAACCGAGGGGTCAAAATAAGGAGATAAGCACTGCAACGATAGTACAGCTATAAACCAAATGTTATCTGAATGGACTCTATATAGGTAGAATCTTTCACTCTCCATAGGAGATCCTATATTCAGTTGTTAGTAATGTCATTTAGGTATATATAAAGGTATTAAATATTCCCAATTTATAAGCTACTATCATTTAGAGTCTCAGGGAATTATTCTTCTGACTCTAAAGATGTTACAAGAAATTCCTGTCATCAATACTGAATTGGTGAAGGATACAGTAAACATAGCCTAATTTGGATGGTATATACCTACTATATTTACAACACTGCATAGGTCATTAATTAATTCAGAGAAGTTTTTGCGCACCCAGCGTTTTAACTCACATATTCACTAAATCACTTTCAATTTCGCGCTATTTTAAGAAGACTATTTTATATAATATACTAATAAAGGTTATATTTTAATCAATGTTGTGTCATAATAAATGAGATATGGGAAACTTTGTGCACCATAAATAACCTCTAGCTTTCCTTTTTGTTTGAACTATAATAAATATGTTATTGGTAGCACCCCTCCAGATGAGATAGGAATTTTCATAAGATTTTTTATATTGGAGGGTCATTCCCTAATCAGTGCGACAGTAACCTTCCTTTTTTCTTTTAAAGGATATCTAAAGTGAAAAGAAGGGGGGGGGGGAAATTGAGAGGAAACTGACAGAAAATATAGGGTGAAAACAATGAGAGATAAGAAGGAACAGAAATAAAGCGATTAAAATACAATTAAGCAGTATAAATAATTAACACAGATAAAAAAAATCTTATCTGATACTGCAGGAGCTCCTTCATCCAAAAAGTACAGGAAAGAAAGGACCCAGCATTCCATGGGAAGTATTATGACAAGAACTATGTGACTCCCCATGTATTCTATTGCCTGGACATCAAAAAACTTTAACCCTGAATGGGTAAGTGCCTGAAGTTCATAAACCAATGTTATTAGTGCCTTCAGCTTAATGGCTTCACTTAACATTACCTTTATATGGCATAAGAGGAGAGGCTGTTGTTTAACCTTAGTTCACATAATAAAGCTTTTAATGTTGATTAATAAAACAATATATTTTTATTTTCAAAAAGCAATATTAGAATTATACTACAGCTAAAAAAATGGAATTAATGAATATATTTATATTTAACTTCATTTGTCCAGCACGGCACACAGCTTTGCCGAATAGATTTATCTGTCAAAACACTGTCTGTATGCCCCAAAATCATACTGTATATGACATAATATTCAGCTCAATAAAAATGGATAAATGGTGTTAAAATGAAAGTTATCACAGTTAATGGCTTTAAGTGACAGCTGCAGTGAAAATGTGACCCTCTGTATTGTAGAAACTTACCTCGTTAAGAGTGCTAGACAACTTTGATATGTTTCTTATATTTCATATGTAAAAATTTCACATTTCTTGCAGTACAATATATAGAATTATAGAGTATGTGGAAAAGATAGACCCGTACAGCCTCTGTTACATTTATTGTATGCTTTTGTGTAACATGTTACTGTTTTTGGTTATTTCTTGATCTGTAAGCAGGGACATTCTGTCATGCTAATGACTCTTTGTGCTCAAGCTGTCAAGCCCTATGCCATATTAGTTGAAGCAAATCAAAGTGCATGCTGTGTAAAGGTGCAAGGAATATGTAATAGAAGTGACTGTATTCCTCTGTAACACACCAGGAAGGAAAGTTCCTATAGTTCTCATCGCTATAATTATGTAGATGTATGATTTGGAAAAGAAAAAAGCTGACTTTAGTACAAAAACTCTACAAATAACTGTAGGTAGGAATTTTTCAATATTTTCCTCAAGTGTTCTTGTTAGATGAATTTTCTTCCAGCAATAAATGCAATATGGGAAAATGATAATAATAATAATAATAATAATAATAATAATAATAATAATAATAACAACAATAATAATAATAATAATAACAATATCAATAATAATAATAATAATAATAATAATAATAATAATTTCACATTGTTCTATAAAATATAATAAAAAAAATACTATTATTATTATTTTTAGCATTCATATTTCCACACATTGGCCACAGCATATTATAATGTTAGCAGTTGTTGTTTTAATTTATGATCAAATAAAAGTTATGTGCGTTCTGATGTGAAAATATTGTACATACCCATGTGCGTATACTTCAGTCTGTTATGTGTGTCCACAGAGGGAAAGTACTATTATTACAGAGTGTATTTCCACCCTTTAAAATCGTAACGTCTTAAGAAATGCTTTAATATGAATATGGGTGGAACTATGCAAAAGTTGCATTCTCTTTTTAAATTATGGCCAATTGCGTTTGGCCTTGAATCAGCCCCAATGTTAGGATTCTGTTTCTGTTTTCTGTATCTGTTGCTGTTTTCCTGTGTGTGAGAGTTGTTTGCTTTCTATTATTTTGAGCTGCAGTGCAGATGTACTACCAGCATGTGTTAGGATTCTGTTTTTAGATGTTAGGTTCTACTGTATTTCCCAGTGTGGGAGAGTTCTCTGCTTTCAATTAGGCTGAGCTACATTGCAGGTATGTTACCTATGTTATTCTGATTGATGTCCTACACTATATACGACCTGTCCTGACACTCCACCTTTACCAGTTATAGCGTTTTGCTTCTAGAGGTAGAGTCCTGGTTCCTGTGCTGTATTATTCTGTTTCTGATTTCTGGTTCTGATCCCTGGCTATGTCTGACTTCAATTCTGGTTCTGATTCCTGGCTCTGCCGGACCATTTGTGTTCCTGTTACCTGTCTTGCTGCTAAATACTCAGTGGTCCTTTACTGACTGAGGTGGTGGTGTCCCAAGGAAGCAGCAACAGTGGTACCATTACCAGTTTTTGCAACACCGTTCAGTTTGCTGATGTCTGATGGTACATCTCTCTGGTATTCAAGTACAGCACATCCTTTCAGACCTACATCCTGACAATCCATTTTGCAGCTCCATTCAATGCAATTGGAGTGGTAAGGATTATCACTGACTTTTGTACTGCTTTAAGTGCTATTGTGGGACTGATTGTTCTCATGGACTCTGGGTCTATCTCAGAATACTTTGGATGCTCTGTACTTTCTTACACACTGCTGAAAAGTACACTGTGACATTCCGCTGTACCATGTCTGCGGATTTGGGTTAACCTCCTGCTCTGTTATGTGTATCCTGCATATTTGCCTGTTGATAACAGAGTCATCTCCATATGATTCTGAACCTGCTAAATCTGCATATGATTCTGAACCTGGTAAACTGCACCTGATATCATGCATCTGATACTCTGCATATACTGTTTCTTGCTGATCAATTGTGTTCTAAAATAAAGACTGTCATATTGAGTCACACACTTTGTAATTTCTGCTGTTAACCTAACACCTATTTGGCATAGTGGTTAGTATTTTCTGCCTCACAACGCTGGAGTCATAAGTTTGATTTCCGACCAGGGCCTTAACTGTGTGGAGTATGTTCTGACAGTGTTTGCGTGGGTTTCCTCCTGGTGATTTGTGTTGCAATTTCCATTGTCTATTCCACTATTGTTAGTGCTGCACTATATTTCAAAAGCTGCAATATTTTATTTGTAATATTAACAAAAGTAAAGTGATCATTGGTTTATAAGAACGTATGTCAAAACATAGTGATGATTTATTTTTGGATTATTAGCCTTATTTTAGGCAGCCATTTATTTTTAATGTCACATGGGATATACAAATCTTCTGTATTTGGAGGGCAGGCATTTACTAAACAAGCCTGCCTACAGTGTTACATTACCTGTCCATCTTCATTAAGTTTGAATTTCACTTGCTCTGTAGAGTTCTAACCTGTCACAAGCAGATGACATAGCATTTAGGTGGGTATCTGTTTGGAGCAGATTTAATGTCAGCCCAGGAAAGATAAAACATTTTTGCATTACATGTATGAAGAAAAGGACTAATCTATTATTCATGTGACAATCTAATAGCTGCCAACATTCTACAATAGAACACAATCCACCCACTGGACAGGTCCACCTCCCTTTATTTAAATCCACCTCTCCTTCACTGCAGTTGGAAATGAGATACATTGCTCCACTAAAGGTTATTAGAAATTCCTGCTGCAGGTAACACCTCCAAGTTTTAAACAGTGCCCCACAAAGCCTTGTTATATGTTCAGTTGTTCACTGACATATGCCTGCGCACCAGCTGCCAGGTTCAGAAAATAGTCTGAACATATACAAAGCAAAACCATATGTGATGTCCAGTAGATTGAGCTGAGCCATTCCTGATGCAAAGTATTCAAAGCTGAAACGTATCTGCTGCCAGGTTTAATATGTTGAGCTTTTGTTTACTGTCAAGTATACAAAGTTGAACTATATTTGCTGCCAATCAGTAAACACTGAGCCATATCTGCTGTTAAATATAATATACTGAGTAATATTGCCATGTATACAAAGGTGAACCATATTAGAGGCCATGTATACAAAATTGAACTATATCAGATGTCGTATAAAGAAAGTTGAGCCGATCAACCTATCTGGTGCCAAGTATACCATCCTAAGCCATATCTAGTGACATATCTGGTATATTATTAGATATTATTTTTTTACCGCCCCCCTCAGAAAATTCCATCTGCCGTTAGCCCCTAAAGTCCAGACACCTCCGTTCCCACTCTCTCTAGTGTGGGCCCATTTATGATTCACAGTTCCAGGCAATTGTCTCATTTGCTTGCCCACATAACTGCCCTGACCTTAAGAACCAGTTTCTGTAGTTCCTCATATGCCTGCTTTGTCATAACAATCATTGTTCACTGTTGCTCCTGTACCCTATCTTGAGACTTACCCCCCGAGACTATATCAGTATGTAAGTTTTAAAAGAAAATACCAAAACCTACCAGCCAGGGTATGTACAGGCTCGATTTTTCCTTTCTCTGGATGTTTAGTAATGCCAGTCTGTAGGAGACATTTACAGGTTTCAGAAAAAAACAAATTTTACTTTCCCTTTTAATCAAAATGCACAGCTCAATAACTATTATGTTACTCATAGCTGATCAAAGTTTATGGTTAACATCCAGTGGTCAAAGTGGTCTGTTAAACGATGGTATGCCACACCATCACTTCTCCTACTGCCTTTATTGTGAAACTGTCAAATCCATTCACTTACATTTTTCATATCTCCACTTCTAAATTTTCACTTTGACCACTGTTAACATCCAGATCAAAAGGTGCCAGTATGTGTTATATAAAGGAATGATGAAGAATGAAAGTAGATCAGTTTGTTAAATCATGCAGTATAACCTCTCAGTTCAATCTGCAGGACTAGAGATGTATCCAATAATTTATGTGATTAAACCTGGATAGGAAATAGCTATGCAAGTATTGGTAGCGTACACAAAAAAAAATTAATTGACCTGTAACCATGAGATCTTAAGAAACTGATATTGATTTGTGCAAAAAAGCATTATTTTGGATAAAAATATTTCTGTATTGAAAATGCATTGCTTAAACAGATTTGAAAACATGATCTGAAAGTCTCAAATCATTATTGTAATTTACATGTGATTTGCATAATAATGTCAGCAAAGTTCATTCATTGATTGTAAAGAGGATTATCCTTATTCAGTTATTCATATTATACATTCAAAGTCACTGGTTGAGATATAAATGGACACATGTCACATCAGTAAATACATGGTACTTTTTTGAGAATATCTATTTTCACGCATTCACAATGTATGTATGGACTTACATACAGGAACACATAAATGACATATGAAGCATGTAAAACAGGTTTATTATCTCTTCTCCATTAAAAGAACACTATTCTGCAGTCTGTCTGGCATCTGGTCGTGAGTACGTACACACTACAGGATTGGAACAACGTTGTTCCAGTGATGAACAAGATTTTTAGTCCGGCTTAAAAATCTCATTCAACGATATGATGGGCTTTGAAACAATAATCGTTCATTGTTGCAGTGTACACACTAATGTGATATCGGGCCAACCGGTCGTTTATCGTCTGATTGACCCAATGATCAGCTGAAAACACTGTAGTGTGTACTCAGCATATACTGTATTAATAGCAACAGTTCATCTAGCAGATAATTCATCAGTTTTTTTTTTTTTTTTAAATATACCTTGTAGATATCAAAAACAGGATAGGGGAAGGGTGAGGAGGTCTAAATAAAAAGCAAGTGTTATGAAAAGCAGTCTCTATGATATTTCAGTATACACACTTGGGGGTATATTTACTAAACTACAAGTTTGAAAAAGTGGAGATGTTGCTTTTAGCAACCAATCAGATTCTAGTTGTCATTTTGTAGAATGTACTAAATAAATGCTAGCTAGAATTTGATTGGTTGCTATGGGCAACATCTCCACTTTTTCAAACCAGCAGCTTATTAAATATACCCCTTGGTCTTGTTAGCATTGAACAAAGCACTGTAGGTGGATCCTAAAACCACTTGATGGTGCTACATTTCTAATTGCAACATTTCTGATTGATTGGTGTAAATTCCACGAGACTAGCCTTTTTTCAGTAATGCAAGTTGTCTATGAAATAACAAAAACGAGATAGCTGAAAAAGGAAAGGATATGAAAAATTATGACCTCCTCACCACCTAGAATGATTCCTCCTTATACCACAACATTGCCGCCCAGCCGGGCAGTTTTACTGTTCTATGCCGTTTTCAGGGTGTTTTAAACCTTGTGTAACAAAACTGTTTTAAGACTATCCCTGTAAAGTCAAGGGAGTATTTATGCTAAACTGCAGGTTTGAAAAAGTGAAGCTGTTGCCTATAGCAACCAATCAGATTCTAGATGTCATTTTGTAGAATGCACTAAATAAATGATAACTAGAATCTGATTGGCTGTTATAGGCAACATCTCCAGTTTTTCAAACCCGCAGTTTAGTAAATATACCCTAAGGAGTCTTTCATATATTTGATATTTTTTCGACCATCGCACATGGGGCATATTAAGGGGCATATTCAATTAGCTTTCCGGTCCACGAGATCGCGCCGGAACAGCCGCGAAACTTAATCCACGTTACCGCAATAACGTGGATTTTCGTTCGCAGCCCGTAGGGTTGCGTACGAAAACCTGCGTTAATGCGGTACCATATTAACGGCAATAGTGCGCAGGATTCGCGGTAACGCGCATTACCGCGAACCGGAAAGCTAATTGAATATGCCCCTATGTGTTTAAATAAATACAACACAAGTACTTCTGCTGCAGTGAATAAACATGTAAATATGAGTGCAAAGCTATGAACTTTGGTAATACTTAATTAAAGTATAATATGCCTTACAAACCCTCACATAAAAAAATCCCTCAAAGCTCAGTGTTTTATAACCACATTATCTCCACAATCAAAAGGTTTTTTCTAAGTCCCTTAGATATTTGACTTTTTCATGGGCTATATGCAAAGAGTATGGCACAGAGGGCAATCCTAAGAAAACGAGCAAAGAATTGACTGCTGGAAACTTGACATAAAGGTGACCTGTTTGCTCCTCTGAATATTGTACAACTAATTAAACTCAGCATTTCTAGCAACAAAGTGCTGGAGAGAGAGAAAGCAGTCAGTTGCTATCATTGCATGTGTCACTAGGGATTATGTTTATACCAATTGCTGAGCGGATGCTGGGAAAGAAAGGAAAACACAACTGCTTTGAAAACTAAGAGTGAGAAAGCACTACTAAATCATTTGTTATGATTATTTGTATGATGAACATACCTAAATGCCCTATTTATATTACAGTACTTTAATTTGCTTGTACAATATCATACGAGTTTCTACCTTTAGATGACATGTATTTATGAACTTGGACATGACTTTTTGCAAGTTTTACTATACACATTGATTTACTTAGAAGCAGGTTTAGATTGATCCCTATGGCCGAGTTGTGTTTATTCTGGCCTTGGTAGAAACCTCTCCCATTGCACTTTTGGCCATTGATGTCCCTCCCCCCTTCAATTTCGAGGTGATCAAAAAGGCAGCTCTATTCATTGCCCTTTCCCCACATATCCTTGTTGTATGTATGGATGATTTCAATAATTTTCCCGAATGCTGGTTTTGATGGCTGGTGGGAGATACCTTCTGGTGTTAAAGTAAGCCCCTCATCTTTTGCTAGATTGGTGGTAGACATGGGGCTGATAGATGTTTGGAAACTAAGTTACAACATCTTTAGCTTTTCTCTTGTCACTAAGTCATATCATACTTTCTCTCGTTTTGATCTGGCACTTGTATCACATAGTGTGGCTTCTTTGGTGGGGGAGGTGATTTACCTACTTAGGGGTATCTCTGACCATTCACCCTTCCTGATCTCAATTGCCCTTATGCCACAATCTGCAGCTGGATTTTGGAAACATAGCCCATGCTAGCTTATTATCATCAGAGCCGTAACCTAGAATTCTAGCGCCTGGGGCAAGAAAGACAAATGCCGCCCCCCCTAGCCCTCAATTTTAACCAAATGAACCTAAAATATTCCTAAATTGCGCCCCCCTTCAGCATTGCGCCCTGGGCGGTCACCCCTGTCGCACAGCCCTAGTTGCGGCCCTAACTATCATGGGTATGGAGAGTGATCTAGTAGCAGATTGGGAGGGATATTTTGCTTTGAATGTGGACATGGTGCAGCCCTGTGTTCTATGGGATGCCTTTAAGGCTTTCCTACAGAGTACCCTGACTGATAGAGGGGTGAGATGAAGGAGGTTTTCCAGGGATGAGGATTCTAGACTTGAGCAGGTGTATCGGGATCTTGAACAAGCTTACCTTTCCACTCACTGGCTGCAGAGGCTGCATGCTCAAAAAGAATGGACGGTTCATTTGTTGGACAAATCGCAGGCTTCTTTTCTCCAGGCACGCTTTGTGCGCTCAGGGCGATAAGAGCAGTAACCTTATGGCTTACTTGGCTAGGACAGAATTATACAATAATACGATTTCTGCCATTTCAGACTGCCAGGGTTCCACCTATTACCGCAGTAAACAGACTGCAGAATTTTTTTGCAATTGCTACAGCAATCTGTATGGATGCAAGGCACAATACTCCCCTTTACAACTGAATAGTTATTTGGACTGGGTATGTCATCCCTAAACCAGACAAAGACCCCTTTCTTACAGAGTCTTATTGACCTATTCCTTCTGATCACAGAAATTAAAATCCTTTCTAAAGTGTTGGCCATATGCCTTACTATTGTTATCTCTCAAATAATCCACCTAAACCAGACTGGTTTTATGCCAGGGATGTACACATCGATTAACCTGAAGCGCTTACTTACTCACCTTCAGATGCCGATGGCCCTGGGTATGAGGCAGTGGTTGTGTCCTTGGATGCGGCCAAAGCCTTTGCCTGAGTGGAGTGTGGCTCTCTGTGGGAAGTTGTGAGGAGATTCGGGTTTGGACCCAAGTTTATAGCCTGGGTACAACTGCTATTCTCTGCCCCTGCTGCTTGTATTAGAATTAAAGGTCATGCTACTGCCCCCTTCGACTTGGGCCTTTTTTGCCATAGCTATTGAACCCCTGGCATGTTCGATTAGAGCACATCCCGGGATTCACAGTTGCAAGGCTTGGGACAGTGTGGACAAAATTGTGCTGTACGCTGATGATATGTTTCTGTTTTTAAAAGATTTGGATGGCTCCCTTGATACTTTGTTAAGTTTTGTGGATGATTTAGGTGAGTTCTCTGGCCTTAGGATTTAATGGCAAAATCAAGTATATTTTCAATACTGGGGTTGCCTCCTATTGGTGGTACGCACCACCCCTTACAGTGGACACTTAAATTTAAATATTTGGAAATATGAATTGCAAACTCAGTTAAAGAATATATACTTTTACTATTGATCTGTTGTCTTTAGGACAAAGTCTTCTCTTGGAAGAAGCTACCTCTGTCCATGTTGGGTAGGGTCAATTTCATCAAGATGGTCCTGCAACCCAAATTGTTATATCCCTATTATTATGCTCCTCTCTATCTCCCTGGATGCCTCTTCATCAAAATAAATAAGCATCTCTCCTCTCTGGTCTGAGGGGAGCGGAAAGCACGTATCAAATTAAAGTTATATGCTAATGTCCTCCCTTGCTTTCATTTTGATGACTTGACTGACCTTAAAGTTAAATGGGAGGTAGACCTTGGACTCTTAGATGATGAGGAGTGGAGGTATTCATTGCAGTGCCAAAGAGGCCACCACCTGTACTAAATACCATAAAATTCAATTATATATTCTTCATAGGATATACTACTCTTCTCATTGGCTTTTCCAAATGGGTGCCAGGACTGATTTTAAGTGTCCTACATGTGCTATACACTCTGGTTCTTTCTGGCATCTACTTTGGGACTGCCCAGTGATTCAGATTTTTTGGTTGGTAGTGGTGTTTGCTATTCAAAATATAGGTAGTATCCCCCTGCTTTTTCCTAAAACTTGAATTTTTGGACTTCCCCTAGATTTGTTTCCCAATAAACGTTCGGTCCAATATGTCACTAATCTATTTGTATTGGCCAAGGTTATAATTGCCAGAATGAGGATGACTAGTGAATACCCCAGCTTTCATAAGTGGATTGGGTTAGTTAACAAGGCTTTAGGCCATGAGAGATGCACTTATTAATCTTAAAATGCCATGCACAAATATTTCAAGGTATGGTCCAGATGGACTAAATCCACATATGTGGTACAAATATTGGCAGATGATTTCATCTAGATGCTTTCTTGGGGTGCCTCACTTTGCCTGTTGCTCTCTAGCTGTTTAAGTTCTATAGTTTTGTGGTTTGTTCTGGGTGGCCGTTGTTCTACTACCCCCGCCCCCCCCATGCTGGTTTGTCTGTTATCCAATTATGGGTGTTTTGACTTCCCCGACTTTCCATTGCTAAATTGTTTATTGTGTGGGACAATTTTCCATGCTATTATTTTTCCTGACTCTAAGATTATGGATGTTGTTATGTTGCATCACAAGTTTTCTCTATCGATTTGTTTAGGTTTTCTACATTTTAGTTAGTGTATAGTTTTAGGATGGAAGCTTTTCTTTTTAGAATATAAAACTTTCAATAAAAAAGACTTTATTAAAAAAAAAAAAAAAAAAAAAAAAAGAACAACATATTGCTTTACTCTATGGCATTGTTCTGTGCTTTTTAACCATGAATGTGTACAACAAACCAATTTGTTCATTTGTGTTGCCCTGGGATACAACATAACTTTATTGTGCTCTCAGCATTGGATATAATTTTGTCCAGTGAACAGATTTATGTCTTATCCCAGGGTAGTTTAAATAAACAATGCTTGATGACATTCATATATTGGTAAACAGCACAGCAGGAAACTACAAACCAAAGCAATCTGTTTATTAAATGTTGCAGGGCGCATGAAAAAGTCAGTAGGTTAAAAATCAACCGAAGGTGGACAGCCCCTTTAAGACAAAATCAAAATTTCACCTGACTTCGATACTTACACATACCATATACCAACGTGTTTCAAATGGCCAAAGAGGGACACTTAAAATTTAGTGTGAGTAGAAAAACTATTTATGTGCATAGACATAGGCACATCTCTCGGCGGATGTGAAGCAGCAATATAGCATAAAGCATAGTTTACAATACAAAGCTGTAAAATTCACAATAGGACCCATGATGCCTATCATTATTTTCAATGTACAGCATGAGTGAAACAGACACTTTTAGGAGCCTGTGACAGAGTATATACATAAAGATCTATATCGCAAACTTACAGGGGTTCAGATTTAAAACTGAGACTGTTTGTTCAAAAGAGATACAATTGGGAGGCAAAAGATAAATTTAAAATGTGATGTTGACCAAGTAACGAATTGAAATGTAAGCTAGTGACAACCACACCAAAACACATCTATTTTAGGGTTCTTCTATCAACCCCTTATTAATGTATCAGTACTTTAATCTCATACTTTCAATTTCAGGGGGTGCTACCATCGACAATCCGTGAATTATACCATATACAAAAGAAGATAAAAAAAATATTGACTAAATGTTAAAATATCACTTTTCTTTTAAATCTTTTCTTTTTTTTAAATACACAAATATAGAAAATTTTAGGCAATTTAAAGACATGTTCTGTTTCAAAATTATAGTAAATAGATGTGCACTGTAGCATGACAGTCTTTTTTTCTTCTTGTGTATAGCAAGTAACATATTGACAAACAGAGGCAATTCTCTCAAAGGGGATTGAATGACAGGTAGAACTGGCAAAAATGTTTCTTTTAAAATGATATTTTTGAACAATTTATATCACAAATGTCAAAAATACCAGCAGATAAAATAAATGTATGTAATAAAACACTCTTTTGGTGTAGAAATCTATTTGTAAACATTTTTTTCTGAACCTGGAATTAGTTTATTCAATGAATAATAAACTATTTTCCTAACATCCCAACTAGCTCAGTGAATAGAACAACATATTTACTTTAGGTTTAAATATCTTTCAGGCTTCCACTTGTCTGATTTTGTTTGATTCATATGTTAAATCACTGAGCAAATGTGGACTGTTAGCATGCATTTTATTTGATTAACCTTCCTTTGGCTTTTCAATGTTAAAAGTAAGAGAAATATTTAGTGCACATAAAGTATAACAGTTTGTGATGCCTTGGTCTTTCACATTGTGTTGATTTCCTATAATGTACTGCTTATCCAACAATCGTTTTTGCACTATTTGTTCTTGTAAATTAGATTATTGATTGTATCTTTGCAACAATTTAAGTTACCCTGGACATGACAGCACATATTTTATCTTATGTGTCTAGAATTAGCAAATTACATAACATATAAAGGATTATATTAGGACGTTTTGGGTAGTGTATCATTGTAATTTTGTACTTTATTATACTGTATCAGTGTTTAATTGGATTTTGCATTTTTTTCTTTAGAGGGGCCTATTTTCAAGTGATTGCGCTAGAATAAAATATCCATGCTAACGAACATAGACCAAACATGTATATTTCATATTTGCAGCTGCAAATGCCATGTTTTTGGAGGGCATTGAATGTACCACTAACAGTTGAACATCTTAATCATCTACTATACATTGTGAAAGTCATAGGACAAGTTGTTATGGTGGCTTAAGGAAAATGGGTTTGGTGGGTTGCGGTACTTATAGTAGAAAAAATATTTTTATTAATAAAAATTATTTTTAAAATATGTTTCAGTGTATTATGCCCCAGGACTTTCTGCATGAAACTGATAATCTTTTGGAGGGGATCCCACTCATGATTTTGCGCCCCACATAAAGGCTCCAGTTCCACACTGACCAGGCTTGGTCTGATACCCACTATGGTAGGAGCACCCCATGCTACAAGTTTCACTGTTGTAGTATGAGTCTTCTCTGCCTGGTGTTTACCCTTTTCACTCTTCACCCCATGCTCATTATCCCCTTATTTTAGCACCAGTGCTTTATAGGCCAGGCTGCCTAGCGCTGGTGCTGATTAAGCTTTTTAGGCGGGTACCACGTTAGTTCTTTTATTTTTTAATCTTTATTGTTATTTTTAACATGATTCTGGAGTCATCATTATCAACTGTCAATCTTGCTCCTGCTTTTTAAGTGTAAAATGTATGAACACGGACATTATTAACTTAAAATAGCACCTGTCTTTAAGGTGGCACGCTTAACTTGGATGTGTACACTCTTGCTATACTGTCAGGCACGTGAACAAAAAGGGATGCAAGTGCAAACACATTTAATTTGAAATGCAACGGTTTGGTGCATTGACAGGGGAGGAAAAACACATTTTTGTATTGAGCAAATGGACTTACATCCAGCTCTAAAATGAGATCCATAGTACTAATTGACTCAAATTTTTTATGGACAGTAAGTCCCAATCTAAGATGTCTTATAGATGTAAATGAGTTGTTAACGAAATGTTGTTTATGGACAGGACAGGACATTTCAGGAATTGGGAGTTGAAATGGAAAGAGAGAAGTGTATAAATCAATTTTTTAATCATGTATATGTTAGGCTGACGGTCTGATCACCAACTCACAGAACCAGATGGTGGAGGTCTTCACCTATAGCAGCCGCCTTTCCCTTAGAGCTTTATACGCTCACCGGTACTCAGATGCTCCAGGACTTAACTCCAGGCGTAGTGTGAGTTGGTAATACAGGCCTGTCAAAGAAGTATAATTGGATGAAAGAAAGTATATTGATTAATATTGTTTTACCATCCGATTGCGATCAGTACGCCACGTGTTACGCGGTATGGCGCAATCGCACGATAAGTCACGCATGCATACACTCGTACCAACACATTCATATATATACATATTTCATATTTATAATGGTTCCACTCCAGAGCCGTAACTAGGGTGGTGCGGGCGGTGCCGTCGCCCAGGGCGCAAGCCCGAGGGGGGGCGCAGCAGCCGCCCGCTACCTTACCTTCTGGCACAGAGTAAAAAATAAATTAAAAAAAAAATAAATTAAAAAAAATAATAATAATTTGTGGCCCCTCCCCCGACTCGCGGCACCCCCCCCCCCCCCGCGACTCGCGGGGGGGGGGGGTGCCGCGAGTCGGGGGAGGGGGGGGGGGGGAGGTCGGATGCCGCGAGAGGGGGGAGGGGCTAGTGTGGTAGCTGGCTGACACATGACACATGACCCATGGGCTGCAGAGAGCGCTCGGCGCGGATGAATGGTGAGTGTTATTAGTGTGTGTGTTTCAACGTGTACCTCCCATGGAAATACATGTACTGCAGAACTAGTGAGCTCACACATAGGATCAGATCATTTGTGATGATTCATTGCATACGCCAGTGTTACAATTTTTTTAAAGTATGAAGAATTATACACGTAGCAGTACTTCATGCTTCTTTGGGCCGTTTGCTGATTCCAGTAGGAAAATATATTTTTCACATTTACAAAGGGCTTTTGTAAATGATAATAGAGAAAATGTAAATGTTTATATTTCTGGACCAAAAAAGATGAATTGATTCAATTATGGGCCAGTATTTTGTGCCCAAACACCAGCCAAATTACAAGCAGATTAGAATTACAGACTAATCTAGTTGATAAAATGTCAAAATATTAAGACCATTCTGCATAAATTAGTAATTAAGCAATGGCAACAGCTAGTTTTTTTTAAAATCTCTACTTTCACATAACTGATTTGTTTAACTCTGTATAAAGTATAAACACTTCTATGAATGTAGTGAGGGAGGGAGGGGGGTCTTAATATAATGTAGGTAGGCTATTAATTTAATTGTGGAGTGCACGTGGCGGCTAATTATTGGGTGCTATTTTATTTGTGGGGTGATGGTGGGGCTATTTAATTTAATAGTGGGTCCTATGAATTTAAGATGGAGTAATTGGAATGCAGACAACCAGCAAATGAGCTAAAGACACCAGCAGCCACAAGTGGTGACAGTGACAAGAACAGGTAGGAGAGAACAGGACAGTCTTCCAACTGTCCTGCATCTGGTGGGACAGTCCCAAATTTGGATGACTGTCTCGCTTAGAACAGTTGGGAGGTATGTCCCGCTTCACCGTGTACTGCTCGTGAAGGCAGAACTGTGCACCTAACAGTAGTGCACACTGTATTGCCTGTTTATTTGTCTAAAATGATGACCATGCTACATCATAGGAGCCCCCCTGCCTTAAGTGCCCCGGGCCCCCTAAAGCCTTAATCCAGCTCTGTATGTGAGGGGCCACTGTGTGTGTGTGTATTATGTGTATGTGAGGGGCCACTGTGTGTGTGAAGGGGGAGGCCCAAACCAATATCTTGCCTAGGGCCCCATGAGGTGTAAATCTGGCTCTGATAGATATATATATCATGCATTTGCAAATATGTGTAACAGAATTCTTTCAGTAAAGTTCTAGCCACACCCCCACATTAGGTTGGCCACACCCACTTGGCAAATGTCACTCCCACTTCGAAGGGGGGCGCCGGTGCCCTGTCTCGCCCAGGGCACCGAAATGTCTAGTTACGGCACTGTTCCACTCCACAGTTTATGAGCAGATGTTATTTGGTTTTTAGTTATACTGTATATTATAAGGTTATACGTATACTGTAGTAATATTTAAAGTTCAGGTCATGGGAAACATGTCATGTTTAGTATCATTCTAATCCCCTATTTATTCGCAGTTGTCCGGTTCATTCGCCGAAAGGTTACCACATTGCGTGCGCTAGTTATCGATGATAGGGAATAAATGATTATAATTATATTGTCTGTGTAATGCTAATATACCAGTTTGAACCAGTTCTTGGTGGGAAAACTAAGTATGCATCATCTGGAGAGCTGACCCCCACCATTGGAATGCTGACCCCCACCCTTGGAGGGGGTTGTTTGAACTGACCTATGGACTGCATTACACTGGACCTTCCTGAAGCCTGAACCTATGGAAACTTGTTATGTCACCTGTATTGTCTTCACTGTATCACTAAATGTATATATACAGCTCCCTGGCATCAGCTAAGCAGTCACACTTACCACAGTCTTCAGGACGGAAGGACTATCTAGCTGGTCCAGTGAAGCGCAGCGTATGTATGTTTCATGTATCGGCTGTACTGTACTTATTTATTGATCTGCTAAACTTTTGCTAAATAAATTGCTTGTGCTTTGGAACCACACAAATTGCATAGACAATGCTTATTGGAAAACTATGAAATTACTTTAATAGGCCTGTAGCGGCAGGCCAGGAGGCTGAATAGAAGGCAGCTGATAGGCAGACGATAGCCGAGGTCAAGGGTAACAGGCAAGCAGAATAGTCAGTAAACATGCCAAGGGCCAGGGTCACAGGCAAAGAAGCTAAGTCCAAGGTACAGGCCAAACGGTAAGGGTTATGGGCAAACAGCCAAGGTCCAAAGTACAGACAGAAGGTCACATCAGAAGGTCCAATAGCAGAGTATCCACAGGAACTAGGTCCAACAAACAAGACAGGAGCAGGTCAGCAAACTGGTAAGTAAGCGCTATAACCGACAGGGAGGCTAAGCCCTCCCTGCCTTAAATACTGGTCCTAGCCTATCAGGGCTCTGCCCTGAAACAATCCACAGGAAATGGTTAATTAAATAGTGGTTCATTAATCAGCCCACAGGCTGAAATGTCCTCAGCACACGCGCCAGGCTGCCCTGTGTTGCCGGGGTGTGCTTAATAGAACCCTCGGTGGTCGGGGCAGAAAACCCGGAAGTGAAGTCCCAGTCATCATGGAGAGGACTGGGATGCTGGAGAGAGACAGAGAGTCACAGCGGTGCCCGTGGCCGACAGGGCTCCTAACAGTCCCCCCCCCTTGAGGAGGGGTTAAGGAAGCCCGACATCCTGGTTTCCTAGGGAAGTGTTTGAAAAAATTCTTGATAAGCTTTTTTGCATGAAGGCGCCTCCGTGGATCCCAGGACCATTCCTCCACATCACGATTCTTCCACTGAACCAGAAAGTGGACCCGACCCTGAACTTTCTTAGAGTGAAGAATTTTTTGAACAACAAATTTCCGGGATTCATTCAGATCCAGTACCCAAGTACTTGAATGCTGAAGATGCTTGGGTATAACACTTGTTTGAGAAGAGAGCAGTGAAAGGTGTTAGGAATCCTCAAGGAGCCAGGTATCTTTAACCTGAAGGCTACAGGTTTGATTTGTTTAATGATCGTGAACGGTCCAATGACCTTCGGCCCAACTTTCATATAGGACTGTCTGAGCTTGATGTTGTGTATCGAAAGCCAAAAAGAGGCTTAAAGAGTAATATAAAGTTTCTTCCAGGTAACCTTGAGATCAGTAGCTGTAGAAAGTATTTCCGGAATACCAACGAACCTGAGTGAATATAAAGAATTGGACCTGGGGTGGAAACCAAAATTACAATAGAATGGAGAAGTATGAGTGGATGAATGACATGAATTGTTGTAAGCAAATTCTGCCCAGGGAAAAAGGACCAGTTGTTGTAGAATTCTGTAGTGTATAATCGTAGGAACTGCTCCAGGGACTGGTTAACCCTCTCAGTTTGACCATTATAATAAGGGTGGTATGTGGATGAAAGGCTGATTTTGATTCCAAGAAGGGTACAGAAAGATTTTCAGAACTGTGCAACAAACTGAGAGCCATGATCAGAGACAATATCAACAGGAAGTCCATGAAATACATGTTGAACGAATAAAATAGCCAAATCTCGGGCACTAGGAAACCTGGTTAAGGGTATGAAATTAGACATTTTGCTAAACCGGTCTACCACCACCCATATGGTGTTATGTCCTGCAGAGGATGGGAGATCCACAATAAAGTCCATTGACAGATGTGTCCAGGGTTTTGAAGGGTTGGATAAGGGAACCAACTGGCCTGAAGCACAGTTCCTAGGGACCTTATTCCTAGCACAGTTTTCGCAGGACAGAACAAAATTTCCAATGTCAACAGATAATGAGGGCCACCACATGGCACGAGAGAGAATTTCCAATATTTTGGAGATTCCAGGATGTCTGGCAGTCTTACTGTCATGTGCCTCAGAAAGGACCGCTTTCCTTAAATGGACTGGAACAAACAGACGGTTTTCTGGTGTGTTAGCAGGAGCTATTCTTTGAAATCTACAGAGTGTCATACCTAAGTCCTGAGTTAATCCAGCATGGATAATTGATGAAGGAATGATAGGCAGAGGATCCGCAACTGGAACGTGATGTGACATACAGCTCCTACATAGAGCATCTGCCCGGATATTTTTAGAACTGGGTCTGTAGGTAATTAAGAAATTGAAGCGAGTAAAGAAGAGTGCCCAGCAGGCCCTTTCTGGGATTCAACAGTTTGGCCAACTGGATGTACTGTAGGTTCTTGTGATCCGTTATTACAGAGATTACATGTATAGCTCCTTCCAGCTAGTGACGCCACTCCTAAAAGGCCCATTTAATGGCCAACAGCTCTCGGTTGCCCACGTCGTAGTTAGCTTCAGCAGTAGAGAATTTACGTGAAAAGTATGCACATGAATGTAAACGGTGAGTGTGGGGGTCCTCCTGGGAAAGGATAGCACCAGCACCAGCGTCAGAGCCATCAACCTCTAATGCAATGGGTACATGTGGATTGGGGTATCTAAGGACCTGAGCAGAAACAAATGTCCTTTTTAAGGCTTCAAATGTGGTTACCGTCTGAGGAGGCCAATTAGTTGGATCCATTCCTTTCCGGGTTAGGTCGACAATAGGAGCCACTATATCAGAAAAAACACGGATGAACCTCCTATAATAATTTGCGAAGCCCAAGAACCTCTGTACAGCTTTGAGGTTGTTGGGTTGCACCCAGTCAAGAATGGCTTGGACTTTAGTTGGGTCCATGGAGAAACCAGTAGAGGAGATGATGTATCCCAGAAATGATACCCTCTGTAGCTCTAATTCGCACTTCTCCAACTTGGCAAAGAGATGATGTTTCCGAAGTTTTTGGAGAACCTGTTTGACATGGCCCTGATGCAAGTACAGTGACTGAGAGTATATCAGTATGTCATCCAAGTAAACAACCACAAAGTGGTCGAGAAATTCACAGGGAACTTCATTTAAAAGGTCTTGAAATATTGCAGGTGCGTTGCTAAGACCAAACGGCATGACCAGATATTCGTAGTGACCAGAGTGTGTGTTGAATGCCGTCTTCCATTCATCTCCCTGTCTGATGAGGATGAGGTTGCACGCTCCACGGAGATCGATTTTGGTGAAGACAGTAGCACCCCTTAGCTGATCGAATAGTACAGAGATGAGAGGAAGAGGATAGGTGTTCTTGACTGTGATTTGATTAAGTCCCCGCTAGTCAATGCAGCACCGCAATCCACCATCTTTCTTTGACACGAAGAAGCATCCGGGTCCTACCGGAGATTTAGATGGCCTGATGAACCCTTTCTCAAGAATATCCTCAATATAAGCCTGCATGGAGTTGGTCTCGGGACCGGAGATAGAATACAAGCGCCCCTTAGGTAGTCTGGAACCAGGAATCGGCTCAATGGCACAGTGAAATCATGATGAGGTGGTAGAGAATCAGCAGCTTTTTTAGAGAACACATCCCGGAACTCATGGTATTGAGAGGGAAGCTGCTCAGGAACTGATTGCAAAATCCAGAGGGGCAAGGTCAAGCAGGACTGCGAACATAAGGGCTCCACTGAATAATTTCTCCTTTAACCCAATACACAACAGGGTTATGGAGGGAAAGCCAGGGATGGCCCAAAATTAAAGGAACAGACGGACAGTCTATGAGGAAGAAGGTCAGTGTCTCAGAATGAAGAGCTCCCACGTTTAGCTGCAGCAAGGGGGTCTTCCAAAGAATCTTGCCGCCAGGTAATGGACTACCATCTAGGCCACAAACTGTAATTGCCGATTTGAGCTTTACAGTAGGGATTCCAGTAGTGTGGGCGAAACTGATGTCCAGGAAGTTGCCAGCAGCTCCACTGTCAATGAAGGCCGAGAGGGCCATGGAACAGGCAGTAAAGGGGACATGCGCAGGAACCAAAACAGCATTTACTGGGGAAACAATTTGCAGACTTAGGCGAACATTCCCCTCATTCCCTAGGAATGCTCTTTTCCTGGTTTGTAGGGGCAAGAGCAGGAGAAGTGACCCTTGATGCCACAGTAAAGGCAGAGGCCTTGTGACCACTTTCTGTCCTTTTCCT
This sequence comes from Mixophyes fleayi, assembly GCF_038048845.1. NCBI lineage: Eukaryota > Metazoa > Chordata > Amphibia > Anura > Limnodynastidae > Mixophyes > Mixophyes fleayi. The sequence continues at coordinate 42,404,769 of NC_134410.1, read as the reverse complement.
CAGAAGAGAGACGGTATGCCCCTAGTTGCATGGGCTCCTCAATGTCTGCAGATATGGAAACACAAGCAGAAGGGAAAGAAGGTGCCTCTTTTTCCGACTTCCTCTCCTTGATTCTCCTATTGATCTTGATGGCGAGCTGCATTAGGGTCAGAGAAGTTGGAGAAGGATACTGCACCAGAGAGTCCTTGATCTGTTCTGACAGCCCTAAGCCAAACTGGCTGCATAACCATTGCCCCGTAACAGGGTCATTCCATTCGCTGTCAGTCGACTACCTACAAAATTCAGCACAGTACTCCTCTGCAGAGCGCCGGCCTTGCTTCAAGGCCCTCAGATGAGCTTCAGCAGGCCACTCGATCCGGGTCATCATAGAGCAGACCCAATGCATTAAAGAAGGCTTCCACAAACTGCATGGTAGGACTAAAGGCCCAAGACTGGGGGTAACCCTGGAGAAGGGAGATGATGATCACGACCTTCTGTTGTTCCAAACCGGAAGACCGAGGTCTCAGCCGAAAATAGAGCTTACAGCTCTCCTTGAAATTCCGGAACAAGGCTCTGTTCCCAGAAAACCGGTCCGGAAAATTTAATTTGGGTTCCACCGCAGAAGCCAAGGTGGCTTGTGAGGTCCTAGAGGTTTCCTCTTGAGCAGACAAACGCTGGGATAATCCCTGGACCATCTGCGACAGGGTCTGAATTTGACCAGCCAGGACTTGGGCTGGGGACAAGTTGGTTCCGCTTTCATCCATCCCGATGATTTCCTCCTGGAAATTTATTTAGGTCGGTTATAATGTTAGGCTGACGATCTGATCACCAACTCACAGAACCAGATGGCGGAGGTCTTCACCTATAGCTGCCGCCTTTCCCTTAGAACTTTATATGCTCACCGGTACTCATATGCCCCCAGGACTTAACTCCAGGAGTAGTGTGAGTTGGTAATGCAGGCCTGTAGCGGCAGGCCAGGATGCTGAATAGAAGGCAGCGGATAGTCAGATGATAGCCGAGGTCAAGGGTCACAGGCAAGCAGAATAGTCAGTAAACATGCCAAGAGTCAGGATCACAAGTAAAAAAAGCGGAGTCCAAGGTACAGGCCAAAGGGTCAGGGTCACGGGCAAATAGGCAAGGTCCAAAGTACAGGCAGACGGTCACAACAGGAGATCCAATAGCAGAGTATCCGCAGGAACTAGGTCCAACAAACAAGACAGGAGCAGGTCAGCAAACTGGTAAGTAAGCGCTATAACCGACAGGGAGGCTAAGCCCTCCCTGCCTTAAATACTGGTCCTAGCCTATCAGGGCTCTGCCCTGAAACAATCCACAGGAGCTGGTTAATTAAATAGTGGTTCATTAATCAGCCCACAGACTGAACTGTCCTCAGCGCCCGCTTCCGGCTGCCCTCTGTTGCCGGGACGTGCTTAATAGAACTTTTGGCGTTGAGAACCCGGAAGTGACGCCGGAGAGAGGCAGAGAATCGCGGCGGTGCCGGCGGCCACCGCGCCTCCTAACAGTATATTGTCATTATTTTTCACACCTGAAAGCAAATATCATTTACAGTTTTGTTAAAAGAGTACACAGTATCATTTGTAAATATACACACTGGGGCTGTGTCACAATCAAAGGGTCCGGAGAATGCCGTAGGAGTTTGGACTTTGCAACTCTCAAACCGCAGGTCGTGGTTCTCTTAGGAGGTGACAAACAATACCGTGATGAGAACCAGGTAAACAGAAATGAGTATTACCAGTAAGCTGGATAAGGATGACTGGAGGTCCTGGAGAGCTAGGAAGCCCCTTTTATAGGATCACAATAGGATGCGATGATCTGCAGCTGCAAAGGTCCTGGTGAGCTAGGGAGCTCCTATTGTCAGGATCACAGGAGTATTCAGTGATCTGCAACTTGAGAAAGATGTGATGGTCTTGGGGAGCTAAGAAGCCCCTCATAACAGGATTACAAGAGGTTGCGATGATCTGCAGTTTGTGATTGTGGTAAGACATGTAACAATGGAGTTTGGCACAGGGTGGTGAGGAGTAGTCTAGAAGCGAAGCAGTGAGGCAGGATGGAAGAGTGTACTAACAGGTGTCAGGAAGCAAGTCTGTTGGAACAGACCTGAAGCAGCAGGAACAGACTGGAGCCAGGGTAGTGAACTAAGTGCAGATGCTCAGGCTCGGTTCCCCGAGAACCGAGCACACCCGAACTTTGCCGATCCGAGTACCGACCCAAGCGGGCTTTGTACTTTTGCACTCCCTCGGAATTGAAAACAAGGCAAAACGTCATTGTTACATCGTCGGATCTCGCAAGTTTTGGATTCTACAAGTACCGCCCTCCACTGCGCTCCAGCGCCATTTCACAGAGGGACACAGAAGGGGTAGCACGGTTCTTGGCAGTCTCTAGTGAAGTTGGGCAGCGTCATAGCTAGAAAAGAAAGAGGAGGGGTAGCAGTGTTCTTCAAAATCTCCAGTGACATTCAGGAGAACTCCATTGCTCCATTGCTAATTGTCATTGTTGAAATAGAAATAATAGATAAATATAGAATAAATTGTGTAATGTATTATCTCAGCATATATGATAAAATACATCTACAGGTTGGACCCAGAGATACATAATAGTTTCATTTGTGTTGAATATTTATATTTTTATTATATCAAAACTTTTATGAGATACAATGGACCTGACTCATTAAGGCATGCAAAACAAGTGTATTGGTTTTTTTTTTGAAACGCATGTAATTTGGGTATACGCACATCCGTATTCAACTAGAAGCGGATCTGAAGAAATGTCTCTTGTTGAATACGGGTGTAGGTATGCTCTACATATACGGCACTTGCCATATTGAGAGAGAAAAAACACATGTTCTAGCATACATATGCACTGGGCTCTTACACCTGACCTGTAACTGATGCAAGTGATATGACTGAAAAACACGTACCTTAGGGATGCCAAAGCTTGGCATGGACGCTGCTGCATGCCCTTACTGTACATTGTCTATATACATACGACCCCCCCTCTCCCGTTCCGCCCATGAAATCGTAGGCTGTCGTATGTGTCCTTTGCGTTTGAAGACATATTGGATGTACTTGCGTTCACTGGCATATAGTCCATTTCTGGGCATGCGCAGTGCAATTCAATACAAAATACAGTACATATATCAGCATTTATGTTCCTTAATGAATCAGGACCATTATATCATGTGTCTGTATCTTCAGATAGATTAGATAGATGTTTTATTGTCTATTTATATGTGCCTAGTTTAAAATTAATTTAATTGCATATCCTAGCTATACCAGAAATAGACACAAGGATGTATGCTTTTTAATAGATATATTCTAACTGCTCTTCATAGCAGAGCTGCCGTCCATACTTTGGCATGGTACTTTTAATTACCACATATTCCTGCTATTATATGGTTAGCACTTCTGCCTTATAGCACTGGGGTCATGAGATCAATTCCCAACTGTGGCCTTATCTGTGAGGAGTTTGTGTGTTCTCCATGAGTTTGCGTGGGTTTCCTCCCACAGTCCAAAAACACACTGGTAGGTTAATTGGCTGCTAACAAATTGACCCATGTGTGTGTGTGTTAGGGAACTTAGACTGTAAGCCCCAATGGGGCAAGGACTGATGTGAGTAAGTTCTCTGTACAGTGCTGCAAAATTAGTGGCGCTATATAAATGATTTTGTTAGCATTTTGTTAATGAATTATTGAACTGAATGCTGATTCGTTAGTTCATATTTTTAAATCATGGAACTTAAAAGACCCACTTGTTCTGATGGAATCACTTAAGGAAAGAAACGCATCAGAATCTGCATACATTAGAACCAAGAAGCCATGCTGCAATCACTTGAGAGTTACATTACAAATGATACGTTTTAAGGTTTGAATAAAATAAAAAACGAAGAATTATACTTGATATCTTCCGTTTATGAATGCTGTACATTTGAAGATGAAAAGTTTTAATCATTTAACTATGTCTATGTGATACTTTTGATTTGTCTCTCCACGATTCCTATATTAGCAGCGTGGAAACTACCCTTGATCTACCATGCAGAATATAATCAGACTTTGGAGTATCTCATTGTATTAATGTAATACTAGAGTCGTCTGTTGAGAGTGCAATGACACTACTTATATATCCTGTGCAATTACCAGAGGCAAAGTACTGTTTGTTTGCCAATGTTTCTTAAAATGGGACCAAGTTTGGTTCATAGTTATCTACTATTACTGTTATTTTTTTTTTTATTACATGATCAAAGAGAACACGCTCTTTGCTGCTCCATAGCTCATTGATTTAAATTATTGCATACGTTTCTCTGCTTCTTTGAAATTAGATCAGGGGGTAAATGTATTAACCTCCGGTTTCTTCAACTCCCGCGAGATCGGCGTCTTCGGCACTTAATTTTAAAGCGGCGCTGCCTTGTAAAGGGAAACTTCCCTTTACAAGGCAGCACCGCTTTAAATTTAAGCGCAGAAGACGCCGAACTCGCGGGAGTTGAAGAAACCGGAGGTCAATACATTTACCCCCAGGTGCAGTTCGTGTTTACGGTTCTAAGAACTACTTTGACCTATATAAAAAAAATATTTGTGCATTTTGTGCCACTCTATATTAACCTTTTCTTAGTTAATTGCATTAAAGTTAATATCGAGTCCTTACCTTTGGGACTGTAATTTATCATCTTACACAGCAACTTACATAACATTAACAATATCAAGTTGTATTTTGCAAACAATGATAAACATCATAGATTATTTTACCTATTTTACTTGGTGCATGGGCGGATTGGACATAGGTCTTACTGGAAATTTTCCCAGTAGGCCGGTGACCTAATGAGGCCGTCCGTAGGCCACCTTAGGTTTTTTCCTTTTTTTCACTGCATTTTTTATATTTTAACACAAAAAGAAGGAGACTTTTGGCACTGTAATGTGTGTGTTTTGACAAGGGGGCTTATGGAAATGTTATGTGATTGTGATGACAAGGGGGCTTGTGGCAATGTAATGTGTGTGTGATGACAAGGGAGCTTATGGAAATGTAATGTGATTGTGATGACAAGGGGGCTTGTGGCAATGTAATGTGTGTGTGATGACAAGGGGGCTTGTGTAAATGTAATGTGTGTCTGTGATGGCATAGGGGCTTATGGCAATGTAATGTGTGTGTGATAACATGGGGGGTTGTGCCAATATAATATGAATGTGTGATGACAAGTTTGCTTTAGACCGGCGGTTCCCAAACTGTGCGCCGCGGCTCCCAGGGGTGCCGCGGCGCTGTCACTGGGGTGCCGCGGGCCAGACATAAAAAAAACCCATAACACAGAAACTTACCAATCCGCCGGACGCCGGGACCCAGCAGCCTCCTCTCTCCTGCAGCTGTCACTGAATATCGACGTCAGTAACAAGTTGCAGGAGAGAGGAGGTTGCTGGGTCCCGGCGCCCGACGGATTGGTAAGTTTCTGTGTTTTGGTTTTTTTTTTGGCTGGCGCGGGGCAGAGTGAGAGGGATCGTGGCAGAGGAGGGGGACAGAGGATGGTGACAGCGGGACAGAGGAGGAGAGCTGAGGATGGTGACAGCGGGACAGAGGTTGGTGACAGGATGGTGACAGCCAGACAGAGGAGGAGAGCAGAGGATGGTGACAGCGGGACAGAGGTTGGTGACAGGATGGTGACAGCGGGACAGAGGAGGAGAGCAGAGGATGGTGACAGCGGGACAGAGGTTGGTGACAGCGGGACAGAGGAGGAGAGCAGAGGATGGTGACAGCGGGACAGAGGAGGAGAGCAGAGGATGGTGACAGCGGGACAGAGGAGGGGGACAGAGAATGGTGACAGTGGGACAGAGGAGGAGAGCAGAGGATGGTGACAGCGGGACAGAGGTTGGTGACAGGATGGTGGCAGCAGGGCAGAGGAGGAGAGCAGAGGATGGTGACAGTGGGACAGAGGAGGAGAGCAGAGGATGGTGACAGTGGGACAGAGGAGGGGGACAGAGGATGGTGACAGCGGGACAGAGGAGGAGAGCAGAGGATGGTGACAGCGGGACAGAGGTTGGTGACAGGATGGTGACAGTGGGACAGAGGAGGAGAGCAGAGGATAGTAACAGCGGGACAGAGGAGGGGGACAGAGGATGGTGACAGCGGGACAGAGGAGGAGAGCAGAGGATGGTGACAGCGGGACAGAGGAGGAGAGCAGAGGATGGTGACAGCGGGACAGAGGAGGGGGACAGAGGATGGTGACAGTGGGACAGAGGAGGAGAGCAGAGGATGCTGACAGCAGGACAGAGGTTGGTGACAGGATGGTGACAGCCAGACAGAGGAGGAGAGCAGAGGATGGTGACAGCGGGACAGAGGTTGGTGACAGGATGGTGACAGCGGGACAGAGGAGGAGAGCAGAGGATGGTGACAGCGGGACAGAGGTTGGTGACAGCGGGACAGAGGAGGAGAGCAGAGGATGGTGACAGCGGGACAGAGGAGGAGAGCAGAGGATGGTGACAGCGGGACAGAGGTTGGTGACAGGATGGTGACAGCGGGACAGAGGAGGAGAGCAGAGGATGGTGACAGCGGGACAGAGGTTGGTGACAGGATGGTGACAGCGGGACAGAGGAGGAGAGCAGAGGATGGTGACAGCGGGACAGAGGAGTGGCACAGAGGGTGGTGACAGCTAGAGAGAGGAGGGGGACAGAGGATGGTGACAGCGGGGCAGAGGATGGTGACAGCAGGGCAGAGGAGGGGGACAGAGAGCAGACGAGGGGGGCAGAGGAGGGGACAGAGAGCAGAGGATGGGGACAGAGAGCAGAGGATGGGGACAGAGAGCAGAGGATGGGGACAGCAGGGCAGAGAAGGGGGACAGAGAGCAGAGGATGGGGACAGCAGGGCAGAGAAGGGGGACAGAGAGCAGAGGAGGGGCACAGTGGGGCAGAGGAGAGGCACAGCGGGGCAGAGGAGGGGGACACAGCGTGAGAGGGGCAGTGGAGGGGGACACAGCATGAGAGGGCAGAGGAGGGAACATTGTGAGAGAGGGCAGAGGAGGGGACATTGTGAGAGAGGGGGGGGTTCTGGGTCTACAGAAACCCCTCCCCTCCGTTAAAGAAGTGCCCCACATAGCGGCACTGTACTATACAGCAGCCGTGGCGCTTAAAGAAGCGTCTGCGGCGGTGCTGTATTGTATACAGCACCGCCGCGAGCTATTCTTTTACAGCGCCGCGGCTGCTGTATACTATGGTGCTGCCTAAATGGAGCTGCTGCGCATGTGCGGCAGCTCTCTTGCTTTTTTTTTTTTTTTTTTTTTCGGTGGAGCGGAAACCCCCCCATAAAAATCCTCCGTGCGCCCCTGCCTCCCAACTGTCCCAATTTCAGTAGGACAGTCCTGATTTAGGGCACAGGATGTTGACTTAAAAAAGTATTAAAACACACAGATTACACAGCTGATGTACAAAATAAATGATAATGCTTCAGAAGATTTTAACATAATCTTTATTTCAAGGTGCAAAAAGTTCTGTACCCTGCCTCAATTCTGAGTGTCTGAATTCTTCTTCTAAAGCAACCTGAAAATACTGGAGAATTTCCCTTTTTATCTTTAGTAAGAATGTTTACTATAGAACGGACTTTACAGTCAACCATTTTTTCTGTTCTGCCAGAAAGTTTTCCAGTACTTTTATTCTTAATCTTTTCTTTTCTTTAGTTTTGTACCTTGAACAATACATGGTGACACCTTTGTCAAAGCCAGAGCGGATGAATTTACATGACCATACAATCCGTAATGTGTTCCTTTGCCCTTAGATAAAGTCATTAAAAGAAAACAAAATTGTTCCAATTGTATCTGTAGAAGAACACATTGTTCTAGACGGTGATATATTTGAAAGCCCAGAACACATTAATTTAGTTTTCAAAGAAATAGTGAACCAATTCTATTTTCATGTGTTATTATTGCAAATTGGAATAAACCATAATGCACAAACTGTTTGTAAGAAATATTTCAATGTTTTTCAGCCTTTATCACATGTCGTTATATGATGTATTCTTGCAAAACAGCTTAAAGGAACATATTACAAAGCGCCTGCTAAGAAAATTATTTTTTAATAGTACTCTGAAACTGCATAGCAGCAAATGATATAGCCTGAATGCAATTTTTAGCAAAGCCTTGTATTCTACAAAGCATTGCTGGAAATGACTTTTGTAATGACTAGTTTTATACTTTGCAATAATTCATTAGGCAGAATTTAGCATTCAGGGCATTCAGGGTGTGCAGAATAGATTTTACACCTGGAATAATTCATGCAGCAATCAATTCCCACCCTGCTGCATAACATTATTTTGTATGTATTATCTTACAAAAAAAACACAAAAAATCCTCCAAAATATAAAGGTTAATTTTGTAAGTGCTAGTAATAATTGACTGACTGCTAAAATGCAGTTACTACCCTTTCAGAACCCTTATGGAGAGTGACATGATTTATTTTTACTCATCTTTTTTTATTGGGGGTGCTTTTGTAAAGCGTCTTTCATTTGATGGGGTTTTAAGCTGTGTTGTGTAGGTAACATGTATTAGTGCAGGAATAATAATGTAGGCCATGTTCTAACATGTTAGATTCAGATCCTATTACCAGGAACTCTATTGTGTTTTTATTCCTTTTTTGCATGGTGTCTTGTGTACTTAAAGCTCTCCAAATATGGCAGCCATCATTATCAAGTAGATGATGGTGACTACTGTTCTCTTCCTCTGGCTACATCTATGAAATGGGTTTTAAGCCTCATTTATGTTCAAATAGTTTACATATATTTCATGTAGGTTTGCATTGGTAGCTATATCTTCTTATTTAATGTGCTTTTGATGTATTTGCTAACAGAAGAAGTACCTTAGAAGTGTCTAGGTGTGAACAAGAACTCAAAAAATAAGAAACAACACAAAAGGAAGTTCACATGTTTTAAAGATGCCTTGTTTAAATGTTATTGTTTATTAATGCCAAGCAAATGTTTTAACATTTCCATGTTTATAAATTTACTTTAGACACTGTTCCTGAACTATGTAGTGAAAAACTGAAAACCTCCAGATGAATGAACTACCAGTGAAAACAATTTGGTAATTTATTCTTATACCAGTAAAGGTATATATATATATATATATATATATATATATATATATATATAGCGAACAGAGGTGTCCTATTTCTCAAGCGCTCTCCGTTTGCAGCATTGAGCCTGTTTTTTTTCTTCTACTGCATATTGTGGAGATATTCATTCAAAGGGTGATAACAGAACCTGTATTGCGGCAGTAGAAGTATCGCCGCGGTACTTGTTAAAATAGGCTCATCATGCAATTGCATGGTGAAGATATCAATGGCAAAGCTGAAGAATCTTAGCGCCGACAGAGGTTACTGCTGGTAATGAAAGTGATATCGGTGGAGGTAACTCTTTGTTGTTTAAAGCAAGAAAAAGTCCTATCACTGCGAAAACACCTGTCTCCTCTGGTAATAGGGCTTGGACCTGTAATAAATTAGTCAGACCCTCTGTCAAATTATCTGATGGTTGGACTCATCCATATGGTGAAGGTTTGACAAAAGGTTTCATTATAAACCTGAATTATACTTTTGCACTCCCTGTCTATCCGTAGAGGAGTAAAAGCCATACATGAAATTAACATAGCGCTTTTGCGCTATATTACATAGTTTTGTTTGAGTTTAATGTTTATTGAAAACCTGTTTTTATACAGTTATGGTTTGCATTGTGCTTCATACAAAAGTATCATCCTATGAAGCTGCCAGTATTGTGAATTCCATGTCCATTGTCCTCTGTAGAAAACATAACTGATTCCCGGCTATTTGCTAGAGCTTCCTTCAGGCCTCCTTTCTAGAGTTTAACGTTGTAAACAATCTCAGCCCGATTTTCACGAAACAGCATTAACATCTTTATTTCAGTGTCAGTTATGCTACTTACATGTATTTATATAGATAGTCTCCTTCCACAATACAGCCCCAGCTGAGAATGTAGAACTAACATGACTTTATCTGAAGCAGCGTGGAGGTGGAAGCTGTGCCCAGTCCAATGAGTAGGTGGCATAGTCCTGGAAATTGCAGTCTACCCTGAGTTGGAGAGTGGGAGAAAGTAGCAGTCACCAGCCCAGTGCTGGGGATCTCGGCCAGTCTACCAGGTGTGGCAATTAAAATAGCTGCTTTGGTTGCACCTTTCTATAATTATTGTATTCATTGTTTCACTCTAGTCTATTTGAGCTTACATTCATTTTGTTATTATTCTCCCACTCTTACTAATGTCCCATTAAATGTATAGAAAGGCAGATAGATAAATAGAAAGACAGGCAGGCATATATGAAATAGAAATTTGGGGGATTTTTTTACATTTATTTTATGATTTGAAAAATAAATTCACTCATCTTTAAAAACCTCAGATGAAATAGTAAAAATATTAGTTATTTTATTTCAATTAGGATGTCGTCTAAGGTACGTTTTCATAATGAAATGCACACAGCATGTTCGGCACCCTATTCCTTGGGAATGGAGTTTAATGTCTCTTGTAACTCTTATCTTCCTGCAAGTAACAGAAGTTTTATGAAACATTCACAAACCTATTTAAACAAGGATGGCACAAAATCAAGCAGCTGGGATTCCAATTGTGAAACAGCAAGAGATGGGTATTTTACATTACGTTAAGTATGTATAGTAGGCAGAAGAACTTTTAAGATTAGTAATGAAATGGCAATACTAGGACTTTAAACATATTGTTTTCCAACAAAGACTGTGGAGACGCAATATTGTCCATTGGTTTTACAGCAAAAGATTATTTTTGCCAGACATAGTGCTTATTTTTCCAATTCTTCATCTAAAATAAAGTTTAATATTTCTAGAAAAGTTAAAATTGGGATAAAATAAAAACAGTATTCTCATCTCTTTCAAAAAACAGTTTTGATTCACTAATGTTCCTCTTACATAATTCTAGAGATTACCTACAGCCCAATACCTTTATAAAAATGTAAGCAAACAATTCTTTTACATCATTGTGATTTTGTAAATATTTTTTTAATATTATTGTTTATTTATAAGATACCACAAAATTCCACAGGACCGTACAGTGGGGAAGTAGAGCATTATGCAAAAATGTAGAAGACCAACAGGCAAACTACAGAAATAAGCAAAGGCAAAATACAGAACAATCAAGAAGCTAAAATGCATTATTAACATGAAATAAGCATAATGCATAAAGCAGAATAGGCAAGATATAAAATAAAGTGTAGTACAGAACATTCAAGAAACATGACACAGGATGCAATTAGACAAAATAGGAGCAGACAAAAAGACAGGATGAGAGAGGGACCTGCTCGAGAGCTTAACTGATTCAGTTACTGAAACAAGAACAATCAGATACATATTGGCAAAGGTATGAGAAACTCTAAATATTATACTTAATATATTTCTATCTTTAATCATTATGTAAAGTGCTTACTTAACATATTTCTATATTTAAACATTATGAAAAGTGCTCACTATAATTGTGTAAGTTTTGTAATTGAAAATATGCATTGCTTTCTTCTAAGGTACCTGGCCCAGCAATTGAACATTTTTGAATACTGAACAAAAAAATCCTGTTTGTATTGTAATCATAAAGTTGAGTTTGTAATCATGCAGTGGAATAACGCTATGAACTCATTTTTCATCAAATATTTTGTACTATGATCAGGCATCAATTCACTGCTGCATATATGTTTTTTTTGAGAGCTAATTGTGTTTTATAGATTAATTTCTTTTTTTCCTAATAAAAAATGGTTCCCCCTTACAATAGTAATAAGAAGAACTATGGCAAACAAGTTTCCAAGGGTAATTCTTCTTTTCCACATGTGGCTCTGTAAATAGTTTGTGGGCTATTTAGATTTGGGAGTAAATGCAGCAACTGAGCTCAATATTTCCACATGGACAAATAATTCTGCACTTCTGATGAGGAAATATAAAATACTAGATGTGGCAGGATGTACTTCCTATGATGTTTCTTGCTCAGAAAGAGTATTTATAAGGACCGTTACACACTAGTTAGAGGTACTATTGATCATGCTGAAGTATAAATTCAATGTGTCTTGCAATGATCAACAGAGATCTTTTTATACAGGTCAAAGCACATGACCTGGCAGGAGGTAATCCAACCTCTTGTCTCTTTAACCAATCCAGGTTGATTCATGCAGAAAGGGCTTTCACTAGAAATGCTCAGGCTCAGTTCTCCAGAGAACTGAACACACCCGAACTTAGCAGACCCGATTACTGAGCCGAGCCGGCTCGGTACTTTCGCGCGCCCTCAGAATTGAAAACGAGCAAAATGTTATTGTTACGTTGTCGGATCTTGCGATTTTTGGATTCTATCCAGCGCCATTTCACAGAGGGACACAGAAGGGGTAGCGCAGTTCTAGGTAGTTTGTAGAGTAATTGGGCAGCGTCATAGGGAGAATACAAAGAGGAGGGGGTAGTAGTGTTCTTCAAAGACTACAGTGACATTCAGGAGAGCTCCATTGCTCCATTGCTAATTGTCATTGCTGAAATAGAATTAATAGGTCTGGCAGGCTTGGTCTTCTAAATCTGCAGTCCGATAATGTACAGTGTTATATAGGTAGCACACAAAGAGGAGAGCTCCATTGCTCCATTGCTAATTGTCATTGATATAATACATATACCAGGACTGGCAGGCTTGGTGTAAATCTGCAGTCATATTGTGCTGTATTATATAGGTAACACATAAAGAATAGAGCTCCATTGCTAATTGTCATTGCTGAAATACAATTAGCAAAATACAAATACAAATACAAAGCTGGTTAGCTTGGTCTTCAGAATTAGCAGTCAAATTGTACTGTGTTATATAGGTTACACACAAAGAGGAGAGCTCCATTGCTCCATTGCTAATTGTCAATGATGAAATACAAATGCTAGGGCTGGCAGGCTTGGTCTTCTGAATTGACAGTCAAATTGTATGGTGTTATTTAGGTTACACACAAAGAGTAGAGCTCCATTGCTCTATTGCTAATTGTCGTTGCTGAAATACAAATACTAGGGCTGGCAGCCTTGGTCTACTGAATTAACAGTCAAATTGTACTGTGTTATGTAGGTTACATACAAAGAGTAGAGCTCCATTGCTCCATTGCTAATTGTCATTGCTGAAATACAAATACTAGGGCTGGCAGGCTTGGTCTTCTAAATCTGCAATCACATTGTACTGTGGCATCAAAATGGATTCACAGCAGTACACAGAAGACCGAAACTTTATTGATACAGACACAAATATAGTGAAGGGTGCATAAATTAAGGCAAGACATTCAACAAAACTTCAAACAGTGATTCGGGAATGGGTTGGAGGGGGTAAGAGAGGTAGAGACACAAGCCCAAGGTTTTATTGAATAAACAGACACATAGGGGGAAAACGAGAAGAGGGAGACAGAAAATTAATCATTGACTATCCAGGAAAGTCCTGGATGGTTATCTTCTCCCTTTTCAAGATGAGGAGATTCCTGACAAGCCAAATAGCGTCCTTAAAGCAGTTCATAAGGTGCCAGGCCTCCTGGATTGCCCCAATGGTGTTGGTCTCATGAAATAATCCATAAAATACTGAATGGTATGAAAGTCAAGTTCTGGGCACACTGTTTTTAAGTACATGTTCTAAGGCATCCAACATTGCCTGTGCAGTGGGGCAGTCCCAAAAAAAAGCTGTGCTGTTTCCCTTCTGGTGATGCAGAAGGAGCAGTGGACATATCGGCACAGGTTCCAGGAGAGCATGAATGTCCTGAGAGGCAGACACCCCTGTATAGCCATCCATGGAATGTCTTTGTGTCTATTAGTCAGCCTCTTAGAGGCCACATTCTGCCACATGTGTTTTGTTGTTGCAGCAGAGAGCCCTGGAACAGACTCCATAATGTCTTTAGCTCTTATGAGCTAGTGGACAGGTTTTGGCTTCCGCAAGTCTGGTTTAAGTCCCTCCAGATGGTGCTCCCTCACATATTGTCCAACATCCAGGTAAAACCAAGGTGTAGTCCACTTGTAAGGAAAGGAGCTGTCCCTCTTGTCCCAACCAAGGGTCCTCCAAAGAGGCAGGAGGAAAAAGCGAGACATGGACTTCCCAGCAGAGCAAATGTTCTTTTCAATAAGAGTTCTGCGAATGCAGTTGCAGACAAAGAAGGCTCGCAGCATGGTGGGGATACCTGGGATCCCTTTCCCACCTTTGAGGGGCTCCTTGTACGTGACTGCCCGCTTTACTCTGTCCATGTATTAGCTGTAGAATTACCACAGTTATCTAAGAAACAGATGGAGCAATCAAATGAACCATAACTGGTTTCATGATCCAAGGACAATTCCATCTTGCACCACTTTTCTTTTCTGCCACTGCTGTGTGGCAATGTTTCCTAGATGTGCTAGGAACTGGCGTGTGTTTGAATCATTGCTCTGTTGCTTAGCATCCAGCCAGGTCACTGCAGTATTTGTCCGAAAGTGTATGAAAATAATATTGTGACCTATGAGGTGGTCAAAATTGACTGCAAATTACTTGAAATTAGTGTTATTGAGGTTAATAATATTGTAGGAACAAAAAAAGAGCAAAATTATTTGATTTTAGCAATTTTTGCAAAAAGTACAGATCCAAAACCAAAACCAAAACACATGAGGGTGGTTGAGCCAAAATCAAAGCCAAAACCAAAACATGAAGTTAATACAGATCCAAAACCAAAACCAGAATACGGGGGTCAGTGGACATCTCTAGTTTTCACACTTTTAGCATTGCAGGGGGGGGGGGGGCGGGGAGTGTATCTCCTCCCTATCTTCGAGCTGCAAAATAAGTCTAGGGTGGGAGATTTATCTTTATCTGGCTGAAAACAGTACCAGATGAAGAGTGACCAAACACTGGGGAAGCAGTACCCAGTTTGCCACTGCTGGAGCTCTTTAAATCCAAAAGACATCCGGCAGCCACTGCAAGCTTGCTATGGGGGCATCCACTCTGCTGTGGCTGCCTTGGCCACCACTGGAACTGGGATGCTCTAGTTGTATCAAACACTGATACAAGTACAAGCCAATCCCTGGATTGTTGTGTTACGTAGAACAGACCGAATTGCGATAAGGACATGACGCTGCAAACAATATCATCTGAATCAAAGGACTACATTTATTTGGATAGACACTCTTTTGGTCTGTTAATATAAGCATCATATATGATAACATCAATTTAGGTGGTTGGAGGTCATCACCTTCCCAATAGATTTTATTGCCTTTTTAATACTTTTCCCAAAGTTGTTTTTACTGTTAATGTGGAGAATTTCAATTGTATGAGCCTCAAGTAATATGATATGTGGTTTATGTGGTTTTAATTTTATTTTAATTTATTTTATTTTATTGATATGGTTATGATTATGTAAGGACGATATCCACATTGATCTCTTTAGTAATAAATTGCACTTTGTAGAAAATCGTGGGTACCCAAGTTTATATACACTAACCAATACACAGAAATATATTTAATCATTAGAAGTCAATGAGCGCCTAACGACTATATTGTTGATTTTTACTAGAAGGGAGGGAAACCCTTAGTTGGTGCAGCTCTTGCAACCATTAGGATGAGAGCGCGATTCTATCTTATCTTTCTTTTACTCATTGCACTGAATGAATTGTGCGTATTTAAAATAAATAATACTATTTTAATATTTTAATATTGTATTGATTATATTTATATTTTTTGCTAATTTTAACATAAATAAATCATTTGTATGTTGTTCAGGAATTCAGTTTGACTATCTGCCATGTCACATATAGATGTCTAAAAAGCTTTTTATTCAATAATTACGTTTTTAGATGTTTATTTGTAGGCGCCCTTCGATATTGTTTTTTTTACCATTTGCATCCACACAGGGGAAGTGGCATATCCCCTCTATTGGGGTGTAACTCTTATACTTCATATAATTTATATTTATTATTTTTGTGTATTAGCGCCTAGGAAGTTAATGTGTGTTTTATGTATCCAAAAGGTAAGCTAGCCAGAGATCTGAAATGAAGAATCCAGCTGTCAGTGAGAGATAAGTGAAGCTAAATGGAGATTGAGATTACTAAAGGGAATACTGGGATCAATAGTGTGGAAAGTGAAAATGCCCAATGCCAGTGGATGTACATCAGAATCTCACCTTATGTAAATGTCAATTTCCACAGATCAAAAGAAAAGTATAATAGTGGAAGCTATCGAGCATCATGTTTACTGGAAGGTCCCATTCCTCTTCGAAAGCCATGCAGAATAACAAATAACTCTAGTAAACAATAGTGCACCAAATCCAACACTTGCACAGAGAGCGCAGAGACAGGTTGCCCGAGTCAAATGAAAAGAGCCCAGGGGCTAGATTTACTAAGCTGCGGGTTTAAAAAAGTGGAGATGTTGCCTATAGCAACCAATCAGATTCTAGCTTTCATTTATTTAGTACTTTCCACAAAATGACAGCTAGAATCTGATTGGTTGCTATTGACAACATTCCCACTTTTTCAAACCCGCAGCTGAGTAAATCTAGCCCCAAGTGTCTGTAGACTGTATTGCTGACCTGACCAGAGAGAGGACAGATGACATATTTACCTCCTATTTGATGTCATTGCATGTAATGTGTTTGCATCATGACCCTCTCAATGTACAGAACTGTGATATTTATTATAGCTTTATAAATAAAGGATAATAATAAATATGTGCCCTACTGTCAATTTTTTGTATTACCTGCAACTGAGTTAATTGCTAGAGGAGTAAATAAAGTAGTGCAATTGCATTGTGAGATTTTCTAGCACCCATTCTTCTAACATCTGTGTTTTGTTCTGCACTACACCACCTGTGTCACACAAACTACTGAACTGGTTTTTGCATATACAGTGTTCCTTTTACACATTAAACCCCACAGAGTTTGAGAGAGCAGTATAGAGGACTAAACTATTCTGAGGACCTCAGAACAAGAGGTTAGTGCATATGTGTGAAGTATCTACACCACCACACCAGGGCGGTGGTGGAGATACATATTACTATGTAGATACATACTACTAAATATACTTTCACAAAAAGTGCATTTAATACAGACAGAAATGCCAGTCATCTCCACATTGAGAAGTTGTACAATCCCTACATATATCATCAAACCTTGACTACCAAAATAATTAGTTCTAACTGGAAATGGTTAGAAATTAGCTGCCCTCCTAAAGAATGTATTTACTGGCAATATTCTATTTAACATCTCATCACTCAATAAGACAAACAACTGTTTAGACAAACCTCCATTAACTTTCTTATGTTCCGTATTGGAAATTTGGATACACATCAAAGACTAAGGGCTAGATTTACTAAGCTGTGGGTTTGAAAAAGTGGGGATGTTGCCTATAGCAACCAATCAGATTCTAGCTGTCATTTTGAAGAAGGTACTAAATAAATGATAGCTAGAATCTGATTGGTTGCTAAAGGCAACATCCCCATTTTTTCAAACCCACAGCTTAGTAAATCTAGCCCTAAAAGTCCTTTTGATCTTTATTTCTTTTTCATTGTTATCAAATAACAAATTTTATTGTCCAGTATTTTTTGCCTTATAACAGCCATGATTTTGGAACATTGTCCTCATTGTATAAGCTTGTGTTCTGTTATCAGCATACTCCATTCCAGTTGTCAACGCTAACAACTAACCTCATACATTTTTGGTTACAGCTGAACTCAGCAGGAATGTTTGCTCACGTTGCATAGTATTTGCAAATTTTCTCCTAATATTTAGCACAGGTCTAATAGCATACATGAAGTCAATCCTTTGTTTATACATTATCCACTTCATATTGATATAGTGTTATTCTACATTGCTGATCACCATTATCTATAAAAATGTCCTAGATATTGTTTATTTAAAATATTTTGTGTGGAAGATGAATCAAATGGGAATTTCATTGGATAGTACATCTAATTTTAGAGTTAATGATATATTTGTTTTAACTTTGTAGTTGGTATTTTCTGTTTATATTCTGAGCTCTCACAATCAGGACCCTCTCTATCCTTTGTCTTCAAATCTGCACATAATTTGTTTACTTTGTATATCCCTTCTTTATGTATTTCCCCACTGTCTGGTGCTGAGGAGCACTGTGTCATCTACAATAATAATAACTATTATAATAATAATAATAATAATAATAATAATAATAATAATACAGACCACTCTATTCAACCATTTAAAAATATTATAGCGTGCCAGAAAGGTCGCTGCCAAGTTGCTGACATGCTGACACTGCAATGTTCTTGTAATATTTGATATAAAAATTGTGGTTAAGGTACATTAACTTAAGGGTTTTCCTTGATAGATTACCCACTCAGTCTTTCTCTATACTATAGATAACACCAAAGGTTCTATAGGGAGTGCCTAAGACTAAGAATTATAGACATCCTTTCTGTAAATTGGATGAATCAGCAAAATGTGTCCATCTATAATGAATTCACCAGTGGCCAATCAAGGACATCTTGAACTTCTAGATGTTCAGTCACAATGCTGGGGAGTGTCTTGAAAAGCGCTATACTGTATTACAGAAATGGTACTTCATTCACTGTTTAAGCATTAAACGTTTGCACTACAATTTGCTTACTGTAGAACAGCCAAAATGTGAGTGTAAATAATTGTAGAAGAAATTGCAACCATGATGTCTGTGCTAAATTTAATAACTGGATACAGAAATATTTTTTTATGGCAAGAACCTTATTTGATTAGCAACTTAATTCTTAACTGTGTCCAATCTGTGTTTGTCTTAAAGCTAGGAGGTTTCTTTCTGACATCCACAACAGCTTTGAGCTACACCATGCTTAGCAACTTTTTGGTCTTTTAGTTACAAAATGAGGTTCAGCAAATGGCGCTGAACATCAGAGTAATGAATTATTACAGTCACCACAATTCAGTTCAGGTATTAGTAGCAATCTTCTATCTTCACTGTTCCACAGGTGTAGAAAATCACTTCATATAAAAAAGAAGAGAAATTCCTTACATAGTGAAGTACATTCTACACTAAAGCACAACACCTTGTGAAAAGATGGATCCTTTATAATAAAGACACCCAATATCTGTGATAGAATACTGAGATATCTCCTTGGACCCCAATGTTAATATACTTACATCAAAATAGATGAAAATCAACTTCAAATATATGTAGGGGAATCCTTCACACCACAGCCACCGAATAATCATAAGAGAGTCTTCTCAATCCCCAATGGTAATATGCTTACATTAAACTAGGTAGAAATCAGCTTCAAACATGAGGTCTGTATCCTCCTCAAAACGAAATCATTCAGAGTCATATGGAAATAAAGAAAACAATTATATCTAGGTGGGGTATTCTTTTTTAAAATGTATTATAATTGATTAAAATGCCTTAAAAACATAAAACATCCCCTTAAGGTAGCATTCAGTAAAGCCTAAATTCCTACCAGATCAATCTATAATCGAGCGCATATCAGAAAATGGGATTAAAGATGGTTCCAAGCTCCCAAGCTTTCCAAATGGGTTCTCCTCAGGATAGTCAGTAGTAGATAGTCCAATGAATGCTCCTTTAATCTCCAACGTGTTTCGATCTTTCAAGTGAGATCTTTATCAAGGTATAGGATGTAGCCAGTCCATACTTATATTTATAGTGGTGATTAGCCAATCAGGCATAATCATAGTGCACAAACATAATATTCAACAAAATTGAATATAAAATATATACAATATCTTACATTAAAACCCATATGCAATACTAATCACATGACTCAGGTTCTTCACATATAATACATATATCATGTATGGTTGTCATGACAACCATTTTAGTCACAAACTATTAATTCAATTAAAGAGATCTTCATAATTCCTTATGAACTTCTATATTAGTCCTACCTACTAGTATATATATATATATATATATATATATATATATATATATATATATATATATAAAACCACTTCCCAAAAGATCATATATCCCCATTATATAACTTATATCCTGTAATGCGTTATCCTGGTAGCCAGTAAACAACGGAAGCTTCCGTTTCTGGATGTGATGTAAGCGCTACCCTCAATACATTGATTGGGCTATAATCCAACCCCCATCGTCATGGTAATGTTCCTATCATCCTACATACAGGATCGTTCTATTTAAAATGTTATATACCCTTTCATCAACTTTATTTAACGTTATAACGGTAACGGACCTGACTTCCGCTTCCGGAAGTGATGTCACATGGGTTCCGATCTACTGATAGGACTATCTCACAAACCTCATTGTCATAGTAACGGTACCTAACAACATGTAGTAGGATACACAACAGAAACTTCCATATCCAAAACATATAAGAGCATCTACAATACATTAATCGGGCTATAATCCAAGGCTCATCTTCGTGGTGGCATTCATGCCATTCTACATACAGAACCGATTTCTTAATAATCTTATATCAGCTTTTAGTTTGCGTAGTCATGGTAACAGATATAACCCCTGCTTCCGGAAGTGATGTCACAGAGGTTGTAATATACTGTTAAGACCATAATCCAAACCTCATCATTATGGAAACTAAACGATCTCTAACAATACCTAAGTGGGTTACACACAATCAACATGCTCACCATCTTCATATACAGATCACTTACAGACCAAACTGCCTCAATGCAGAAATATTTCACAGCATACTAATAATTAACATTCCTCCTGAGTCCATAATTATAAAATAAACCTAAAAAGCTACTTACATTTTTTTCCCATATACTGTAAATGCATCAAAAATATTAACCAACATAAGGGAGAGACCCAGAAGATAACCTCCGGGACCCCATCCGCTCATGCCTCCATAAACCATTTCAGTTCAAAATCAGCATTTAAACTTTGTGGTGTTAGAGTCTTCATATTGTAAATATACCGCATCTCGGTTTTCACAAGACTGGCAGCGATATTTTTAGACCGACAGTTCTCTTTAACTAATTTAATTGCACAGAAATAGAATAATTCATTCACAGAACACTTATGGTATCCCTTTAAAGTGAGCAGATGATGAATGGCTCAGCACTCTTTCTAATGTTCCTGATATGCTCACCAAGGTGTACCTTTAGAGCCCGAGTGGTTTTACCCACATATTGTTTACCACACTTACATGCTACCACACACACAACATTCTTCGAGTTGCATTAAATAAATTCCTGTGTTTCAAATTTATGTCCATCCACAAATGAGAAAAGCTCTACCATCTTTGATGTCTCACTTTTCACTGTTCAGCATTCAATACAAGATCCACACCTGTGGAAGCCCTTGGTGGCCATCAATGACCTATCCAATTGCCTTGGTAAAGCTCTAACGACCAAATTGTCCCTCAAACTCCAGGATTTCCTATATACAAATGTTGGTATGTCTGAAATAACACCCCTAAGGGCATTGTCCTTCAAAAGTAGATGCTATTGCCTCCTAACCACATTTTCTACTTGTCTATATTGGGCATTGTATTTAGCAATGAAGGCTAAGCTGGGCTTATTCTCTCTCTTTCTCTTATTAGTAACTTTCAACCCTTCATTCAATAATGTATCTATATCAAGGTTTCTTGCTTTTTCTAAGGTCAAAGTAACCTGCTCCTCAGGATAGCCCTTATTCAAAAACTGATTCTTCATCACAGCTGTATGAGTCTCAAAAAGGGCTTCTGTAAAGCAATTGCGTCTCACCCTCTGGAATTGCCCCAATTGCCTCTCATTCAATTTCTGTGGTGATGACTATCAGCTTTCACATAAGAATTAGTGTCAGTCGGCTTCTTAAATATCTTTGTTTGAATAGTACCATTCTCCACATACATGGTCAAGTCCAGAAAGTTCACACTCTCCACACTGATATCAAACGTCAGCACAATCCCATAACTGTTGTTATTCAGAAACGTACAAAAGACATCCAATTCTTCTCTTCTCCCTCTCCACACAAAGAAAATATTGTCAATAAAACAATGCCATGTGACCAGGTTCGTTCCCTGCCCGCAATCCGCCCACACAGGTTCACCTTCCCACCTGTCCATGAACAAATTAGCGTAACAGGGGGGAAATTTGGCCCCCATGACTGTGCCGATCTCCTGCACATAAAAATGGTGCTCAAAACAGAAATAATTATTCTTAAGGTTAAATTTAGTACTTCTTAAGAGGAATCTCTTGAGGTCCTGCTCAAAGTTCCCAAAGTCAAGAGCCTTACTAACTGCCTCAAACCCTATTTTGTGGTCTATTGTAGTGTACAGGGAACTAACGTCCGTTGTCACTAGAATACGATCATCACTCCATGATACATTTCTCAATTTGTTTAAAATATCCATAGTGTCTTGCAAGTAGGCTCTAATGCCCTTAACTAACTTTTTGGTCTTACCCTCCAGGAGATCCCAGAGGGGAGGGGGAGTGGGAGGATCGAAGGGGATGGGGCACAGTAAATCTCATCATTTTGGTCCCGCTCCTGCCATGCAATGATGCCAAAGCATCATTTTGATGCTGGGGGCAGGGCCAAAATGACGCGTTTCACCACAAGACGTGTTTTGGAGCTTCCCATTATGCCCACTTTACTTGGAAGTGGGCTGGATGTGGGAGAATTGCCTGCTCCCCCAGGAGACCTACCTGGATTCTGAGAGTCTCCCAGACATTGCGGAAGAGTGGGCAAGTATGAATTACACACAGCTGTAGGTTTCAAGGACTAGTGCCAATAATCACAGTAACTCAGCATTCAGTCCACCAACCATTGTCTAAAAGGCAGGGCTTCCCCAAAGTGGATAAGGCCTGTTTATTGTGTACGGATGAACAGATCAATACATATTTTACCTTTTGCACTAGTTCTTAAATACAAAGGACACTAAAAAATGTATTGAACATAATTGTTTTGTATTTTAACTCCTTCATACCCACTTGTGTGCCTTACACTCACTTTGTTCTGCAATCACTTTTACAATTAGAGTAATGAATTGCCCAATTTTATGGCTTTGAAAAGGGATAAACTGCTATTTTTTTTAAATATTGTTTTGAGAAGCAAATTGACCACCAATGGTGGATGTAGCACTTTTGACAGAGAATGGGATCAAAAAAGCAAAAATATACAGTCTAATGAACACAGTAATAAAAATGAAGTTGTACTTCCACAATGGGTTTTTTGAGTCAACAGAATACGAAGACGTGGAAACCTTCAGTAGAGAGCATATTATTCCACTAACAAGTGTATTGAAAGATTATTTACACTAACCTGTATATGTATGTTTTCATACTAAAGTCTTGTGTTATCGTTGTTACATTTACAATTAGAGTGCTGCCAAGGTTTTCTGTCCAGTTTGGATGATTTTTTTTTAGCATTTGTTCATTCTCCATATCGGTCTCTTGAGGAACCAAAGGCGCTGAATTGATTCCCATATTTCATTTTTTGTTATTTCTTTTAGGCAACTGATTGATTTACCCGTTTTAACTATATGCCTAGCAACCGGCTGAATTGGTGAACTGCAGGAATGATCCTACACATAATAACAGCAGTAATTGCACAGGTGATAGATCAAACAAACAGGAGAGCTTCTATTTCTTATCAAAAATCACCAGTAAAATTTAAGTATTCTATTTTAATCTTGAACTTATACTCATCTTTCAGAAGGAATCCTCAGGTGCTCAGAATCTGTCAACATATTTACCCAACAGCATTGCTGCTAAGAGCAGCTGCAGAACATAGCAGCCAGTGCCCAGCCTGGAGGCGACAGACATGGCCTCCCAAAATAATGATAACATCATCTTGGTGGTGGAAGAAACACACAGTCCCGGTCCTTGGGACTGACACTGATGATCCAAGAGTGACAGGCAGCAGGAGTCCCTGCAACCCCCTCCCCTTGACACAAGATGCTTGGAAACCTAACATATAGCAATAAAAAATTAAAGATAAAAAAAGAAACACACTTGAGGTGGGCCCTGCTGGGAAGAGTCCTGGTGCTTTTAACACAAGGCTGATATTTTCTATGGGAGACCACTTTTTTTGGCAGGACTGATTCCCTAGGGAATTCAACCATGTGTCATGTTATAACAGGTGGACCCCATGCTGTGGGTTTCCCTGTTATAATATAACCATGTCATAGCTGGGTTTTGGCTGCAGGTTTTGGAGGAACCCTAGGTTGCTCATCACCCTGTAATTGTCACAACCAGCTCAAGCTATTCGTGCTTGGGATTTGAATATTATTTTTGGGGAAAGAGAATGTCATTTTTTTTTAAAATTATCTATTTAAAGCTTTTATTTCTAAAATTAAATAATTATCAAGTTGATGATGAGGAAAGCTGTCTTGTATTTGCCGCTGCATCATGATTTGCTTAAGTGTATTTTAACACGTTGAGTTTGAATTGCACGTATAGTAAAATACATGCTATAAAAAATAACCATTAAATGCAGGGCTGGTTACACTATAACAGGGAAACCCTTTTTGTTTACGTAAATGCACCCAACTATAAATAAGCCTTAATATATAGTATATATAGAATTCTGGAATTAATTTTTAGTTTTGGGTGGAAATAGCCTTTAAATATGTAAATTAAAACAAGAACAACTTTTATTTTTTTTGACTACTTTACAAATTTATATTAATGTGTACTTTTGGCAAAAGAAAACTGCTTTTAGACAATACAAAGGAATAATTGAAATTAGATGTTTATAACTATCTCATGATGCTGGTTTGTGTAAAACAGTGTGTCGTACTAAATAAACATAATTAATTGTACATGTGTAAGAAAATTCAAATATCTGTAAAACATTTTTTCTTACTGATAAAAATTGTTTGCTATCAGATCATTAAAGACTACATAAGACATTCATGAATCATTGCAGGAAATTGTATGACATTGATAAATGTGAAGTAGCCTAAAGAACTGTGAAGGCTTTCATAGTGTGAGGTTGGGTGGAGAACTTTCAAAATTGTATACGCAATTAATGATATATTTTCACACTGCTAAACCTTTGTTAAAATTAGATTAATATTCCTGGTCTACCATTTTCTTGAAGAGCCATGAGAAATGCAATCCTTAGCATTATTTGTTATCCAAGAATGTACTTTTCATTTATTGCTTTAAATAATGTATAATTGGGAATTGCTATACCTAAACCATAGTGCAAATCTTCTGCATAGCATAGGTCCAGTTATTGTACCTTCCTAAGAAAGCATCATATCTTTACCTAAATTACATCAAGTGACAAGTGGGCAGATGGCTGGCTGAAACTCTGAATGCGCCGTAGGCTCCTTGGCCCCCCATTTAGCGCTGTGTAACCATGCTTCTTACCTCAGCAGGTGGGAGGACGGGCACATCTTTTGTTCCCATCAGACTGGGAATATGGCACTGGGCAGTGACAGCATAGCCCACTCCCAGCATATCACTGACATAAAAGACCAGCAGCCAACTGCTTCACAGATAAGAAGCTGCCAGTTGTTGTCCCTCCGCACTGATTTTTGCATTTGAACTAGGAATCTCAGCCGGTGGATCAGGTTTATTTGGAACAGATGACTAATGTTGTATTATGGAGCAGAAAAAAAATAATTATTGTATTTTGAAGAGATAATCCCCCATTACAAACTATGAGTTTGAGTTGCTGATTCTCCATAGTTTGCACCTGAACAATATTTATTGAGCATCTGAATACAATTGCAACACTTCAGTATATGTATGGGCATTCTGCTGTACTTGCTGCAGTTTGGAGATATAGAGATTTATTTAGGACGAAGAGGCCTATTGCATACTGTTGATAACCTCAGTTGCAAAACTTGCTGGCAATGGCTACCCACGCAGGACTGCAGTACAAATTAACACATATTTAATTCATTATTAATTTATATATTATACATAATATTCTTTACGATTCTGTTGTTTGTTTCAGAAATGATACTTAAACCCAAATATAGGCTTTCAACCCAACCCGAGACATCGACACTGCTCAGCTTAGTAGCAGCTGCCTCTATTTTTCTCTGGCCATATTGCCAAGATGGGGGGGGATATTAAAAAATTGGCCCCATGGTGCTTGTGAGTTGGATTTTTGGTACTGGGCAATTATTGTACCTTCATATTTTAGCATGGTTAGTAGAGTACATAGAGCAGGGGCGGATCTAGGCAACTGCTCTACCCGGGGCGATTTTAGGGGGGGTAGGGGGCGATTTAGGCCCCGCCCCCTTTCTAATTTCTAAGGCTGCTGACGGCTGCACAGTATGTGCAGGTCCGTTCAGCATTGGCAGTATGCTGCCCCGCTGCTCTGATTGTGTTTAAAACACAATCAGATCAGCCGGGCAGCATACTGTCAATGCTGAACGGACCTGCACAGTGTGCAGCCGTCAGCAGCAAGCCCCTGCCAGGGGGGGGCGATTGCACCGATCGCCCCCCCCTGGATCCGCCACTGACATAGAGCTGCAGCACCAATATCATTTGCCAGTTTTGCCATAGCACCAATTCATCTGCTCTGCATTGGATAAGCTACCTGTTTAGTACTGAGCCACAGGGGTGGGCTAACACTTGGAGGACCGTCTTTAAAATATAAAGCTAAGTTCCAGAAAGTCGAAATGATTCAACAATGTTTGAGCTATTCAATTATGTTTTTGCTCATATTGATACATTTTAACTTTTTTTATTGTGGATATTGAAACTCAAACAAAAGTGTAAAGTTGTACTACTAACACCATATTGTTTGCAGTTTTGAATTAAAATCTAAAATATTTTTTTATTATTAAAAAATGTTATTTAAATAGTGTTTAATAAAAATATTCAAATAACTAATTACTTAATTTTAACACGAACAGTAATCCTCAAATGTGAATGGTGAACCGTAAATGCAATCGGCTATCACGAACTGCAAGGGTCAAATGCAAACTGAACAGCGAAAGCAGGTTGCAGATTTTGAACTGCAGATTTAAATCAGGGTCTATTGATGATTGAGAGTAAAATTTCAAAACTGGCTCTAAATTTTCAAGCACCTCTACTTACTGTATACTTGCAATTGTGTGCAACTAAAACGTTTGCTTTTTATTTACAAATACGAGGCAGTTTTCACGGTTATTACCTCCTCATCGACACTTTGCTTTTAGTTTTCTAGCACATTACAATATAGAATCAGACATCTGTATTGTTGCTACTGGTTGAAAAATATCCTGCCTGCCCTTCATGCCGACACTGTAAAAGCTAGATAGGAAATACAGGATTGTGATTTCAGCTTTACACATTCAAGGCCATTGACATCAACCTGCTAAGATTCTGACAGAAACAGACCTTGTGAAAGCTGAAAATACCATTTATACCGTAGCAGAAAGAGAAGCTGAGAACATAAAGAAAATAATATAAGATTGTCAAGGATTTGTAGCATGCATTCTTTCAAAAAGAAAAAAAGCAAAGTGAGAAGTGAAGAATTATTTAGTAGAAAAGCAGAAATTCCTCTTTTTATACCGCTAATAGTGCTATATTGATTAAGTACAGCATGTGTGACTTATGTGTGAACATTTAGAATTGCTAAAAAAAAAGCAAAAAAACAATTTCAAGTGAATTATATAAAATTAAGCTAAACAAATAAATATTTTATCAGACCAAGCAATCATAGGTTCTGTACGGGGTGAAAGGGAAGCAAAATGGGTGCGCCAGTGATAAAAATGAACATAGAAAGGATAAAATTAATTAGTAGTGGATTAACCCCTTCACAACTGAGGCTTTTGTCACCCAACTGAGCCTTACTCTATCTCTGGTATTTTCCTTAAACCGGCGTTGACGCACTCCCGCACGCACGATTCCAGTGCAGGAAAGATTACATGCCTCAGGCACAAATTATGGCGAAAAGTGATCTTTGGGTTTTATTAACCTCTTAAATGCAGAGGACAAGTCCAACTCATTCTTAGCTCTCAATGGGTTAAATCTACTATCGGCCCATATAGCGTTCTCAAGTATTTTTCCTTTTTTTAGATTTTGAAAAATAATATTTTTTTAATTCAATAACATCCACTTGCAGATTCCCTTTTCTTTAACACACAGAACAAATTATTTTACTAACATCTTCTCTATTGCCTTGGAATATAGATTAAGCACTTCCCAACTGCAGGAGAGTCCACTGGGTAACAGGTCTGCCAAGAGATGAGTTATGTAAGTCAGTCTGTACTTTTATGGTGCTGTTGAGATGGCAGAGTTTTTTTTTAAAATAAATATCACTTATTCCCAAATAACTTAAAATAATACTGTACATTGTTCCTTCCAGTCTCATTTATTATTTTACATTTTAAAACGATAAATGGCAATAAAGAGTTTTGTTTTCAATCATGTATTTCAGTCTAATTTTATTTACTCTGTCCCTGAAATGTACTTAGTTATGTACCAATGTCCACGAAATGTACATAGATAGTTATGTCTTTATGGCCTTGAAATGTACATAGCTCTTTCTTTACTTTGGTCCTCAATATCCCTGAAAAGTATATAGATGTTACTGTGTGACTTTTTCTTTCAAAACATTTCTGCTCTCGAGGATGTAATCATAATATGCAGGACCTTAACTAAAGCAGTTCGGCAAGTGCGCAAAGTTGAGGGGCCCCTGGCACAAATTAGTTATGAGTGGTTCAGGTCCAGTCTGACTGTTATAGTGAGTTCTGACAATTACTATTATTTATTTATTAATAAGGCGCCACAGATTCAATAGCACTGGATACAGTAAACAGGGAACAAATAGATGAGGTAACACACGTAAGTCGGACAGATGACAGTGAGTAATGCTATGGGGACTCGTAAAGAGACGTACGAGGGAGTCAGACAGTAGAAAGACATGGGACAATAGATTGAGAGGAACCTACCCCTGAGAGCTTACATTCTAGAGGGAGGGGGTGGTGAGAGACAGTAGGACCAACTAGGAGAAAATGTAGATGGCGGGCAATGGAAGAGGATCCGCAACACCATCCACCTTTTTTGACAGTCATGGCCAAAAGATTTGAAAATGACACAAATATTATTTTTCACAAAGTGAATATAAATTTATAATATATATAAATTTGCATATATTCCAGAATGCCATGAAGAGTGATCAGATGAATTGGAATTAATTTCAAAGTCCCTATTTGACATGACAATAACCTTTATCCCCCAAAAAAACATTTACACTGTATTTCAGCCCTGCCACAAAAGTACCAGTTGACATCAGAAGGTAAATGTATCAAGCTGAGAGTTTTCCTGCGGGTTTGAAAATCCAATCAGATTCTAGCTATCATTTATTTAGTACATTCAACAAAATGACAGCTAGAATCTGATTGGTTGCTATTGGCAACATCTCCACTTTTCAAACCCGCCGGAAAACTCTCAGCTTGATACATTTACCCCCAGGTCAGTGATACTCTCATCAACACAGGTAAGAGTGTTGACGAGGACAAGGCTGGTGTCACGATAATGACTTTGAGGATGCGACTGACTGATATTTTCAGTACTAGACAAGGAGGCTCGGAGTCTAACGCACCCGCAATATTCACCAAGGTCCCCCGCAAGGAGGTTGGGGCTTTGCTGCGTGAAGTGCACAGGTCGCGGTTCTCCCAGCTAGTTAACAGCGCAGCAGGAGTGAGCAGAAATGGTCGTACAGGTTGGGTCAGGTGCCAATAGATAGTGCAGTACACGAGGATGATCCCAAAGGAAGGTTAGGAGCATGACAGAGGTCGGTAACCAGATAATCTAACGGAGCCAAATCATAGGACAGAAAGGGTGGTCAGGAACGAGCCAGGAGTCAGGAGCCAAAGAGTAACAATGGAAGCAAGGAGCAGGGAAAAGGCACATTGGAGAGGTTAAACCAATAAACTGGCACAGGTGAGTGGGGGGAAGTGCTTTAAGAACCCTACCCAGGCCCCTGATAGGAGAAGCAGAACAAGGTGGTAGAGACACCTGGTTGCTAATTCCGAGGAAGAGGCGTCCCGTTGCCTAGCAACGGACGTGGGCCCTTCTGCGCATGCATGCCCGGCGGACCTGGAAGTACATCCCGTTTCTAGGCAGTGGGACGGGGAGCTGTACGAAGAGACAGGCGTTCGTCCACGGCATACAAGCACCATGCGGGGATGGCGCCTGACAGCTGGAGATCCCTCTGTCATGCTGATTGAGTTAGAATAACAGATTGGAAGCTTTAAAAAGAGGATGGTGCTTGAAATCATTCTTCTTCCTCTGTTAACCATGGTTTCCTGCAAGGAAACACGTGTAGTCATCATTGCTTTGCACAAAAAGGACTCACAGGCAAGGATATTGATGCTAGTAAGATTGCACCTAAATCAACCATTTATCGGATCATCAAGAACTTCAAGAAGATAGGTGCAATAGTTGTGAAGAAGTCTTCAGGGTGCCCAAGAACATCGAGCAAGCACCAGGACCGGGGCACCACCAGTGCAGAGCTTCCTCAGGAATGGCAGCAGGGAGGTGTGAGTGCATTTGCACGCACAGTGAGGGGAAGACTTTTGGAGGATGGCCTAGTGTCAAGAAGGCCAGCAAAGAAGCCATTCCTCTCCAGGAATAACATCAGGGACAGACTGATATTCTGCAAGAGGTACAGGGATTGGACTGCTGAGAACTGGGGTAAAGTCATTTATTCATGGCTATGTTCTTAGGCAAAATTGTGAGTAAGCCCACTCCCATGGCTGAGAAGCAACCCCCCTTGCTTCCGTTCATTCACTTACCTTTTCTATCGGCTTCTTTCTTCTAGTCTTCTCTTCTGTCTTCTGTCTTCTTCCCGACTTCTCCTCACTGCGGCGCCCCTCACTGAATGTCAGGCGTGATGACGTCACGCCCGACATTCAGTGCGAACAGAGCAGAGAGGAGTCGGGGAGCACCGCAGACACGTGAGTATTCTTTTTTTCCTTCTGTTTTTTTTTTAAAGTTTTCCGCTTCCTCCACCAACGAAGAGGGGAGCGATCAAGGTCGGGGCCTACCGGAGGATAGCCCGGTTCCTCGGTAGCCCAGTCCGACCCTGAGTATCTGTACAAGTATGTGTGTGCCCAGAGTCTGTACCAGTATGCGGCATGCCCAGTGCCTGTACCTGAGTATGTGACCTAAGTATGTGATAATTAGGCCTCCCTTCTGCCCCAGCATTAAAATAATGGAGTTCACATTTCATAAATCGATCTATTTCCATCCAAGCAGCCCCAATATTAAATTAATAGTATTTTTATTTAATAAGTAAACCTATTTCCCTCCCTCTGAACAGCCCCAGCAATAAATTAGTTACATTTACATATAATTTTTTTTAGAGATGATCTGACAGAAATGTTGATTGTATCTTCTAGTAAACTGCCATGTATTTTTGCCACTACTCTATCACTAATTTTAGCCAGCCAGCTCGCTGCAGAGTTTAGCTAAAATTAGTGAAAATTTGGACAGCTCTTAATTTGATGTTGGGATATTGGGGAAATAGGCTTATGTAAATAACAATAATTTAATGTAGGTGCTGGTCGCCGGATAGATCTATTTATTAAATGTGAATTCTATTAATTTAATTTTGGCTTGGTTGCGGAAGTAGGTCTAGTTATTAAATGTAAATTATATTAATTTAATCTTGGGGCTGGTTTGGGTCAATAGGTCTAATTATTTAATGTAAATGCTATTAATTTAGTTTTGCGGCTTGATGGAGGAAGGAGGCCTATTTATTAAATGTAAACACCATTAATTTAATGTTAGGCTTGTTGGCAGGAAAGAGTCTTAATTTGTAAAAGTGAGTGCTATTTAATGTCAAAGTTGATTGGGCGGAATAGGCATATTTATTAAACATGAATGTTATTAATTTATTTTGGGGCTTGTTGGGAAAAAGTAGACCTATCCATTAAATGTAAACAGTTTTAATTTAATGTTGTGGCTTGTTGAGAGAAGGAGGCTTAATTATAACATGTGGGTTCTATTGATTTAATATCGGTCTGGTTGGTTGGAGGGAGGTATAGAGTGTTCACTCATTGCTTGGCTTTCCAAGAGGTAAAAAGTACCTTTCTCTTTTCTAAATAGGACCTTAAGATTCCAGGATCCAGCCAAGCAGCAACTGAGCTTAAGACACTACCAGCAGTACCCAGTAGTCAAGGCTACAAGAACTGGTAGTGAGAGGAGTACAATCTGCCAACTGTGCCGATTTTAGTGGGAAAGTCCCAATTTTACTGGACTGTCAGGACTTTTCCTGAATGACGGGCTTCAGACTACTCTGCTCGGCATGGAGGAGCTGTGTGTAACAGTGGTGAATGCTGCATTTCTGCAGTGCTTTTAAGGGGAAGGATTGAGGTTGGGGGTGGTTTATCACAGAGATCACCACACCCTTTCATCTGTGTGGAGTTTGTATGTTCTCTCCGTGTTTGGGTGGGACTACTCCCCGTGCTCTGGTGTGCTCCCACACTCCAAAAACATAATGTAAAGAAGGACTCCATTCTACCTTTTTCTGCCCTTATAAAGTACCGGCTCCTACCTGCACTTGAGGATTTTGGATGATGTAGTCCTGTGTTCAGCGGTGGATCTCAGCTTCGCTGTCTTAGATACAGGCTGCCCTGTGATCATGGGCAGAGGAAACCCATGTTATAACTGTTAGACAATTATTCCTCAAGTTGCTCAGTGGTTTTTTGTGCTACATTGAGACTACTACATACGTTTTACAATTAACCAGTCGCTTTCAGATTTAAATGTACTGAAAATATACAGTATATAGAAATTTCCAGATATTTATGTCTAACTTGCTCTTCATTGCGCAATGTTTCTTTCTTTTCTTTTGAAAGCAATCTAGCATTATAATAATACAATAGTCAAAAAGACATTACTCATAACTCACAGTGGGTGGCACAAGGGAAAATCACCAGCTTAATTTTGTGTGACCTTTATTTCATGCTACCTTTGTGGCTGGATCTTGTGAGATAGAAGACATAAGTGAAAATTGCCTCTGCTATCTGAGTTTTGGAAGCCAGACATCTGCTCTTTCCTGTTGAGAATTTTAACTCAAAGGTAAAAAATAATGGACTACAGGTCCTCTCATCAAAATGAATTAAGCTGGAGAGTGGAAACCAACGGCTGCTGTTCTGGACTGTGGCGTGAGTAAAAAGCTAGAACTGCTGTTTTATCTGATCTCTACAAGTATTGTATTTTCATCAGAGCAGAGATGCTTCCTAGCCCATTTCTCTATCATTCCATTTACTCACCATATTTAATAGGTTCCTTTATTTCCAGTTATCCTTTTATCACAAAAATATAGTGCCAAAAAATAATCATCTATATATAACAAAAAGGTAAATTAGACTTGTACATAGAAATGATTTTTCAATCCATTACTGTTAATTATTATATGTAAATACTTTTTACTTATTTTTTTGTTTAATTTCTTGTTTCAAAATATTCTCTGCTAACACATTGTTTTTATCTGTAAAATATATTTACTCCTGTATAAATTAATATGTATACTGTTACTGTTGGCAGTTTGCTTTTGGGTGGACGAATCTAATTTTTCCCCTATGAACGATCACAAAGTTCAGATTCAATAAACATTTTTCATTGCAGGCCATGCAATTTGCCTTTATTAAAAATACAACAATTTAGTAGCAATAGTCTTTTTGCAAATGCATCTCTATTTTTCTTACATCAGAAAGAAATGTAGACTTATTCAGCAAAGAATGCAGAATGTTTCTAAAGTCTCTAAAGATTACTTGATATCTAACAATTGTGAGTCTGCTCATGAAAGTTTGTGCTTGATCACAGATATAAACTGTTTGGGGGATATTTATATTCAAGGCAGAGCAGAATAGAATAAACAGA